>NC_057803.1:17021824-17748352 GCF_018294505.1 Triticum aestivum
AGTCGTGCTTCTTGGTATTGGCCACCCGAAGAGCCGCCAGCTTCTCCTCTCGTGCATCTTTGCAGTGGACTCGGGCCAGACACAGAGCAACATCTGCACCACACCGAGCTGAGGACTTCTTCCATTCCTGCACTCGACCAGGGATCGTGTTCAAGCGGGCCATTAATGACTCAAGGTCATTCTGAAGTGTCTCCTCAGGCCAGAGCGTCGAGTCGATGCGAGATGTGGCGGCCTTCAGCCTTGCGAGATAATCCACGACGGATGCAACGCGAGATTCCAGTCGGAAGATATCCATGGCAACCTCGTCATTCACCGGAGAATTGACAGGGTCAAGGTTTGGCTCCAGTCGGCTGGTTTCTTCTTCAAAGTTTTGGCAAAATTCTGCAAGAGTGATCACTAAGTCAAGGGGATAGTCGAATGGAAGAAGCCACAGTCAGAAATATTTGTCAAACATGGAGGTTTACCGTCGAGCATAAGAAACAGCTTCTTGGCAAAGCCACTCAGGAAGGCCTCCAGCTCAGTCTTCTTCTCAGTCAATTTGCTGGCTTGATCGGTCAAGGCAGCTTTGTCAGTTCTCAGTCGACTGACTTCTTTGTTGGCAATCCCAAGAGCAGTTTTCAGGTTGGTATTGTCTTGTTCAAGCTTGGTGACTGAAGCTAACTTCTCGTCAGCAAGCTTGATCTTCTCAGCTAGCTCAAGGTCTTTCTTCTGCTGGGTCTCCTTTACCTTACCTGCAAGACACAGCATGATCAGATGTTGAAACAAGCAAGAGGAAAAGCAGTCGTCAAGGTCTCACCAAACATACCTTCAGTCTCCTCCTTCGCTTTTGTCAGCTTCTCCTGAACCAGCTTCAAGCTCAGCTCGACTTGAGTGTGTTTCTGTTCTAGCTCTGAGTAGCGAGCCACAAGATCACAGGAGTTCTGCGAAGAACCAATCGACCAAACGTCAAAAATAATTCACTTCCGAGTGAAAAAGGGAAAAACACACGTTTCTAAGACTACAGCCGAATACAAGTATTCGACCGTAGTCTCGGGGACTACACCCAGTGGGTGCACTCAGCGTGCCCCCACCGGTTTGCGAAATCCAGTCGACCAGTCGACTGATAGAAAGAGTGACATTATAAAGCCTAAAGCCGACTGCCAGCAGTCGACCTTAGCCTTGGGGACTACACCCAGCGGGTGCACTCAGCGTGCCCCCGCTAAACACGGAGTTTATTCGACACTCCCAGTGGGTGACCAATATAAATCCCGGAAAAGAAAAGTTTTTGGTAGCATATCCAGCAGAACAAACAGCAGTCGACTGACCTGGACATTGCTTTGGAGGGCAGAGCTGGCGTCATAAGCTGCTTGACTCGCATCCCGGATGGTCTTCAGCTGCTCCATCATGAGTCCCGCCTGGCGTATCGCCTCCTTCGCCGCACCAGCTTGGTCCTCTGGGACGTGGTGAGTCGTGAAGAGGGAAGGTTGCTGAGCACTCGTCAGTGGGGTCGCGAAGGTCACCGTGTGTCGAGTGGTGTTCTCTCCCTCCACGGTCAGAATTTCAGGCGCTGACACATCCTGAGACACCTTGCCGGCAGGCGCTTTCCGACTCCTCCTGTGCTTCAGCGGCTCTTCATCCTCATCATCATCAGGTAGATCGATAACAGTGTTGGGTGGAGCTGCAGAGAAGTGTCAGGATCAGAGATCGCGAGTTAGTCGACTAAGAATGGTATTAAGAACACGGCACCTGGATTCGAAGTTGCGGCATCCTCCATCTCGTGGTCATCGGCCCGGGCCGAGGTCTCAGAAGTAGCAGCACTGCAACTCCAAAGGATCAGTCGACTAACATCAGTGTCGACCAGAGATAAAGTTCGCATAAGAATAAGAAAATATGAACAACACAATTACCCTGAAATGGTGGGGATGGACACCTTCATCTTCGGCAGAAGCTTGGTCGGCTTCGATGAGGCCGCCCTGGGCTGCTTCGGCGCCTTTTCAGTCGGCGCCGGAGAGGTGGTCCGAGGGCGCTTGGTCGACTGGGAAGCAGTCGCTACCCCCTTACCACGTTCGGTCGAGGGGTCGTGGACAAGTTTCGACCGCCTTTCTGAGCGCGGTGGAACGACCTCCTCCTCCTCTTCTTCCTCGTCCTCGAGGTCATCTTCATCACCTTCATCATCATCATCGTCGTCATCCCCTGCAGCATCCGAGTCCCATTCCTCCTCTCCCTGGCTCTCGCCCCCGCTCGCCTCGCCCCCGCTCGCCTCGCCCCCGCTCGCCTCGCCTTCTTCAGTCGAAGCTTGTGCCCCATTGGGCATCGAGTACAGCTCGGTGAAGGCCAAGCAGTCGCCCAAACAACGATCAGTCGACCAGTCGACAGGATCGGCAGAAATGAATACAACAAAGACACGACGGAAAGCAGAGCAAGTGTACCTTGTTTGGGACGCTGTCGTGGTCGAGTGGAGGAATCCTTCTGGCTCCGCGCGGGTTGTCCCTGTTCCCGGTAACGGCTACCATCCACCTTTCCAGAGTGACGTCGTCGACTTCTTCTGGATGGACTCTGGTCTCGTCCGCGGGCCCACAGTACAACCACATGCAGTGGCTCCGGAACTGGAGAGGTTGGATGCGGCGCTTGAGGAAAACCTCCAAGAGGTCCATGCCTGTCACTCCGTCCCGAACCAGCTGCACCACTCGCTCCATCAACATATTCACGTCGGCTTTCTCCTCCGGAATCAGCTTCAGAGGGGAGGGCTTGTTCACTCGGTCCATGGTAAACTGAGGGAGTCCACTCGACTGCCCTGGCGTCGACTGGACCTGGCAGTAGAACCAAGTCGACTGCCAGCCCCTGACGGACTCGGGAAAAGACATGGGCGGGAAGGTGCTATTGTTCCTCACCTGAATCCCCAGGCCCCCACACATTTGGACGACTCGGGTCTTCTCGTCACCTGGGCTCGCCTTCTTCACGGTCTGAGAGCGACACGTGAAGATACGTTTGAACAAACCCCAGTGCGGTCGACAGCCCAAGAAACCCTCGCACATGGACACGAACGCAGCAAGGTAGGCAATGGAGTTTGGGGTAAAGTGGTGGAGCTGTGCTCCAAAGAAATTCAGGAAACCCCGGAAGAAAATGCTCGGTGGCAAGGAAAACCCCCGATCGACATGAGTGGCCAGGAGCACACACTCACCCTCTTCTGGCTGTGGCTGCCACTCCTTCCCCGGCAACCTCGCAGCTCCGTGAGGGATCAAGCCCTCGTCGGCCATGTCGAGGAGGTCCTTCTCCGTGATGGTCGACTGGATCCAGTCTCCTTGGACCCAGCCTTTCGGCAGACGGGATCTGGACGAGGATCCTCGGCGGCTGGTGGATCTCCCCTTCGCCTTCTCCGATGCCGACGCCTTCTTGGCACGCTCCAGCGCCGCCGTCTTCTCCTTGGCCATGGTCGCCGGTGGGATGCACGAAGGGGAGCGGTGCGGAGGCAAGAGCAGGCACGCTGAGCAGGGAGGAAGGGAGCAGAGAGAGAGAGGGAGAATGCGGAGGCGCAGCACAGAAATCCTCGCCGGGCACATTTATAAGGTCCCTTCCGAGTGGCTGACGTGTGGGCCCGGTCGATCTAATCATATCTGTGAGCAGTTATGGAGACTGGATACGTGGCGAAAAAGGCGGCGCGGAGATCGAGGCGTCTACGCCCCGTCCCATCCGAACGCCGCGGTCCGCCCCGCTTCGCGCGCGCCCCCGAATTTCGCACCCCGCAGAATCCGCGAACAACAAATCTGCCTGTCAGACGCGGCGATTCCGGCGATCCGTCGCTCGGAGATCGACGAAGCTCGAAAGATCACTCGACGCAAAAATAGAATGGATCGAGTCGACCGAAGACGAATTGGTCCTTGTCAACGAAGAGATTCTTTGATCCAGAACAGCGCACAACTAGAGCACAATGGTTAATCGGAAACGACGTCAACTCCTTCTTCACTCGAAGCCTCAATCCATTCGGGGGCTAATGATGGGGTTATGTACCTAGGGTAGGGTCACGGACCTGTCCCAAGTAACTTACCCTAGGACATCCCTAGAAGAGGTCGCCTTCCAGTCGACCAACGAGGATCCAGTCGACCAACGAGGACACACTCGACTGGCCTGAAGGACTCGACCACGAAGACGCACTCGACCACCAGGAGGTCAAGAGGCACTCTGCACCGCAACGGCCTGTAATTAAGTAGACTTTATGATAGTAAAGGCACTTTATGTGGGGCGTTACCAGTAACGCCCCAGACTTAACTCACCTTAAACCTTCTCCTACGTGGGCTGGCTGGGGTCCTGGCGCACTCTATATAAGCCACCCCCCTCCACAGGCAGAAGGGTTCGGCATCTTGTAATCCATACATTCGTAATCCACTCGACCGCCCCTGGGCCCCGAGACGTAGGGCTGTTACTTCCTCCGAGAAGGGCCTGAACTCGTACATCCTTTGTGCTTACAACCTCTCCATAGCTAGGACCTTGCCTCTCAATACCTACCCCCCACTCTACTGTCAGGCTTAGAACCACGACACCGGGCTAAGTGATCTACGAAAACAACAACCTCTCCTTCTCGAGGTGTGTGGGGGGGCATTCTTTGCCAGGAGCCCTCCAATGGATGGTGTCTTTGCTGCCCAAGGCGCCAATCAGGACTAAATCATCCAGTTGATCCTCTGTAACGCGAGAAGGGACCCAATTGCACTCATATACTTGCTTGCCCATGATGGAATCTACAAGGTAGAAGATCCCGGTTCAAAAATGCATTTGATCAAGGTACGTTGGTATGGGCACTGTTAAACCGGAGACAAAACTATCTAAACCGTAGTTTCATGAAGCAACCAACATCTAGCGGTTCAACAAGGGGACTAATGGTATATACCGGTTTGTAAAAATTTTCTACAAAGTTAAACCGCCTGATCTAAGCATTGAACAGTCAAGACTGCAGATGAGTAAGTACACAAAAACAGATTTCACAAGATTATACTACAGCTTTGGATCTGGAACATGTTTATAAAGGAGATAAATATTCAAGGCCCTAAAGGAGCAGTGCCGAATCAATAAGCGAAGGTACGGATAAGATCTATGGTCTTAATATGCGAAAGTGAAAACGGAGGATAAAAACTACTACTACACAGAGCGAAGATTCACAGACTCGCCTAGGGATCTATCATATGAACAAGAAGCAAGCCATGAACAGTCGAGAACATGGAAACCCTAGAACAGATCTATGATGAAAGGGATAGAAGATTTACCGGAGCTGAGGAAGAAGCGGAAGGTCGTCGCGGTGCTCTGGTACACTCAGGGTGAGGCATCGGCCAAAGTTGGTGTAGAGGTCGACGACGGCGGCGGAGCTCCGAAGACTGGGCGATGCAAGGAAGACGAAGCAGAAGGGCACGAAGGGGAAAAAGAAATGACCCTTTGGTCCTACTTATAAAGCAAGGGACATGGGTTAGGCGCAAAAATCAAGGAGCTGCAAGTTTGGAAACAGAGTTGTCGCCTTGATTATCGCAGATCTATTAAAAAAGAAGGTATCACGGATAGTTTCTTTATGATAGATGACGTCACGCCAATTTACAGCAATCAGAGAAGATGACATCACGGCGGTTCACCAAACTACAAGAAGATGTTGAAGATGAAGTTTTTGCTAAGGATTGACATGAACCTGTTCAAATCAATCTGGGGCCTAATGTTGGGGATATTACTACTGGGCGTAAACCGGCCTATCTGGGCCGGATTAACTTCATCAGTAGTTAAGCATGTTAAATCCCATGAAGGTAGATGAGGGCTCAAGACCCATAATCGGTTGAGAGCCTGTAGCCGTAAACCAGCGTCAATATGTAACTTGTATTGTAAGTTAGGAATAAGTAGAAACCAAACCGGACACATCTATGAGCCGGTGTTGGGACTTTGTAAACCGACGGGCGTCACCCATGTATATAAGGGGACGACCCGGCGGTGGTTCAAGGACAACAGACAACAACTCGAGACATAGGTGAAGCTTGTTTGCTCCCTAGTCATCGAAACACCCATCAATTCCATCACAACTAGACGTAGGCTTTTACCTTCATCGAAGGGGCCGAACTAGTATAAACTCTCTTGCATCCTTGTGTCCGCTTTAACCCCTTCAAGCTAACCCATCGTGATGGCTCCATGACTAAGTCCTTTCTCTAGGACATCTGCCGTGACAAACCCATGACAGAGTGCCCAAGTCCTTCTCTCCCGAATCCCACCAAAGCAACTAATGCTAGGAAGGAAAATGAGAGGAATAACGAAATAAGAACACAAGAACTCCAAGATCTAGATCCAAGGGGTTCCCCTCACATAGAGGAGAAAGTGATTGGTGGAAACGTGGATCTAGATCTCCTCTCTCTTTTCCCTCAAGAACTAGCAAGAATCCATGGAGGGATTGAGAGTTAGCAAGCTCGAAGAAGGTCAACAATGGGGGAAGAACACGAGCTCAAAGGATGAGGTTCATTGGGGAAGAAGACCCCCTTTTATAGGTGGGGAAAAATCCAACCGTTATGCTCATAGCCCGCATAGAGCGGTACTACCGCTCCAAGGAGCGGTACTACCGCTAGGGAGGTAGTACCCCTTTGAAAAACAACAGCGAGGAGGAAAAAGGCCAGTAGAACCACCGAAGCGGTACTACCGCTTGACCTCACGGTACTACCGCTAGGGATAGCGGTACTACCGCAAATGGTAGCGGTACTACTGCTTGCGAGCGGTACTAAAAAAATACTTCCGTGCCTACCTCCGCTGAGCAAAACACGAGATTTTGGTCCGGAGCGGTACTACCGCGTAGTACAGCTCTGGAGCGGTACTACCGCTCAGGACCCGCGGTAGTACCGCTCTGGAGCAGTAGTAAAAAAATACATCCGCTCTAGCCGCGGTAGTACCGCTGCAGCCTTTACCAAAATAGCCACAACTTCTGCAAATGGACTCCAAATTCAACGAAACCAAGTTTATTGGAAAGCTAACGACATGGGCTAACACAATATTGATATAAATATCAATAATAAGCAAATTAGAAAATGACCATAATAAAATGGTTATAACCCTTCCTCGAATAAGACCGGTAAAACCTCCAACACCGAAAACATCATAGAAGATGCATGTGAACTCCGTTTTCGATGAACTCAAGCTTGTCATCAAGATGACCATAAGCTCTAAGACTCACAAATAGAACCAAAGAAGAACCTATAAATATGAATCAAGGATGCAATGGTTTGAGCTCTCTACGAATGATACGATCAAGCTACTCATCGAGAGCCCCCCTTGATAGTACGGCAATCGATCCTATAGCCCGGTCTCCCAACTACCATCATGAGACCGGTAAAATAGAAAACCTATCAAGGGCAAACCTTTGCCTTGCACATGGTCCACTTGAGCTAGATGATGACGATCTTGACTCCCTCAAGTTGGACCACCTTTCTTGATTGCGTTGGCTCGATGAAGACTAGTTGATTGCTCCCCCATACTCCACTATGGGTGAGCCACTCTTCCGAACATCTTCACAAGTCCATTGTCACCACAATGGATAGAAAGCTTCAAGCATTTGATCTCTTCGTGATGCTTTACTTGAATTTGCGCACCACAATCTAACCCCACAAAGAAATCTCACGAAGATCATGGGTTAGTACACAAAGCATAATTGATAATGCTTACCATACCATGGGATCGCTTGATCCCTCTCGGTACATCTTCTATGCTTTGTGTGTTGATCAACTTGATTCACTCTTTTACTTAGTCTTGATCAACCTCTCACAAGACAAATCTTTAGGTAATTCCTTGAATAGCACCTTGGTCATCACAAACTCTCCTTGAAACCAACAAATGTACTCCAAGAAAAGCCTATGGACAAAACCTTCAAATATAACTCAAGGCAACCATTAGTACACAAAGATTGTCATCAATTACCAAAACCAAACATGGGGGCGCTGCATGTTCTTTCAACAAGAGCCTGCCCGAAAATATATTGAAAGAGTCTTTGGGGTTTTGCAAACTAGATTTGTCATTGGTCGTGGTTCTGCTTGTTTTTGGGACAAGAAAACGTTGAACAACATCATGGCATGTTGTGTGATTCTTCACAATACGATCGTCGAAGATGAGAGGGACATGAACTTGGAGTTCTTCTACGACAATGTCGGTAGCCGTGTGAAGCCAGCTAGAGACCCTGACCGCATATAAACATTCCTTCAGATATACCAGCACATTGAAAATTCAAACACCCGCAATGAGCTTCAGGAGGACCTCATTGAGCACCATTGGCAAAGGCGTTGAGCACCATTGGCAAATGCACCGGCCAATTTTACATTCATTTCTTTTAATTCATCTATGATCGGTATCATTGTTGTATTCGAGACAATTGTTGTATTGAATTATTAGTTTAATTTAGTGATTTAAATAATTATTGTAATTTTAATTTACAATATTCACATTTTATGTTATATTGAATTTGTAATTATGTGTAATACGTGATATGTGTCAAATTCAAAAGAAAAAACAAGCATTTTGCGAGCTGGCGCGGGCCGCGGCCGAACAGACCATGCATAGTGGAACTATGAAAGAGAATACTATTCTCTTTTATAGTTCCGCTATGCGGGGTCTGTTCGGCCGCGGGCCGCGCCAGCCCGCAAAACGCATTTTCCGCGAACTGTAAACGCATTATAAGGGTCCGCGTTACAATCCTAGAGTTGCTCTAATAACACAGTTGCGTTGTTCGGAGTCGATGAGCGCATGCACGCAAGCAATCCGATGTTGATGGACAGTTCCGCATCGGGTGGAACGGCCCGCGTGCCCTGACACAGCGAATGACCCGAAGTGCATGTAGTGGTGGGCCCCTTGAACAATAAATCTAGGCAAAACCGCCCACCCTTGCCGCTCGCATGGTTCGAATATTAGGAGATGTGCCGCTCCTTTCTCTCGCGTGTGTGATTCCCCCTGTTGGGGAACGCAATAATTTCAAAAAAATGCCTACGCACACGCAAGATCTATCTAGGTGATGTATAGCAACGAGAGGGAAGAGTATAGTCTACGTACCCTTGTAGACTGTAAGCGGAAGCGTTATGACAACGCGGTTGATGTAGTCGAACTTCTTCATGATCCGACTGATCCTAGCACCAAAGATACGGCACCTCCGCAATCTGCACACGTTTAGCTCAGTGACCTCCCGCGAACTCTAGATCCAGCTGAGTGTCGAGGGAGAGTTTCGTCAGCACTACGGCGTGATGATGGTGATGATGAAGCTACCGGCGCAGGGATTCGCCTAAGCACTACAATGATATGACCGAGGTGGATTATGGTGGAGGGGGGACCGCACACGACTAAACAATGTCAACTTGTGTGTTCTAGGGTGCCCCCTGCCCCCGTATATAAAGGAGCAAGGGGGAGGCCACCCGGCCCTTGGGGCGCCCAAGAAGGGGACTAGGAGGAGGATTCATCCTTTCCTAGTCCTACTAGGAGGGGGAAGGAAGGAGTGGGGGAGGGGAAGAAAAAGGGGGGCGCCGCCCACCCTCCTAGTCCAATTTGGACTCAAGGGGGAGGGGGCGCGGCCTGCCCTGGCCGCCCCTCTCTCTCCACTAAGGCCCATCTAGGCCCATTAGTTCCCCAGGGGGGTTCCAGTAACCCTCTGGCACTCCGGTTTTATCCGAAACCACCCAGAACACTTCCGGTGTCTGAATATAGCCGTCCAATATATCAATCTTTATGTCTCGACCATTTTGAGACTCCTCGTCATGTTCGTGATCACATCCGGGACTCCAAACCACCTTCGGTACATCAAAACACATAAACTCATAATACCGATCCTCCCCGAACGTTAAGTGTACGGACCCTATGGGTTCGAGAACTATGTAGACATGACCGAGACTCATTTCCGGTCAATAACCAATAGCGGAACCTAGATGCTCATATTGGTTCCTACATATTCTACGAAGATCTTTATCGGTTAAACCGCATAACAACATACCTTGTTCCCTTTGTCATCAGTATGTTACTTTCCCGAGATTCGATCGTCGGTATCTCAATACCTAGTTCAATCTCGTACCGACAAGTCTCTTTACTCATGTCTGTAATGCTACATCTCGTAACTAACTCATTAGTTACATTGCTTGCAAGGCTTATAGTGATGCGCATTACCGAGAGGGCCCAGAGATGTTGGGAAACGTAGTAATTTCAAAAAAATTCCTACGCACACACAGGATCATGGTGATGCATAGCAACGAGAGGGGAGAGTGTGTCCACGTACCCTCGGAGACCAAATGCGGAAGCGTTAGCACAATGTGGTTGATGTAGTCGTACGTCTTCGCGATCTGACCGATCCAAGTACCGAACGCACGGCACCTCCGAGTTCTGCACACGTTCAACTCGATGACGTCCTATGAGCTCCGATCCAGCAAAGCTTCATAAGAGAGTTTCGTCAGCACAACGACATGGTGACGGTGATGATGATGCTACCGACGCAGGGCTTCGCCTAACCACTGCTACGATATGATAGAGGTGGATTATGGTGGAGGGGGGCACCGCACACGGCTAAGAGATCAACGATCAATTGTTGTGTCTATGGGGTGCCCCTGCCCCGTATATAAAGGAGCAAGGCGAGGAGGCGGCCGGCCAGGGAGAGGCGCACCAAGAGGATTAGTCCTACTCCCACTAGGAGTAGGACTTCTCCCTTTCCTAGTAGGAGTAGGAGAGGGGGAAGGGAAGGGAGAGGAGGAGAAGGAAAGAGGGGGCCGGCCCCCCTTGCCCCAAACCAATTCGGTTTGGGCCTTGGGGGCGCGCCCCACACTTCTCTTGCTGCTCTCTATTTCCACTAAGGCCCATGTAGGCCCATTAAGTCCCCCCGGGGTTCCGATAACCCCCCGGTACTCCGGTATATGTCTAAAACCTTTCGGAACCTTTCCGGTGTCCGAACATAGTCATCCAATATATCGATCTTTACGTCTCGACCATTTAGAGACTCCTTGTCATGTCCGTGATCATATCCGGGACTTCGAACTACCTTCGGTACATCAAAACAAAAAACTCATAATATCGATCGTCACCGAACTTTAAGTGTGTGGACCCTACGGGTTCGAGAACTATGTAGACATGACCGAGACACGTCTCCGGTCAATAACCAATAGCGGAACCTGGATGCTCATATTGGCTCCCACATATTCTACGAAGATCTTTATCGGTCAAACCGCATAACAACATACATTGTTCCCTTTGTCATCAATATGTTGCTTGCCCGAGATCCGATCATCGGTATCTCAATACCTAGTTCAATCTCGTTACCGGCAAGTCTCTTTACTCGTTCCATAATACATCATCCCGCAACTAACTCATTAGTTACAATGCTTGCAAGGCTTATAGTGATGTGCATTGCCGAGTAGGCCTAGAGATACCTCTCTGACAATCGGAGTGACAAATCCTAATCTCGAAATACGCCAACTCAACAAGTACCTTCGGAGACACCTGTAGAGCACCTTTATAACCACCCAGTTATGTTGTGACGTTTGGTAGCACATAAAGTGTTCCTCCGGTAAATGGTAGTTGCATAATCTCATAGTCATAGGAACATGTATAAGTCATGAAGAAAGCAATAGCAACATACTAAACGATCAAGTACTAAGCTAACGGAATGGGTCAAGTCAATCACATCATTCTCCTAATGATCTGATCCCGTTAATCAAATGACAACTCATGTCTATGGCTAGGAAACATAACTATCTTTGATCAACGAGGTAGTCAAGTAGAGGCATACTAGTGACACTCTGTTTGTCTATGAATTCACACATGTATCATGTTTCCGGTTAATACAATTCTAGCATGAATAATAAACATTTATCATGATATAAGGAAATAAATAAAAAACTTTATTATTGCCTCTAGGGCATATTTCCTTTAGCCTCCCACTTGCACTAGAGTCAATAATCTAGATTACACAGTAATGATTCTAACACCCATGGAGCCTTGGTGCTGATCATGTTTTGCTCGTGGAAGAGGCTTAGTCAATGGGTCTGCAACATTCAGATCCGTATGTATCTTTCAAATCTCTATGTCTCCCACCTGGATTTGATCCCGGATGGAGTTGAAGCGTCTCTTGATGTGCTTGGTTCTCTTATGAAATCTGGATTCCTTTGCCAAGTCAATTGCACCAGTATTGTCACAAAAGATTTTCATTGGACCCGATGCACTAGGTATGACACTTAGATCGGATATGAACTCCTTCATCCAGACTCCTTCATTTGCTGCTTCCGAAGCAGCAATGTGCTCCGCTTCACATGTAGATCCAGCCACGACGCTCTGTTTAGAACTGCTCCAACTGACAGCTCCACCATTCAATATAAACACGTATCTGGTTTGCGATTTAGAATCGTCCAGATCAGTGTCAAAGCTTGCATCAACGTAACCATTTACGATGAGCTCTATGTCACCTCCATAAACGAGAAACATATCCTTAGTCCTTTTCAGGTACTTCAGGATGTTCTTGACCGTTGTCTAGTGATCCACTCCTGGATTACTTTGGTACCTCCCCGTTAAACTAATAGCAAGGCACACATCAGGTCAGGTACACAACATTGCATACATGATAGAGCCTATGGCTGAAGCATAGGGAACATCTTTCATTTTCTCTCTATCTTCTGCAGTGGTTAGGCATTGAGTCTTACTCAACTTCACACCTTGTAATACAGGCAAGAACCCTTTATTTGCCCGATCCATTTTGAATTTCTTCAAAACTTTGTCAAGGTATGTGCTTTGTGAAAGTCCAATTAAGCGTTTTGATCTATCTCTATAGATCTTGATGCCCAATATGTAAGCAGCTTCACCCAGGTCCTTCATTGAAAAACTCTTATTCAAGTATCCTTTTATGCTATCCAGAAATTCTATATCATTTCCAATCAATAATATGTCATCCACATATAATATTAGAAATGCTACAGAGCTCCCACTCACTTTCTTGTAAATACAAGCTTCTCCAAAAGTCTGTATAAAACCATATGCTTTGATCACACTATCAAAGCGTTTATTCCAACTCTGAGAGGCTTGCACCAGTCCATAAATGGATTGCTGGAGCTTGCACACTTTGTTAGTACCTTTTGGATCGATAAAACCTTCATGTTGCATCATATACAACTCTTCTTCCAGAAATCCATTCAGGAATGCAGTCTTTACATCCATTTGCCAAATTTCATAATCAGAAAATACGGCAATAGCTAACATGATTTGGACGGACTTAAGCATCCCTACGAGTGAGAAGGTCTCATCATAGTCAACTCCTTGAACTTGTCAAAAACCTTTTGCAACAAGTCGAGCTTTGTAGACAGTAACATTACCATCAGCGTTTGTCTTCTTCTTGAAGATCCATTTATTCTCGATGGCTTGCCGATCATCGGGCAAGTCAACCAAAGTCCACACTTTGTTCTCATACATGGATCCCATCTCAGATTTCATGGCCTCAAGCCATTTTGCGGAATCTGGGATCATCATCGCTTCCTCATAGTTCATAGGTTCGTCATGGTCTAGCAACATAACCTCCAGAACAGGATTACCGTACCACTCTGGTGCGGATCTTACTCTAGTTGACCTATGAGGTTCGCTAGTAACTCGATCTGAAGTTTCATGATCATCATCATTAGCTTCCTCACTAATTGGTGTAGGTGTCACAGGAACTGGTTTCTATGATGAACTACTTTCCAATATGGGAGCAGGTGCAGTTACCTCATCAAGTTCTACTTTCCTCCTACTCACTTCTTTCGAGAGAAACTCCTTCTCTAGAAAGGATCCATTCTTAGCAACAAAAGTCTTGCCTTCAGATCTGTGATAGAAGGTGTACCCAACTATTTCTTTTGGGTATCCTATGAAGACACATTTCTCCGACTTGGGTTCGAGCTTATCAGGTTGAAGCTTTTTCACATAAGCATCGCAGCCCCAAACTTTAAGAAATGACAACTTTGGTTTCTTGTCAAACCATAGTTTATAAGGAGTCGTCTCAATGGATTTAGATGGTGCCCTATTTAACGTGAATGCAACCATCTCTAAAGCATAATCCCAAAACGATAGTGGTAAATTAGTAAGAGACATCATAGATTGCACCATATCTAGTAAGGTACGATTACGACGTTCGGACACACCATTACGCTGTGGTGTTCCGGGTGGCGTGAGTTGCGAAACTATTCCGCATTGTTTCAAATGTAGACCAAACTCATAACTCAAATATTATCCTCCACGATCAGATTGTAGAAACTTTGTTTCTTGTTACAGTGATTTTCCACTTCACTCTGAAATTCTTTGAAATTTTCAAATGTTTCAGACTTATGTTTCATTAAGTAGATATACTCATATCTTCTCAAATCATCTGTGAAGGTGAGAAAATAACGATACCCACTGCGAGCCTCAATATTCATTGGACCACATACATTAGTATGTATGATTTCAAACAAATCTGTTGCTCGCTCCATTGTTCCGGAGAACGGAGTTTTAGTCATCTTGCCCATGAGGCATGGTTCGCAAGTACCAAGTGATTCATAATCAAGTTATTCCAAAAGTCCATCAGTATGGAGTTTCTTCATGCGCTTTACACCAATATGACCCAAACGGCAGTGCCACAAATAAGTTGCACTATCATTATTAACTCTGCATCTTTTGGCTTCAACATTATGAATATGTGTGTCACTACTATCGAGATTTAACACAAATAGACCATTCTTCAAGGGTGCATGACTATAAAAGATATTACTCATATAAATAGAACAACCATTATTCTCAGATTTAAATGAATAACCGTCTCGCATCAAACAAGATCCAGATATAATGTTCATGCTCAACGCTGGCACCAAATAACAATTATTCAGGTCTAAAACTAATCCCGAAGGTAGATGTAGAGGTAGCGTGCCTACGACGATCACATCGACTTTGGAACCATTTCCCACGTGCATCATCACCTCGTCCTTAGCCAGTCTTTGCTTAATCCGTAGTCCCTGTTTCGAGTTGCAAATATTAACAATAGAAGCAGTATCAAATACCCAGGTGCTACTGCGAGCTCTGTTAAGGTACACATCAATAACATGCATATCACATATACCTTTGTTCACCTTGACATCTTTCTTATCCGCCAAATACTTGGGGCAGTTCCGCTTCCAGTGACCAGTCCCTTTGCAGTAGAAGCACTCAGTCTCAGGTTTAGGTCCAGATTTGGGTTTCTTCTCTTGAGCAGCAACTTGCTTGCCGTTCTTCTTGAAGTTCCCCTTCTTCTTCCCTCTAATTATCTAAGTGCTCACATGATCCATATCAAGTAAACCATAACCGATCATCACGTGAAATGGAGTAGTTTTCAATGGTGAACATCACTATGTTGATCATATCTACTATATGATTCACGCTTGACCTTTCGGTCTCACTGTTCTGAGGCCATATCTGCATATGCTAGGCTCGTCAAGTTTAACCCGAGTATTCTGCGTGTGTAAAACTGTCTTACACCCATTGTAGATGAACGTTGAGCTTATCACACCCGATCATCACGTGGTGTCTCGGCACGACGAACTTTGGCAACGGTGCATACTTAGGGAGAACACTTTTACCTTGAAATTTAGTGAGGGATCATCTTATAATGCTACCGTCAAACAAAGCAGAATAAGATGCATAAGGATAAACATCACATGCAATCAATATAAGTGATATGATATGGCCATCATCATCTTGTGCCTTTGATCTCCATCTCCAAAGCACCGTTATGATCACCATCGTCACCGGCGCGACACCTTGATCTCTATCATAGCATCATTGTTGTCTTGCCAACTATTTCTTCTACGACTATCGCTACCGCTTAGTGATAAAGTAAAGCAATTACATGGCGATTGCATTGCATACAATAAAGCGACAACCATATGGCTCCTTCCAGTTGCCGATTACTCTGTTACAAAACATGATCATCTCATACAATAAATATAGCATCATGTCTTGACCATATCACATCACAACATGCCCTGTAAAAACAAGTTAGACATCCTCTACTTTGTTGTTGCAAGTTTTACGTGGCTGCTACAGGCTGAGCAAGAACTGTTCTTACCTACGCATCAAAACCACAATGATAGTTCGTCAAGTTAGTGTTGTTTTAACCTTCGCAAGGACCGGGCGTAGCCACACTTGGTTCAACTAAAGTTGGAGAAACTGACAGCCGCCAGCCACCTGTGTGCAAAGCACGTCGGTAGAACCAGTCTCGCATAAGCGTACGCGTAATGTCGGTCCGGGCTGCTTCATCCAACAATACCGCCGAACCAAAGTATGACATGCTGGTAAGCAGTATGACTTTTATCGCCCACAACTCGCTTGTGTTCAACTCGTGCATATAGCATCTACGCAATAACCTGGCTCGGATGCCACTGTTGGGGAATGTAGTAATTTCAAAAAAATTCCTACGCACACATAGGATCATGGTGATTGTCGGAGTAAATAGCCATGGGTAGCCTAGCCGGCTTCCCCTGGCCCTTTTGAAAAATTCATGAGCCCGTCCGGCTCTCAAGAATCCAAGACATGGAGCCGCCTTCCCCTTGCTGGCTGCCACCCAGGCCGGCTTTCGGAAGGCGGTCCAACTTTAGCCCTCATGAAGGAAGCCACGGGAGGGCCGACTTCGGGAAGCCGGCCATGAGAAGGCCAAATCCAAGAAGCCGGCTCCCATAAAGCGGTCAAGACCGTACCCTCAAAGCTTGCACCCACCTAACGGCAGTGCGATGGGGCGTGGCTACAGTGAAGCCTGCCACCCCCGTATCCCGGAGCACGCCTGGCACAGTGCGCCGTACAGAGTAGCCATGACCCGTCCGGCGCGGCATTGTTGCCATGTTGACCCTGATGTCACCCACGACGGGCCGCCAGCGCGGCCCACAGACGGTGGGCCCCTTCGGGCAGAGAGACGCCCGAAGGCGGCCATGCCTCCAACCAGTCGGCCCAAGACAGAGCCGGCTCCCGCAGCCGGCTTGCCGCCTCCCTCGAAGGAGACGCCCCATTAAGGAGACAAGACGCGGTGAGGCTACAGCGATCGCTCGACGGGCGGCGGCACTGTAGCCGCGCCTACCACGACGTAGCCCACCTCACCAAGATGAAGCCACAGTAACCAGCCGCTGACCAGGCCCTGGACAGTGGGGCCTGCCTGTCGGCCAAGGGGCCGGCAGCCGGCGGGACCCACCAGTCGGCGGGCCCCAGCAGCCAGCGAGCGCAGTCACAGACGGCTGGGCCCCGCACCCAGTCGGATTACCATTATACCCCCGGGGGGTAGGCCTATATAAACCCCCCGAGGCACCCATGCAAAGTGTTGGACCCCCAGCTAGTCCTAGACACCACACAAGGAGAAGAAGCAGGCTATCCGTGCCCTTCTTCCTCCTCCCACCAAACAGCTCAAGGAGCATTGTGTAGCTACTTGTTCATCTAGTGATCATGCAGAGACCCCACAGAGCAGCAGTAGGGGTGTTATCTCCACGGAGAGCCCCGAAGCTGGGTAAGATCCGCCGGCATGCATGTCTTCGCCTTATCCCGTTTCCAGGCACCGGCGATGTCTTACTGGCTCCCACAACGTTAAGCCACCCATTGGCATATGCCGCACCTACCACCCGACATTTGGCGCCCACCATGGGGCCAGGTGCACCGTCGTCCGGAGACCTGTTCTGGACGGGAACCCTCTTCCTCCCCAGCGAGCGTAGCCAGCCCGGCACACCCGATGGCGCTTGCCACGACGCGCTGCAAGGCGTCACCAGCATCTGCGCGGCGAGCAGCCTCGCCGATCTCCTCGACGAAACCCTCATCTCCGACAAGCTCGCCTCCGATGCGGGCACCGACCACCTCGCCAACCTTCTCGGTCAGCTCCATGTCTCCAGCGAGCCCGCTGCGGACCTGGAGTCGGTTGGCTCCACCGACCCGATGCCTGTCGACTCCGACACGGCCTCCTACGACACCTTCCCCACCAACGTCACGATCTACAACGACCCGCTTCCTTGAGCCGACGGCTGCGATGCTGTCACCACCGAAGTGATGGTTGTTGGCCACGGCGGCCCGGCCGACGAGAGCGCCCACGACTTGTCCCCCCCTCCCGACCAATGCCGACGACGAAGCACTGGAGGCATGCCGCCTCGCCCTCCTCGCAGAGGGCCGGAGGCTGGCCTCCGTGAGACGCCTCACTAAGGCCTATCAGCGTGAAGCTGACCGCGCCGCCTTCGGCACGCTCGCCCCGGCGGGCCAAGCCGGGCCGGCCTTGTCAAGCAACGCGGCACCGTCATCGCCGACACGCTGGGAGTCGACCGCCCGGTCTATGCCACTCCGCTCGAGAACTTGCGTGCCGCCCAGGCGGCCGTAGACGAGTTGGACGGCTTGGAGGCCGAAGACCTCCCCCACATGACCCGGCGCATCCAGCAACTAATTGATGCAGCCGCGTAGCGACATAAAGCAGACGCCCGCGCGGGAAGCCCTCCCCTACGCCGAGATCACGGCGCGACGTCCCGGACGCCGGCTATGAGCGACACCCGCGCGCGGCGCGAGAAAATGCCGGCTGCCAGCCGCAGCCGGACCCGAATCTCCATCGAGCGAGACGCGGACGGCCATCCCCGAGCCATGGAATGGCGGGGCAACCCGCCTCCGCCTCGACCCCGTGGAGAGAGATATCCCACCCCGCCGCCAGTGGCGCACCCGACTCTCAGCGGCCGACTAGGTCGCCGCGAAGGAGTCGGCGAGAATGACGCCCGCCATCGGATCGACCGCCTAGCGCGATCCCTGGCGTTGGAAGAAGAAGACGATGTCGGCCCGCCTTGTTTCGGCCCCCGCATCCGCGACGAGCCTTTCCCCAAAGGGTTCTCGCTCCCAAGAGACACGCCCAAGTACAACGACTCCGTGAAGCCGGAAGATTGGCTGATCGACTACTCCATGGCGGTCAGCATAGCCAACGGCAACCGGCGCGTTGCCATGAAGTACGTGCCCCTCATGCTGCAAGGCACGGCGCGAACCTGGCTCAACAGCCTCAAGCCTCTCAGCATCAACAGCTGGCTAGATTTCACTGAAGCTTTCATCCGCAACTTCACCAGCACCTACAAGCGGGCTCCCAAGCCCACACAGCTCTCCTTGTGCGTACAAGGCCCCGCCGAGTCCACTCGCGACTACCTCACGCGTTGGGACAAGCTCCGCAATTCTTGCGAGGGGGTGCACGAGGTGCAAGCCATCGAGTACTTTTCAGCCGGATGCCGAGAAGGCACCCTCCTCAAGCACAAGCTCCTCTGCGACGAGCCGGCTACCCTCGACGAGCTTCTGGACATAGCGGACAAGTACGCCACCGCCGATTCCTCGATGAAGACCGAGCTTCGGGTAGACACGTCCGGAAAGGTACTCAACCCGGCGCCCAAGACGATGGCTGGGGATTCCGGCCGACGCCCCCACTCGAACGACCACAAGTGCAAGGGCCCCGCGCCGCCTCCCGCCAGTCGGCAGGTGGCCACAGTTGAAGACCTGCCGCCTGAATGGCGGCCCGCGCCCAAGAAACCCAAGGGCGGCCGGCCGGCTTGGCAGCCGGCTTTCTCCTACGAGCAAACTCTCGACGCCCCATGCAAGTTCCACAGCGGCGCAAAGCCGTCCAACCACACAACCCGGAAGTGCCATTGGCTCACCCGAATCTCCAAAGGCGAGGGGCTCGCGCCGCCTCCGCCGCCTCCGGCAGCTCGGCCCGCGGTCGGAGCCGTGCATGACGAGTTCCCTGACGAGCAAGCAACCTACATCATCTTTACAAGCCAGCCTGAAGACCGGCGCAGCAAATGCCGAGAGCACCAGGAAGTTAGCATGGTCGCTGCCGACCCCGCCAGACACATGCATTGGTCAGAAAATCCCATCAGCTGGAGCCGGGCCGACCATCCAGAGGTGATGCCGTCTCCCGGTTCTTATGCCCTGGTCCTGGAAGCCACCCTCGTGACGGATAGACGCGCTGCCCGCTTCTCCCGTGTGTTGATAGACGGCGGGAGCAGCATCAACATCATGTACCGTGACACCCTGGAGAAGCTAAATGTCAAGACGAAGCAGCTCATGCCCACTCGGACAGTGTTTCATGGCATCGTATCTGGCCTGTCCTGCGCCCCCATTGGCAAGATCAAGATTGATGTACTTTTCGGGGACAAGGAGCATTTCCGCCGGGAAGCAATCTGGTTTGAAGTGGTGGACCTGGAGAGCCCTTACCATGCATTGCTTGGCCGACCTGCCTTGGACAAATTCATGGCAGTTCCCCACTATGCATACCTTAAGATGAAAATACCAAGCACTAAAGGCGTCATCACCGTAGCTAGCGATTACAAGAAGTCCTTTGAGTGCGCAGCAGCCAGCAGCCGGCTGGCCGAGTCCCTTGTGATTGCCGCGGAAAAGAAGATGTTGGACCGAGTCGTTGCCATAGCCAGCAAGCAGTCGGCCGTGTCCCCCGACCCCAAGGAGCACGATGCTCAAGGATCCTTCCAGCCGGCCAAGGAGACGAAGAAGATACCTCTTGACCCCGAGCATCCAGAGAGGTTTGCCGTCATCGGGGCAAACCTGAACAGCAAATAGGAAGGCGAGCTCGCCGATTTCCTCCGTGAGAATCGGGACATCTTTGCATGGTCCCCCAAGGACATGTCGGGTGTTCCGAGGAAATTCGCCGAGCAGAAACTACACGTCCGAGAAGACGCAAAGCCAGTCAAACAACCCCTCCGCCGACTGTCGGAGGAGAAGCGCGGGATTATGGGAGAGGAGATAGCCCGGCTTCTGGCAGCCAGCTTCATTATGGAAGTTTTCTTTCCAGAATAGCTTGCCAACCCGGTCCTTGTGCTAAAGAAGAATAACAAGTGGCGCATGTGTATAGACTACACGAGCCTCAACAAGGCCTGTCCCAAAGATCCTTTTTCCCTGCCAAGGATTGACCAAGTGATAGACTCCACAGCCGGATGCGAGCTGTTGAGTTTCTTGGATGCTTACTCCGGATACCACTAGATAAAGCTGGATCCGGACGACCACCTGAAGACCGCCTTCATCACGCCATTTGGAGCCTTCTGCTACCTGACTATGACATTCGGCTTGAGAAATGCCGGTGCCACTTTTCAGAGTTGCATGCAGAAGTGCCTCCTCAAGCAACTCGGCAGAAACGCTCACGTTTACGTGGACGACATCGTGGTGAAGATGGAGAAGCGCGGCACCTTGCTGGGAGACCTCAAGGAAACGTTTGAGAACTTACGCAGGTTCCAAATCAAGCTCAACCCCGAGAAATGCGTGTTCGGAGTGCCAGCCGGCCAGCTCCTAGGCTTCCTGGTCTCTGAACGCGGCATCGAATGCAACCCGGTGAAGATCAAGGCCATCGAGAGAATGGCGATCCCCACCAAGCTTCGAGACATTCAAAAGTTCACCGGGTGCTTGGCCTCCTTGAACCGCTTCATCAGCCGGCTCGGAGAGAAAGCTCTCCCCCTCTATCGCCTCATGAAGAAGAGCACTCACTTCGAGTGGAACGACCAGGCCGACCAAGCTTTTCACGAGCTGAAGAAGATGCTGGCCACGCCGCCTGTCCTCGCGGCGCCGACTGAGAAAGAGCCCATGCTCCTTTACATCGCCGCAACCAGCCGGGTGGTCAGCATCGTCATCGTAGTCCAACGCCCAGAAGAAGGCCGAGCCCAGCCGGTCCAAAGGCCGGTGTATTATTTGAGCGAGGTGCTGTCCGCCTCAAAGCAGAACTACCCGCACTACCAGAAGATGTGTTACGGCGTGTACTTCACCGCCAAGAAGCTGAAGCCCTACTTTCAAGAGCATCCCGTCACGGTCATATGCACCGCCCCGCTGGCCGAGATCATAGGCAGCCGGGACGCATCCGGCTGGGTGGCGAAATGGGCCATCGAGCTGGCCCCTTACACAATCTTCTACCAGCCCCGCACCGCCATCAAGTCCGGAGCACTGGCCGACTTCCTCGTCGACTGGGCCGAGACCCAGTACCTGCCGCTGGCTCCCGACTCCACCCATTGGCGCATGCGCTTCGACAGGTCCAAGATGCGCACCGGCTTGGGAGCCGGCGTTGTCCTTACCTCTGCCAAAGGCGACAAGCTCGGATACACGCTATAGATCCACTTTGCCGCCTCCAACAACGTGGCCGAGTACGAGGCGCTCATACATGGGCTCCGGCTTGCCAAAGAACTCGGCATTCGTCGGATCCTATGCTATGGCGACTAGGACTTGGTGGTCCAGCAATCATCCGGCGACTGGGATGCCAAGGACGCAAACATGGCGAGCTACCGCTTCCTGGTTCAACAACTCAGCGGATACTTTGAAGGATGTGAGTTCCTCCACGTACCGCGAGCTGACAACGAGCCAGCTGATGCCCTGGCTCGAATAGGCTCCACTCGGCAAGCAATTCCAACCGGCGTCGCTCTACAACGCCTCCTCAAGCCGTCCATCAAGCCGTCTCCAGAGTCCGACTCCATCTTCGTGCCGCCTGACCCTGATGTGGCCGGGTCCGGCTCAAAGAACCTAGCAGGCGACCCCGAGACTCCCGCAGCCGGCCCGGGGACTTCGGCAACCAGCTCGGGGACTGCCACATCCGGCTCGGGGACTGCGGTAGCCGGCCCGGGGACTGCACCAGCACAACAGCCGGCGACCGACTCCAGCATCTCACCACCCAGCCCGCCCACCCTGGTGGCGGTTGCCACGTTGGCGGTAGAAGAAGTCGCGGCTCCGTCATGGGCTCAGTCTATCCTCAACTTCCTAGTAAACCAAGATCTGCCGGCTGGCGAAATAGAAGCAAGACAAGTCCAACGTCGAGCCGGAGCGTACGGAATCGTCAACAGAGAACTAGTCAAGCACAGTGTCACTGGAATCCTCCAATGGTGCATCGAGCAAGAGAAGCGCATTGCAATCCTCAGAGACATTCACCAAGGAGAATGCGGCCACCATGCGGCCTCAAGATCACTTGTCACCAAAGCCTTCCGCCATGGTTTCTTCTGGCCGACTGCTTTGGATTACGCCAAAGAATTAGTTAAACATTGCAAGGGGTGCCAACTCTTCAGCTCCAAGCAATACATGCCGGCTTCGGCACTCAAGACCATTCCCCTCACTTGGCCCTTCGCCGTTTGGGGACTGGACATGGTGGGCCCATTCAATACGGCGCGCGGTGGCATGACGCATTTGCTCGTCGCCGTGGACAAATTCACCAAGTGGATTGAGGCAAAGCCGATCAAGAAGCTGAATGGGCCGACTGTTGTGACGTTCATTGCAGACATAACAACTCGGTATGGCGTGCCACACAGCATCATCACCGACAATGGCACGGATTTTGCCAAAGGAGCCTTGGCACGTTTCTGCGCAGCCCAAGGTATCCGGCTGGACTTAGCATCCGTCGCCTACCCGCAGTCAAACGGCTAGGTCGAGCGAGCCAACGGCCTCATCCTCTCCGGCATCAAGCCCCGACTGGTCATACCTCTGGAGCGTTCAGCCGGCTGTTGGCTCGACAAGCTGCCGGCTGTCCTCTGGAGTCTGCGCACTACCCCAAACAAGTCAACCGGCTTCACCCCTTTCTTCCTTGTGTATGGTGCCGAGGCGGTAATCCCAACAGACATCGAGTTCGACTCGCCTCGAGTAACCATGTACACGGAAGCGGAGGCCAAGGAAGCACGAGAAGACGGCGTCGACCTACTGGAAGAAAGCCGACTGTTAGCCCTCAGCCGGTCTGCCATCTACCAGCAGGGTTTGCGCCACTACCACAGCCGAAAGGTCAGGCCAAGATCTTTCCAAGAGGGCGATCTTGTGCTCCGGCTGATCCAGCGAACAACCGGCCAGCACAAACTCTCGGCCCCTTGGGAAGGCCCCTTCGTCATCAGCAGAGCTCTAGGCAACGACTCCTACTACCTGATCGATGCACAGAAGCCGAAGGCACGCAAGAGAGACGACTCCGACAAGGAGTCGGAACGACCATGGAACGCCAACCTCCTTCGAAGATTTTACAGTTGAAACGCAGTATGTATCACGCTAACTTTTGTACTAAGTTCGAAACAATAGGCCCCCCGAGGAGGGCTCAGGGACTGCCATCCCTTATTTATGAATGAAAAATATCATGCTTATGACCTTGTCATTTCATTTACTTGTTCCGTCCGGCACCGGTTTCGACTAGTCGGCTCGGGGACTCGCCGACTGGAGTTATATTAGAAGTCCTACCCGTAGTCAGACAAGTAGTGTGCCGGCTCCCAAGCCTTCTCTCACCAAAAGTCGCAGTTCGAAGAACCGGCTGTCCGGCCGGCAAGAGTTAAAGGCAGGAACGGGCGCCCACACGAAAAACGGCTAGGGACTAACGGACTAATATAACAAAAGCCGGTTTTTCTCCCACTGCCGAATGGCTACCAGAGTAGCCGGCCGGCCGGTTTCCATTCACTTCACTTCAATCCAAGAAAGCTCAAGTACTTGCCTCCCCAAAGAGGGAAGGCGGCAAAGGAAAAAGCCTAAGGATAAAAAGCATACGCAAATGGAAACCAAACATGCACATCATAATATTTACATAAAAGACCTCCGAGAGGCCAGCATTCAACATAGTTTGGATACACCCCTAGTGGGTGGAACTGCGAAAACTTAATGAAGATTGTTCAAAAGACAACAAGCAGGAAAGATAAAGACGGCAGGTCAAGCTGGCGGAGCGACCGACAAGCCGGACTGGATGGCGGAGATGGTCGTGCCGGCTGAAGGAGCGGCCGGCTGGCGAACTTCGGCTTGGTCACCGCCTCCCGTAGAGGGCGCGCTTCCACGCGCCTCGTTGCTGGAGGCACGGTCGGCCTGAGGTCGGCCGATTGTTCCACCAGCCGGCTCGACGTCTTCGCCGTCCTCCTCTTCGTCATCCTCGCCCTCGTCGCTGGAGGCAATCTCCTCCGCCGAGTCCTTGCCCACCGCCGGGTTCAGCCCGAACCACTCCTCCGGCTGAGCAACACTGTCATCATCGATTTCGGGTGCGAAAACGCTGATGTCGGTGCACTCGGCGATCGTCGAAGCTCGCTGGGCGATAGCCGGCCTCACCTCCTCCAGCTCCGCGTCGGCCTCCATCCGCCAAGTGCGTAGCTGGTCCAGGCTCGGCCCTGGGTACCAAGCCCGAACGAACTCCAATGCCCGCCCGACTCTGAGGCGGGCCGCCGCCGCCTTCCAAGCCTTAAAGCAACCAACTGCGACCTCTAGCCAGTCGGCAGTTCGGCTTGGGGTGCAGGGGATCGTCTCGCCGGGCCAGAGGGCGGCCAACACTTGCGCCCCGGCATGTTGGAGCCGGCAAAGCATCCGATGAGCCGGCTGCAACCGCGCCTGGACAGCCAAGAGCTGCTCCTCAAGCGTCCGGTTCGCATCCGGCGCGATGTTGGCCCCCGCCTGACGACACGCCTCGCGATGGACCTCAATGCTTTGGGCGGCAAAGGCGGAGTAGCCGGGGAAGTAGTTTGCACCAAAAAACAAGCAGCAGCTCAAGTTAAGCCAAAAACCCAGGCGACAAGGGGCAGGAGAGGGGCGAGGAAGGCGGCTTACCGTCGATCAAATCCTCGATCCGGCCGAAGCCTTCATCAAGGGCTCGCCGGGTCTCAGCCCAGCTCGCCGCCTCGGTCTCATACTCTGCCTTTAGGGCGGCTTCGCTATCCTGCGCCGCCTGCAGGGCCGCCCTGTAGCTCTTCTCCTGGTCGGCCAGCTTCTTGGCCAGGCGATCACGCTCCTGGACCAAGGCAGCATACTCGGCGTCCTTGGTATGAAGGGCGGCCTTCGCTTCACCGAGCTCCTTCCTCAAGTCGGCGTTGGCCCCTGAAGACAAAGAAAAAGAAAAACCAATAAGGAAAGAGTCGTCAAGAAAGATCCGACCCGACTTCTCAGCAGTCGGCCCGAATCTCGGGGACTACACCCAGTGGGTGCGTTGACGCGCCCCCACAGGAGACAGACAAGATCGAGTACTTACTTCGGCTGTCGGCCAGGTCGTCGGTCCTCCGGCTCAACTCCCGAGCCTGGGAGTTGAAGGCGGCGGCACGGAGGTTGTGATATTCCTGGAAATTCAGACAAGAGGCAAAAATAAGGTAGCCGTCAAGAAAGATCCGACCCGACTGCGCAGCAGTCGGCCCGAATCTCGGGGACTACACCCAGTGGGTGCGCTGACGCGCCCCCGCGGAAGAAATTAAGAGAGCAAAGCAGCCAAGAATGAAGGACTCACCCGGATGGTGGCTCGCGTCGACAAGAACTCCTGGGATAACTGTTGCAGCAGGGCGGCCTGAGCTTCCAGCCGGCTCCGGACCCCTTGAGCCGCCACATTCAGCTCGCCAGTCCCCCCCGCTGGGAGTCCACTCGGACGTGGCAGTGCTTGCCTCCTCCAGATCCTCCGCCGACTGGCCTGCGCCCGCGACTCGGCGCAACTCCGGCGGAGCGGCGCCTCCCCCTGTGCGCCGGCCTGTCGCCGGCTGCACCTCGAGGCCGGCTCTGTTCTCTGGCTCACCCCCGGTCGGCCCCTCTGGCCCCGCTGACGATTGGCCGCCTTGGCCCGCTCCGGTTGGCGCTGCTGACGGTGCTTTCCTCGCAAAGGCCACAGGGTCCTCCCCCCTTTCCATCAGCGGCGGGTCTTGGACGATCTCCTCTGCCAAGGGCAATGGGGTGTCGGGGGCCACGGCTCAGAGGGGAATGGCGAGCAGTGGAGGCTGGTTGCGCGAACCCTCCACCTCCGGCTCCACGGTCGCCGCCTCCGTCTGGGCCTTGGCTGCCGCGTCGGCCTGCTCCCTCGCCGCCTGGGCGGCCGCTTTCTCTGCCGCCTCGCGCTCCTCCCGCGCTTCACGGGCGTTCCACTCTGTGGCCTCCCTGAGGTCGGCGCGGGGGTCCACGCGGCGGGAGCTTGAAGAACCTCCAGGCGGCCCAACTACGGAGCCGCCCGGACCACGCTCAAGGGAAAGCGGCGTACTGCCCAGCAAGCGGAAGAAATTAAGAAGAATGTTCGAACAAGAAGAGAATGATGAAGAGCATGCGACAAGGCAATTGACGACTTACGCTGAGGCTGCTTCACCGCCTTGCGGAAGCGGGCCGCTTTCGCGGCCGCCTCGTCTCGCTTGGTCGCTGCGGTGGAGGCTTTGGACTTCTTCGGCCGACTGCCGAAGAGGCCTGAAGCGGCCCGGCGCTTCTGTGCGCCACCACCGGCAGCCGGCGCGATGGACGAGCCCGCGCCCTGATGGTCGGCCGCCGGCTGGCAACGCGGGGCGACTTCGGCTTCGGCATCGTCCGGCCAGTCCTCAAAGCTCGCGGTGAGCCTTGAGCCCCCGGGCTCGGCGTCGTCCCCCACGACAGCGTCTTCCATGGCGGCCGCCCCCAAGTCCGGATCGTCGACGTCGTCCGCCGTGCGGTCGGGGGCATACTGGCGTTCTATCCCCGCTGACCCGGTCGTCGGCGGGAGAAGGGGGTTCTGCTAAGAAGAACCGACTGATCAGAAGTCGGCCGTCATAAAGCCGGCTACCAACGAAAAGAAGGAAGAAAAGAAAACTTACCACGGGCGGAGGGTTGGCACGAGAATACGGCGCCTTGCCGTATCGCCAGTCTTTGGCGAGCTTGCAATTTGAGATGTAATTTACCATATACGATACCTCCGCATGAGGCATCTCCCTGGTGCTCAGGCGGCTTGGGTATAAGCGGCCGCTCATCTGGCACATCATGTGGGGCCGGCTTTGGAGAGGAGATATCCGGCGCTCCACGAAGGCGGCCACCAAGTCGGCCCCGTTCAGGTTTTCCGACTGGATCATCACCCGAAGCCGGGAGACGGCGGCGTTCCCGGCCTGAGACAGTGACCGGGACCGGAAACTCCATGAGGGCTGCCTCCCAGCCGGCGGGCCGGCTACGTAAGCCGGCAGGTTGACGTGATCCCCTTGCTCGGAGACGTTCTTCACGTAGAAATATGATTTCTGCCAGATCTTCACCGACTGGATCAGGGGGATGGGCGGGAATGGGTTGTTCTCGCTCGCCCTCCTCATGGCGATGAAGGCCCCGCAGGGGGCGGGCACGCCTGCGACGATGGTGCCGAGCTTGTTCTGGAAGAACTCCCCCCAGAGCTCCAGCGTGGGGAGCAGCCCCAAGAAACCTTCGCAGAGGGAGATGAAGGCCGACAGCAGCATCACCGCATTGGGCGTGAGGTGATGCGGCTGAAGGTTGTAGAACTCGAGGAAGGAGCACAGAAATCCGCTCGCCGGAAGGCCGAAGCCACGCAGGAAGTGCAAGAGGAGGACAACCCGCTCGCCCTCCTCCAGTGCCGGACCCGCACGAGGTTGGCATCGGGCAGGCGCCGAGTCTGGCGGAGGAATTCAACGTGGTCCTCATGGATGTTGGAGCTGTCCCACGAGCTCGACAGCGCCATAGGAGCAAGACGATGTGGCGGCGCTGAGACGAGAGGCTGCGGCGGCAACGAGAGGAAGAAAGGAGGACGAGAGGGGGCGGAGCGGGAGGGAGCGTGCGAACCTCTATCGCTCCCCCTCCTCCCCCTACTTATAGGCTCGCGTGGCGGAGCCGAGGATGCGCGGCGTGGGGAAACGTGGGGATCGATCGTGCCCACTCCCCCACGTCCTGCGCTTGTTGCGCCCTAATGGTGGGGAAGGCGAGCGGTCCACCTGGGCGCAGAAGATCAGCGTTCGGGCTGAGGCCTAGGAGTGGCGGGCCCGGGCCTGCAGCGGCGTCCCGCCGCGCGCGTGCGACGGCAGGGTCTCTCTACCACGTGGCCCGCGGGAGGGCCCGCGGTCAGCATGCGGGTCGACCAAGCTTTCCCGCCTGCAAGACGCAGGGCTCCCCGAAAACGGCATACATCAGCAAAGCCGGCTCTTCAGGATAGGAAGCTGACCAAGCTTCTCGTCCCTTTGTCCACCTCGAAGCTCAATCAGCTTCGGGGACTACTGTCGGAGTAAATAGCCATGGGTAGCCTAGCCGGCTTCCCCTGGCCCTTCTGAAAAAATCACGAGCCCGTCCGGCTCTGAAGAATCCAAGACATGGAGCCGCCTTCCCCTTGATGGCTGCCACCCAGGCCGGCTTTTGGAAGGCGGTCCTACTTTAGCCCTCATGAAGGAAGCCACGGGAGGGCCGACTTCGGGAAGCCGGCCATGAGAAGGCCGACTCCAAGAAGCCGGCTCCCATAAAGCGGTCAAGACCGTACCCTCAAAGTTTGCACCCACCTAATGGTAGTGCGACGGGGCGTGGCTACAGTGAAGCCTGCACCCCCCGTATCCCGGAGAACGCATGGCACAGTGCACCGTATGGAGTAGCCATGACCCGTCCGGCGCGACACTGTTGCCATGTTGACCCTGATGTAACCCATGACGGGCCACCAGCGCGGCCCATAGACGGTGGGCCCCTTCGGGAGAGAGACGCCCGAAGGCGGCCATGCCTCCAACCAGTCGGCCCAAGATAGAGCCGGCTCCCCGCAGCCGGCTTGCCGCCTCCCTCGAAGGAGACGCCCGATTAAGGAGACAAGACGCGGTGAGGCTACAGCGATCGCTCGACGGGCGGCGGCACTGTAGCCGCGCCTACCACAACGAAGCCCACGTCACCAAGATGAAGCCACAGTAACCAGCCGCCGACCAGGCCCTGGACAGTGGGGCCTGCCTGTCGGCCAAGGGGCCGGCAGCCGGCGGGACCCACCAGTCGGCGGGCCCCAGCAGCCATCGAGCGCAGTCACAGACGGCTGGGCCCCGCGCCCAGTCGGATTACCATTGTACCCCCGGGGGGTAGGCCTATATAAACCCCCCGAGGCACCCATGCAAAGGGTTGGACCCCCAGCTAGTCCTAGACACCACACAAGGAGAAGAAGCAGGCTAGCCGTGCCCTTCTTCCTCCTCCCACCAAACAACTCAAGGAGCATTGTGTAGCTACTTGTTCATCTAGTGATCATGCGGAGACCCCGCAGAGCAGTAGTAGGGGTGTTACCTCCACGGAGAGCCCCAAAGCTGGGTAAGATCCGCCGGCGTGCATGTCTTCGCCTTATCCCGTTTCCAGGCACCGGCGATGTCTTACTGGCTCCCACAACGTTAAGCCACCCGTTGGCATATGTCGCACCTACCACCCGATAGTGATGCATAGAAATGAGAGGGGAGAGTGTGTCCATGTACCCTCGTAGACCGAATGTGGAAGCGTTAGCACAATGCGGTTGATGTAGTCATACGTCTTCACAATCCGACCGATCCAATTACCGAACGCACGGCACCTCTGAGTTCTGCACACATTCAACTCGATGACGTCCCGCGAGCTCCGATCTAGCAAATCTTCACAGGAGAGTTTCATCAGCACGACGACGTGGTGACGGTGATGATGATGCTACCAATGCAGGGCTTTTCCTAAGCACTGCTACGATATGATCGAGGCGGATTATGGTGGAGGGGGGCACCGCACATGGCTAAGAGATCAATGATCAATTGTTGTGTCTATGGAGTGCCCCCTGCCCCCGTATGTAAAGGAGCAAGGGGAGGAGGCGGCCGGCCAGGGAGAGGCGTGCCAAGAGGGGGAGTCCTACTCCCACTAGGAGTAGGACTCCTCCCTTTCCTAGTAGGAGTAGGAGAGGGGGAAGGAAAGGGAGAGGAGGAGAAGGAAAGAGGGGGCCGACCCCCTTGCCCCAAACCAATTCGGTTTGGGCCTTGGGGGCGCGCCCCACACTTCCCTTGCCGCCCTCTATTGGCACTAAGGCCCATGTAGGACCATTAAGTCCCCCGGGGGTTCCGGTAACCCCCGGTACTCCGGTATATGTCCGAAACCTTCCGGAACCTTTCCGGTGTCCGAACATAGTCGTCCAATATATCGATCTTTATGTCTCGACCATTTCGAGACTCCTCGTCATGTCCGGCGATCATATCCGGGACTCCGAACTACCTTCGGTACATTAAAACACAAAAACTCATAATACCGATCGTCACCGAACTTTAAGCATGCGGACCCTACGAGTTCGAGAACTATGTAGACATGACCGAGAAATGTCTCCGGTCAATAATCAATAGAGGAACCTGGATGCTCATATTGGCTCCCACATATTCTACGAAGATCTTTATCGGTCACACCGCATAACAACATACATTGTTCCCTTGGTCATCGGTATGTTACTTGCCCGAGATTCGATCGTCGGTATCTCAATACCTAGTTCAATCTCGTTACCGGCAAGTCTCTTTACTTGTTTCATAATACATCATCCCGCAACTAACTCATTAGTTACAATGCTTGCAAGGCTTATAGTGATGTGCATTACCGAGTGGGCCCAGAGATACCTCTTCGACAATCGGAGTGACAAATTCTAATCTTGAAATACACCAACTCAACAAGTACCTTCGGAGACACCTGTAGAGCACCTTTACAATCACCCAGTTACGTTGTGACATTTGGTAGCACACAAAGTGTTCCTCCGGTAAACGGGAGTTGCATAATCTCACAGTCATAGGAACATGTATAAGTCATGAAGAAAGCAATAGCAACATACTAAACGATCAAGTGCTAAGCTAACATAATGGGTCAAGTCAATCACATCATTCTCCTAATGATGTGATCTCATTAATCAAATGACAACTCATGTCTATGGCTAGGAAACATAACCATCTTTGATCAACGAGCTAGTCAAGTAGAGGCATACTAGTGACACTCTGTTTGTATATGTATCCACACATGTATCATGTTTCCGGTTAATACAATTCTAGCATGAATAATAAACATTTATCATGATATAAGGAAATAAATAATAACTTTATTATTGCCTCTAGGGCATATTTCCTTCAAGAGATACCTCTCCGATACACGGAGTGACAAATCCTAATCTCGATCTATGCCAACTCAACAAACACCATCGGAGACACCTGTAGAGCATCTTTATAGTCACCCAGTTATGTTGTGATGTTTGATAGCACACTAAGTGTTCCTCCGGTATTCGGGAGTTGCATAATCTCATAGTCATAGGAACATGTATAAGTTATGGAGAAAGTAATAGCAACAAACTAAACGATCATCATGCTTAGCTAATGGATGAGTCAAGTCAATCACATCATTCTCTAATGATGTGATCTCGTTTATCAAATGACAACTCTTTGTCTATGGCTAGGAAACTTAACCATCTTTGATCAACGAGCTAGTCAAGTAGAGGCGTACTAGTGACACTCTGTTTGTCTATGTATTCACACATGTACTACGTTTTCGGTTAATACAATTCTAGCATGAATAATAAACATTTATCATGATATAAGGAAATATAAATAGCAATTTTATTATTGCCTCTAGGGAATATTTCCTTCAGTCTCCCACTTGCACTAGAGTCAATAATCTAGATTACATTGTAATGATTCTAATACCCATGGAGTCTTGGTGTTGATCATGTTTTGCTCGTGAGAGAGGCTTAGTCAACGAGTCTGCAACATTCAGATCTGTATGTATCTTGCAAATCTCCATGTCTCCCTCCTTGGCTTGATTGCGGATGGAATTGAAGTGTCTCTTGATGTGCTTGGTTCTCTTGTGAAATCTGGATTCCTTTGCCAAGGCAATTGCACCAGTATTGTCACAAAAGATTTTTATTGGACCCGATGCACTAGGTATGACACCTAGATCGGATATGAACTCCTTCATTTGCTGCTTCCGAAGCAGCTATGTACTCCGCTTCACATGTAGATCCCGCCATGATGCTCTGCTTGGAACTGCACCAACTAATAGCTCCACCATTTAATAAAAATATGTATCCAGTTTGTGACTTAGAGTCATCCGGATCAGTGTCAAAGCTTGCATTGACGTAATCGTTTACGACGAGCTCTTTTTCACCTCCATAAATGAGAAACTAATGACCCACAAGTGTAGGGGATCTATCGTAGCCTTTTCGATAAGTAAGAGTGTCGAACCCAACGAGGAGCAGAAGGAAATGATAAGCGGTTTTCAGCAAGGTATTCTCTGCAAGCACTGAATTATCGGTAACAGATAGTTTTGTGATAAGGTAATTTGTAACGGGTAACAAATAGTAAAACTAAATAAGGTGCAACAATATGGCCCAATCCTTTTTGTAGCAAAGGACAAGCCTGGACAAACTCTTATATAAAGGAAAGCGCTCCCGAGGACACATGGGAATTATCGTCAAGCTAGTTTTCATCACGTTCATATGATTCGCGTTCGGTACTTTGATAATTTGATATGTGGGTGGACCAGTGCTTGGATACTGCCCTTAATTGGACAAGCATCCCACTTATGATTAACCCCTATTGCAAGCATCCGCAACTACACTAGAACTATTAACGTAAACCTAACCATAGCATGAAATATATGGATCCAAATCAGCCCCTTACGAAGCAACGCATAAACTAGGGTTTAAGCTTATGTCACTCTAGTAACCCATCATCTACTTATTACTTCCCAATGCCTCCCTCTAGGACCAAACAATGGTGAAGTGTCATGTAGTCGATGTTCACATGACACCACTAGAGGGATGACAACATACATCTCATCAAAATATCGAACGAATACCAAATTCACATGACTACTTATAGCAAGACTTCTCCCATTTCCTCAGGAACAAACGTAACAACTCACAAAGCATATACATGTTCATAATAAGAGGGTTATTAATATGCATAATGGATCTGAACATATGATCTTCCACCAAGTAAACCAACTAGCATCAACTACAAGGAGTAATCAACACTACTAGCAACCAATAGGTACCAATCTGAGGTTTGGATACAAAGATTGGATACAAGAGATGAACTAGGGTTTGAGATGAGATGGTGCTGGTGAAGATGTTGATGGAGATTGACCCCCTCTCGATGAGAGGATCGTTGGTGATGACGATGGTGATGATTTCCCCCTCCCAGAGGGAAGTTTCCCTAGCAGAACAGCTCTGCCGGAGCCCTAGATTGGTTCGGCCAAGGTTCCGCCTTGTGGCGGCGGAGTTTCGTCCTGTGAGCTAGGTTATGAGTTTTTCCTCGATGAAAGACTCCATATAGCAAAAGATGGGCATTAGAGGGCCACCAAGGGGCCCATGAGGCAGGGGGCGCGCCCAGGGGGGTAGGGTGCGCCCCCACCCTCATGGACGGTGGCCCCCCTCTGGTACTTCTTTCACCCAATATTTTTTATATATTCTAAAAATAATTCCCGTGGAGTTTCAGGACTTTTGGAGATGTGCAGAATAGATCTCTAATATTTGCTCCTTTTCTAGCCCAGAATTCCAGCTGCCGGCATTCCCCCTCTTCATGTAAACATTGTAAAATAAGAGAGAAAAGGCATAAGTATTGTGACATAATGTGTAATAACAACATGTAATGCAATAACTATCGATATAAAAGCATGATGCAAAATGAACGTATCAGAAAAATATCCTTAGTAATTTTCAGGTATTTCAGGATGTTCTTGACCACTGTCCAGTGATCCGGTCCTGGATTACTTTGGTACCTCCATGCTAAACTAATAGCAAGGCACACATCAGGTCTGGTACACAGTATTGCATACATGATAAAACCTATGGTTGAAGCATAGGGAATGTCTTTCATTTTCTCTCTATCTTCTATAGTGGTCGGGCATTGAGTCTGACTCAACTTCACACCTTGTGACACAGGCAAGAACCCTTTCTTTGCTTGATCCATTTTGAACTTCTTCAAAACTTTATCAAGGTATGTGCTTTGTTGAGGTCCAATTAAGCATCTTGATCTATCTCTATAGATCTTGATGCCCAATATATAAGCAGCTTCACCATGGTCTTTCATTGAAAAATTCTTATTCAAGTATCATTTTATGTTATTCAGAAATTCAGTATCATTTCCGATCAACAATATGTCATCCACATATAATATCAGAAATGCTACAGATCTCCCACTCACTTTCTTGTAAATACAGGCTTCTCCAAAAGTCTGTAAACCATATGCTTTGATCACACTATGAAAACCTATATTCCAACTCCGAGAGTCTTGCACCAGTCCATAAATGGATCGCTGGGGCTTGCACACTTTGTTAGCACCTTTTGGATCGACAAAACCTTCTAGTTGCATCATATACAACTCTTCTTTAAGATATCCATTAAGGAATGCAGTTTTGACATCCATTTGCCAAATTTCATAATCATAAAATGCGGCAATTGCTAACATAATTCGGACAGACTTAAGCATCGCTACGGGTGAGAAGGTCTCATCATAGTCAACTCCTTGAACTTGTCGAAAACCTTTCGCAACAAGTCGAGCTTTGTAGACAGTAATATTACCATCGGTGGCAGTCTTCTTCTTGAATATCCATTTATTCTCTATGGCTTGCCAATCATCGGGCAAGTCAACCAAAGTCCACATTTTGTTCTCATACATGGATCCCATCTCAGATTTCATGGCCTCAAGCCATTTTGCAGAATCTAGGCTCATCATCGCTTCCTCATAGTTCATAGGTTCGTCATGGTCAAGTAACATGACCTCCAGAACATGATTACCGTACCACTCTGGTGTGGATCTTACTCTGGTTGACCTACGAGGTTCGGTAGTAACTTGATCAGAAGTTTCATGATCATCATCATTAGCTTCCTCACTTACTGGTGTAGGAATCACTAGAACTGATTTCTGTGATGAACTACTTTCCAATAAGGGAGTATGTACAATTACCTCGTCAAGTTATACTTTCCTCCCACTCACTTCTTTCGAGAGAAACTCCTTCTCTAGAAAGGATCCATTCTTAGCAACGAATATCTTGCCTTTGGATCTGTGATAGAAGGTGTACCCAACAGTCTCCTTTTGGTATCCTATGAAGACACATTTCTCCGATTTGGGTTCGAGCTTATCAGGTTGAAGCTTCTTCACATAAGCATCGCAGCCCCAAACTTTAAGAAACGACAACTTGGTTTTCTTGCCAAACCACGGTTCATAAGGTGTCATCTGAACGGATTTTTATGGTGCCCTATTTAACGTGAATGCAACCGTCTCTAAAGCATAACCCCAAAACGATAGCGGTAAATCAGTGAGAGACATCAGAGATCGCACCATATATAATAAAGTGCGGTTACGATGTTTGGACACACCATTACATTGTTGTGTTCCAGGTGGCGTGAGTTGCGAAACTATTCCGCATTGTTTCAAATGAATACCAAACTCATAACTCAAATATTCACCCCCACGATCAGATTGTAGAAACTTAATTTTCTTGTTACGATGATTTTCCACTTCACTCTGAAATTCTTCGAACTTTTCAAATGTTTCAGACTTATGTTTCATCAAGTAGATATACCCATATCTTCTTAAACCATATGTGAAGGTAAGAAAATAACGATACCCGCCGCGAGCATCAACAATCATCGGACCACATACATCAATATGTATTATTTCCAACAAGTCTGTTGCTCACTCCATTGTTCCGGAGAACGGAGTTTTAGTCATCTTGCCCATGAGGCATGGTTCGCAAGCATCAAGTGATTCCAAAAGTCCATCAGCATGGAGTTTCTTCATGCGCTTTACACCAATATGACCTAAACGGCAATGCCACAAATAAGTTGCACTATCATTATTAAACTTATATCTTTTGGCTTCAATACTATGACCATGTGTATCACTACTATCAAGATTTAGTAAAAACAGACCACTCATCAAGGGTGCATGACCATAAAAGATATTATTCATATAAATAGAACAACCATTATTCTCTGATTTAAATGAATAACCGTCCCGCATCAAACAAAATCCAGATATGATGTTCATGCTCAACGCTGGCACCAAATAATAATTATTTAGGTCTAAAACTAATCCTGAAGGTAGATGTAGAGGTAGCGTGCCGACGACGATCACATCGACTTTCGAACCATTTCCCATGCACATCTTCACCTCTTCCTTATCCAATCTTCACTTAATCTCTAGCCCCTGTTTCGAGTTGCAAATATTAGCAATGGAACCAGTATCAAATACCCAGGCGCTACTGCGAGCATTAGTAAGCTACACATCAATAACATGTATATCAAATATACCTTTCACTTTGCCATCCTTCTTCTTCGCCAAATACTTGGGGCAGTTCCGCTTCCAGTGACCAGTCCCTTTGTAGTAGAAGCACTCAGTCTCAGGCTTAGGTCCAGACTTGGGTTTCTTCACTTGAGCATCAACTTGCTTGCTATTCTTTTTGAAGTTCCCCTTCTTCCCTTTACCCTTTTTTTGAAACTGGTGGTCTTGTTGACCATCAACACTTGATGCTCCTTCTTGATTTCTACCTCCGCAGCCTTTAGCATTGCGAAGAGCTCAAGAATCGTCTTATCCATCCCTTGCATATTATAGTTCATCACGAAGCTCTTGTAGCTTGGTGGCAATGATTGAAGAACTCTGTCAATGACACTATCATCAAGAAGATTAACTCCCAGTTGAGTCAAGTGGTTGTGGTACCCAGACATTCTAAGTATATGTTCACTGACAGAACTATTCTCCTCCATCTTGCAGCTATAGAACTTATTGGAGACTTCATATCTCTCAATCCGGGCATTTGCTTGAAATATTAACTTCAACTCCTAGAACATCTCATATGCTCCATGACATTCAAAACATCGTTGAAGTCCCGGTTCTTAGCCGTAAAGCCTGGCACACTGAACTATCGAGTAGCCATCAACTTTGCTCTGCCAGATGTTCACAACATCTGGCGTTGCTCCTGCAGCAGGTTTGTCACCTACCGGTGCTTCGAGGACATAATTCTTCTGTGCAGCAATGAGGATAATCGTCAAGTTACGAACCCAGTCTGTGTAGTTGCTACCATCATCTTTCAACTTAGCTTTCTCTAGGAACGCATTAAAATTCAACTGAACAACATCACGGGCCATCTATCTACAACAACACAGACATGCAAAATACAATCAGGTACTAAGTTCATGATAAATTAAAGTTCAATTAATCAAATTACTTAAGAACTCCCACTTAGATAGACATCTCTCTAATCATCTAAGTGATCACGTGATCCATATCAACTAAACCATGTCCGATCATCACGTGAGATGTAGTAGTTTTCAATGGTGAACATCACTATGCTGATCATACCTACTATATGATTCACGCTCGACCTTTTGGTCTCAGTGTTCCGAGGCCATATCTGCATATGCTAGGCTCGTCAAGTTTAACCCGAGTATTCCGCGTGTGCAAAATTGGCTTGCACCCATTGTATGTGTACGTAGAGCTTATCACACCCGATCATCACATGGTGTCTCAGCACGACGGACTATAACAACGGTGCATACTCAGGGAGAACACTTATACCTTGAAATTTAGTGAGAGATCATCTTATAATGCTACTTTAGAACTAAGCAAAATAAGATGCATAGGATAAACATCACATGCAATCAATATAAGTGATGTGATATGGCCATCATCACCTTGTGCCTTTGATTTCCATCTCCAAAGCACCGTCATGATCACCATCATCACTGGCTTGACACCTTGATCTCCATCGATGCATCATTGTCGTCTCGCTAACTATTGCTTCTACGACTATCGCTACCGCTTAGTGATAAAGTAAAGAAATTACACGGCGATTTCATTTCATATAATAAAGTGACAACCATGTGGCTCCTGCTAGTTGCCGATAACTGTGTTACAAAACATGATCATCTCATACAATAAAATTTAGCATCATTTCTTCACCATATCACATCACAACATGCCCTGCAAAAACAAGTTAGACCTCCTCTACTTTGTTGTTGCAAGTTTTACGTGGCTGCTACGTGCTGAGCAAGAACCATTCTTACCTACGCATCAAAAACCACAATGCGGTATAGTGATTGCTTTTCGATCTTCAGAAATAACCCTGTTCATTGAATCCGATTCAACTAAAGTTGGAGAAACTGACACCCACCAGCCACATGTGTGCGATGTATGTTGGTAGAACAAGTCTCGCATAAGTGTATGCGTAATGTCGGTCTGAGCCGCTTCATCCAATAATAACGCTGAATCAAGAATCGACTAGTGATGACAAGCAATATGTATATACCCACGCCCACAACTCCTTTGTGTTCTACTTGTGCATATAACATCTACACATAAACCTGGCTCGGATGCCACTGTTGGGGAACACAGTAATTTCAAAAAAAATCCTACGCACATGCAATATCTATCTAGGTGATGCATATCAACGAGAGGGAAGAGTATAGTCTACGTACCCTTGTAGACCATAAGCGGAAGCATTATGACAACGCGGTTGATGTAGTCGAACTTCTTCACGACCCGACCGATCCTAGCACCGAAGATACGACACCTCCGTGATCTGCACACGTTCAGCTCGGTGACGTCCCGCGAACTCTAGATCCAGCTGAGTGTCGAGGGAGAGTTTCTTCAGCATGGCGGCGTGATGACTTTGATGATGAAGCTACCGGCGCAGGGCTTCGCCTAAGCACTGCAACGATATGACCGAGGTGGATTATGGTGGAGGGGGGCACTGCACACGACTAAACAATGTCAACTTGTGTGTTCTAGGGTGCCCCCTGCCCCCATATAAAGGAGCAAGGGGGGAGGCCGGCCGGCCCTTGTGGCGCCCAAGGAGGGGAGGAATCCTCCTCGTAGAAGGAGTAGGATTCATCCTTTGCTAGTCCTACTAGGAGGGGGGAGGAAGGACTGGGGGAGGGGAAGAAAAAGGGGGGGCGCCGCCCACCCTCCTAGTCCAATTTGGACTCAAGGGGGAGGGGGTGCGCGGCCTGCTGGCCACCCCCTCTCTCTCTCTCTCCACTAAGGCCCATCTAGGCCCATTAGTTCCCGGGGGGGGGTCCGGTAACCATCCGGCACTCCGGTTGCATCTGAAACCACCCGGAACACTTCCGTTGTCCGAATATAGCCGTCCAATATATCAATCTTTATGTCTCAACCATTTCGAGACTCCTTGTCATGTCTGTGATCACATCCGGTACTCCGAACCACCTTCGGTACATCAAAACACATAAACTCATAATACCGATCGTCATCGAACGTTAAGCGTCTGGACCCTATGGGTTCGAGAACTATGTAGACATGACCGAGACTCATCTCCGGTCAATAACCAATAGCGGAACCTGGATGCTCATATTGGTTCCTACATATTCTTTGAAGATCTTTATCGGTCAAACCGCATAACAACATATGTTGTTCCCTTTGTCATCGGTATGTTACTTGCCCGAGATTCGATTGTCGGTATCTCAATACCTAGTTCAATCTCGTTACCGGCAAGTCTCTTTACATGTTTCCGTAATGCTACATCTCGTAACTAACTCATTAGTTACATTGCTTGCAAGCCTTATAGTGATGTGCATTACCGAGAGGACCCAGAGATACCTCTCTGATACACGGAGTGACAAATACTAATCTCAATCTATGCGAACTCAACAAACACCATCAGAGACACCTGTAGAGCATCTTTATAGTCACCCAGTTACGTTGTGACGTTTGATAGTGAAGGAAATATACCCTAGAAGCAATAATAAAGTTGTTATTTATATTTCCTTATATCATGATAAATGTTTATTATGCATGCTAGAATTGTATTAATCGGAAACTTAGTACATGTGTGAATACATAGAAAAACAGAGTGTCGCTAGTTTGCCTCTACTTGACTAGCTCGTTGAATCAATGATGGTTATGTTTCCTAACCACAGACATGAGTTGTCATTTGATTAACGGGATTACATCATTAGAGAATGATGGGATTGACTTGACCCATCGATTAGCTTAGCATGATGATCGTTTAGTTTGTTGCTGTTGCTTTCTCCATAACTTATACATGTTCCTATGACTATGAGATCATGCAACTCCTGAATACCGGAGGAACACTTTGTGTGGTACCAAACGTCACAACATAACTGGGTGATTATAAAGGTGCTCTACAGGTGTCTCCAATGGTGTTTGTTGAGTTGGCATAGATCGAGATTAGGATTTGTCACTCCGATTGTTAGAGAGGTATCTCTGGGCCCTCTCAGTAATGCACATCAATATAAGCCTTGCAAGGAATGTAGCTAATGATTTAGTTACGGGATGTAGCATTACGGAATGAGTAAAGAGACTTGCCGGTAACGAGATTGAACTAGGTATTGAGATACTGACAATCGAATCTCGGGCAAGTAACATACCGATGACAAAGGGAACAACGTATATCGTTATGCACTTTGACTGATAAAGATCTTCATAGAATATGTGGGAGCCAATATGAACATCTAGGTTCCGCTATTGGTTATTGACCAGAGAGATGTCTCGGTCATGTCTACATAGTTCTCGAACCCGTAGGGTCCGCACGCTTAACGTTCGGTGACGATCGGTATTATGAGTTTATGTGGTTTGATGAACCGAAGGTTGTTCGGAGTCCGGGATTTGATCGTGGGCATGACGAGGAGTCTCGAAATGGTCGAAACGTAAAGATCGATATATTGGAAGCCTATGTTTGGACATCGGAAAGGTTCCGAGTGAGTTCGGGCATATACCGGAGTACCGGGGGGTTATCAGAACCCCCCGGGGAGTATATGGGCCCTAATGGGCTTTAGTGGAGAGAGAGAGGCAACCAGGGCAGGCCGCGCGCCCCCTCCCCATCTGGTCCGAATTGGACTAGGAAGGGGGGCGGCGCCCCACTTTCCTTCCTCCCTCTCTCCCCCTTCCTTCTCTCCTAGTCCAACTAGGGAAGGGGGAACCCTACTCCCAGATGGAGTAGGACTCCTCCAGGGCACGCCATAGAGGGCCGACCCTCCCTCCTCCTCCACTCCTTTATATACGGGGGAGGGGGCCACCCCATAGACACACAAGTTGATTGTTTCCAGCCATGTGTGGTGCCCCCCTCCACCATAATCCACATCGGTCATATCGTAGCGGTGCTTAGGCGAAGCCCTGTTCCAGTAGCATCATCATCACCATCATCATGCCATCGTGCTGACGAAGCTCTCCCTCGACACTCTGCTGGATCGTGAGTTTGTGGGACGTCACTGAACCGAACATGTGCAGATCGCGGAGGTGCCGTACTTTCGGTACTAGGATCGGTCGATCGTGAAGTGCTACCTCTTGAGCTTGCGTTGGATTTTCCCCGAAGAGGAAGGGATGATGCAGCAGAGTAGCGTAAGTATTTCCCTCAGTTTTTGAGAACCAAGGTATCAATCTAGTAGGAGGCCACTCTCAAGTCCCTCGTACCTGCACAAAACGATAGCTACTAGCAACCAACGCGATTAGGGGTTGTCAATCCCTTCACGGTCACTTACGAGAGTGAGATCTGATAGATATAATATTTTTGGTATTTTTGGTATAAAGATGCAAAGTGAAAAGTAAAGGCAAAGTAAAAAAGCAAAACAAGATTAAAGTGATGGAGATTGATATGATGAGAATAGACCCGGGGGCCATAGGTTTCACTAGTGGATTCTGTCAAGAGCATAAGTATTCTACGATGGGTGAACAAATTACTGTTGAGCAATTGACAGAATTGAGCATAGTTATGAGAATATCTAGGCATGATCATGTATATAGGCATCACGTCCGTGACAAGTAGACCGAAACGATTTTGCATCTACTACTATTACTCCACTCATCGACCGCTATCCAGCACGCATCTAGAGTATTAAGTTAAAAACAGAGTAACGCCTTAAGCAAGATGACATGATGAGGAGAGATAAATTCATGCAATAAGAAATAAACCCCATCTTGTTATCCTCAATGGCAACGATGCAATACGTGCCTTGCTGCCCCTTCTGTCACTGGGCATATCAACAGGCTATGGAGATACCCATCAATAGATATCAATGTGAGTGAGTAGGGATTGCCATGCAACGGATGGACTAGAGCTATTAGTATATGAAAGCTCATCAAAAGAAACTAAGTGGGTGTGCATCCAACTTGCTTGCTCATGAAGACCTAGGGCAATTTGAGGAAGCCCATCATTGGAATATACAAGCTAAGTTCTATAATGAAAGATTCCCACTAGTATATGAAAGTGATAACATGACAGACTCTCTACTATCACTAGTAGAAAAAGGGCCTGTTGTCCCGGTTCGTAAGGGCCTTTTGTCCCGGTTCCTGAACCGGGACTAAAGGGTCGGTATTAATGCCTTGTCCCTTTAGTCTCGGTTCAATCTAGAATCGGGACAGATGGGCCTCCACGTGGCCTGTGCGCGGAGCCCAGGCAGGAGGGCCTTTGGTCCCGGTTGGTGGCACCAACCGGGACCAATAGGCATCCACGTGTCAGCATTTCTGTGGCTGGGGGTTTTGTTTTTTTGAAAGGGGGGGGGGGGTTGGGGGTTTTGGGGGGTTAATTTAGGTGTTTCATATATTGTGTTAGCTAGCTATAATTAATAGAGAGAAGTGTCCTCTCTTATGTCCGTGCTTGGTCGACGCTACGTACTATACATACGTATAGAGAGGACTAGACATGCTAGCTAGCTTGTAAGCAAACGAAGGAAACAGAAGATCGTCATGACCATATATGCATACATAGAGAAGTGATATCGACCACCTCTCCTTCTCCGAGAGATTGGTCGAACAACAAGTTCTCGTATATCTATCCGACACTACCGGCTACATATATAAAATAATTATCTCTTACAAATATAATCTCCTAACATACAGACTCATGGTCCACATAGTATTCTCCGTCTTCAGCGATCACGTGGTCAAGAAAGAATGCCGCCAATTCCTCTTGAATTGCTCGCATGCGAGCTGGTGCTAGGAGTTCATCCCGCTTCCGAAACATCTAATTTTAAGAAGGGGGTCAATACATATATATATATATATATATATATATGAATGAATGAAACTCAACACAAATGATGGTAATAAAATAAAATTGTGAATGTTGTTATTTACGCACTTCATATTGTTCGTCAAAGTAGCCCCGCTCACAGGTCGTGTGGCGGATGGACTCGCAAACATAGTAGCCACAGAAATCATTCCCTTGTTCGTGCCACAACCACTTTACAAGAAATAGAGGTCAATCAAACTGATAAGCAAGAATGCCAAATGGTATTGATGAAACTAGCGCTTGAATCAATAGGAGATGCGCAGAACATGCTACTATAGTACTTACTTTCGAGTGTCTAAATTGCAGCTTCTTCGGGAGTCCCAGAGCTTTTTTGGTGAATTTTTTCCAAACCCTACAGACAAAGAAAACAATTACTTGATATATCAGGAAATGAACAAAGTTGCTGATATGGTGGATAATGATCGATTTAACTTACTTCTCGAGCATTTGAGTCATGTCCGCATAGTCCTGGGGATCTTTTCGTCTTGAGTCTAAGACGGTTACTAGTCCCTGCTCAAGCTTAATCTCTAGGAGAATATAGTGGAAACTGTACACGCATGCATAACTCATCAATTACATTACTATAACCTTGACTAATATATAAGGGAAACCATATACGCACAAGACAGTAACGCTCACTTGAAGTTGTAAGGAAAGAGTATTATATCTTTGTTTTCATTTATTACCAACGATCATAGCAAGTTGGCCTCGGTATCTGCGGCATGAAATTTAACCTGAGTTGCATCTATGATATTTGTGTTAATGAACCCAATATCACCGATTTATCATTTCTTCAATTCGACGATCTTCAATCTGCATAATATAGTGAGGATAATTATAAATTCATGCAATGAAAGAGATGAGCTATATAGAGAGACTTAATGACAGAAGTAGTACTACTTACAGACAGTAGCAGGTGACCGTTGCTTTATCGAGGGCCAATTGATTGAAAAACTGAAAGAACTCCTCATATGGAATAGGCAACAGATCAATTCCAATGAGGTCATGCTCCTTTTTAACTCTCACATACAAAGTACTCCTCCCCCCAGACTCTCTACATATTTTCAAGTACCAATCATGCAATCTTCGCATCATCGTTGATAGAGATCTTACATCTTTGACGAGAGGCTTCCCATACTCGTATCTTTGTATCTGCACCTCCATGAAATCATAATGTACATCATCGGGCAGGTAATCTCCAAGATTGCTATAACCGGGCACCATCCTCGGATCATTAGCGACGATGTCGCTAGGCACCTTGGGCGGGGGGCATGATTGCTTCGCTTGTTCGCCGAGCTGTGCAATTTGTTTCCCAGCTCGTCGTTCTTTCAGCCTTTGATCACTGACAGTACTTCCCGACCGCTCCGCTTCGGCAAATTCCTTTCCAATAATGCGCTCATAGTTTCCTTTCAACGGAGACTTGGGTGGTTTTGTCAGGGCAGCCAGAGTGCGCTTTGCTTTCACCGGATCTACCTTCTCCTCCGGAGGTGGATGTCTCTTTTCTTTCACCCATTCAAAGAAGTTCCTCACTTCTTCTCGCGCGATCTCGGTGTTCTCCTCCGGGGTCCTCTCATATGGTAACTTCTCTGGAGTCTTCAGAAAAGAACCGAATCTGTATGTCCTCCCGCCTCTGGCTGTACTGCTAGACGCCGGCAGAGCAGACAGAGCGGTTGTCTTCTTTACTTGCTTACGAGGCGGAGGAGAAGGACAACGACGCGCCGGAGCAGCCGGAGCGGTGGCAGGTCTCTTCCGCCCTTGCTGACGAGGCAGAAAAGGAGGAGGTTGGTTGCTCGGGCGCGCCGGCGCAGGCGGAGAAGGAGGCGGAGTGCCACCACGCGCCGAAGAAGGAGCCGGCCGAGTGCCCTGATCGTCACTCGCCGGAGGAGGAGGCGGTGGAGGAGGCGGAGTGCCCTGACTCGCCGGAGGAGGAGGAGGAGGAGGTGGAGGCGTCCAGTTCGGAAGGTTGATGAGCTCCTTCCGCCATAGGCATGGAGTCTTCAGAGCAGAACCCATCCGAGTCTCCCCTTCACCAGTAGGGTGGTCAAGCTGGAGGTCCTCAAATCCCTCTGTTATTTCATCCACCATCACCCTAGGATATCCTTCTGGAATCGGCCGGCAGTGAAAAGTTGCGCCGGGTTCAGTAGGAAAAACAGAGCCAACAGCCGCCTTAACCTTCATATTAATCCATTGTGTCATAAGGTGGCAATTTTGAGACTCCGTGATAGCATCCACGGGATAGCTGGCAGGAGCCGTCAAGACATGCTCCGGCTGAAGCAGCTTGGTGGAAGCCACGCTGCTTCTCCGCTGAGATGTCGGGGTAGCTTCGGGGGAAGCTTCGGCAGTTCGTTTGCTGCGATTTGCTTCTCGTTCCTCTATCGCTTGTACCCTTACTTGCAGCGCCTGCATTTGGGTCTGTTGCACTTTTTTTCCTCCTCTCCTGGCATTTGTAACCGCCTACGTCCGGGAACCCAACCTTCCACGGAATGGAGCCTGGCGTGCCTCGTGTCCGTCCAGGGTGCTCAGGATTCCCGAGGGCCATTGTGAGCTCGTCGTTCTCTCTGTCTGGAACGAACGTCCCTTGCTGCACTGCTTCGATATACTGCTGAAGCTTCTTGACTGGTATGTCCATTTGATCGTTCGTCCAAATGCACTTCCCTGATATAGGGTCCAAGGTTCCGCCAGCCCCGAAGAACCAAGTCCGGCAATGGTCTGGCCAGTTAATTGTCTCTGGTTCGATCCCTTTATCAGCCAGATCATTCTCAGTCTTGGCCCACTTAGGCCGGGCTACGAGGTAGCCACCTGACCCCGTGCAATGGTGATGCTTCTTCTTCGCAGCATTTTGCTTGTTTGTCGCCGACATCTTCTTACTCTTTTCCGATGTCTTGTGGGCCACAAATGCGGGCCAGTGATCTTTGATCTTCTCATATCTGCCCGTGAATTCTGGTGTCTCTTTATTTTCGACAAACTTATTCATCTCTTTCTTCCACCTCCTGAATAGTTCTGCCATCCTCTTAAGAGCAATAGACTTGATTAATTGCTCTTTAACTGGCTTCTCCAGATCATCTTCTTGCGGTAGGGTGAAATTTGACTTCAGCTCAGTCCAAAGATCATTTTTCTGCATATCATTGACATAAGACACCTCAAGGTCTTCTGTAGCCAGCTTTAACCATTGCTGGATGCTGATCGGGATCTTGTCCCTAACCAAAACCCCGCACTGAGCAACAAATGCGCTCTTTGTCCGGAGGGGTTCAATCGGTTGGCCGTCGGGCGCGATTGCTATGTTCTCAAACTTTTCATCCGAGCTCAACTTTTTCTTCGAGCCTCGTCTCTTTACCGAAGTTGTGCTCTATGCGGAGGGCTAGAAAAAAGAAAAGACTTAATTAATATGTGTACATACCAAAACAATGAATGCATCAATTAGCTAGTCAGCAGAAGCTTAACTAATATATATACCTGGTCGGACTCGGTTCGGTCACCGGAGATGTCATCGCGGTCTCCTTCTTGCACCGACATTGGGTCACCGGAGCCGTCCTCATGGTCTCCTTCTTGCACCGGCATTAGGTCACCGGAGCCATCATAATCATAGCCAGCTGCTTCTAGACCATTGGTGTCATTGAGAAACAATGAGCAGACGGCATCACTTCCTCGTGCGATTATGTCCCCCAACAACTCTTCTTGTACTTCGTCTCGGGCGGTGTCCATAGTTTCTACAAATATTTACAACATGGCAATTATTATTCAAACATAACAGATGGATATATTAGTGGCAAACGTAGAACTAATATTAATTAGTGGCCTCGACGCTGCTTCTCTAGGGTTTGGGGTGGCCTCGACGCTACTTCTCTAGGGTTTGGGGTGGCCTCGACAACACTTCAAGGATAAAAAAAGAAGAGGAAGACGAAAAAAAGAGGAGAAGAAAGAATAGAGGAGTTCTTCTTCTCTTTTTTTTCTTCTTCCTCTTTTTTTTATCGAGAACGAGGGTCGTGGAGGGTCACCGAGCGGTAGAGGAAACCCTAAATAGCAAGTATCGTGGGTGTGAGATACATGTAGCCGTCGGTGTCGGACACTACATTCACGTCCCACAAGTGACGTGGGCGTCGAAGCCCGCGTCACTTGTGGGACGTGGATGTAGTGTCCGACACCGACGGCCACATGTATCTCACATCGACGATACTTGCTATTTAGGGTTTCCTCTACCGCTCGGCAACCCTGACCCTCGACGACCCTCATTCCCGATAAAATAAAGAGGAAGAAGAAGAAAAAAAAAGAGAAGAAGAAATCTTTCTTCTCCTCTTTTTTTTTCTTCTTCTTCCACTTTTTTTATCGGAAACGAGGGTCGTCGAGGGTCACCGAATGGTAGAGGAAACCCTAAATAGCAAGTATCGTGGGTGTGAGATACATGTGGCCCTCGGTGTCAAACACTACATCCACGTCCCACAAGTGACGTGGGCGTCGAAGCCCGCGTCACTTGTGGGACGTGGATGTACTGTCCAACACCGAGGCCACATGTATCTCACACCGACGATACTTGCTATTTAGGGTTTCCTCTACCGCTCGGTGACCCTCGACGACCCTCGTTCCTGATAAAAAAAAGAGGACTCCTCTATTCTTTCTTCTCCTCTTTTTTTCTTCTTCTTCCTCTTCTTTTTTTATCCTCTTCTTCCTCTCATGTTCGACGACTCTCGACCCCTCGGTGACCCTAGACCCCCTCTCGACCCTCGACCCCTCGGCGACCGTCGATCTCCTCTCGACCCTGGTCGGCGACCCTCGACGACCCTCGTTCCCGATAAAAAAAGAGGAAGAAGAAGAAGAAAAGAGGAGAAGAAAGAATAGAGGAGAAGAACTCCTCTATTCTTTCTTCTCCTCTTTTTTTTCTTTTTCCTCTTCTTTTTTATCCTCTTCTTCCTCTCATGTTCGGTGACCCTCGACGACCCTCGTTCCCAATAAAAAAAGAGGAAGAAGAAGAAAAAAAGAGGAGAAGAAAGAATAGAGGAGTTCTTCCCCTCTCAACCCCCTCTCGACCGTCGACCCCCTCTCGACCCTCATATATAAAACATTTTCTTCCTTCTTCTTCCTTCTATTCCTTCTTCCTAAATATATAAAACTTTTTTTAAAATGAAACTAACCTAAAATGTACTAAATCAGAGAACATATATAGATAAAACTTTTGTAATAAAAAATTCTAACTTTTGCATATATGTATTTTTAAAACATCATTACAATTGAAAAATACATACATATATACCTATATGAACATACATAAAAAAACATATATGAACATACATACAAAAACATATATCTAAAAGATATATATATATATATATATATATATGAAAATCTAAAAACATGTAAAAACATGTATAATTAAGAAAATGCACGGCGGCGGCGGGGGCAGCAGACGCGCGGTGCTCACAGAGGCAGCGATGCGTCGGGGCAGGGGACGGCCGGCGAGGGCGCGGGCGACGAGGGCGCGTGCGAGGGCGCGGGCGACGGCGACGACGGGCGCGGGCGACGGCCAGCGAGGGCGCGGGCGACGGCGACGACAGGCACGGGCGACGAGGGCGGGGGCAACGGCGACGACGGGCGCGGCCGGCGGCCGGCGAGGGTGCGGGTGACGGCGACGACGGGCCCGGGCGACGGCGACGGCGGGGGCGGCGTGCGACGTCGGGGCAGCCTGGTGGCGTCGAGGAGGTCGGCGTCGTCGGGGGCAACTGGCGAGGGAAATCTGAAATTTTCACAAGTCCTAGTTATATACCAAAGGCATTGGTCACGGTTCGTGGCACAAACCGTGACCAATGCCCCCCTTTAGTCCCGGTTGGTGCCACCAACCGGGACCAAAGGTTGGTGGCACCAACCGGGACTAAAGGGGGGCATTGGTCACAGTTTGTGCCACGAACCGTGACCAATGTCCCCTTTAGTCCCGGTTGCTGGCACCAACCGGGACCAAAGGCCTTGTGCTGTCCCGCGCCAAAACTTTAGTCCCACCTCGCTAGCTGAGAGAGCTCGAGAGTGGTTTATAAGCGCTAGTGCGCCTTCCCTCTCGAGCTCCTCTCAAATGCAGTCTTTCGGGCCTAACTCTGTGATGTGTGCCTGTGGGCCTACTAGGCCTCCTGCGGGCCTGAATCCTGGCCCATGGTAGGGTTTCTAGTCATATTCAGGCCGTGGGGGCCCAGTAGGTGGCACTTTTTTTCTTTGTTGCTTTATTTATTTTATTTTGTTTCTACTTACAACAAAATACTTATTGTTGCTATTTTTTTTCCAGTTTTTTTGTTTTGTTTTCTGCATTATTTATTTTCTTTTGTTTTATGCTTTATTTTTTAATTCTTTTTTTGCTCTTAGTTTTAGAAAAATTATGAACTTTCTGTTAGTGCCATTAGTTTTCAAATTTGAAAACACTTTTTTTGTTTTTTTCTTTGTTGCTTTATTTATTTTATTTTGTTTCTAAAAATACTTATTGTTGCTATTTTTTCCAGTTTTTTTGTTTTGTTTTCTGCATTATTTATTTTCTTTTGTTTTTTGCTTTATTTTTCTATTCTTTTTTGCTTTTAGTTTTAGAAAAATTATAAACTTTCTGTTAGTGCCATTAGTTTTCAAATTTCAAAACACTTTTTTAGTTTTTTTTGTTTTCTTTGTTGCTTTATTTATTTTATTTTGTTTCTATTTACAAAAAAATACTTATTGTTGCTATTTTTTTGTTTTCCTGATTTTTTGTTTTGTTTTCTACATTATTTATTTTCTTTTGTTTTTTGCTTTGTTTTTTATTTCTTTTTGCTTTTAGGTCAGCAAAATTATAAACTTTCTGTTAGTGTCATTAGTTTTAGAAAAATTATAAACTTTCTGTTAGTGCCATTAGTTTTCAAATTTGAATAGTTAAAATTTGAATTCTTTGAAATTTGTGTGAATCACAAGTTTGTGATTAACTTTACTAAAAAAATAAACATAGATGCACCTATAGAGAAAATTCGACCTAAATTCATAGTTTTCAAATGAACTCTGAAAAAGTTGGCATAGCATACTCGTGTGTTACAAAGTTGGCATGGTATCATCATAATAGTTGCGGGAGAAAGTCTTCACTTTTTCTTCGCTTGTGTCATTTGCTTATTGCGCCGTAACCATGGATAATCTTCATCGTTTATCAGGATGCTTGGGTCAGCCTTGACATTGAAGGGAGGAATTTCATGAAACTTTTCATAATCTTCAGACATGTCTGTCTTGCCGTCCACTCCCAGGATGTCCCTTTTCCTGAAAGAACTATGTGGCGCTTTGGCTCATCGTATGATGTATTCGCTTCCTTATCTTTTCTTTTTCTCGGTTTGGTAGACATGTCCTTCACATAGATAACCTGTGCCACATCATTGGCTAGGAAGAACGGTTCATCAGTGTACCCAAGATTTTTCAGATCCACTATTGCCATTCCGTACTGTGGGTCTACCTGTACCCCGCCGCCCGACAGATTGACCCATTTGCACTTAAATAAAGGGACCTTAAAATCATGTCCGTAGTCAAGTTCCCATATGTCCACTATGTAACCATAATATGTGTCCTTTACGCTCTCGATTGCTGCATCAAAGCAGACACCACTGTTTTGGTTGGTGCTCTTTTGATCTTGGGCGATCGTGTAAAATGTATTCCCATTTATCTCGTATCCTTTGGAAGTCAATACAGTCAAAGATGGTCCCCTGGACAACAAGTACAGCTCATCACAAACAGTGTTGTCACCTCTGAGACGTGTTTCCAACCAACTGCTGAAAGTCCTGATGTGTTCACATGTAATCCAGTCGTCGCACTACTCCGGGTGTTTGGAGCGCAGACTGTTCTTGTGTTCATCGACATACGGGGTCACCAAGGTAGAGTTCTGTAGAACTGTGTAGTGTGCTTGAGACCAAGAATATCTGTCCCTGTATATTATTGAGTCACTTCCAAGAGTGGCTTTTCCAGTCAGTCTCCCCTCTTACCGCGATTTAGGGAGACCTATCTTCTTAAGGCCAGGAATGAAGTCAACACAAAACTCGATAACATCCTCTATTTGATGGCCCATGGAGATGCTTCCTTCTGGCCTAGCACGGTTACAGACATATTTCTTTAGGACTCCCATGAACCTCTCAAAGGGGAACATATTGTGTAGAAATACATGCCCCAGGATGACAATCTCGTCGACTAGATGAACTAGGACGTGCGTCATGATATTGAAGAAGGATGGTGGGAACACCAGCTCGAAATTGACAAGACATTGCACCACATCACTCCTTAGCCTTGGTACGATTTCTGGATCGATCACCTTCTGAGAGATTGCATTGAGGAATGCACATAGCTTCACAATGGCTAATCGGACGTTTTACGGTAGAAGCCCCCTCAATGCAACTGGAAGCAGTTGCGTCATAATCACGTGGCAGTCTTGAGACTTTAGGTTCTGAAACTTTTTCTCAGGCATATTTATTATTCCCTTTATATTCGACGAGAAGCCAGTCGTGACCTTCATACTGAGCGGGCATTCAAAGAAGATTTCTTTCTCTTCTTTCGTAAGAGCGTAGCTGCCAGGACCTTTATACTGCTTCGGAGGCATGCCGTCTTTTTCGTGCAAATGTTGCAGGTCCTCCTGTGCCTCATGTGTATCTTTTGTCTTCCTATACACGCCCAAGAAGCCTAGCAGGTTCACGCAAAGGTTCTTCGTCACGTGCATCATGTCGATTGAAGAGCAGACCTCTAGGTCTTTCCAGTAGGGTAGGTCCCAAAATATAGATTTCTTCTTCCACATGGGTGCGTGTCCCTCAGTGTCATTCGGAACAGCTAGTCCACCGGGACCTTTTCCAAAGATTACGTGTAAATCATTGACCATAGCAAGTACGTGATCACCGATACACATGGCGGGCTTCTTCCAGTGATTTGCCTCGCCTTTGAAATGCTTGCCTTTCTTTCGACATTGATGGTTGGTCGGAAGAAATCGATGATGGCCCAGGTACACATTCTTCCTGCATTTGTCCAGGTATATACTTTTAGTGTCATCTAAACAGTGCGTGCATGTGTGGTATCCTTTGTTTGTCTGTCCTGAAATGTTACTAAGAGCGGGCCAATCGTTGATGGTCACGAACAGCAACGCCTTTAGGTTAAATTCCTCCTGTCGATGCTCATCCCACGTACGTACACCATTTCCATTCCACAGCTGTAAAAGTTCTTCAACTAATGGCCTTAGGTACACATCAATGTCGTTGCCGGGTTGCTTAGGTCCTTGGCTGAGAACTGGCATCATAATGAACTTCCGCTTCATGCACATCCAAGGAGGAAGGTTATACGTACATAGAGTCATGGGCCAGGTGTTGTGATTGCTGCTCTGCTCCCCGAAAGGATTAATGCCATCCGCGCTTAAAGCAAACCATACATTCCTTGGGTCCTTTGCAAACTCATCCCAGTACTTTCTCTCGATTTTTCTCCACTGCGACCCGTCAGCGGGTGCTCTCAACTTCTCGTCTTTCTACCGGTCCTCACTGTGCCATCGCATCAACTTGGCATGCTCTTCGTTTCTGAACAGACGTTTCAACTGTGGTATTATAGGAGCATACCACATCACCTTCGCAGGAACCCTCTTCCTGGGGGGCTCGCCATCAACATCACTAGGGTCATCTCGTCTGATCTTATACCGCAATGCACTGCATACTGGGCATGCGTTCAGATCCTTGTATGCATCGCGGTAGAGGATGCAGTCATTAGGGCATGCATGTATCTTCTCCACCTCCAATCCTAGAGGGCATACGACCATCTTTGCTTCGTATGTACTGTCGGGCAATTCATTATCCTTTGGAAGCTTCTTCTTCAATATTTTCAGTAGCTTCTCAAATCCTTTGTCAGCCACAACATTCTCTGCCTTCCACTGCAGCAATTCCAGTACGGTACCGAGCTTTGTGTTGCCATCTTCGCAATTGGGGTACAACCCTTTTGTGTGATCCTCTAACATGGATCGAACTTCAGCTTCTCCTTTTGACTTTCGCATTGCGTCCTTGCATCGACAATGACCCGGCGGAGATCATCATCATCGGGCACATCATTTGGTTCCTCTTGATCTTCAGCAGCTTCACCCGTTGCAGCATCATTGGGCACATCGTCTGGTTCCTCTTGATCTTCACCAGCTCCCCCCGTTGTAGCATCACCGTATTCAGGGGGCACATAGTTGTCATCGTACTCTTCTTCTTCGCCATCTTCCGTCATAACCCCTATTTCTCCATGCCTCGTCCAAACATTATAGTGTGGCATGAAACCCTTGTAAAGCAGGTGGGAGTGAAGGATTTTCCGGTTAGAGTAAGACCTCGTATTCCCACATTCAGTGCATGGACAACACATAAAACCATTCTGCTTGTTTGCCTCAGCCGCATCGAGAAACTCATGCATGCCCTTAATGTACTCGGAGGTGTGTCTGTCACCGTACATCCATTGCCGGTTCATCTGCGTGCATTATATATAATTAAGTGTCCAAATTAATAGAAGTTCATCATCACATTAAAACCAAAGTGCATACATAGTTCTCATCTAACAACATATAGCTCTCCATAGCATCTAATTAATTAAACCATACATCGAAACTATGTAAAACATTTCAAGGCGAAAACAAATGCGATCATAATCGCAACCAAGGTAACAATTGATCCAACGGCATAATGATACCAAGCCTCGGTATGAATGGCATATTTTCTAATCTTTCTAATCTTCAAGCGCATTGCATCCATCTTGATCTTGTGATCATCGACGACATCCGCAACATGCAAATCCAATATCATCTTCTCCTCCTCAATTTTTTTTATTTTTTCCTTCAACAAATTGTTTTCTTCTTCAACTAAATTTAACCTCTCGACAATAGGGACGGTTGGCATTTCCGATTCACATACATCCTACATAAATAAAATCTATGTCACGTTGGTTGGCATAATTTTCATAAACAATAAATGAACCAGTAGTTATAAAGATAATATATATATACCACATCCGAATCATAGACAGGACGAGGGCCGACGGGGGCGGATACCAAAACCATCGCACTATATAAGATGCAATAATAAAAGTAAGAAAATAATACAAGTATCTATGTAAACATACAAGTAAGAATATTTTTGCTTTCAGAAAGAAGATAAGAACAAGAGGCTTACCACGGTGGTGCCGGCGATGAGCTCGGCGCGGGTAATCGACGGCGGTGAAGACGGGGACGGGGCGTGACGGACCGCTAAACCTAGACAAATATTGAGGAAAATGGAGCTTGGAGGTCGAGCTTGGAGAGGAGAAAGCTTAAGTAGTGTGGCTCGGGCATTCCATCGAACACCTTGTGTGCATAGGAGGTGAGCTAGAGCACCACCAAGCCCTCTCCCCCTCGGCCAGAAAAAAACAGAGCAGTGTACCCAACAATCTCCTTTGGGTATCCCATGAAGACACATTTCCCCGATTCGGGTTCGAGCTTATCAGTTTGAAGCTTTTGCACATAAGCATCGCAGCCCCAAACTTTAAGAAACGACAACTTGGGTTTCTTGCCAAACCACAGTTCATAAGGTGTCGTCTCAACGGATTTAGATGGTGCCCTATTTAATGTGAATGCAGCCGTCTCTAAAGCATAACCTCAAAACGATAGCGGTAAATCAGTAAGAGACATCATAGATCGCACCATATCTAGTAAAGTATGATTACGACGTTCGGACACACCATTACGCTGTGGTGTTCCGGGTGGCGTGAGTTGCGAAACTATTCTGCATTGTTTCAGATGAAGACCAAACTCATAACTCAAATATTCTCCTCCACGATCAGATCGTAGAAACTTTATTTTCTTGTTACGATGATTTTGCACTTCACTCTGAAATTCTTTGAACTTTTCAAATGTTTTAGACTTATGTTTCATTAAGTAGATATACCCATATCTGCTCAAATCATCTGTGAAGGTGAGAAAATGACGATATCCGTCGCGAGCTTCAATGTTCATTGGACCACATACATCAGTATTTATGATTTCCAATAACTCTGCTGCTCGCTCCATTGTTCCGGAGAACGGAGTTTTAGTCATCTTGCCCATGAGGCGTGGTTCGCAAGTACTAAGTGATTCATAATCAAGTGATTCCAGAAGTCCATCAGAATGGAGTTTCTTCATGTGCTTTACACCAATGTGACCCAAACGGCAGTGCCACAAATAAGTTGCACTATCATTATCAACTCTCCATCTTTTGGCTTCAATATTATGAACATGTGTATCACTACTACCAAGATTTAGTAAAAATAGACCACTCATCAAGGGTGCATGACCATAAAAGATATTACTCATATAAATAGAACAACCATTATTCTCAGGTTTAAATGAATAACCGTCTCGCATCAAACAAGATCCAGATACAATGTTCATGCTCAACGCTGGCACCAAATAACAATTATTCAGGTCTAAAACTAATCCCAAAGGTAGATGTAGAGGTAGCGTGCCGACAACGATCACATCGACTTTGGAACCATTTCCCACGTGCATCGTCACCTTGTCCTTAGCTAGTCTTTGCTTAATCCATAGTCCCTGTTTCGAGTTGCAAATATTAGCAATAAAAGCAGTATCAAATACCCAGGTGCTACTGCGAGCTCTGGTAAGGTACGCATCAATAACATGTATATCACATATACCTTTGTTCACCTTGACATCTTTCTTATCCGCCAAATACTTGGGGCAGTTCCGCTTCCAGTGACCAGTCCCTTTGCAGTAGAAGCACTTAGTCTCAGGATTAGGTCCAGACTTGGGTTTCTTCACTTGAGCAGCAACTGGCTTACTATTCTTCTTGAAGTTCCCCTTCTTCCCTTTACCTTTTTTCTTGAAACTGGTGGTCTTGTTGACCATCAACACTTGATGCTCCTTCTTGATTTCTACCTCCACAACCTTTAGCATTGCGAAGAGCTCAAGAATCGTCTTATCCATCCCTTGCATATTATAGTTCATCACAAAGCTCTTGTAGCTTGGTGGCAATGATTGAAGAACTCTATCAATGACACTATCATCAGGAAGATTAACTCCTAGTTGAGTCAAGTGGTTGTGGTACACAGACATTATGAGTATATGTTCACTGACAGAACTATTCTCCTCCATCTTGCTGCTGTAGAACTTATTAGAGACTTCATATCTCTCAACCTGGGCATTTGCTTGAAATATTAACTTCAACTCCTGGAACATATCATATGCTCCATGACATTCAAAACATCGTTGAAGTCCCGGTTCTAAGCCGTAAAGCATGGCACACTGAACTATCAAGTAGTCATCAGCTTTGCTCTGCCAGGTGTTCACAACATCTGGCGTTGCTCCTGCAGCGGGTTTGTCACCTACAGGTGCTTCCAGGACGTAGTTCTTTTGTGCAGCAATGAGGATAATCCTCAAGTTATGAACCCAGTCCGTGTAGTTGCTACCATCATCTTTCAACTTAGCTTTCTCTAGGAACGCATTAAAATTCAACTGAACAACATCACCGGCCATCTATCTACAACAACATAGACATGAAAAATACTATCAGGTACTAAGTTCATGATAAATTAAAGTTCAATTAATCAAATTACTTAAGAACTCCCACTTAGATAGACATCTCTCTAATCATCTAAGTGATCACGTGATCCATATCAACTAAACCATGTCCGATCATCACGTGAGGTGGAGTAGTTTTCAATGGTGAACATCACTATGTTGATCGTATCTACTATATGATTCACACTCGACCTTTCGGTTTCAGTGTTCCGAGGCCATATCTGCATATGCTAGGCTCGTCAAGTTTAACCCGAGTATTCTGCGTGTGCAAAACTGGCTTGCACCCGTTGTATGTGAATGTAGAGCTTATCACACCCGATCATCACGTGGTGTCTCGGCACGACCAACTGTAGCAATGGTGCATACTCAGGGAGAACACTTATACCTTGAAATTTAGTGAGAGATCATCTTATAATGCTACTATCGAACTAAGCAAAATAAGATGCATAAAGGATAAACATCACATGCAATCAATATAAGTGATGATATGGCCATCATCATCTTGTGCCTTTGATCTCCATCTCCAAAGCACTGTCATGATCACCATCATCACCGGCTTGACACCTTGATCTCCATCGAAGCATCGTTGTCGTCTCGCTAACTATTGCTTCTACGACTATCGCTACCGCTTAGTGATAAAGTAAAGCAATTACATGGCGATTGCATTTCATACAATAAATCGACAACCATATGGCTCCTGCCAGTTGTCGATAACTGTGTTACAAAACATGATCATCTCATACAATAAAATTTAGCATCATGTCTTGACCATATCACATCACAACATGCCCTGCAAAAACAAGTTCGACCTCCTCTACTTTGTTGTTGCAAGTTTTACGTGGCTGCTACGTGCTGAGCAAGAACCGTTCTTACCTACGCATCAAAAACCACAACGCGGTATAGTGATTGCTTTTTGATATTCAAAAAGAACCCTGTTCATTGAATCCGATTCAACTAAAGTTGGAGAAACTGACAGCCACCAGCCACCTGTGTGTGAAGCACATCGGTAGAACCAGTCTCGCGTAAGAGTACGCGTAATATCGGTCTGGGCCGCTTCATCCAACAATACCGCCAAATCAAGAATCAACTAGTGATGGCAAGAAATATGTATATACCCACGCCCATGACTCCTTTTTGTTTTATTCATGCATATAACATCTATGCATAAACCTGGCACGGATGCCACTGTTGGGGAACGCAGTAATTTAAGAAAAATTCCTATGCACACGCAAGATCATGGTAATGCATAGCAACGAGAGGGGAGAGTGTTGTCCACATACCCTCGTAGACCATAAGCGGAAGCGTTATGACAACGCCGTTGATGTATTCATACGTCTTCATGATACGTCTCCAATGTATCTATAATTTTTGATTGCTCCATGCTATATTATATACTGTTTTGGACTATATTGGGCTTTATTTTCCACTTTTATATTATTTGTGGGACTAACCTATTAACCGGAGGCCCAGCCGAGAATTGTTGTTTTTTGCCTATTTCAGTGTTTCGAAAAAACGAAATATCAAACGGAGTCCAAACGGAATGAAACTTTCGGGAAAGTGATTTTCTCGCCGAACGTGATCTAGGAGACTTGGACCCGACGCCAAGGCATCAGAGAGGCGGTCACGAGGGTGGGGGGCGTGCCCCCTACCTCGTGGGCCCCTCGGTGCTCCACCAACGTACTCCTTCCTCCTATATATACCTACGTACCCCCAAACGAACAGAGGAGGAGCCAAAAAACCTAATTCCACCGCCGCAACTTTCTGTATCCACGAGATGCCATCTTGGGGCCTGTTCCGGAGCTCCACCGGAGAGGGCCGTCATCATGGAGGGCTTCTACATCATCATAGCCTCTCCGATGAAGTGTGAGTAGTTTACCTCAGACCTTTGGGTCCATAGTTAGTAGCTAGATGGCTTCTTCTCTCTTTTTGGATCTCAATACAAAGTTCTCCCCCTCTCTTGTGGAGATCTATTTGATGTAATATTCTGTTTGCGGTGTGTTTGTTGAGATCGATGAATTGTGGGTTTATGATCAAGTCTATCTATGAATAATATTTGAATCTTCTCTGAATTCTTTTATGTATGATTGGTTATCTTTGCAAGTCTCTTCGAATTATCTGTTTGGTTTGGCCAACTAGATTGGTAGTTCTTGCCATGGGAGAAGTGCTTAGCTTTGGGTTCGATCTTGCGGTGTCCTTTCCCAGTGATAGAAGGGGCAGCAAGGCACGTATTGCATCATTGCCATCGAGGATAACAAGATGGGGTTTATTTCATATTGCATGAATTTATCTCTCTACATCATGTCATCTTGCTTAAGGCGTTACTCTGTTTTTAACTTAATACTCTAGATGCATGCTGGATAGCGGTCGATGAGTGGAGTAATAGTAGTAGATGCAGAATCGTTTCGGTCTACTTGTCACGGACGTGATGCCAATATACATGATCATGCCTAGATATTCTCATAACTATGCTCAATTTTGTCAATTGCTCAACAGTAATTTGTTCACCCACCGTAGAATACTTATGCTCTTGAGAGAAGCCACTAGTTAAAGCTATGGCCCCCGGGTCTATTCTCATCATATCAATCTCCATCACTTTAATCTTGTTTTGCTTTTTTACTTTGCCTTTACTTTTCACTTTGCATCTTTATACCAAAAATACCAAAGATACCAAAAATATTATATCTATCAGATCTCACTCTTGTAAGTGATCGTGAAGGGATTGACAACCCCTAATCGCGTTGGTTGCGAGTAGCTATCGTTTTGTGCAGGTATGAGGGACTTGAGCATGGCCTCCTACTGGATTAATACCTTGGTTCTCAAAAACTGAGGGAAATACTTACGCTACTCTGCTGCATCATCCCTTCCTCTTCGGGGAAAATCCAACGCAAGCTCAAGAGGTAGCAAGAAGGATTTCTGGCGCCGTTGCCGGGGAGTCTACGCAAAAAGTCAACATACCAAGTACCCATCACAATCCCTATCTCTCGCATTACATAATTTGCCATTTGCCTCTCGTTTTCCTCTCCCCCACTTCACCCTTGCCGTTTTATTCGCCCTCTCTTTCCCAATCTCCTTCTCCTTCTCCTCCCTCTCTATTTGCCTCTTTTGCCCATTTGCTCTTGTCTGCTCGTGTGCTAGTTTGCTTGTTTGTCGTGATGGCTCTACTGAGATTTGGTGATATTCACCTTAAAAGGTTAGAGGAGATCGAAACCAACGTTAGGAAGTTTATGGTTTTGCAATTTGAGCATAATAATTTCTTTAGAAACGAGCTTAAGGAACAAAAAGTTTTATGAGTTATATGAATAAAGAGCTTGATGATATGTCTAAAGAATTTGATGGTACAAGATCCCAAATTGCTCGTCTAGAAAAGATGACTGCTGAAATTTCAGATATGCAAGCCACCTTAGTCAATAAGATGGCTGCTAAACCTAATTCCTATGAAAATCAAGATGGAGATCTAAAAGTTATAGATGTGTCTCCTATTAAATCTTTGTTTTGCAATATGAATCTTGATGAAACTGATTATGATCTTCCTTTACCTAGAAGGCGTTCTAAAAATTCGGAATATTTAGATCTTTATGATGAAATTGATGAAAGTGGGATTGAAAGAAATAAAAATCTAGATGTTGCTAAACCCACTATATTGGATTTTAAGGAATTTAATTATGAAAGTTGCTCTTTAATTGATTGTATTTCCTTGTTGCAATCCGTGCTAAATTCTCCACATCCTTATAGCCAAAAGAAAACCTTCACCGAACATATTGTTGATGCCTTGATGCAATCTTATGAAGAAAAACTTGAGTTGAAAGTTCCTATCCCTAGAAAACTCTATGATGAGTGGGAACCAACTATTAAAAATTAAAATTAAAGATCATGAGTTTTATGCTTTGTGTGATTTGGGTGCTAGTGTCTCCACTATTCCCAAGACTTTATGTGATTTGCTAGATTTCCGTGATTTTGATGATTGCTCTCTAAACTTGCATCTTGCAGATTCTACTATTAAGAAACCTATGGGAATGATTAATGATGTTCTTATTGTTGCAAATAGGAATTATGTTCCCATAGATTTCATTGTTCTTGATATAGATTGCAATCCTTCTTGCCCTATTATTCTTGGTAGACCTTTCCTTAGAACGGTTGGTGCGATTATTGATATAAAGGAAGGGAATATTAGATTTCAATTTCCATTAGAAAAGGGAATGTAACACTTTCCAAGAAAGAAAATGAAATTTCCATATGAAACTATCATGAGAGCCACTTATGGATTGCCTACCAAAGATGGCAATACCTAGATCTATCCTTGCTTTTATGCCTAGCTAGGGGCGTTAAACGATAGCGCTTGTTGGGAGGCAACCCAATTTTTTTTTATTCCTTGATTTTTGCTCCTGCTTAGTAATAAATAAATTATTTAGCCTCTGTTTTGTTTGTGTTTTTTGTGTTTAATTAGTGTTTGTGCCAAGTAGAACCGTTGGGAAGACTTGGGGAAAGTCTTGTTTAACTTGCTGTAAAAAACAGAAACTTTAGCGCTCACGAGAACTGCTGTCATTTTTATTTTAAGAGTGATATTTAGTTAATTATTTTTGCATATGATTAATAGATAAATTCCTCACGTCCAGAAATTTATTTTAGAATTTTTAGGGTTCCAGATCTTGAGCTAGCTACAGATTACTACAGCCTGTTCTGTTTTTGACAGATTCTGTTTTTCGTGTGTTGTTTGCTTATTTTGATGAATCTATGGCTAGTAAAATAGTTTATAATCCATAGAGAAGTTGGAATACAGTAGGTTTAACACCAATATAAATAAATAATGAGTTCATTACAGTACCTTGAAGTGGTCTTTTGTTTTCTTTCGCTAACGGAGCTCACGAGTTTTCTACTTTAAGTTTTATATTGTGATGTTTTCAAGTTTTGGGTGAATTCTTTTGATGGATCATGGAACAAGGAGTGGAAAGAGCCTAAGCTTGGGGATGCCCAAGGCACCCCCAATATGATCCAAGGACACCAAAAAGTCAAAGCTTGGGGATGCCCCGGAAGGCATCCCCTCTTTCGTCCATTTCCGTCGGTAATTTACTTGGAGCTATATTTTTATTCACCAACATGATATGTGTTCTGCTTGGAGCGTCTTGTATTATTTGTTTCTTTGTGTTTTAGTATGCCACAATCATACTTGTTGTACACACCTTTTGAGAGATCCATACATGAATTAAAATTTGATAGAATACTCTATGTGCTTCACTTATATCTTTTTGAGCGTTATAATTTTGCTCTATGTGCTTCACTTAGATCTTTTAGAGCATGGTGGTGGATTTGTTTTAAAGAAACTATTGATCTCTCATGATTCACTTAAATTATTTTGAGAGTCTCTTAATAGCATCGTAATTTGCTTAATAATAATATGCTTGGTATTCAAGATTTGTGAAACTTTCTTTTGAGTGTGTTGAATACTAAGAAAAGATTGAAGCATGATAATTGTTTTGAGATATGGAGGTGATAATATTAAAGTCATGCTAGTTGAGTAGTTGTGAATTTAAAGAATACTTGTGTTAAAGTTTGTGATTCCCGTAGCATGCATGTATGGTGAACCATTATGTGATGAAGTCGGAGCATGATTTATTTATTGATTATCTTCCTTATGAGTAGCGGTCGGGGATGAGCGATGGTCTTTTCCTACCAATCTATCCCCCTAGGAGCATGCGCGTAATACTTTGTTTTGATAACTTCTAGATTTTTGCAATAAGTATATGAGTTCTTTATGACTAATGTTGAGTCCATGGATCATACGCACACTCACCCTTCCACCTTTGCTAGCCTCTCTAATACCGCGCACCTTTCGCCGGTATCATACACCTACCATATACCTTCCTCAAAACAGCCACCATACCTACCTATTATGGCATTTCCATATCAATTCCTAGATATATTGCCATGCAACTTTCCACCGTTCCATTTATTATGACACACTCCATCATTACCATATTGCATATCCCGGTACACCGCCGGAGGCATTCATATAGAGTCATATTTTGTTCTATGTATTGAGTTGTAATTGTTGAGTTGTAAGAGAAATAAAAGTGTGATGATCATCATTATTAGAGCATTGTCCCAGTGAGGAAAGAATGATGGAGACTATGATTCCCCCATAAGTCGGGATGAGACTCCGGAAGAAAAATAAAATAAAATAAAAGAGGCCAAAGAAGCCCAAATAAAAAGAGGCCATAAAAAAAGAGAAAAGGCCCAAATAAAAAATGAGAGAAAAAGAGAGAAGGGACAATGTTATTATCCTTTTACCACACTTGTGCTTCAAAGTAGCACCATGATCTTCATACACTAGTAGAAAACATGGCTTTGGTCCAGGCCGGGTCAGCCCATTTGTCCCGGTCCAGTCCAGAACCGGGACCAATGGGGGCATTGGACCCGGTTCATGAGCCCAGGGGCCGGCCGGGCCACGTGGGCCATTGGTCCCGGTTCATCTGGACCTTTTGGTCCCGGTTGGTGGGACGAACCGGGACCAGTGGGCCTCGCTCCTGGCCCACCACCATTGGTCTCGGTTTGTGGCTTGAACTGGGACCAAAGGCTCCCCTTTAGTCCCGGTTCATGCCACCAACTGGGACCAATGAGGTGCCTATATATACCCCCTCGCGTAAGAGCAGAGCACCACCTATCACAGATCCGAAGGCAAGATATTCGTTGCTAAGAATGGATCCTTTCTAGAGAAGGAGTTTCTCTCAAAAGAAGTGAGTGGGAGGAAAGTAGAACTTGACGAGGTAATTGTACCTTCTTCCTTATTGGAAAGTATTTCATCACTGAAATCAGTTCTAGTGATTCCTACACTAGTAAGTGAGGAAGCTAATGATGATGACATGAAACTTCTGATCAAGTTACTACCGAACCTCGTAGGTCAACCAGAATAAGATCTGCACCAGAGTGGTACGGTAATCCTATTCTGGAAGTCATGTTACTTGACCGTGACGAACCTACGAACTATGAGGAAGCGATGATGAGCCCAGATTCTGCAAAATGGCTTGAGGCCATGAAATCTGAGATGGGATCCATGTATGAGAACAAAGTGTGGATTTTGGTTGACTTGCCCGATGATCGGCAGGCCATAGAGAATAAGTGGATCTTCAAGAAGAAGACTGACGCTGATGGTAATATTACTGTCTACAAAGCTCGACTTGGTGCAAAAGGTTTTCGACAAGTTCAAGGAGTTGACTACGATGAGACCTTCTCACCCGTAGCGATGCTTAAGTCTGTCCAAATCATGTTAGCAATTGCCGCATTTTATGATTATGAAATTTGGCAAATGGATGTCAAAACTGCATTACTTAATGGATATCTTAAAGAAGAGTTGTATATGAGGCAACCAGAAGGTTTTTTCGATCCAAAAGGTGCTAACAAAGTGTGCAAGCTCCAGCGATCCATTTATGGACGAGTGCAAGCCTCTCGGAGTTGGAATATACGCTTTGATAGTGTGATCAAAGCATATGGTTTTATACAGACTTTTGGAGAAGCATGTATTTACAAGAAAGTGTGTGGGAGCTCCGTAGCATTTCTGATATTATATGTAGATGACATATTGTTCATCGGAAATGATACTGAATTTCTGAATAGCATAAAAGGATACTTGAATAAGAATTTTTCAATGAAAGACCTCGGTGAAGCTGCTTATATATTAGGCATCAAGATCTATAGAGATAGATCAAGACGCTTGATTGGGCTTTCACAAAGCACATACCTTGATAAAGTTTTGAAGAAGTTCAAAATGGATCAGGCAAAGAAAGGGTTCTTGCCTGTATAACAAGGTGTGAAGTTGAGTCAGACTCAATGCCCAACTACTGCAGAAGATAGAGAGAAAATGAAAGGTGTTCCCTATGCTTCAGCCATAGGCTCTATCATGTATGCAATGCTGTGTACCAGACATGATGTGTGCCTTGCTATCAGTTTAGCAGGGAGGTACCAAAGTAATCCAGGAGTGGATCACTGGACAGTGGTCAAGAATATCTTGAAATACCTGAAAAGGACTAAGGATATATTTCTCGTATATGAAGGTGACAAAGAGCTCATCGTAAACGGTTACGTCGATGCAAGCTTTGACACTGATTTGGATGACTCTAAGTCACAAACTGGATACGTGTTTTTATTAAATGGTGGAGTTGTCAGTTGGTGCAGTTTCAAGCAGAGCATCGTGACGGGATCTACGTGTGAAGAAGAATACATAGCTGCTTCGGAACCAGCAAATGAAGGAGTCTAGATAAAGGAGTTCATATCCGATCTAGGTGTCATACCTAGTGCATCGGGTCCAATGAAAATCTTTTGTGACAATACTGGTGCAATTGCCTTGGCAAAGGAATCCATATTTCACAAGAGAACCAAGCACATCAAGAGACTCTTCAATTCCATCCGTGATCAAGTCGAGGAGGGAGACATAGAGATTTGCAAGATACATACGGATCTGAATGTTGCAGACTCATTGACTAAGCCTCTATCACGGGCAAAACATGATCAGCACCAAGACTCCATGGGTGTTAGAATCATTACAATGTAATCTAGATTATTGACTCTAGTGCAAGTGGGTGATTGAAGGAAATATGCCCTAGAGGCAATAATAAAGTTGTTATTTATATTTCCTTATATCATGATAAATGTTTATTATTCATGCTAGAATTGTATTAACCGGAAACTTAGTACATGTGTGCATACATAGACAAACAGAGTGTCACTAGTTTGCCTCTACTTGACTAGCTTGTTGAATCAATGATGGTTATGGTTCCTAACCATAGACATGAGTTGTCATTTGATTAATGGGATCACATCATTAGAGAATGATGTGATTGACTTGACCCATCCATTAGCTTAGCACGATGATCGTTTAGTTTGTTGCTATTGCTTTCTCCATAACTTATATATGTTCCTGTGACTATGAGATCATGCAACTCCTGAATACCGAAGGAACACTTTGTGTGCTACCAAATGTCACAACGTAAGCGGGTGATTATAAAGGTGCTCTACAGGTGTCTCCGATGGTGTTTGTTGAGTTGGCAAAGATCGAGATTAGGATTTGTCACTCCAATTGTCGGAGAGGTATCTCTGGGCCCTCTCGGTAATGCACATCAATATAAGCCTTGCAAGCAATGTAGCTAATGAGTTAATTACAGGATGTAGCATTATGGAACGAGTAAAGAGACTTGCCGGTAACGAGATTGAACTAGGTATTGAGATACCGACGATTGAATCTCGGGCAAGTAACATACCGATGACAAAGGGAACAACGTATATCGTTATGCGGTTTGACCGATAAAGATCTTTGTAGAATATGTGGGAGCCAATATGAACATCCAGGTTCCGCTATTGGTTATTGACCGGAGACATGTCTCGGTCATGTCTACATAGTTCTCGAACCCGTAGTGTCCGCACGCTTAACGTTTGGTGACGATCGGTATTATGAATTTATGTGTTTTGATGAACCGGAGGTTGTTCGGAGTCCCGGATGTGATCATGGGCATGAAGAGGAGTCTCGAAATGGTCGAGACATAAAGATCGATATATTGGAAGCCTATGTTTGGACATTGGAAAGGCTCCAAGTGAGTTCGGGCATATACCGGTGTACCGGGGGGTTACCGGAACCCCTCGGGGAGTATATGGGCCCTAATGGGCTTTAGTGGAGAGAGAGAGGCAGCCAGGGCAGGCTGCGCGCCCCCTCCCCCTCTGGTCCGAATTGGAATAGGAGGGGGGCGACGCCCCCCTTTCCTTCCCCCCTCTCTCCCCTTCCTTCTCTCCTAGTCCAACTAGGGAAGGGGGGAATCCTACTCCCGGAGGGAGTAGGACTCCTCCAAGGAGCGCCATAGAGGGCCGGCCCTCCACCCTCCTCCACTCCTTTATATACGGGGGAGGGTGCACCCCATAGACACACAAGTTGATTGTTTCCAGCCGTGTGCAGTGCCCCCCTCCACCATAATCCACCTTGGTCATATCGTAGCGGTGCTTAGGCGAAGCCCTGTTCCGGTAGCATCATCATCACCGTCATCACGCCGTCGTGCTGACGAAGCTCTCCCTCGACACTCTGCTGGATCATGAGTTCATGGGACGTCACCGAGCCAAACATGTGGAAATTGCGGAGGTGTCGTACTTTCGGTACTAGGATCGGTCGATCATGAAGACGTACGACTACATCAACCGCATTGTCATAATGCTTCCGCTTACGGTCTACGAGGGTACGTGGACAACACTCTCCCCTCTCGTTGCTATGCATCACCATGATCTTGCATGTGCGTAGGATTTTTTTTAAAATTACTGCGTTCCCCAACAGATAGCACACTAAGTGTTCCTCCGGTATTTGGGAGTTGCATAATCTCATAGTCATAGGAACATGTATAAGTTATGGAGAAAGCAATAGCAACAAACTAAACGATCATCATGATAAGCTAATGGATGGGTCAAGTCAATCACATCATTCTCTAATGATGTGATCACGTTTATGAAATGACAACTCTTTGTCTATGGCTAGGAAACTTAACCATCTTTGATCAACGAGCTAGTCAAGTAGATGCATACTAGTGACACTCTGTTTGTCTATGTATTCACACATGTACTAAGTTTCCGGTTAATTCAATTCTAGCATGAATAATAAACATTTTCGAGCGGTTACAACGTTATTCGGGCGTGGCTTCACAGGCGATTCCTTGGAGTGGAAGAACGTCCACGGTTGTGCGTCTTCAGTGATAACCGAAGGTAATCCCTCATCCTCTCAGCTAGGGTTTGATGGTGTTCATCGTGAGGGTCGTTGTTGCGTGTGTGAAGTGAAGGATGTCTCTATTGCTAGAAAGGGGATGGAGAGACTGCACTCGTGCATTTTGGTTTGGAATATTTACTTGATTTTGGGTGGGGTGGGGGTCTCGGCGGGGTAGGGGGGATCAAATGTTTGCCGATGGGGGCATGAAATGGACAAGAGAGGAGGGGTACATCGTGATGAGGACATCCCTACCATTCTTCCATTTCCACCTCATGATGTTGATCAACCAATTGCTGCAAAGAAGAAGTCCAATGATGAAATCAGAATTGGACCTATTACAAGAGCCCATGCAAAGCTAATAGAACAACAGGTGAATTTGCTCCTAATAGATTATGATTATTTAATTAATGAGAATTGTTTACTGCCTAAGACTTTGTGTGTTTGCATACTCAGGTTCATGGGAGAAGAAGGCATAGAACGAGGGAACGAGGAGTTGAAGAAGCTAGAGCAAGACGTGGTGATCATGCACATGGACGCGAGGGAGGAGAGGGAGGATGGCGACCAGCATGAGGAGGAGGACACCACGCAGGAGGCCACATATGGCGCACCCCCAAGTGCTTGTGCGCCATACACATATGGCCTGCGCGCCTAGTTGGCTGCACCTAACCTTTGGGTCAGTTTGTATTAGTTTGAGTCGAACTGAGTCGGTTTGGGCTGAACCAAAGTTGGGTTTGGGTTTGGTTTGAGTGGTGGACGCCCCCCACCTCTATAAGTACTCTTGGGGCGCCCACAATTAGGTTTAGACCACGTTAAAATTAAACCCTAGTTTCGTTGAACTTGCTATCAAGCATTCATCTGAAATTGCATCTCCAATTCATATCAATCTGGAGATTTGAACTACAAGTTGAGTGTAATCTATTGTTCCATTAGGAATTAGTGAATTGCAATTATACCGTTTCGTGGTCGACGGCTACGTTGCGCAAGTGTGTGAAGTCGTGAATATCCGAAGGGTAGAGAGCTGTTGCATTGGCATCAGGGATCTAGCGAGGAGAGATCATCGGCGACACCCAGTTATCTATCATCATCATCATACCACCACCAGCTTACTGATAAGATCGGGCCACCCCATATCATCTTGGTATCATATTTCCAGTGTTGCCTCAGTAAGCATCCACCGAATTCCCCCTAGTTTTAGTTGTTTTTCTTCCTATACAGGAAAAGCCAAAAATATTAGGGTTCTTAGTTTTCGCCATAGCCTAGATTGCATCGAAGTCAAGTTTTAGTTTGCTGGTCGTTTCTTTTGCGTAGCTTTTCTTCTGTTCGGAATCGTAGATCATCTAGGGTTTTGTTTCTTCGTCATTAGGGTTTAGGTTTTCTAGTCGGAGTCCTCGTTTTAGTCGTGATCTTGGCATGTTTTGAGTCGGCTGCAAAGTCCTTGTTCTAGCCGACTTTGTTTTCCCTTCGAGTCAAGCTCCTGCCGCTACTTACGCCCGCCACCAGACACCCAACATCTGTTGTCTAACCCCGTGCGTGAGCCTACGCCCGCCACAAGACACCCAACATCCGTTGTCTGACCCCGTGCGTGAGCCTACACCCGCCACCAGACACCGAGCATCAATTGTCTGCCTCCGCGCGTGAGTTTCTGCAGTCTACTTTCAGTTAGGGTTTTGAGTCAGTTCTGTTTTCTGTTTCCTTTTTCCAGTCCGAATCAAATCTGAGTCTTTCCTTTTATGCGCTATAGACAAGCCATTCTTTGCTTTGCGTAGGAACTTACCTATTGAGACTAGCTTTTCCTTGTGCTCATCGGGCTGCTCTGATTAGGGTTTTTCTTGTGCAAATTGTTTCTGCCTTGTTGAAAACAAAATCCGCGGTGCGACGTTTGTGGCCAAAAGAGAAGAGGAGAGAGAAAAAGGTTTTTGGTTTTACTGTAGCAACCATAAAAAAATCAAAAAAAAAGAGTGAAAAAAAGAGAGTGAATCAAAAACAAAAAGAAAGAAAAGAGAGAGACTTTGGTCGTCAGTGTTGGAATTGTATTATCTTGCTGTTTGCACTAGTAGATTGAGCAATCTTGTGCCCGTATCACTTGAGCTTTTTGCTAGCGTCTCTCCTATGCAATTGCAACACGAGCATTACTCCGACATACCTCAATTTTTGGAGCTCATTTTTAGAGTTGCATTTGCCCCATTTATCTCCACTGTGTGTGTTTCCCTGGGTCTTATTTTGTTGTCATACGATCAGCACTAGGACTTGTCTTCGGTGTAGATAGGGTACCATACCTACAGCTCCACCAAAAATAATCTTGCTCTGTCGTGTGGTAGCTCTTATACACTGGTATTCACTTCATCACATCTATCCGACCTGGTAAGTGTGCATTGCTATTCACTTTGGAACGGTAAGATTTCCTTTTCTTGTCAGTTTTCAGTGAGTTGTGAGTGTTCCACCAAAACGATTTTTGATTTAGTACACTAACCTACTAATCATGGCTGAGAATGGTGTTGATGTGATGCAGAAAAGGGATGGTGACGAGTGTGTTACATGGAAGTAATATGAAGCTCTCCGTGATCATTTAACAGGGCTTATCAATAGATCCACTGACAATATTGATGTTGATATTCAAGTTGTACAAATGAAAGTGGATGCAACTGAAACTACAGTCAATGCTATGCAAACACAATTCAATGATCTCCAAACAAGCATACAACAATTGACAACTTCAATCAATGGGCTGCGTGTAGCTATTGAGCAACGCCAACATGAGGGCCATGGTGATGATGATAGTGTCCATGGAGACAATGAAAACATGATGGGCAATAATGGCCGTGGGCGTGGCTTTCAAGGGCATGTTCGCCCACCACCACTTGGTGCTCGACGTGTACCACTTCAGGAGGATGATGGTTTGGGGAAGCCTAAGTTCACAATTCCCAGATTTGAAGGCTCCACTGATGTAGAAGAGTACCTCACTTGGGAGCTCAAGATGGAGAAGCTATGGCGTTTGCATGATTACACTGAAGATAGGAAGATCAAGCTTGCTTTCTCAGAATTTGATGGTTATGCTTTGCGTTGGTGGGATAGCATTGTGCGCGAACGACGGGAAGACAATGAGTTACCTATTCTTACTTGGCGCAATATGAAGGAGATCATGCGAGCTCGTTTTGTTCCCACAAATTACTTGCGTACAGTTTATGATAAATTGACACAATTGAAGCAATGTTCCATGACTGTTGATGCATATTACATGGAGATGGAGATGTTGCTGCAGCATGCACGAGTTAGAGAATCTGTTGAGATGTATATGCAACATTTTCTCCATGGGCTGAAATATAACATCAAGGGTATTGTTAGGCATCACCAATACAATACATCATGCAAGAGAAGCTGAGTCCTAGTTGGCCGAAGAAGCTCAAATTAAAGCCCGTTATGCTACAGCTGGGCGGTTCTCCAACAGAACACAGCCGCCCCCTTACACGTCTGGTGAGGGCGCTGCCATCCGCCCCTCTTCTTCTGCAACAAAACCAGCCTCCACTGTTTCACAATCAAAGAAACCTGTTGCTCCTGCTGCTAGCTCAGGTTCCAACATGTCTACAGCCCGTAATCGCAATATATTATGTCATACATGTGGAGGAAAGGGACACTTCAAGAGAGAGTGCCCAAACAGAAAAGTGATGATTGTGAACGATGACAATGAATATGAGACTGGAGATGACGCTGACCCATATGCTTCCGATGATGATGGGTTCACAAGTCACGACGGCATAGATGCCTTTGCTTCTCCAGCGCCTACTATTGTTGTCTCGCAGCGTGCTCTTAGTGTGCAGCCACATGCTGATTCACAGCGCTGCAATCTGTTCCAAACAAAAGCACTAGTTGGCCCCAACAAAGCTTGTAAGGTGATCATTGATGGAGGTAGCTGCCGCAATCTTGCAAGCAAGGAGTTATGTGCCAAGCTAAATTTGAAATATTTACCTCACCCAAATCCATATTACATACAATGGTTGAGTGACAATAGTGACATGAAGGTGAATCATATGGTGCGTGTAAATTTTGAGATAGGACCATACAAGGATTCCATTGAATTTGATGTGGTGCCTATGATAGTTTGCCATCTTTTATTGGGTCGGCCATGGCTCTATGACCGCCATGTGCAGCACAATGGTCGTGCCAATACCTATCACTTGGAGTTCAAGGGCAAGAAAATCAGCTTACAGCCTATGTTACCACAACAAATTGTGAATGACTCTCGCCAGAAAACAAAAGTGAATATCGAACAGCCACCTGCACGAGAGAACAATGTAATAGCCGTGGGTGACACTATAACGAAAAGTGCGAGAGAGCCTAGTTTTCTTATATTAGCCACCAAAGAAGACACGAAAGAATTTAGAGAGGATCCTACAGCCATGCCTCTTGTGCTTATGTACAAAGGCGAGGTTTTAGTTTCTAATGATATGCAACCTGTTTCTCCTGGTGTGTCTACTGTTTTGCAGGAATGTGGTGATGTGTTTCCAAAGGAGGTACCAGCAGGGCTGCCACCATTGTGTGGCATTGAGCACCAAATTGATCTCATACCAGGCGCTACCCTCCCCAACCGAGCGCCCTACAGGACCAACCCCGAAGAGACGAAGGAAATACAGAAGCAAGTGCAAGCATTACTAGATAAAGGGTATATTCGTGTTTCTCTTAGTCTTTGTGTTGTTCTTGTTATTTTGGTGCCTAAGAAAGATGGTACATGGCGCATGTGCGTAGATTGTAGAGCTATTAACAACATCACTATTTGATATCGTCATCCTATTCCACGCTTGGAGGATATGCTAGATGAATTGAGTGGTGCTGTTGTTTTCTCTAAAATTGATTTGTGTAGTGGTTATCATCAAATTAGGATGAAAGAAGGAGATGAATGGAAAACTGCTTTCAAAATTAAATTTGGTTTATATGAGTGGCTAGTTATGCCTTTTGGTCTTACTAATGCACCTAGTACATTCATGAGATTAATGAATCATGTTTTGCGAGAGTTTATTGGCCGTTTTGTGGTTGTATATTTTGATGACATACTTATTTATAGCCGCAATGAATCTGAACATTGTGATCATATTAGACAAGTTTTGCAAGTGTTGCGTGATGCTCAATTATATGCTAATCTTGATAAGTGCACATTTGCAAAAGATAAGGTCATATTTCTGGGATATGTTGTATCTAAGCATGGGGTAGAAGTAGATTCATCTAAAATTGAAGCAATTCAAAACTGGCCTACTCCCATCAATGTTAGTCAAGTACAAAGTTTTCACGGTCTTGCTGGTTTCTATCGGCGTTTTGTGAAAGACTTTAGTACTATTGCTGCACCATTGAATGAATTAACTAAGAAAGGAGTGCCTTTTGTTTGGGCTCTGCACAAGATCATGCATTTGATGAGCTAAAACGTTTGCTAACTTCTGCACCATTACTTGCGCTACCTGATTTTTCTAAGCAATTCGAAGTTGAATGTGATGCTAGTGGTATAGGAATTGGTGGTGTGTTGATGCAAGAAGATAGACCTATTGCTTATTTTAGTGAGAAACTTTCTGGTGCTAGACTGAATTATCCTGTTTATGACAAAGAGTTGTATGTGCTTGTTAGAGTTCTTGAGGTTTGGAAACATTATTTGTGGCCAAAAGAATTCATCATACATTCTGATCATGAAGCTTTAAAATATCTGAAAGCTCAATCTAACTTGCATAGGCGCCTAGCTAAGTGGGTTGAGTTCATTGAGTCATTTCCCTACATTGAGTCATTACCGAAACCCCCCGGGGAGTATATGAGCCCTAATGGGCTTTAGTGGAGAGAGAGAGAGGCAGCCAGGGCAGGCCGCGTGCCCCCTCCCCTCTGGTCCGAATTGGAATAGGAGGGGGCGGTGCCCCCCTTTCCTTCCTCCCTCTCTTCCCCTTCCTTCTCTCCTAGTCCAACTAGGGAAGGGGGGAATCCTACTCCCGGAGGGAGGAGGACTCCTCCAGGGAGCGCCATAGAAGGGCCGGCCCTCCCCCCTCCTCCACTCCTTTATATACGGGGGATGGCGCACCCCATAGACACACAAGTGGATTGTTTCCAGCCGTGTGCAGTGCCCCCTCCACCATAATCCACCTTGGTCATATCGTAGCGGTGCTTAGGCGAAGCCCTGTTCCGGTAGCATCATCATCACCGTCATCACGCCGTCGTGCTGACGAAGCTCTCCCTCGACACTCTGCTGGATCGTGAGTTCATGGGACGTCACTGAGCCGAACGTGTGCAGATCGCGGAGGTGCCGTACTTTCGGTACTACAATCGGTCGATCGTGAAGACGTACGCCTACATCAACCGCATTGTCATATGCTTCCGCTTACGGTCTACGAGGGTACATGGACAACACTCTCCCCTCTCGTTGCTATGCATCACCATGATCTTGCATGTGCGTAGGATTTTTTTTTGAAATTACTGCGTTCCCCAACATATAGCACACTAAGTGTTCCTCCGGTATTCGGGAGTTGCATAATCTCATAGTCATAGGAACATGTATAAGTTATGGAGAAAGCAATAGCAACAAACTAAACGATCATCATGCTAAGCTAATGGATGGGTCAAGTCAATCACATCATTCTCTAATGATGTGATCCCGTTTATCAAATGAAAACTCTTTGTCTATGGCTAGAAAACTTAACCATCTTTGATCAACGAGCTAGTCAAGTAGAGGCATGCTAGTGACAATTTGTTTGTCTATGTATTCACACATGTACCAAATTTCCGGTTAATACAATTCTAGCATGAATAATAAACATTTATCATGATATAAGGAAATATAAATAATAACTTTATTATTGCCTCTAGGGCATATTTCCATCACACCCCCCCCCCTCCCTCTTCCATTTTCGAGCAGTTACAACGTTATTCAGGCCTAGTTTCGCAGGCGATTCCTCGGAGTGGAAGAACGTCCATGGTTGTGCGTCTTCAGTGATAGCCGAAGGTAAGCCCTCATCCTCTCAGCTAGGATTTGATGGTGTTCGTCGTGAGGGTCGTTGTTGCGTGTGTGAAGTGAAGGATGGCGCTATTGCTAGAAAGGGGATGGAGAGATTGCACTCGTTCATTTTGGTTTGGAATATTTACTTGATTTTGGGTGGGGTGGGGTGGGGGGTCCCGGCGGGGTAGGGGGGATCAAACGTTTGCCGGTGGGGGGCATGAAATGGACAAGAGAGGAGGGGTACATCATGATGAGGACATCCCTACCATTCTTCCATTTCCACCTCATGATGTTGATCAACCAATTGTTGCAAAGAAGAAGTCCAATGATGAAATCAGAATTGGACCTATTACAAGAGCCCGTGCAAAGCTAATAGAACAACAGGTGAATTTGCTCCTAATAGATTCTGATTATTTAATTAATGAGAATTGTTTACTGCCTAAGACTTTGCGTGTTTGCATACTCAAGTTCATGGGAGAAGAAGGCATAGAACGAGGGAACGAGGAGTTGAAGAAGCTAGAGCAAGACGTGGTGATCATGCACATGGACGCGAGGGAGGAGAGGGAGGACGGCGACCAGCATGAGGAGGAGGACACCACGCAGGAGGCCACATATGGCGCACCCCCAAGTGCTTGTGCGCCATACACATATGGCATGCGCGCCTTGTTGGCTGCACCTAACCTTTGGGTCAGTTTGTATTAGTTTGAGTCGAACTGAGTCGGTTTGGACTGAACCCAAGTTGGGTTCGGGTTTGGTTTGAGTGGTGGACGCCCCCACCTCTATAAGTACTCTTGGGGCGCCCACAATTAGGTTTAGACCACGTTAAAATTAAACCCTAGTTTCGTTGAACTTGCTATCAAGCATTCATCTGAAATTGCATCTCCAATTCGTAACGATCTGGAGATTTGAACCACAAGTTGAGTGTAATCTGCTGTTCCATTGGGAATTAGTGAATTGCAATTATACCGTTTCGTGGTCGACGGCTACGTTGCTCAAGTGTGTGAAGTCGTGAATATCCGAAGGGTAGAGAGTTGTTGCATTGGCATCAGGGATCTAGCAAGGAGAGATCATCGGCGACACCCAATTATCTATCATCATCATCATACCACCACCAGCTTACTGAGAAGATCGGGCCACCCCATATCACATCGTGTGTTGGGGTTGAGGGATTTTTGGGTAAGGTTTTTTTTTCAATGATGGATTGCTTGTAATGCGAGCAGGAGTTGATCGTGACTTGGAATTTTTTGGTTTTGGGGGGTTTTGGGTGAGGATTTTTTTTTTCACAGACAGTTGCTTACAAATACGACAATAGTTGCTCTCATTTCGTCCACTTAGTCGTGTGTTGGGGAATTTTTTGGTTCCATGTACTGTCAGCATGATTCGTTGTTTGTGCGTTTTTTGCTTTGATGTATGTCGTGCATCTTTATGGTGCTTCATTCAGCGGTTAGGGGTAATAAGTTTGTTTTCTGACGTTTGTAGCCAGTAATGGGGATGCAAGTTTTGTAGTTGAATAGCTTCTCCTGTGAGGTAGTTGCTTATACATTTTTTCCCTATGTTTTATGTTTTTTTTTTTTGAAATTTCCTATGTTTTATGTTTTGAGTCGCTCATCATGGGGTTTTCGTTTTGTGTTTATTTTTTTCAGAATGGCACATAATATCAAAAGGATCGACCAAGATATGCTGCACAATGCGAAACATACGAGCAACAGGTGGTACTCTTTGTATAATTACTATTTCTTTCTTGGGTCATCTAGTTATGCCACACGTGTTTTTCTGTTTGACATATTTTTGTTGTTCAAATAATTAAGCGACTCCAACGACCAGCAATGTCGGGCGCAAACTGGGCGTACAAAACAAAATTCAAACTGCGGCACACGCGTAGAAAAACAGGCTGCATACGATGTTGATGAAGTTGAAGAAGAGGCATTGCGAAACGGACGAAGAAAGGTGAACATGAGGTAATTCGAAAAGTAGAAACAGTAGGGGGGAGAGGAGTTGCATCTCAACATAGATTGATTTGCTCAATCCAGATCGGTAGTTGCTCACAAAAAAATAGTGCCTTGTAACATAGCAAATACTTTGGATGTCATCATAGCCACATCCAAGATGATAGGGTTGAATAGCAGATTATTTTTTTAGGTGGCTAAAGGCAAAACCATCACCTCATTTTATATATCACATGAAATTTTTGGTAGTCAGCGTTGTCAGAGTCAAAATACTTGACACATTGGCATTTTTTGCTTTTCTAAATACCACAAGAGCAGAATAAGTTGCATCAGAAGATAGAGGGAGTTGCCCAGCCCACATCAATAGTTGCTTTTTTGGTATAAATTATAGATTTTTTTCCTTTTTCTATCAATTTTTGCAGTCATCTTTTTTTTCCTTCTAGGAAGTTATAAATGTTCTTTTCTTTCTAATGTGCCTATCCATATTTTTATGGTTATAGATTGAGAGGGGTATGGTGTCACTGAGAAAAAATGACATCACCATAAAGGCTATTCAAGTTAAACGCTTGTCTTGAGCGGTCACAAAAGGTTGTCATCATAGACATAAGTTTTAGGGGTGTGCTTGACATTGGCGCAAGCAGCATGAAAGGCGACCTCGTCAAGTTTGTCACACACAATGATTTTTACTTTATGTATAAGAGAACAACACACTTCTTGATGAAAAAACGGATGATGATTTGGCCGCTACATACCGGTAGAATTTTCATTTTCATCTAACAAGGGTGCTAGCTTAGCCATTCCATAGTTGGACGTGACCAAGAACAGTCAACATATGGCAGCGGTTGCCACAGCAAAAACAATCTTCTTCTTTTTTTGGCAAAAACAATCTGGGGAACATTACTATTATGAACAATGATTTTCTTATTTAGTTACTATAGTAATCATTCAGTTTGTCACCGACTCCCTTTGACCAGGAGCTTTAAACCGCTCGAATTTGCGGTAGTTTACCAAACTGCTATGACAGGACGACGAATAATTATTTTCTGAAACCCAATAGTACATTTTCTGCCGTTGTCATGACTCATGAATAACGTTTCTAGCATAAAGCTTTTTATAAAACTTCAAACCCAAACTAAATAAACAAAGTTTTCAGGTCTCTGCATGGTTAGCCTGGGCGTAGGTAGAGTACTAGTATTTGGAGCCAAAAGAAGTTGACTGCGTACATGTTTCGAATAAACAAAGAACATAAAAGTTGAACTGAAAAACTCATGTCGTCCCCGTTGAACTAGACTGTTCGCGCTGGCTGTCCGAGGAATACAGACATCATGCATGCATGCTTTCACAGCGACTGAAATACTACTACTAGTGACCTCCAGCTAGCGTAGCTTGCTACCAAGGACGACATGTCAAACAGATGACCTTTGAACGATAGTAGTATTAGTATTATTCAACAAGTACGTGCAGTACCACTGAATACTGATCCAAGTGCAACAAATGGACTTGATCAACCACACATAGGGACTTGATCAACAAATGGACTTGCTCCAAGTGCAATTTTGTGTAAATTGTGTGCAAATGTTTACATTAATGTTTTTCAGTTTCTTTTTTAAAGGGTATACCAATAGTCCAATACCACTAATTTATTTTCTCTTAGAAAATTTTGTTATTTTGTTTTTTAGTTTTTATTTCTTTCTCTTCAAGGGTAATACCATGACACTTGTTCATTCTTCCTTAGAAAGCTTGATTATTTTTATTTTATTTTATTTATTTTTTTCATTTTTTTTCTTCTTTATGGTTAATACCAATGCCGCTTATTTATTATTCCTTAAAAAACTTCATTATGTTGATTTAGTTTTAGTTTTATTTTATTTCTAAGAGTAATACCAATGTCGGTAATTTATTCCTTTTTACTAAACTTCTGTTTTCGACAAATTTAATTATTATATGCTTATTCTTGCATAGTATAGAAAATGACCCTTTTTTGTAAATTGTGTGCGAACCTTGCAATTGTTTGTTTTATTTTCTCCGCTTTCTTTCTTCTTAGAGAACTTTTTTTGTTAAACTTTCACTATTATATATTTATTCTTGTATATTATAAAAAGTATTTTCTATGTAAATGATTTGCAAATTTTCTCATTATTTATTTTTCTATTTTCTTTCTTTTTGAATGGTAATATCAATGCCAATAATTTATTCTTCCTTAGAAAACTTCAATTATTTTGGTTTGATTTATCTTCATTATTTAGGTATATAAGTATAGGGGGTTAGAAGGCTAGAGAAAGTATAAGTTACTATGTTCTATTATGTTACACATAGTTGCATAATATTATTTTCCTTTTAAATTCGAGGTTGTTTAATTCAATTTCCATATATTGGTGAATAGGGTGGGGGAAGAAGCCAAGTAGGCCTTTGGATCTAGATCGAATGGTGGAGAGTGATTTGATTGAACGACAAAAAATAGACACCTTGAAAGGATCGATATGGTTGACTAGAGGGGGGGAGTGAATAGGCAACTGGCAATTTTTAGCTTTTCTTTACCAATTTAGAGTTTGCATCAAAGTAGGTTGTCTAGATGTGCAACTAGGTGAGCAACCTATATGATGCAACAATAACAAGCACGCAAGCAAGCACGGGAAGTAACACTAAAAAGCTTGCACAAGTAAAGGTGCGAGATAACCAAGAGTGGAGCCGGTGAAGACGAGGATGTGTTACCGAAGTTCCTTCCTTTTGAGGGGAAGTACGTCTCCGTTGGAGTGGTGTGGAGGCACAATGCTCCCCAAGAAGCCACTAGGGCCACCGTATTCTCCTCACACCCTCACACAATGCGAGATGCCGTGATTCCACTATTGGTGCCCTTGGAGGCGGCGACCGGACCTTTACAAACAAGGTTGGGGCAATCTCCACAACTTAATCGGAGGCTCCCAACAACACCACAAAGCTTCACCAAAATGGACTATGGCTCCGTGGTGACCTCAACCATCTAGGGTGCTCAAACACCCAAGAGTAACAAGATCCGCTAGGGATTGGTGGGCGAATCAAATTTCTCTTGGTGGAAATGTAGATCGGGGCCTTCTCAACCAATCCCGAGCAAATCAACAAGTTTAATTGGCTAGGGAGAGAGATCGGGCGAAAATGGAGCTTGGAGCATTAATGGAGCTTTGGGGGAAGAGGTGAGTCAACGAAGAAGAAGAGGACCCCCTTTTATAGAAGGGGATCCCATCCAACCGTTACCCCCAAAACAGCCCTGCAGAGGGCGGTACTATCGCAGGTGGCAGCGGTACTACCGCTGGACCCAGCGGTACTACCGCTCCCCCTTGTGGTACTACCGCCCAGCCTGGGAGGGCTTGAATAGAGAGCAGGAATCGTGCCCAGCTCGGTACTGCCGCGGTGGTAGAGCGGTACTACCGCCCTCGAGCGGTACTGCCATTTCTACTACCGCTGCAAAGTGCCGCTCAACCCGACACGAGAGGCGACTGTCGGTGTCAAAACCGGCGGATCTCGGGTAGGGGGTTCCGAACTGTGCGTCTAGGCCGGATGGTAACAGGAGGCAGGGGACACGATGTTTTACCCAGGTTCGGGCCCTCTTGATGGAGGTAAAACCCTATGTCCTGCTTGATTAATATTGATGATATGGTAGTACAAGAGTAGATCTACCACGAGATCGGAGAGGCTAAACCCTAGAAGCTAGCCTATGGTATGATTGTATGTTGTATATGATCTATCGACTAGCCTGGCCTTGGTTTATATAATGCACCAGAGGCCTAGGATAACAAGAGTCCTAGCCGAATACGCCGGTGGGGAGGAGTCCTTGTTTTGATCGCCAAGTCTTGTGGATTCTTCCTTGTATGCGGTAGATGTCCGAACTGGCCCATGAGTATACGGCCATGGGGGTCCTCGGCCCAATCTAACAGATCAGGAGATGACGTGGTGAGTACCCCCTAGCCCAGGACACCGTCAGTAGCCCCCTGAACCGGTCTTCAAGTCAGGGACGCTCCTCGGTTCTTCCGAACTGTTCTTCATCTTCGGTCGTCGGTCTTGAAAACTGGTTCAACAAATCTTCTCATCTTCGATCTTGAGGATCGCCGAAATGCATTCGACGAGTTTACACGTCGGGTATCCGAGGAGCCCCTTTAAGTTTCCGGCCTTTATCGATGCCTTGTTATTTTTATGCCACACCTCGGGTTTGAAGTCGTTCCCGGGAAGCAGTGTCCTCTTGTGTCCGAGCTCTAACGCCGGACTGCATTCGAGGTATCTTTTGTAGTCAAGCACCAATGTCGGACTGCTTCCGAGCTCTAACACCGAAATATATCCGAGCTCCAACGTCGGACTGTGTCCAAGCTCCAACGCCGGACTATATCCAAGATGTCATAGATCATCTTGGTCCAAAAGAGTTGAAGGAGTTTAGCCGAGCTTAATGCTGGAAATGCCCTCTATGGAGCCAGCCACTAGCGCCCGAGCTTTATGCCGGACTGCTTCCGAGGTGGTGCACCACCCCGATTGTGGGCCGATTTTTTGTCAATATTTTTGATTGGTGCAATTTATTCTCTGCCGAGATATATAGTCAGTAGCCCTCAAGGTTTGTATCAGTCTAAAACCCGAGATGCACCTGAAGGATGACGTAAGACCGCTGATCCCAGTAACCGCTGAGACTCAGGTTGATTTGCAAAATCGGCCTGAGGATCAAGTCCTAGCTCGGCAGAATACTTAGTGACACAAAAAGCGGCGTGCTCAGTCCTCGAGACTCAGGTTGGGTGCGGACGACCAACCTGAGGATCAAAATCTCATCGAAAATTGTATTGCACTTAAAATTTTCTGCATTGAACAGGCAATGCAGTAGCCCCCGAGACACTGGTCGGGTGGCAACACCAGATCAGGAGATCGATGTGCCCCTTTAATATTTGTAAATAATAAGCCCGAAGCCCAGTAGCCCCTGAGCCTTAATGCAGGCACGGGTGGCCGAATTAAGGATAGATATCCATACTAAAATCATAGATTATGTGTAATGACTCTATGTATCCAAGTACTTTACGTCATTAATGCTCGGATCCGCATTGTACAAAATTTTGTTGACCGACCATCGGCTTCCACCTCCTCGGCCAGTAGCCGAGGAATGTTTGTCCTACTTTATAAAGCCTTTATGAGGGCAAAGATTTACGACAAACAAGACAATCTGGCCATACGGTTTTATAAACAAAGGTACGCAGAGAGATATGTTATATTACTGTTTAACATAAGAAATGTCTTCCAAAGAAAATAGTCCCGCTATCGGTTCCTTTCTTTGGGTTGTCATGCTAAGCATGATCATGAAACCTCAGCTCTAATGTAAGAGCAAAATATTGAGGATTTAGTTTGGGAGGCCAGTTACTAGTCCCCGGTAGTGTTCGGCGACCGTCGAGGTCAAGCCGTAAACACTTCGGGCAATGTTATGAATGGCCCATCATTTGACACAGTTATCAGATCGCTGACCAGTTGACGCTTATTGTGACAGTCAGTTTTTGGCTTTCTCCACTGAGGTGCTTAATCATGTGAGCTGGAAGCACAATCGCAGTGGTTCTCCCTTTGCACACCTAGCCGAACAAAGCGGAACGTAGGAAGAAAGTGCAGGAGCCGGGCAACCCAACTATTGACCGAAGACACAATTCGAAACTGATGCATATATAGCAATATCCGAGAATGTTTTTGCCGAATCTCTAAAGGTGTCCGGCGTTGCACTGCGAGACTTGTGCTGAAAACACACAAATAGTTTGAAAGTGCCATAACCTTGGAAAACCAAAAAACATCAGTAAAAACTTGACGTCCGAACAAGATCAAGTATTCGGTGCCTATCCGAACATTGGCCTTAGAAAAAAGTGCTTCTGTCGTGCTTTAACATGACACATCCTATCTCAAGACTTCAAGCGGGATAGCCTACGGCTTCAACCTCCTATCCCGAGGGCGGAGTACTTCTCATTAGACCAGTTTAGCGAACTAAACTCGAGCGGTCACTAGAGAGAAAATGGGTTATCTGGCTGTTGACCACACACTCACATCGAAAAAGGAGCGATAGAAAAAAGACTTTGCAACGACCAAGAAGAAAACACATTTACTATAAAATAGCTCATATAAATTTTAAGAGCCCCCAAGTGACTTGGGTAAAAGAATTTTATGTATAATGATTGTATGTACCGAAGTACTTATATCATATATTTGTTCAACCGAACTTTAAACGCGTCTTAACCGACCGTCGGCTTCTCCCTCTTCGGTCAAGGACCAAAAAGTGTTATGTACTCCACCTGTCGAGAATATCGACAGTGTTTCCGATAACCAGGCAACCGGGACATAAGGCTGTAACAGACAAAGCGCGCTCAAGGAACTTATGCTATATTACTATGAAGTGTAAGAAGCATCTTCGAAGAAAATAGTACCCCCACCGATACCTTTCTTCGATGCTCATTGTTATTATGAGACTTGTGCAACAGATGTTTTGTACTCATGAGTTCCATTGTGTGCCGACCATCATTGAAAAACTATAAGAGCGCTAGCTTTCAGCTTCACCCAGTCTGAGGTCCGGCTCGGATGACCCGATCGTGACAATCGCAGAGGTGCTCCCTTTACTTCCTAGCCGAACAATCGGGAACGTAGGGATAAACACAGGAGCGAGGCAACCCAGCTTGCAAATCGCTTAAGTCAATATGGTGCATATTGTGGCGTAATACACGAACAGGGAACGAAGCCGTACAAGTATAATCATATGCAAGAGGAAAAGCTTCATGAAGGAAGCCCCCAAGTGAATTGGGTATTTGAATTTATGCGTCACAAACAAAGTTTGGACAAGGAAAAAAATTTACAAACAACTTTTTTCCAAAAAAGTATAATGCTTGGTCGAACCGAACACACGTTAGAAATTAAAGCTTTGAGCATGAAAGCGACTTAGCTGGTTAATGTGTTCAGTATTGATGACGCGGTTCGAGCTTGATGAGGGACAAGATTCCATCCCCCAAGCCGGTCCCGAGGTGGCGGAGCGGAGAGCTCGACACGCCGAAGTGGTGACATAGCACGGTCAATACCGACCAGCAGAGTGACGCCGAAGTCCCCGGATCATTTTCCTGTGCACAAAAAATAGTGCAAACCGGAGATAATAGTAATAATGATAATTAAAAAAATTGTTGCATAATAAATAATTTATACAGAGTCAGTAATAAAAGAAATATGGCCTGGCGCCGAAGTCAATATCGATGCAGGACGTCGGCGCGATGTGGTAAAGGCATGGCAAAGCCTGAATTCACAGGTCGGTCCGAGCTCCGGATGCGACGTTCGCTGGACTATGTACGGAAACTGACCGAACCACCATACGACTGTTGTTAATGCGGCCACCATTTGATAGACCTGTGTACATATGATGGACAAACCAGAGTAATAGTTCCTTGGGAAAAATGAACCCACACAAGCAAAAAATACTGGGATTAATAGCACCTGGTTTATTTGTTGTAGCAATCCAAAGAAAAGTGATTCCCAAAATTGGGACTCGATCCACACACCCATTGCCTGATGGGCGATAAAACGACGGCATGGCAATGCTGGCAAAGGTTGGCTCGCCGAGGCAAAGCCCTCGGTCCAGCTAACGTGACGGAGCTGGTCGGCTAGTGATGCCGAAGTGTCCGAAGTAGGTTGATCAAGAGATAGCGAAGCCCCCGGTCCAGCCGAGATGTCGAAGCCTCGATGTCAGCTGATGAGTCGAAGTAGGTCGGCATGATGGACACCAGCTGAAGAAGCAATAGTGCGGCCCTGCCGATGCAGGTCGTGACGTGATCGATGCCGGCTTGATGAAGCGACCGTGCGGCGATGCCGGTATGCCCGCTCCATGTAATCCGTGGGGCGGCGATGTTGGTGATGATTTATCCTTTGCGATGCCGGACTCTTGTTCGGCTTGCCGAGATGATGATCCGAAGAAGTTGAGCTCGGCTCAACAAAGTGACGACGTGTCTAGCGCAGGTCGGCAGCCATGGAGCAATATTGCCGGACTGGTTTGACACCAGCATGATGTTGAAGATCATATTCAAAAGATCTTAAAGTTAGTGGGATGTGTTCGGGAACAAAAAACAATACCCCATACAAAAACTTCCTTCAAAAAGGATGTCCGAAATCCCGTTCGTAAAAAAAGACGAACTCGGGTCGGATTCGTTTTCGCGCACAAAACAGATCCGAAAAGTGATGCACTAATCAGAAGGTTCCCGGAGTTTGGACGGTCGGATCGAGCTGAAATTTTGAGAGGTGGTAGATATAGGAATTCCGCAGCCGATCAACGGTTGTATCTTCCAAAGGATGTCCGAGCTAGAAGCTGGACACCACGCCCTAAACTCGTCCAGATTCCCGTCCAGATTTGACAGGGCTCGGATATATCGTGGATTGCCAGAGATTCCTCCATCGGAACTCGACGAAATTTTCCAGGGTTGTTGTAGACTCAATTCCGTACAATTCCACTGAAGCAATCGTTAAAAAGACACTTGAGTAGGCGGTGGCGGTGAACACAAGTTTGCTGTCCAGAAAAACAGCACGGTCGCCCGAGGGCAATGTTGACGTTGAGCCCCCGGGCTCCCTGGATGATTCCTTCATGATCTTGATAGAGATCGGAGTTGATGTTTATAAAGGCCCTCATCCGAAATTGACGATCGGAGGTAGGGCGCAGTCCTTGGTCAAACCAAGGTGACCAGTCGAGCTGGTGACGAAAATGCCGAAGTCACAGTTAATTTGCAGGCGAGCCATCGACCTTTTGCCGAACACACAGCAGAACTCTCAATGAAAGCACCAATGTCGGTGTCAAAACCGGTGGATCTCGGGTAGGGGGTCCCGAACTGTGCGTCTAGGCCGGATGGTAACAGGAGGCAGGGGACACGATATTTTACCCAGGTTCGGGCCCTCTTGATGGAGGTAAAACCCTACATCCTGCTTGATTAATATTGATGATATGGGTAGTACAAGAGTAGATCTACTACGAGATCGGAGAGGCTAAACCCTAGAAGCTAGCCTATGGTATGATTGTATGTTGTATATGATCTATCGACTAGTCTGGCCTCGGTTTATATAATGCACCAGAGGCCTAGGATAACAAGAGTCCTAGCCGAATACGCCGGTGGGGAGGAGTCCTTGTCTTGATCGCCAAGTCTTGTGGAATCTTCCTTGTATGCGGTAGCTGTCCGAACTGGCCCATGAGTATACGGCCATGGGGGTCCTCGGCCCAATCTAACAGATCGGGAGATGACGTGGTGAGTACCCCCTAGCCCAGGACACCGTTAAGGATCTTTGTCTTCCTCATAGGGGTTGCGGCGATGCTTTGCCCAAAATTCCTTGGCAGTCATCTCAGACACAGTCTTTCCCTTTGGCTTGCTTGCCAATCTCTTCGTGAGCTAAGGCGGCGGTGGAGCACTTGAGGTAGCACCCGCTGGCGGCGGTGGAGCACTAGAGGAACCACCTGCTGACTCGGATGTGCGGTAGCGCTTTGACGTTGCACAACCGGGGTTCACACGGCGGACCTGCTGCTCAGGATGATCATCACCTGGAACCAAGCACACAAGCAGAAGAAACAACATGAAAGAAAGAGCATAAGCCACCAAACAGAACAACAAGGATCAAAACGTGGTAGGAAATGGTGAAACTGGGCATGTAGCGGTAGTACCGCGATCCAACCGTGGCAGTACCGCTTGCGCGGTAGTACCGCTCAAGACGGGGAACAGCGGTTCCCTTACTGCCGTGGACAGATCCGGCACTACCGGAGATGCCAAATTCAAAAATAAGCCTACCAAACTTTAATCCAAAGGGCCTAGAAGCCATCTCCATCCTACTCAAGCCTCAACTTAGCCAAAAGACGAGAAAAACAATGCCTATTGCCCCTAAAAACTAGATGCAAGATCTAGGCAAAGTGAGAATGGGATCGGGGGCAATACCGGCATCCATGGCTAGAGGACGTGGTGGGGATCGACTCCACCGGAGGAAATGGAGAGGGACGGTACAAAAACGATGGCCGGCCGAGGCCTTCCTGCGCCGAGGCGTCGCTGGAGCGATGAAGAAGACGAGCGAGTGGGGGCGAATGGGTATGGGGAAGAAAACAACTCCCCCTGCCCCGACATAACCCCCACTGCCCGCCCCGCAGCGGTAGTACCACTGGGGTGGGCGGTAGTACCGCTTGACGCTTGTCAGCGGTAGTACCATGCATGCCACGGTAGTACCACTCTGCCGCAAAGAGGACTGTCCAAAAGGCTTAGCACAAGAAAAAGAAACCAAAACGAAATCGAGAACAAACACACACACACACAAAATCGACAAAAACAAACCTCTCCAAGAGAGGGCGGTGGCCGAGGCCACCTATGTTTGAGTTCAGAGGTATGGCGCCGTGAAGATTTTAACCTTGGGCCGATGACCAACACTCATCTTTGAAGCACAAGTACCGTCAAAAATGGCTAAAGTGAAAGAGTTTGATTAGTTTATGCATTATGGGGGAGGGAAAGTTCATTGAGAGAACAACACTCCCCCTATGTCCATGCCTACACCTAAACTAGACAACAAGTTGAGTGTGGTGGGGTATGCAAGGGTTCAAGTCACATTGCTCAAATCAATGATATTTAGCTCATGCCTTAACTCGTGAAATATTGCTTCATCCAAAGGCTTCGTGAAAATATCTGCAAGGTTATCATGAGTGTTGACATAGTTGAGCTCGATCTCCCCTCGCCTAATATGATCCCGGATGAAGTGATACCGAATCTCAATATGCTTCGTCTTGAAGTGTTGCACCGGGTTGAGAGAGATCTTGATGGCACTTTCATTGTCACACCAAAGAGGCACTTTGTCACAAATGACACCGTAATCCTTTAAAGTTTGCCTCATCCATAGAAGTTGTGCACAACAACTACCGGCAGCCACATACTCCGCTTCCGTGGACAAGAGAGACACGCAACTTTGCTTCTTGGAAGACCAACTCACCAAAGAGCAACCAAGAAATTGGCACCCTCCAGAAGTGGACTTCCTATCCACTTTGTCTCCCGCCCAATCCGAGTCCGAATAACCTACAAGCTTGAAGTTTGCTCCTCTTGGGTACCATAAGCCAAAGTTTGGGGTATGAGCCAAATATCGAAAGATTCGCTTGACCGCCACAAAGTGACTTTCCTTAGGTGCGGCTTGAAACCGTGCACAAATACCCACACTCAACATGATATCCGGTCTAGATGCACAAAGGTAAAGCAAGGAGCCAATCATGGAGCGATATACCTTTTGATCCACCGCTTTACCATTGGGATCAATGTCAAGTTGGCACTTGGTGGGCATGGGAGTGGAAGCCGGCTTGACATCACTTAGCTTGAATCTCTTGAGCATGTCTTGAGTGTATTGGCTTGGTTGATGAAGGTTCCTTCTCTCCTTTGCTTCACTTCGAACCCGAGAAAGAACTTCAACTCTCCCATGGAAGACATCTCGAACTTAGAGGTCATGAGAGCGGCAAATTCCTCATTGAAAGCTTTGTTAGGGGAACCAAAGATAATATCATAAACATATAATTGGCACACAAACAACTCCCCTTTGACCTTCTTAGTAAAAAGAGTGGGGTCGATTAGCCCAACTTCAAAACCACGGTCTTGTAACAACTCGGTAAGGTGGTCATACCACGCACGTGGGGCTTGTTTAAGGCCATAGAGTGGCTTATCGAGTTGATACACATGATCGGGAAAGTAGGGATCCTCGAACCCGAGGGGTTGCTTGACATATACCAATTCATTAATCAGACCATTAAGAAAAGCACTCTTCACATCCATTTGTTGTAACTTAAAGTTATGATGAGAAGCATATGCAATCAACATGCGAATGGATTCAAGACGAGCAACGGGAGCAAAGGTTTCACCGTAGTCAATACCCTCGACTTGGGAGTAGCCTTGTGCTACCAAACGCCTTGTTGCGAATGATAATCCCATGAGCATATTGCTTGTTCTTGAATATCCACTTGGTTCCAATGACATTGTGGTTCCCCGTTGGCCTTGGCACCAATCTCCACACTTTGTTGCGCTCGAAGTTGTTGAGTTCTTCATGCATGGCATTGAGCCAACCCGGATCTTTGAGCGCCTCATAGACCTTTTGGGGTTCAACACACGAGACAAATGCGTGATGTTCATAATAGTTTGATAATTGTCTATGAGTGCTTACCCCCTTCCTTAAGCTTACAAGCACATTTGTCATGAGATGATCCTTGGTGGAGAGCTTGGAAGCAATCTTGGCGGCACGACGCTCCAATTCCTCCTCGGGGGTGAGACGAGGAGTGGTCACTTGATCATCTTGAGCATCGTCTTGAGCTTGTTCTTGATCTCGAGGAAGCTCTTGATCTTGAACTTGCTCAGAGGAGAGAACTTGACCTTGGGCATCACTTGATGTTACAACACCATCTTGAGATTGACCTTGCCCTTGGTCTTGTTCTTGAGGTTGAGGGTCTTCACTTTGTTCTTCGAAAGCGTGTGGGTCTTGGGTTGGTGAAGGTTCCACTTGAGTGGAACATTGTCCTTCTCCTTCGGCCACAAGGGGTTCCTCAATGGGTAGGATATGACCAACACCCATTCTTCTTATGGCTTGGGGAGGAATTTCATCACCTACATCACAAGTACCACTTTGCTCCACTTGGGAGCCGTTATTCTCACCCAACTCCACGTTACACGTTTCCTCAATAAGTCTCGTGGACTTATTGAGAACACGGTAAGCATGAGAGTTTGTAGCATAACCAACAAATATGCCCTCATAATCTCTAGCCTCAAATTTAGACAAACGGACACCTTTCTTGAGAATGAAACACTTACACCCGAACACCCGGAAGTACTTGAGGTTGGGCTTGTTACCGGTGAGTATCTCAGATGGAGTCTGATGTCTACTACACAATCTTCTTCTTGTAGACGTTGTTGGGCCTCCAAGTGCAGAGGTTTGTAGGACAGTAGCAAATTTCCCTCAAGTGGATGACCTAATGTTTATCAATCCATAGGAGGCGTAGGATGAAGATGGTCTCTCTCAAGCAACCCTGCAACCAAATAACAAAGAGTCTCTTGTGTCCCCAACACACCCAATACAATGGTAAATTGTATAGGTGCACTAGTTCGGCAAAGAGATGGTGATACAAGTGGTATATGGATAGTAGATAAAGGTATTTGTAATCTGAAATTATAAAAACAGCAAGGTAACTAATGATAAAAGTGAGCGTAAACGGTACTGCAATGATAGGAAACAAGGCCTAGGGTTCATACTTTCACTAGTGCAAGTTCCCTCAACAATAATAACATAATTGGATCATATAACTATCCCTCAACATGCAACAAAGAGTCACTCCAAAGTCACTAATAGCGGAGAACGAACTAAGAGATTATGGTAGGGTACGAAACCACCTCAAAGTTATTCTTTCCAATCAATCCGTTGGGCTATTCCTATAAGTGTCACAAACATCCCTAGAGTTCGTACTAGAATAACACCTTAAGACACAAATCAACCAAAACCATAATGTCACCTAGATACTCCAATGTCACCTCAAGTATCCGTGGGTATGATTATACGATATGCGTCACACAATCTCAGATTCATCTATTCAACCAACACAAAGGACCTCAAAGAGTGCCCCAAAGTTCTACCGGAGAATCACGATGAAAACGTGTGCCAACCCCTATGCATAGGTTCATGGACGGAACCCGCAAGTTGATCACCAAAACATACATCAAGTGAATCACGTGGTATCCCATTGTCACCACAGATACGCACGGCAAGACATACATCAAGTGTTCTCAAATCTTTAAAGACTCAATCAGATAAGATTACTTCAAATGGGAAACTCAATTCATTACAAGAGAGTAGAGGGGGGAGAAACATAAGATCCAACTATAATAGCAAAGCTCGCGATACATCAAGATCGTGCCAAATCAAGAACACGAGAGAGAGAGAGAGATCAAACACATAGCTACTGGTACATACCCTCAGCCCCGAGGGAGAACTACTCCCTCCTCGTCATGGAGAGCACTGGGATGATGAAGATGGCCACCGGAGAGGGATTCCCCCCTCCGGCAAGGTGCCGGAACGGGTCTAGATTGGTTTTCGGTGGCTACGGAGGCTTCTGGCGGCGGAACTCCCGATCTATTGTGCTCTCTGGAAGTTTTAGGGTATATGGAGATATATAGGCGGAAGAAGTACGTCAGGGGGGCCACGAGGGGCCCACGAGGGTGGAGGGCGCGCCCTAGGGGGGTGGGCGCGCCCCCCTACCTTGTGGCCTCCTTGAAGCTTCCCTTACGTGCACTTCAAGTCTTCTGGGCTTCTTTCCTTCCAAAAATGAGTTTCGTGAAGTTTCAGGTCAATTGGACTCCGTTTGATTTTCCTTTTCTTCGAAACCCTAAAACAAGGTAAAAACAGAAACTGGCACTAGGCTCTGGGTTAATAGGTTAGTCCCAAAAATGATATGAAAGTGTATAATAAAGCCCATAAACATCCAAAACAGTAGATAATATATCATGGAGCAATCAAAAATTATAGATACGTTGGAGATGTATCAGAGTCTTGTTCAAGCCATTGCGGAGGTAGAGCCGATTAGATGCATAAAACGCGGTGTTGATGGCTTCAGTCCAAAAGTTGTAGGGAGACTTTGAACTCCGCCATCATGCTCCTTGCCGCATCCATCAACGCCCGGTTCTTCATCTCCGCTACACCATTTTGTTGAGGGGTATAAGGTGCGGAATATTGATGCTTGATTCCCTCATCACTCAAGAACTCGTCCAAGGTGTAGTTCTTGAACTCGGAGCCGTTATCACTTCTTATAGTCAATATCTTTGTATTGTGTTGTCGTTGAGCTTCATTTGCAAAGTTGATGACGGTTTGTTGGGTCTCGCTCTTCCTCTTGAAGAAATATACCCAAGTGTATCTTGAATAGTCATCTACAATCACCAAGCAATACTTTCTACCGCCAAGATTGTCAAAGGATGGAGGCCTGAAAAGATCCAAATGATGGAGCTCCAAAGGCCTCTTCGAGTAGATGATAGTCGTGGGAGGGTGAGCCTTCTTGTGTAGCTTTCCTTCGATGCAAGCACTGCAAGCATGATCTTTGGAAAAACTAAGATTTGTTAGTCCACGGACATGGTCCCCCTTGAGAAGACTTTGCAAAGATCTCATATTGACGTGGGCTAAACGGCGGTGCCAAAGCCATCCCATGTCAACTTTAGCCATTAGGCATGTCGCGGTCTTAGTGGGTCGCTCTGAAAAGTTAATCACATAGAGACCGTTCTCAACATTCCCAACAAAGGCTAATTTAAGAGTCTTGCTCCACAAGAGGGCCACGGTATCAATATCAAAGAAAGTGGCAAAGCCCATAAGTGCTAGTTGACGAACAGAAAGTAAATTGTATGCAAGGGACTCAACAAGCATGACCTTCTCGATCGTAAGATCATGAGAAATGACAACTTTGCCGAGTCCCAATACCTTAGAGGACGAGGCGTCACCCCACTCGACGTTGGTGGGCATGGATGGAATCTTTTGCATGTCCACCACCCAGTCCTTGCTTCCGGTCATATGATTAGTAGCTTCTCTATCGAGCAACCATGATCCCCCACCGGAAGCAAACACCTACAAGAGATCAATGCTTGGTTTTAGGTACCCATTTTGTAATGGGTCCTTTGGTGTTAGTAACAAGGGTCTTAGGAACCCAAATAGACCATTCAATGTACTCATAAGGAGAACCAACAAATTTGGTATAAACATGTCCATCTCTAGCATGGCAGAACACATAAGAAGGGTTAAAGTCGCCGGCTTTGTTGGGAATGGAAGAGTTTCTCTTCTTGGCATCACTACCCCTCACAGAGTTCTTCTCGTTCTCCTTAGTAGCACCCTCTCCCTCCTTCACAAAGGTTTGCTTGAGAGGAGGAGGTCGTTTGGCCTTGTCATTCTTCTTCTTATTCTTGGACTTGGGCACGTACCCAATCCCTTCCTTCGCCACAACTCCCTTTTGGTTGGTCAAAAGGTCGTTGAGGTTCTTCTCGCCTTGTATGCAAGACACAAGACCTTTCTCAAGTTGCACCTTTAGCTTAGAGTTCTCCTCAACAAGATGCACATGCTCACAACATGGGTTAGTAGCATTTGCATTATCAATTAACATCATACGAGGAAAAGTGGCTTTCTCCTTGGTTAGCTTTCCTTGAAGTTGATCATGAGACTCTTTGAGGCTAGCATGAGCACCATTCAAGACCTTGTGAGCCTTGTCAAGTAGATCAAACTCCTCTTTGAGTCTAGCAAGATCAACCCCAAGCTTGGCCTTCTCGGAGTTTAGCACACGAGAGACAACGAGAGCATGATCAAAATCTTTCTTTAACTTAGCGTGATCAACGTTGTGTGACTCCTCAAGAGCCAAACGAAGACCATACTCTTCCTCAAGAGCATTGGAAAGATCCAAAATCTCATCGGCATAGTCACGACTATGCCCCTCCATCTTGGAGATAGTATCTTTGTGATCCTCGATCATGTCATTGGCTTCACCAAGTTGTTCCAAGAGAGCAACAAAATGCTTGGATTTACCCTTGAGTTTACCCATAAAGGACTCAAACTCATTTTCCTCCACATTAGATCCCTCATATTCATCAATGCAATCCGTCAAGGAAGGATTATTAATGATGGTAGTTTTGATGTTGGGGGTTACCTTGTTGGTGGCTTTAGCCATGAGGCACTTGGCGGTGATGTTCTCATTGGGTGAGTCGAAGAGAGACACTCGTGGAGTTTTTGCAATGGCAACGGAGGCCATGGCAACCGACTCACCATCTTCATCATCATCATCATCCTCATGGTACTCTTCTTGAACCACCAATGCCTTGTGAGGTGTCTTCTTGGTGAAGTTGCTCTTGTTTGGGAAAGACTTGGCTTTGTCCTTTCGGATGAGCTTGCCACCATTGTCTTCCCTCTTCTCATACGGGCACTCCGCAACAAAATGGCTCACATTGCCACAATTGTAGCAAGTCCTCACACGTTGCTTGCTCTTCGTGCCACTTGAGTTGTTCTTGTTGAAGTTTGGCCTTGAGTTCTTCTTGCTCCAAAATTGCCTTGAAGCAAGTGACATGTGTTCATGATAGGCATACTTTGTATCTTCGGGGTTGCTTTCCTCCTCCTCTTCTTCTTCTTCAACACAAACCTTGGCCTTCAATGCAAGGTTGGGCTTCTTTGCCCTCTAAGAGCGAAGCACCACATTTTCGGCGGTCTTGTCCAAGATTTTCATAGCCACAAACTCATCCAACACTTCACTTAAGGTCAAAGTGTGGAAGTCCAGCCTTTGACGAATGACGGAGGACATGGCCTTATGGTAAGGCATCATTGCCTTGAGGAATTTGTGCTTGATCCAATTGTCATCCGTGTCCTTGCTCCCATGAGCTCGGAGTGAGACCGCGAGTTTGGTTACTCTCCGATAAAGCTCACGAGGTTCTTCATCTTATTTCATTGCAAATTCATCGACTTCATCTAGCACTACTTCATAGTTGGAGTGTTGAATGTTTGCGCTTCCCCGGTAGAGAGAGACAACACAAAGTCATGCATCTTTGGCCAAGGCGAAGGGTCGAAGATGAGGTAGATCTTCGGGTGGAATTGCATCTTGGATGATGAAGAGAGCATTCTCATTGAATTGATTATCCGCGGCTTCTCGAGGAGTGAAGTTGCTTGGGTCATGCAGATAGAAACCTTCTTCAATGATTCTCCAAAGATTAGTATTCACATGATTTAAATGACGCTTAAAGCAATAAACCCAAGAATCAAAGTCCTCATTTTTCACAATCTTAGGGGGAGGACCGGCATGATTCAAATGAGTGGAAGGAATTGGTCCACCATAAACAAGTGGTGGTTCCACATGGGCAAAGATGCTGGTGCCATTTTTACCACTAGAAGAAGGAGCCTTTTCACTAATAGCTTCCCCCTTGTCGGAGTTAGCATCCGTCACCTTGTCAGTGGGATCACCCACTTTCAACAGTGCGGTGGATAGTTTAAGCCCTTCAATGAATTTAGTAAACATGCTTTCAACCTCGGTCGTCATGGAGGTTTTCAATGTCTCCAAGGCTACATTGAATTCCTCACGAGAGACCAAGGTTCCCCCATCGCCCGTAGACGAGATCAGATTCACACCAGAGTGCTCCTCAACTCCGTCTATGGTGTCAACCATACTCTTCGGACGGCAAGGTCCTTAGTGAAGAGACGAGGCTTTGATACCAATTGAAAGGATCGATATGGTTGACTAGAGGGGGGTGAATAGGCAACTAACAATTTTTAGCTTTTCTTTACCAATTTAGAGTTTGCATCAAAGTAGGTTGTCTAGATGTGCAACTAGGTGAGCAACCTATATGATGCAACAACAACAAGCACCCAAGCAAGCACGGGAAGCAACACTAAAAAGCTTGCACAAGTAAAGGTGCGAGATAACCAAGAGTGGAGCCGGTGAAGACGAGGATGTGTTACCGAAGTTCCTTCCTTTTAAGGGGAAGTACGTCTCCGTTGGAGCGGCGTGGAGGCACAATGCTCCCCAAGAAGCCACTGGGGCCATCGTATTCTCCTCACGCCCTCACACAAATGTGAGATGCCATGATTCCACTATTGGTGCCCTTGGAGGCGGCGACCGGACCTTTACAAACAAGGTTGGGGAAATCTCCACAATTTAATCGGAGGCTCCCAACAACACCACGAAGCTTCACCACAATTGACTATGGCTCCGTGGTGACCTCAACCGTCTAGGATGCTCAAACACCCAAGAGTAACAAGATCCGCTAGGGATTGGTGGAGGAATCAAATTTCTCTTGGTGGAAGTCTAGATCGGGGCCTTCTCAACCAATCCCGAGCAAATCAACAATTTTGATTGGCTAGGGAGAGACATCGGGCAAAAATGGAGCTTGGAGCATTAATGGAGCTTTGGGGAAAGAGGTGAGTCAACGAAGAAGAAGAGGACCCCCTTTTATAGAAGGGGATCCCATCCAACTGTTACCCCCAAAACAACCCCGCAGAGGGCGGTACTACCGCAGGTGGCAGCGGTACTACCGCTGGACCCGGTGGTACTACACCCCCTTGCGGTACTACCGCCCAGCCTGGGAAGGCTTGATGAGAGAGCAGGAATCGTGCCCAGCGCGGTACTACCGCGGTGGTAGAGCGGTACTGCCGCTTCTACTACCGCTGCAAAGTGCCGCTCAACCCGACACGAGAGGCGACCCCCTCGAGTCGATGCGGTAGTAGCCAGTGAAGGAAATATGCCCTAAAGGCAATAATAAAGTTATTATTTATTTCCTTATATCATGATAAATGTTTATTATCCATGCTAGATTGTATTAACCAGAAATATAATACATGTGTGAATACATAGACAAACAGAGTGTCACTAGTATGCCTCTACTTGACTAGCTCGTTGATCAAAGATGGTTATGTTTCCTAACCATAGACATGAGTTGTCATTTGATTAACGGGATCACATCATTAGGAGAATGACGTGATTGACATGACCCATTTCATTAGCTTAGCACCCGATCGTTTAGTATGTTGTTATTGCTTTGTTCATGACTTATACATGTTCCTATGACTATGAGATTATGCAACTCCCGTTTACCGGAGGAACACTTTGTGTGCTACCAAACATCACAACGTAACTGGGTGATTATAAAGGTGCTCTATAGGTGTCTCCAAACGTACATGTTGGGTTGGCGTATTTCGAGATTAGGATTTGTCGCTCCGATTGTCGGAGAGGTATCTCTGGGCCCTCTCGGTAATACACATCACTTAAGCCTTGCAAGCAATGCAACTAATAAGTTAGTTGCAAGATGATGTATTACGGAACGAGTAAAGATACTTGCCGGTAACGAGATTGAACTAGGTATTGAGATACCGACGATCGAATCTCGGGCAAGTAACATACCGATGACAAAGGGAACAACGTATGTTGTTATGCGGTCTGACCGATAAAGATTTTCATAGAATATGTAGGAGCCAATATGAGCATCCAGGTTCCGCTATTGGTTATTGACCGGAGACGTGTCTCGGTCATGTCTACATTGTTCTCGAACCCGTAGGGTCCGCACGCTTAACGTTACGATGACAGTTTCATTATGAGTTTATATATTTTGATGTACCGAAGGTTTTTCGGAGTCCTGGATATGATCACGGACTTGACGGGGAGTCTCGAAATGGTCGAGACATAAAGATCGATATATTGGACAACTATATTTGGACACCGGAAAGGTTCCGGGTAAGATTGGGACAATACCGGATCACCGGGAGGTTATCGGAACCCCCCGGGAGGTATATGGGCCTTAGTGGGCCTTAGTGAAAAGGAGGGGAAAGGAGCAAGGGAGCCCCCCCCCAAGCCCAATCCGAATTGGGAGGGGGGCGCGCCCCCCTTTGCTTCCTCCCTCCTTCCTCTTCCTTCCCTCTCCTACTCCTAATAGGAAAAAGGGGAGTCCTACTCCCGATGGGAGTTGGACTCCCCCCCTTGGGCGCGCCACCCTCCTTGGCCGGCCCCCTCCTCCACTCCTTTATATACGGGGGCAAGGGGGCACCTCTAGACACACAAGTTGATCTTCGTGATCGTGTATGCATGTGGGCGTGTGTGCATGTTCATGTACGTGCTCTTGTGTCACAGCCTACAATAGTTTTGACTGGCAAAGCCCATGGTTTGCATGCATGCTTTGAGATGAATACGGCCTTTTCAGTCGCTAGGCTATAGCTAGTCCGAAATAAATAAGAAAAAAGATGGGGTGTTTAGCATGGCCTGCTACGCTGTGGTGGTTTGCTTTGATCATCTTGAATTCTTCTCTCTTTTTTGGACAAATCTTGAAGGAAATTCCTATTCTTACGTACTAGTCCATTTAGATTCTAAGGGCATTTCTAACAGATCCACTAAAAATAGTGGAGTATCCCGTGGAGTAAACCTTTAGTGGAGTATATTTACCCCACTAAGTTTTGATCGGACCTAGCCAATCCTCTATATATAACAAAGTTTTTTTTTATTTTTCTAAACTTTGCAATTCTAGTATAAACTGCAACTACATATTAGCACACATATAGAAACTAAACATAAATTTGAATGTTCAAGCAAATCACGAATATATTTAACAAATCGAATTCAAAGTTTACAAATTGGATTATTCAAAATTAAACACATCAAATGGTTAAAATATAGCAAATAGCATGTGATAGAACAATTAGTACTCGCTAAGACGTTGCCAGTGATGCTCAATAAGATCTTGTTGGAGCTGAGCATGATCTTGACGGTTCTCGATCTTGCAATGCTCCTCAAGGAATATCCGGATCATGTTCGTATCATACTCTTGACCCAATCGGAGACCCGTTGGTGTGTACCGAAAGCTTTCAGGCATATCCCTCTCGTCTTCAATGATCATGTTATACAATATGATGCAACAAGTCATGATCCGCCACAGAATCTTGTAGCTCTAGTACTCGGCAGGGCCACGAACAATTGCAAAGCGCTTCTGAAGCACACTGAACGCTCTCTCAACACCTTTCTTATCAGCTTCTTGACATTGGGCAAAGTGGATGTTTTTTCTTACCTTTTGGACGCGGATTTTTTTTACCAAGGTGGCCCATGGTGGATAGATGCCATCTGCAAGGTAGTAAACCATAGTGTAGTTATGCCCGTTGACCGAGTAGTTGCAAGCAGGAGCTTGACCTGTAATAAGCCTAGAAAACAGTAGTGATCTTGGCAGCACATTCAAGTCGTTGTGAGAGTCACGCAATCCAAAGAATGAATGCCATATACAAACATCCTTCATTGCAACTGCCTCAAGAATGATCGTTGGATCATTGCAGTGGCCTTTGTACTGACGCTTCCAACCTGCAGGACAATTCTTCCATATTCAGTGCATACAATCAAGTGATCCAAGCACCCCTGGCCATTCTCTTGCTTCACTCTCGGTCATGAGCCTCTGGGTGTCTTCCTCGGTTGGTGCTCTCAAGTACTCTGGGCCAAAGACAGCGATCACTGCTTTAGTGAACCTTTGAACAACCTCCAATATTGTGTTTTCACCAATTCGGGCATAGCCATTGATTGCATCGGCCGAACACCCATATGCCAAGACTTGAACAGCCGCAATGCACTCCATCAAAGGGCTTGCACTTATCTCTCCATATGCATTTCTACGAAGGTTGAACCGGTCATCATATCTCTCAATGGCTTCTGGAATGGTCAGAAAAATATTTGTTGTGCATCTGAAAGCACCGGCAAAAGTACTTCTCCGGATTGGTTGGATTTGGGTCAAGATAGTCTCATGATCTTGGCATGACCCTTCGCTCTATCACGGTTGATGTGTATGCGGACAAACTGTGATCCTCTCGTAGACCGCAGAACATCATCATTGAAAATCATGCCTAAAACGGTGTCAAAGTCATCATCATCTTCTTCCTCTTCGGATGACGAGGAGTCCTTGAAGACCATCTCCCTCAACCTCTTCATCTACAATTCAAACGGCTAGGTTCAATGCAAACGACTCGGTTAAGAAAGAAACGAACACAAAAAGTCACCTAGGCAATTCTTTGAACACTTGCGGTACAGCGGTGGTGCACCGGCCGGCCGATGGCGTTACCAGACAGGCGGGCGACGACGAGAGTGAATGACCTGCAGTGGTGTGCAAGAAAGGCTAGATGCGGCAGCCGACAGAAAAAGAAGAAGCTATGAAGCAATCTGACGAATCAACCATAGCGACGGCGGCGGCATTTCACCTTGATTCCGGCGACAGCGGCGGGGGTCGAACGGGTTAGACGTCGGGCAGATGGGTGGCGGGGGCAAGGGAGGCAACGAGGTAGCGGCAGGGCCGGGTGGCGCGCCGGTGAAGATGCAGGGGCGGTGGACGATGCGAGGGAGAGGCGCGACTTTTACTCAGGTGCCGAGCGATGGAGTATTTTTAGGGAGAAGTTTGCAGGAGTATAACTTTTACTCCCTTACGGCTGATCGGGAATCGGTTATGTGCGCGCTAGAGAAGTAAATCAAACTCTTTACTCCTTTAACGCCGAATGGGGAATCAGACTAACTGCTTCCTCGTTTTTAGACAACCATTGCTAGAATGAACTACACGTAGAAGTTTTTGTAGAACCTGTTCGTATGAATAGCATCGCTCAGGGTGGCGGAGCGCTTCACTAGGGCAATGGGGTGCCGTAGCCCCTCTACCCTAAAGAAATTATGTGAAATGTCAAGCTAAAATTTTAAAGATTATCAAAGTTCAAGCAGAATTTGTCCTTTGGCCCCCTCAACTTGCTTTGCCCCTCAACAATCTCTATCAAGCCCCGGCACTTCGCTCAATTTTGAATTATTGATCTTTGTTCAACCTTAAGTAGGAGATGGACTGGGTTGAGAGACGCGTAATCGTGGCGCGCGCGTCCATTCTACAGGCTGGCTCAGGAGCAGGTCCATCATTTCCCATTCGTTATATAAGAAAACTCTTTTTCCTCGGACGACCGTTTACTCTTAGGGCGCATGCAGCAACCTATAAAAGGCATCAACCATCGATCTCTCCAACAACAACTTCCAGCAAGGCCATTCATCTATCGTACGTGCGTACGTAGCTCAGCTAGCCCTCTATGTGCGACATTTGCTCCATACCGTGCGTACCGCGGGTGTACTCAGAGACTCGAAAAGTGTTAGAATAAATCTAAGGCACTCCGTCGATTATCCGAGAACTAAGCAAGTACGATACTAAAATTTGTTAACAAGGTTCATCAATATGGCTACATCTCGGGGCTTGACTACGGGCGCTCCTCCTCGTGACACCGTCACAATACCGCATTCCGGCCAACCGGGCGCCGGCACACATCGCCGGCTCCCGCTTGCGCGCCTGTGCTATTATGTTGGCATAGGTTACATCCTGTGTCTACCCCCGCTATATATGAGAGGCCTATGATATAAGTGTCCTACTCGGGCACGAGTCCACATCCTATCTAAACACAATACTAATACAAGTCCAACTGTAACCTACCTTGTACACAATATTCGACACAACTCTAACAAACTCCACCTTGGCGAATATTCTCCAGCACCATGGATTTGTCCATGCGTCAAACTTTCATGTACATTGGACTTGAACTTATCCCATGAGTACCGTTGCTACTCCAAAGACTCCACATGACTCCACCTGTAACCTGTAGTCTCTTTTTTTCTTGACCACAGTCAACACTCGAGCAAAATTAAGTTACTTCTTACTCTAGTTTGTGCTCCTAACTGCCAGAGTATCCGTCCAACGCCATCAAACACTGATCACTAACCTGCGTGAAATTAAACAACTCACATATTAGGTGTCACACATAAGAGTTACCTGAACTTAACATCACCGCTCCTTTCTTGACCGTCTATCTGAAACATGAAGGAATTTCACCGTTGCTTGTAGTCATCCTGAGTCAAATTCGCAGTTGTCTCACCACATGTTTGACCACCAGAGCCCTGGCCCGCCTCCATGTCCCGTGCGTACCGCACGCCTCGCCGCTACTACCGTGTCGAGCCTCCGTTGTCCCGGTTGAGTCTCAAGGGTCGCGACCCACACCACTCAACCCCCACTGCAGAGTACCACCGATCTTCACCGACAGATGACGAGTTTCATGCTTCCATCAGACCACGGGGCTCCAGTCCGAACTGCATGTCCCTCACTTTTTTCCCGCCCGCTGAATAGGCTTCGGCCCCATCGACTTACGCCGTAGCCCCTCAATCCAGCTCCACCTTCAACATGACTCCATGGTAGAAGATCAATCCACTCCTGCACCTCATCAACTTCAAGCTCCGTGTATACACCACCTTGAATCAATCCCGCGCCATAGTCTTGTCGAGGCCGCACAAGCCTCGGGCATGTGCACCACGTGTTTCCACGCCCAGAAGTCGGTCACCATCAGCATCACGCTCCTACGTCGTCTTCGCCGATCCCACCACCGTCTTCTGTACCAACCGACATGCGTCGATCCATCAGACTGACAAGTCTGACCCAGCCGAACTTCCCCGACTACATACACATTCCAGACTCCTCAAGCCATCACCGTGACCACCATCATCCATGCATAAATGTGTACCAACAAAGAAACCAAAGCAAAGTCCCCATAGCCTTCCCATGCGAACATACCAAATCAGATCACTCATGATTCATCACACGTCTGTAGCTGGACTTTCCTTTTCTTTTCTTTTTCCATGAAAGCATCACGATCTAACTAATCCTTTGTGCCGTATTTTTACTTCAAACAAATCTCCATGATGTCTTATTCCTTCCGCTCCACAACGCAACTCAGCTACGCACCTGGGTCTGGCCCTCCAGCCTTCCACCGCAGCCCAGCTACAGCTCCGCTAGCCCAGCCCACTCGCCGGCCTTGCCAGCTTGGGCCTCGCCTTGTCCATGCAACGCGCATCCGCCTCGCTCGACCGGATCGAGCGCTCGATACCTCCTGCCACATGCATGGTGCACCGCCACCACTCGTGCTGCCTGACTCGATCTGTCTCAAGCTCCTGCATGTTCCGCCGCCACCGCTTTTGCCAACTCGCCGATTTCCAAACGCTTTCACCGATTGCTTTCAGGACATGGCTATCCGATCCAGCCGAACCATGTGTAGAATTTCCTCGCCAAGCATGCACCAATGACAATCCATCTCGACGAATTTGGCACTACCTCTAGATCAACAACCGCAGCCTCAAATCGAAACCTTGCTCATGATACCACTTACTAGAATAAATCCGAGGCACTCCGTCGATCATCCGAGGACCAAGCAATCACACGAGTACGACACCGAGATTTGTTAACGAAGTTCACCGATATGGCTACATCTCCGGGGCTTGACTACGGGCGCTCCTCCCCATGACACCGTCACAATACCGCACCCCGGCCACCCGGGCGCCGGCACACGTCGCCGGCTCCCGCTTGCGCGCATGTGCTATTATGTTAGCATAGGTTACATCGTGTGTCTACCCCCGCTATATATGAGAGGCCTATGATACAAGTGTCCTACTAGAGCACGAGTCCACATCCTATCTAAACACAATAGTACTACAACTCCAACTATAACCAACCTTGTACACAATTAGGGTTGGAATTCGAGCCGAGTCGAGCTAGCTCGACTCGACTCGCTAGAGCTCATTTCGTTAACGAGCTAGCTCAACTCGACTCGTTATTATTAACGAGCTCAAATCCAAGATTGGCTCGGCTCGTATAACTCGCGAGCTGGCTCGTTTAGCTTGTTAAGCTCGTTAAACATATGAACATAAAACCCTCAAATATTATAAAAAATTATTATGTATATATTAAACATATATATCACTAAATAATAGTAATTTCCTTGTAACACATGAGTCTCCTAGGCAGTTGGGCCTTCAACGGCTAGGCCTTGTGCTGTGCGCCTGGGACATAGGGTGCTGAGTGGCTGATCTTTTTTTATATTGGGAGTGGCTGATCTTTTGTATCAAGCATAACGAGTTACACGAGTACTCGTGAGATTGGCTCGTTTAACTTGGTATATAAACGATCTTAAACTAAAGCTCGGCTCGGCTCGTTATTCTTCGAGTTCGAGTCGATTCGAGCCGCGTCACGAGCTACTTGTTTAGCTCACGAGTTTCGAGCTTTTTTTCCAGCCCTATACACAATATTCGACACAACTCTAACAAACTCCACCTTGGTGAATATTCTTCACCACCCTGGATTTGTCCATGCGTCAAACTTTCATGTACATTGGACTTGAGCTTGTCCTATGAGTACCGTTGCTACTCCAAAGACTCCACATAACTCCACCTGCAACCTATAGTCCCTTCTTTTCTTGACCACAGTCAACACTCGAGCAAAATTAAGTTACTTCTTACTCTAGTTTGTACTCCTAACTTCCAGAGTATCCATCCAACGCAATCACACATTGATCACTGACCTGGGTGAAATTAAACAACTCACATATTGGGTGTCACACATAAGAGTTATCTGAACTTAGCATCACCGCTCCTTTCTTGATCACCTATCTGAAGCATGAAGGAATTTCACTGTTGCTTGTAGTCATCCCGAGTCAAATTCGCAGTTGTCTCACCACATGTTTGACCACCAAAGCCCTGGCCCGCCTCCATGTCCCGTGCGTACCGCACGCCTCGACGCTACTACCGCGTCAAGCCTCCGCTGTCCCGGTTGAGTCTCAAGGGTCGCGACCCACACCACTCAACTCCCACTGCAGAGTACCACCGATCTTCACTGACTGATGACGAGTTTCACGCTTCCATCAAACCACTGGGCTCCAGTCCGAACTACATGTCACTCGATTTTTTCCCGCCCGCTGAATAGGCTTCGGCCCCGTCGACTTACACGGTTACGCCCTAGCCCCTCAATCCAGCTCCACCTTCAACATGACTCCATGGTAGATGATCAATCCACTCCTGCGCCTCATCGACTTCAAGCTCCGTGTATACACCACCTTGAATCAATTCCGCGCCATAGTCTTGTCGAAGCCGCACAAGCCTCGGGCATGTGCACCACGTGTTTCCACGCCCAGAAGTCGGTCACCATCAGCATCACGCTCCTATGTTGTCTTCGCCCATCCCACCACCGTCTTCTGTACCAACCGATATGTGTCGATCCATCAGACTGACAAGTCTGACCCAGCCGAACTTCCCCAGTTGCAGATACATTCCAGACTCCTCAAGCCATCACCGTGACCACCATCATCCATGCATAAATGTGTACCAACAAAGAAACCAAAGCAAAGTCCCCATAGCCTTCCCGTGCGAACATACCAAATCATATCACTCATGATTCATCACACGTCTGTAGCTGGGCTTTCTTTTTCTTTTCTTTTTCCATGAAAGCATCACGATATAACTAATCCTTTGTGCCGTATTTTTATTTCAAACAAATCTCCATGATGCCTTATTCCTTCGGCTCCACAACGCAACTCAGCTACGCACCTGGGTCTGGCCCTCCAGCCTTCCACCGCAGCCCAGCTACAGCTCCGCTATCCCAGCCCACTCGCCGGCCTTGCCAGCTTGGGCCTCGCCTTGTCCATGCAACGCGCATCCGCCTCGCTCGACCGGATCGAGCGCTCGATACCTCCTGCCACATGCATGGTGCACCGCCACCACTCGTGCTGCCTGACTCGATCTGTCTCCCGCTCCTGCACGTTCAGCCGCCACCGCTTTTGCCAACTCGCCGATTTCCAAACGCTTTCATCGATTGCTTTCAGGACATGGCTATCCGATCCAGCCGAACCATGTGTAGAATTTCCTCGCCAAGCATGCACCAATGACAATCCATCTCGACGAATTTGGCACTACCTCTAGATCAACAACCGCAACCTCAAATCGAAACCTTGCTCATGATACCACTTACTAGAATAAATTCGAGGCACTCCGTCGATCATCCGAGGACCAAGCAATCACACGAGTACAACACCGAGATTTGTTAACGAAGTTCACCGATATGGCTACATCTCCGGGGCTTGACTACGGGCGCTCCTCCATATGACACCGTCACAATACCGCACCCCGACCACCCGGGCGCCGGCACACGTCGCCGGCTCCCGCTTGCGCGCATGTGCTATTATGTTAGCATAGGTTACATCGTGTGTCTACCCCCGCTATATATGAGAGGCCTATGATACAAGTGTCCTACTAGAGCATGAGTCCACATCCTATCTAAACACAATAGTACTACAACTCCAACTGTAACCTACCTTGTACACAATTAGGGCTGGAATTTGAGCCGAGTCGAGCCAGCTCGACTCGACTCGCTAGAGCTCGTTTCGTTAACGAGCTAGCTCAACTCGACTCGTTATTATTAACGAGCTCAAATCCAAGATTGGCTCGGCTCGTATAACTCGCGAGATGGCTCGTTTAGCTTGTTAAGCTCGTTAAACATATGAACACAAAACCCTCAAATATTATAAAAAATTATTATGTATATATTAAACATATATATCACTAAATAATAGTAATTTCCTTGTAACGCATGAGTCTCCTAGGCGGTTGGGCCTTCAACGGCTAGGCCTTGTGCTGTGCGCCTAGGACATACGGTGCTGAGTGGCTGATCTTTTTTATATTGGGAGTGGCTGATCTTTTTTATATTGGGAGTGGCTGATCTTTTGTACCGAGCATAACGAGTTACACGAGTACTCGTGAGATTGGCTCGTTTAACTTGGTATATAAACGATCTTAAACTAAAGCTCGGCTCGGCTCGTTATTCTTCGAGTTCGAGTCGATTCGAGCCGAGTCACGAGCTACTTGTTTAGCTCACGAGTTTCGAGCTTTTTTTCCAGCCCTATACACAATATTCGACACAACTCTAACAAACTCCACCTTGGTGAATATTCTCCACCTCCCTGGATTTGTCCATGCGTCAAACTTTCATGTACATTGAACTTGAGCTTGTCCTATGAGTACCGTTGCTACTCCAAAGACTCCACGTGACTCCACCTGCAACCTATAGTCCCTTCTTTTCTTGACCACAGTCAACACTCGAGCAAAATTAAGTTACTTCTTACTCTAGTTTGTGCTCCTAACTTCCAGAGTATCCGTCCAACGCCATCACACATTGATCACTGACCTGCGTGAAATTAAACAACTCACATATTGGGTGTCACACATAAGAGTTATCTGAACTTAACATCACCGCTCCTTTCTTGATCGCCTATCTGAAGCATGAAGGAATTTCACCGTTGCTTGTAGTCATCCCGAGTCAAATTCGCAGTTGTCTCACCACATGTTTGACCACCAGAGCCCTGGCCCGCCTCCATGTTCCGTGCGTACCGCACGCCTCGCCGCTACTACCGCGTCGAGCCTCCACTGTCCCGGTTGAGTCTCAAGGGTCCCGACCCACACCACTCAACCCCCACTGCAGAGTACCACCGATCTTCACTGACCGATGATGAGTTTCACGCTTCCATCAAACCACTGGGCTCCAGTCCGAACTACATGTCACTCGTTTTTTTTCCACCCGCTGAATAGGCTTCGGCCCCGTCGACTTATGCGGTTACGCCGTAGCCCCTCAATCCAGCTCCACCTTCAACATGACTCCATGGTAGATGATCAATCCACTCCTGCGCCTCATCGACTTCAAGCTCCGTGTATACACCACCTTGAATCAATTCCGCGCCATAGTCTTGTCGAAGCCGCACAAGCCTCGGGCATGTGCACCACGTGTTTCCACGCCCAGAAGTCGGTCACCATCAGCATTACACTCTTACGTCATCTTCGCTGATCCCACCACCGTCTTCTGTACCAACCGATATGCGTCGATCCATCAGAGTGACAAGTCTGACCCAACCGAACTTCCCCGGCTGCAGACACATTCCAGACTCCTCAAGCCATCACCGTGACCACCATCATCCATGCATAAATGTGTACCAACAAAGAAACCAAAGAAAAGTCCCCATAGCCTTCCCGTGCGAACATACCAAATCAGATCACTCATGATTCATCACACGTCTGTAGCTGGGCTTTCCTTTTCTTTTCTTTTTCCATGAAAGCATCACGATATAACTAATCCTTTGTGCCGTATTTTTATTTCAAACAAATCTCCATGATGCCTTATTCCTTGGGCTCCACAATGCAACTCAGCGACGCACCTGGGTCTGGCCCTCCAACCTTCCACCGCAGCCCAGCTACAGCTCCGCTAGCCCAGCCCACTCGTCGGCCTTGCCAGCTTGGGCCTCGCCTTGTCCACGCAACGCGCATCCGCCTCGCTCGACCGGATCGAGCGCTCGATTCCTCCTGCCACATGTGTGGTGCACCGCCACCACTCGTGCTGCCTGACTCGATCTGTCTCCCGCTTCTGCACGTTCCGCCGCTACCGCTTTCGCCAACTCGCCGATTTCCAAACGCTTTCACCGATTGCTTTCAGGACACGGCTATCCGATCCAGCCGAACCATGTGTAGAATTTCCTCGCCAAGCATGCACCAATGACAATCCATCTCGACGAATTCGGCACTACCTCTAGATCAACAACCGCAGCCTCAAATCGAAACCTTGCTCATGATACCACTTATTAGAATAAATCCGAGGCACTCCGTCGATCATCCGAGGACCAAGCAATCACATGAGTATGACACCGAGATTTGTTAACGAGGTTCACCGATATGGCTACATCTCCGAGGCTTGACTACGGGCGCTCCTCCCCGTGACACCGTCACAATACCGCACCCCGGCCACCCGGGCGCCGGCACACGTCGTCGGCTCCCGCTTGCGCGCCTGTGCTATTATGTTGGCATAGGTTACATCGTGTGTCTACCCCCGCTATATATATACTAGTAGAATGCCCGTGCGTTGCCACAGGCTTGTGAAATAGTCATAGATAGAGAAAATATAACACAATCACAATTGCATAATAATTGAAGTCCACTTCATTTGGAATCAAAAGTGATAACAAAGTAGCAAATTAACAATGTATACGTATAAGTGATGATCCAATTAAAAATTTATTGCAAAGTATTGAGATCTACTTGATGCGCTTAAGAAATTCTCTCACAATATCGGGCAAGTTGTCTTTAGCTTCATTCGCATGATGTTTGAGCAAGCATAATAAAAATTGCTTTCTCAATTCATACCTATTCTGCACAAGTAATATACGTAGTTAGCATGAATACTTCACGTGGAAGGTTTAAAAACATGTGTAATGCACAGTACTCACCGCGCAAACCGGCTTCGCCAGGTTTTTACCGTCCCACAAAAGCATAAAATAAAAGACAAAATAGCCTAACAAATCCTTGCAATTTCCTAAATTGTTATTGTATTAAATATAATGATAAAAAATAAATGTTTATATTCTAAATTTATTACACATCTACGCTCGTTGGAATACCATCAGGAGATAAACGTTGCCATTTTGATATATCGGAATGCCATCCTGGTTGCTTTATTTCCAGTGCTTCTTTGAATTTCCATGCAAAACTTTTTATTTTCACTAAGTGCCTCAGAATTTTCATCTCCAACAATTGTGTTGTATTAATAGGGTCCAGAATAGATACACGACGTGCCTCTTTGTTGATGACATACAAGATGTATCGGCCGATGGATTCATATGGAAGATAAATCTACAAGTCGTAGTTATTATAGACAATAATAAACCATGATAAACAATGGACAAAAGACCTTACTTACCATGTTGCACGATGAGATGTTGTCTATCCCAGGCCAGCTATCAAACAAATTTGCCGACTTCTGAATAGTTTCCTTATCGCAGAACTTTTGACCTCGTATTGAATCCCGCATCATGGACTGAGTAAAAAAACATCGTAATATACATGGATAATGAGGCGATACCAATCATATCTTGTTGTAGATACGTATTAACATGTTGTACAATGTGATGATATTTTGATGGGTCAATGTCCGTGTCTCCGTCTTCTTTCATCTGGCTAGAAACAACTAATAATATAGACCTTTTCACCCACCCTGTCTTATAGATGGTCATGAGCCATAATGCAATATATGTAAGCATTTATCACCTGTAACTCCACGTTTAGATTATATCTATGTCTTACGATATTATATGTTCTTTATATTATTAATTACAAAGTTTATGCAAATTGGTCTTGCATCATCGTGTAAGAATATATCATCCTTCATAAGGCACTCCAAATTGTCGTTTGATAAGAAGACATCTTCAATGTCCACGAACATGGTTTTTTGGGGGGCAGAGATTCAATGACTGTAATATATCTAGGAGTACAAATATAGTCTATGGACATGATACAAAAATGAGCCAAATTAGTATAAAAAAAATAGACAAATTGGTTGAATACATAAAACAATATGTCGAAGCAAAGATCGATAATAACATTGAAAATAATACCTTGTGCAATAACATTTACATTGGCATTCTTTTTTGGTTTTTTATGAGATATCACCGCCCCCACATCATTTTGTTTTGAAAAACTCGGTGAGTTTTCGGCCCCTTTCAGCGTCGCCGCTTCAGAACCCTTGTCGATGCATTCTTTTTGTGCATCTCCAAAATCCATATCTATGTCTCCTATATTCTGAAAAATAATAATATGTAAAATATAAACATTTTGTATTATCATATATAAGACACAAACAAAGAAGAATTAGCTATATACCTCTTCTCGTGGTGTTTCAGTCTGGTCTGTCATCGTTGCATCCAGCCTGGTTACATCAGTGTGTATGTCGGAACCCATCACTCTTTATCTGCGATGAAATATAAATGATATTTTCTACTGCATCATATAAACATATACAATATATAATAAAAGTAAGAGTGAAACAAACACAGCTGTTTTATTTTGTAAAAACGAAAAACTGTTTTTCATATTATTAGTCAAAGATGTTGCTTTTATTTCGAAGGAAACAACCAACTATAATGTGCATATATAAATAATATATCATCTGAAATTTCTTAAATCATTTTAAACTATTTATATTTTTTAGTAGAAGAGTTTATTGTTTATGCAGGCTAAGGAAAATTGTCCGACAAAAGATAAAAACATGCAAGCAATCCAACATAAACCAAGTATATTCGGGTTTTTCCCCTACAATTTTACTTTTTTGTGTTACTTTGAATATATGTAATAAGTATAAAAACATTTATTCATTTTTTTGAGAAAACAACATTTATTCGTATTTGTTTTTGAAGGTTAAAACATTTATTCATATGATCTATGTATATACTTTAGTGTATTTTTTTCTTCGGAGAGAAAACATTGCCGATCAAAGGCCCAAATTGGCTATACAGCACGGCCCAACAAGCACCCAACCCAGTAGTATTACAGAAAAAAAATACTCAAAAAAAGAAAAGCACCCAACCCAGCCGGCGACCTCATCCACTCCACTCACTGGATCTCACCCACTCCCCTCCCTCCCCTCTCCCCCATAGCCGGCGACCTCATCAACCACGGCCGCCGCCCCTTCTCATCCCTTCCCCTCCACACACCCGACGGCAATCAGGTGCGAGCTTGTTGAGGCTCCGTCATCTCCCACCGCCGCTCCATCCCATCCCCTTCCCTCCCACTCACGAGACCCGGGGCTTCCACATCACTGTCGTCGTGCGTCATGGACGAGGTCTAGTGCTCGGCCGGCATGGCCGCCCCGAGGGTGACCGCCGCGGCCCGGCACCTGTCGTCCTCATCGCGCAGCTTGGGCGGGTCGCGGCTGGCGCCTGTCGTCCTCGACCGTGGCCAGCTGGTTCAGCAGGAGCGACAGGGGGAGCGGGTGGTCGGAGCAGCAGGGGGTGGTGGAGCGCGTAGGCAACGAGATGATGAGAAGGACAGGGACCCTGCGGCGGAGCAGCAGCGGCTGGGGGAGCAGCACAGCTTACCACTTCGCCGTCGTCGCTATCGTGCAAGCCAGGCCAGGTGAGTTTGGATATTTCACCGTGGGGGAATTTTGTCAGGGGCAAATCATTAAGTTTCTAGCAAACTTGTGGCAAATATTTAGTTTCGCAAGTATTTGTCTAATATGTGCGCTGCATCATTTTAGTTTTCCAGTGAATCCTGATTGTCAGTGTCAAAACTCTTGTTGCCGTCCAATATTCAAGTTGAATATTCCCAAAGATTATATGTCACACAGACAGAGCCCAACTTCTAGGCATGTGCACTTGTTGAGAACTTACACAAGTTAGGAAACATGCAGGTTAGGCCATCCTATCAATTGACCTGTCCCTAGAATTTTTCCGAGTTAAGCTTCACTTGATGCCATCTAGTCAGGGACCAGTCTGTACCATCTGAAACTCACAACGAAACCTCGTGTTTTCATTCAGTACCTACTCCCATGATAAAAAAATTTATGAGGATTGTGCAAGTTAGGTTCTGTGTCAGCATGTGACATGTCTTGACTGTTGTAGGAGTACAAGTGTGCCAGTGTGCGCCAATGATGTATCTTTTTCATATCAAGTTCATATCATTGAGACTATGAACTACATAAAGTCTTAAGTGTCTTTATTACTCTCAGAATTGCTTGGGCAGGAGCTTAAGTTTGTTTTGTCGACATCAACTAACGAGTATATTATGGTCTCTCTTTATTTCAGCTACATGAATCTAGTGTTGATCGTGCAGCTTTTGTGGAGTTTGTGCTTGGCTTGTCAGGATATATTTTCTCTGAGGAATAACAGGGATCTTCATGCCCCGGATTTTCTATTGTTCTTTGTTATAATTGATTGGGTAAGTCGTGCACTTTGTCACTGCTATTGTCCATGCAGCTGCGCCTGAATTATCTGAAGGCATGCACTGAAACAACTGAACCCAATATTTTTTATCAACATTAATTAGTTCTTAGGAAAAAATGAAATTCAGGAAAACTGCAAGTCATGCTTCTCTATTGGCCAAGCTTTTGTTTTGCCTCCCTGTATGAGAATAAGGCGGCCTTAAATAGACTTGCTGTTATGGGTGCTTTGCATTACTTCTTGGTTGACCAACGGTATGTGGGTGATCACATCACTTGTGAACGCATTATAGGTCATGGCGATTCTCATGTTCTCTGGATTCTGTGCCTCTGCCAGCGTGACGATTTTCTTCATGAAGGATATGAACTTCTGCGCGGAATACCGGCGTCTGGACTGCAGTCAGTTCACACTTTCAGTCACTCTGGCGTTCTTTACATGGTTGTTGCAAGCTACTTCTTCTTTCTCTTTCTCTGGGTTCTGGCTACTAATTTCATTCTTCTAGTGATCTCTCTCATGCGCTCATAAGCACCATCAGCGTCGTGCTAATTGTCGGTCAGGAGGGTAAATCAGTTGCAATGTGCTCGGGCACCCATTATACATCACTTGTTACATATATTGTTTGTTTGATTCATAGCTCATCTTCAGTTTAGGTGTTGGTTATGAGCGCCTTGAGGTGGAACAGTTACATGTGGGAATATTATGTCTTGTTAGTTTCGCAAGTTTGTGATTTGATGGTTGGCTCGATCATTTAGTTATATCCAGAGCTTGCCACTGAAGTTCCTTCCAGCCAACACTAATTGGTTTCTTTCTGAATAGCTTTGGCATCTCTTGATTATGGTAGTTATTAGATTATGTACTTTAGTTGTAGGTTGTACTAAATGTAAAGGAATAATTGAAAAGAACCTGGTTTGTATAACTTTATAGGCTTTCTTGTTGCTTGTCTGGGTGAACAATAAATTGATCACGATTTGTCTGGGTGAACAATATATTCAGAACTGCAAATACTCCTACTGCAAACGAAATTCAGTAAATTTCAGTGCATCTACTGCAAACTAAATTCACCCAGACAAGAGTTGTGATGGCAATTTATGAGTAAAACTGCTTGAACTAAACTGCTTGTCTACTGCTTGCTCTAAAAACTGCTTGTCTACCGCTTGCTCTAAAAACTGCTTGTCTACTGCTTGCTCTAAAAACTACTTGTCTACCACTTGCTCTAAAAACTGCTTGTCTACTGCTTTGACATGTTTTAGATTTTAGTACATATGTACATGTGTGTGGTGAGCTTCAAGACTAAATTTTGCATTGTGCTTACAAGTCATTAGAGTCATCTAATGCCAAATAGCTTTGTAGCTAACAGAGGTCGATCATGTGACTATATCTTCATGACTTAGAGACACTACAAGTCCTTAGAGTCATCTAAGCCAATATTTATTTTGTTAATCTTTGCCCAAGGATGAGTTTTTGTGCTGGAAGTTGGATGGGGGGTCCATCAGGTGCACCTATGCTGACAGAGGTTCATCATGTTGTGGTGGAAGTTTGCTTGGCTATGCAGCCTAAAATGTGTGATGAATCTATGTTTCTTCAGTTGTAGCCCACCTAATAGGACTGCTTGATTAAATCTACAATCAATTGTAGTATACCTGAAGAAAACATGATCATAATCTAATAACTATTATACTTTTAGAGAAGAGACAGAACCTAGAGGAACTCGCCTTCTTGATGCTCCTAGCTTACGCAAGGTACTCCTCGGGAATTTTTCCTCCAGGTCTGGCTAATTTGATCCTGTGCTATCAGTGATGGGCGAAGGGAGAGCAAGGAGGGGGAGGAGGGATGGCGGAGGTTAAGGCCTCTTTTGGTTCATAGGATAGGATTATCATAGGAATAAGAATTTTGTAGGAAATGAGATGGCATGTATCTCAAATCCTATGAGTAGGAATAGGAAACGAGATGTCATTTGGTTGACACCAAAGGAATTTTTCCATTGAGTCTAGGCTCATTTTTATTTTCCTATGAAATGTGGAGAATAGGAACCAATCCTATGTAGGAATAGGAATCTATTCCTATGAACCAAAGGGCTCTAAAGGAAAAAATCCTATAAGAATCCTATCCTCTAAAATTCCTATGAAATTCCTCCAAACCAAAGGAGGCCTAACATATATAGGTAGGCCACATCCCACATGTGCCATGGATAGTTGGCCACATGTGCCATGTGGTACGTCTAGATCACGTGTTGGGCGTATTTAGGACTGCTCTCGCCGTACAGGTAGCCACTCCTATATGTACAAGTACCTCACCATACCGCTCTCACCGTACAGGTAGCCCCCTCACTGCACAGCAGCCGCTCACACAAGTCGCTTCTCCCCACCATGGCGCTGCTTTTCCGACCTCCTCTCCCGCCAGCCTCCACAGCGTCACGCCCATGTCCTCTCCCCACCACGGCCTCGCGCCGCCCCGCCATGGTCTTGCCCCACAACCAACACCGTCGGTATCACATAGATTGACGTGCCGCCCCGCCATGGTCTCGCCCCGCAACCAACTCCGTCGGTATCACAGAGATCGATGTTGTTGCCGGCATCCATCCTCGACGACGACGACCTGGCATGGCTCCAGGCCAAGGCGGTTGCCAAGGCAAAGAATCTCTGCCTGGCCACCTGGAAGGGCGTGCAGCTGGCGGCCAAGTTGCCATCCAAGCACACTCCACCTGTGGTCTGCCTGCAGGTCGTATTGTGGCTGAAGATACTAAAGATACCTCGTTTTGATTTTGAAGAAGTTAAAGCCACTTCTTTCCTGGATGTTCGGAAGATACTGTCATACTCGAATCGGATGCCTATATGGTGGTCTCCGCAGTCCTAGACACGGGCCCAAACTTGTCCATACTCCATGCTATCTACAAGGAAATTAAAGTAAATGGTTGCACTTTGATCCCCTGGTCAGTAGCCAAGACAAGGAGAGAACAAAATCATGCTGCTCACATTGTAGATGTTGGTCTTATTACAAATACGGGAGCAGTGGATGTTGGTTGTCAAAACTCCCATGAGTTGCATCGCAATCATGTACTATTATATCCAGTAGAGTGTAAAAAAATTAATTCTACACCTGGACTTACTGTAACAAGCAGGAACACATCGACGTTATATCTTTCATGTTAAGTTTTGCATGCTAAGCATTTAGAAAGTTGGCATATGCCAAAAAAAGCTTCTCGTTTCCCCTGGTATATTCTTCATCCCTACTAAAATGGATAAAATAAAGGACTGATACTATAGATGTAGGCATTCTTCATCTCTACTAAAATATATTCTTCATCATGTGGTTATCCACCTGTAATAAATCACCCATGCATACCTACCTGATTTTCTTCTGTCACAAGTCACAATTCATAAGCAGTCTTACTTCTTAGGCGAGCTCTGTATTTTACTATTCTCTTTATCTTCATTTTTTCTTGACTCAGCACATTTACTTTTTTCGATTATACCTTTGTACTACACTGAATGTAGGAAATATAAAGTAGATGAATGATGTGTTTATTCCTGTGTATACTATGTGACCTTCAATTATATTTGCTTTCAGGAGTAAGAAGTCAGTTGGAGTGGAAGTGAGAATAGTACCATGAGCTCAAGTGATTCATTCACGAAGCTGGTAAATGCATAAACTTTAAAAAGATCATCTCAACAAGGTATGCAAGTAATTTCTTTTGGGTGTTTGAATTGCCACATCTTGGGTTTTGTTTTCAGTCCATTATATATTCTAGGGACAAGCTTCATCTCATTTCTTAGACCAAATAATATTTAACTACAGGATCAGATTCACGTAAAGTAATTTGCAATGTTTATTCGATTTTGTGCATGACAAGGGGCAAGTAGAATTTTTTCTGTATGCACTTAGCAAGATTGAAGTAATAGGCACAAAGTGAATCAAGTGTCTTCAACAAGCAATTTAAAAGTGAAAGTAGATAACAAAACTTACTGATCCACATAGAAGAGTGTTGAGTATTGAAATTTGATTTGCCGCATTGCAATGGTCCGCTATGGTCCTGCAGTAATATGTGTATGACAGCAAAAGGATCTTCAAATCAGTATGTACACTAACTTATCCATTATAATTCGATATAGTATATGAGATAACTTGAACATCTCTAGAAACCAGTGTGAAAAAAATATAACAGCCAAATCGCATTACAATACTATTACGTGTGGATTTTCATGTGCACATTCCCAGACGCTACAAACTTGATAAGAGCCGAAAGCAAGGAAATGCATATCACAGTTGCAATGACCGCTAGGAGAAGTCTCTCCACATCCGCGTGTTGAGAGACTTGAGCTATTAATTTTGCAGGCACTCCACACAAGCACATGCATGTTAAGTGAGGGTATACGTTATCATTTTGGGTATGATCGAATGGAAATACCTGTTCATGTCATCCTCTGGTCCACTCATCCAAATCATCCTGCAAAGCTCATGCATAATGGTTTAAGAAATAAAGTATAGATGCTCAAAGGACAAGATTGATAGCTAACAAATAGTTGATGCTTACACTTAGCCTATGGTCTCCTCCTCCAACATGTGTTTCCTGTTTGAGCGTTGTGAAAGGTCAGGAGGTCCAGGCAGGTCAAGGCGATGGCCACCTTTGACTTTGGAAATGCAAACCCCCTCTCGTGGCCATCTCCACAACATCATCCAACATATTGACGTTTAGCTGACCGAAAGGAACTATACATATTTAGCTAGGAAATCTAGGAAATCTAGGAACAAAAAAATAGACCGGTCGACATGTATGATTAAGGATAAAGAATGCACTAACTTTCAAACTTTTTTGATGCTATCTTGCCTGACCACATATATTGTCAACATGGAAATTCTGGTTTCTGAAATCAGTTTCCTTGCTCAGTAGAACACCTATTATGAAATCTGTTTGTTCCCCATACACACATATGGAATGGCAGCTCCCTAACACGAAATGAACATTGTCTGATGGCAAGAAAGTTTGAAATAGCGTGTGGGGGGTAGCAAGATTGATTAGAACGGACCATTTACAACCACAACTGCAGTGCTTCAAAAAGTGGGATGCGGCAAGCTAGCCCCCTGGGCATTCATTGTGGCCCCAAAACAATCTGTTATGTTGTATTCCATATACCCTATTTTACAGTTGTCTATTTTCTCATCATCGTCAAGCAAAATTAATTAGAATGTACCCATTCCAGCCAGCGTGGCAATACTTCAACAAGCCAGATGGACCATGTGACCCTGGTTATGCATCGTTCGCCCCTGTACATGGTCGTCACCAGGCACTATGGCAGCAGCCACCACCATCAAAACAGCAGTTGACTTATAACAGTGAGGTTGGACCTCATGAGGTAAAAACATTGATGAAGCTTATGATATTCTGCTATCTCCTCTATTGACCTATAGCTCTGTAGCCCTGGAACGGACCATCTTCACTTGTTAAAAATTACTCGCAAGATACATATTCTTAGTAGTAATTCTCTCACATGTGCTGTCATGGTTGATGGATCCAACTTGACATGTTCTGTGCAATTTTGCATTATGTGTTTTGAAAGTAAAAGATGAAAAAAAAACTACGGGCACCAAGTTTAAAAATATGTAACCAGTAAGCCTAAAAGCAACTAAACTGTTATATTAAATTCATTATTTGAGTTCATTGGAATATACTCCCTCTGTCCCATAATGTAAGATGTTATAGTATATTGGATGTAATAACGTCTTACATTATGGGATGGAGGGAGTAATAAGCAACAAAGATGAAATTATGTATTTCTGCTATGCTGTGATGGGCTACTTTTGATGTGTTGCCTAGGTGTCTATTTTTCCATCATCTTACCATCAACTGTTGCCTATGATTTCAGGCACCCCTGCCATCCTTCAACAACTGCAGTGGAGCCGGCTACCATTGGTATTCACAGCAATTTTCTGCCCCTAACTCATTTGATTATGGCGCACACACAACCTATGGCAACCACCAACACTAGTGGGAGCAGCTTCCCAGTACTCTGGAGCTGCCTATTGCATCTTGGCAGCATCCACCTCCTCCGTTGCATTGTCGTCCAACACCTAGCAAGGTAAAAACAACACTGAAAACCTGTGTTTGCTGACATGGCCCTCTTTTAGACAGTATAGACATGGAGTGAACCTTTCATTAAGATTACTTTTTCAAGATAGCTTGTTGCATATGCAAAACCCTTGTGTGTTTCAAACTCAAATTAAAGAGGGTTACACAGTGTCAGACTATGTAAGGTAATATCCTCTCATAGTTTGACACTATTGCTTATCTAGAGGATCATTGCTTATGGTCCGAACTATGAGAAATGTTTATTTCCTAGAAATTCTTTGACATCAGGTACCAAAATAACTTCTACCTGGCACAACATTTAGGATCTTACTACTGGAACTGAGCACGGGAACATTAAGGTTTTACACACGCTCATGTCTAGAGTGACCTACAGGCAAGTTAATGGATCATCACTCTTGTCCTTTTTGGTCTTTTTCACCTGTGCTACTCTTCAACAGGATCAATTATGTCCTACAATGTGATGTTTCCTTAGCATAGACTTTCCCACTAAAAGAGTGATTTTAATGTGACAGAAAGTAAAGATCATGTGTGTATAAACTTTCTATTGCCTGTATGAGCATGCGTTGGCTGTATGATAAACTGTGTACTGTGTAATACCTTCATCGCTATCGGTGGCGGATCCTAGACGCGATCGGCGGCGGGTCGTGGAAGCGATCGGCGGCGGGTCGTGGAAGCGATCGGCGGCGGGTCGTGGAAGCGATCGGCGGCGGGTCGTGGAAGCGTTCGGCGGCGGGTCCTGGAAGCAATCGGCGGCGGATCCTGAATCCTGAACGACAACAGCGCCGGATTAGGGGATCCGCGTGCGACTCCAGAAGGGGATCGACGTGAAAGTGATCCGCCGCGGACCCTCAACGGGATCGGCTGCAGATCTGACCTTGCTTTGCACTGGGAGGGCGGCGACGGACGTAGGGACGAATGAAGGCGGCGAATGACTCGTGCGGGCGAGTGCTTCGAGGGCACGAGGAATCGCTCGTGGGTGCTGGCGTCTGGTTAATTTTCGTAGCTTTTATTTTGTAGATTTTTTTTACTCCGTTCTTTCCTCCATCGACCGGAGGTTTTCCGCTGGAAATCGTCGATGCATAACATTTTTTTGGTTTGCGGGTCCTGGGGGGAATCGCTGGGACGTGGGAGGTGGGATTGAGGACGAAAAAAACCGGCTTTGGTGGGACGAAAAAAAACCTGGAAGCGAGACTACCAACTGCTTCATTAGGAGTAGAGATGAGAGGCCTAGAATACAAGTGTCCTACTGGGGCACGACTCCACATCCTATCTAAACGCAATACTACTACAAGTCCAACTATAATTTACCTTGTACACAATATTCGACACAACTCTAACAAAAAGTTACACCAGGAAGATTTCTATGGGGTCGTCGGCGACGATGGCGAGGGCGGTGGTGGTAGCCGTGCTGCTGGTCCAGTACTGCAACGTGGTGCTCGTGGCCAGGCTGCTCGAGGGAGACCGCGGTTGGCTGTACGGCGGCGTTGGCGCGCCGGGGCGCTTATCATGCAGGTCTTGCCCGGCGGCTCTCCGGGAGCGGGAACACCCAACGGCTGCACCAACAACCCCAACCATCCCCCTGGCGGGCCATGCAACGGCGGCCGCTAAGCCGCCGGCGGAGCTCGACTAGTTAATTAGCATGCATGTGCGTGACACACGTACATGTGTAGATAGAGGTCGTCTCGTGTTCATCTGGTTTGATTGATTCGTTGTTCATTGGTTCCTTCCTTCTGAGCATGAATTTGATGGTTCTCGATCTTGCGATGCTCCTCAAAGAATGTCAGGATCCTATTCGTATCATACTCTGACTTAATGAAGTCCCATTGGTGATGTACCGAAAGTTCTCAGGCATATTCCTCTCGTCTTCAATGATCATGTTATGCAATATGATGCAACAAGTCATGATCCGCTATATAACCTTAGAGCTCCAATACTCGGCTGGGCCACGAACAATTGCAAAGCGCTTATGAAGCACACCGAAATCTCTCTCAACATCTTTCCTAGCAGCCTCTTGACATTGGGAAAAGTATATGTTTTTTGTTACTTTGGATGCGGGATTTTTTGACAAAGGTGGCCAATGGTGGATAGATGCCATCTGCAAGGTAGTAATCCATAGAGTAGTTGTGCCCATTGACCGAGTAGTTGCAAGCAGGAGCTTCACCTGTAATAAGCCTAGAAAACAATGGTGATCTCGGTAGCACATTCAAGTCATTGTGGGAGCCAGACAATCCAAAAAATGAATGCCATATCCAAAGATCCTTCGATGCAACTGCCTCAAGAATGATCGTTGGATTGTTGTAGTGGCCTTTGTACTGACCCTTCCAACCTGCAGGACAATTCTTCCATGTCCAATGCATACAGTCAAGTGATCCAAGTATCCCTGGCCATCCTCTTGATTCACTCTCTGTCATCAGCCTCTGGGTGTCTTTCTCGTTTGATGCTCTCAAGTACTCTGGGCAAAAGACAGCGATCACCATTTTAGTGAACCTTCGAACAGCCTTCAAGATTGTGTTTTCACCAACGCGGATAGAGTCATCAATTGCATTGGCGGAGCACCCATATGCCAAGACTCGAACACTACTAAGGTGGAGACTTCCCGTCCGTCATCAATCCGTGCGCATGTCCAAGGGTACACGCTGGCTCTAGGAGGGAGCAGTGGCGGCGGCGACAGCAGCGCGCCCTCATCTCGCGATGGTCTGTGTGGTGAATCGATCACCAGATACCTATTTGTAATTTCCTATCTTTCTGGGGGGGGGGGGGGGTGTTGTGCCACTGCTTAAATTCAATATAGGTCTGAGGTCCTTTCCGCAAAAAAAGCACCGGCAGAAGTACTTCTCCGGATAGGTTGGCTTTGGGTCAAAATAGTCTCTCATGATCTTGGCATGACCCTCAGATCTATCACGGTTGATGAGTATGTGGCCGAACCGTGATCCTCTCCTAGGCCGCCGAACATCATCATTGAAAATCATGCCTAAAACGGTGTCAAAGTCATCATCGTCTTCTTCCTCTTCAGATGACGAGGAGTCCTCCAAGACCATCTCCTCAACCTCTTCATCTACAACTCAAACGGCTTGGTTCAAAAAGAAACAAACACAAAATCTCACCTAGGTAATTCGTCGAACACTTGCAGTGCGGTGCTGGTGCACCGACCAGCTAGTGTCATTTAGACCAGGCAAGGGGGCGGCGACACGAGCGAATGACCTGCAGCGGTGTGCAAGCAAGGCGAGATGCGGCGGATGACAGAAAGAGGAGAAGCTACGAATCAATCCGATGAATCAACCATAGCGACGACGACGGCGTTTCACCTTGATTCTGGCGAGGACGACATGGGCCGAATGAGCTAGACGTCAGACAGAAGGGCGGTGTGGGGAAAGGGAGGCAACGAGGTAGCGGCGGGGCCGGCGGGCGGTCACCGGGAGGCACGCCGGCAAAGATGCACGGGCGGGGGGCGACGCGAGGGAAAGGCGAGCTTTTAGTCAGCCGTCGAGCGGTGGAGTATTTTTTTGGGAGAAGTTTTGGGCCAAAGTATAACTTTTACTCTCTTACAGCGGAACTGGGATCGGTTATGTGCGCGTTAAAGGAGTAAAACAGACTTTTTACTCCTCTAGTGCCGAATAGGGAATCGGTTAGAAATGTCCTAAGTGCTTCCTCGTTTTTAGCCAAACGTTGCTGAAAGTTTTTGTAGAACCCGTTCGTATGAATGGCATCGCTCACCGTGGCGGAGCGCTTCACTAGGGCAATGGGGGGGGGGGGGGGGGGCATAGCCCCTCTACCCTAGAGAAACAATGTGAAATACCAAGCCAAAATTTTGAAGATGATCAAATTTCAAGCAGAATTTGTTCTTTTGGCCCCCTCAGCTGTGCTTTGCCCCTCAACAATCTCTATCAAGCTCCGGCACTTCCCTCAATTTTGAATTCTTGATCTTTGTTCAACCTTAAGTAGGAGATGGACTGGGTTGAGAAGCGCGTAACGTGGCGCGCGCGTGTCCTGTCTACAGGCTGGCTCGACGAGAGCAGATCGTACAATCAAATCCGTAGGATAGACCAGGTCCATCATTTCCCATTCGTTATATAGGAAAACTCTTTTTCCTCGGACGACCGTTTACTCGTTGGGCGCATGCAGCAACCTATAAAAGGCATCAACCATCGATCTCTCCTCCAACAACAACTTCAAGCAAGGTCATTCATCCATCGTACGTGCGTACGTAGCTCGGCTAGCCTTCTATCTGCGACATTTGCTCCATACCGTACGTACCACAGGTGTACTCAGAGACTCGAAAAGTTACACCAGGAAGATTTCTATGGGGTCGTCGGCGACGATGGCGAGGGCGGTGGTGGTAGCCGTGCTGCTGGTCCAGTGCTGCAACGTGGTCCTCGCGGCGAGGCTGCTCGAGGGAGACCGCGGTTGGCTGCACGGCGGCGTTGGCACCGCCGGGGCGCTTATCATGCAGGTCCTGCCCGGCGGCTCTCCGGGTGCGGGAACACCCAACGGCTGCACCAACAACCCCAACCATCCCCCCGGAGGGCCATGCAACGGCGGCCGCTAAGACGCCGGCGGAGCTCGACTAGTCAATTAGCATGCATGTGCGTGACGCACGTACATGCGTAGATAGAGGTCGTCTCGTGTTCGTCTGGTTTGATTGATTCTTTGTTCATTGGTTCTTTCATCCTTTTAAATGTAGTATTTTTTGGGGGGCTTCCGTGAAATGATGGAGCCCTCGAAGCTGTTCAAATTTAGTTAGTTTTAGTACATGAATTTGCAATAAGGTTGTCTCTCACGTAGGTCTCCGTGATCACTAACCAATGTATATAAAGATCTTTCTGTTTCTTTTCATAACCATGAGTGGAAGATTGTTGGATTTCATGTGATTTGTATTTTGGAAGGAGCGAAACAGACTCATTTTCGCCGGGAAATGGCTTACCTACCAGCTAGGTCAAGGGACCAAACCAGGATAATCCACATTTATTGGTAATCTTTAGTAGTCATGCAAATATGTAATTATTTCATTTCCACTTTATAAAATTAACGAGAAGACAATGTTCGGGCTGGTTTCTTCATAAAATGTTTCTATGCATTGTTTTGTTCGTTGTTTTTGATATAGCTCATCATTCATTACCAATGGTAAAAATGTTTCTACTCAGGGCGACTTGAAATGAATGTCTAAGTATATGCGAGGAAGCGTGTTCAGTCGAATTCAAATTGTAGTGTTTGTTACATGTCCCCATAATATTCCATATTTCCATTACCCCTGTTTTGTCATAGTTGAAGTCTTGAAGTACTCCTATTCAAAATAGTTCAAAAGTGCATGCTAGAAAACATTTAATCAAGCGCGCACTAATATCAATCATTATAATCGCATCATGCATGCGGCACTAAGCAGGTGCGTATTTGGAATCCTAGTCCTAGGAATAAACAAAGGTCAAACACCTATCATCTGCCAAATAAAGAGCTTCAAACTCGGACGGGTCTAACAAGCATGCCAGCTTGACCTTTCCATAGTTGGACCAGACCAATAACAGAATGGTCAAGCTACGACAGCCGTGGGTTTTTTTTCATTTAATTATCTATATTCATTCAATTTGATTATTTTTTGAATTGTTTGAATTGCTTACCACATATGTCAGGTGGTATATTCATTCGGTTCATTCACGAGCTCCCTATGACTAGGAGCTTCAAACCGCTAGAATTTGCGGTAGATTTCCAAAATGTTATGACAGGTTAACTAATCTCTGAAACCCGTTACTAGGATATCCTGCTGCGGATTAGTTAGAAATGCACCTCGTACCAACGTCATGGATAACGTGTCTAGCATAAGCGATTTAAAAAAAAATTGTAACTCAAACTAAGTAAACAAAGGTTTCAGGTCTCTGCATGGTAAGCCTGGGTGTAGGTAGAGTGCTTATTCAGGCCGAAAGAAGTTGACTGCGTACATGTTTTGAATAAAAGGAAGAGCGTAAAAGTTGAATTGAAAAGTTCATGTCGCCCCCGTTGAACTGGAAATACTGTTGGCGCTGGCTGTCCGAGGAATTCAGACATCATGCACGCATGCTTTCTCAGCGACTGAAATTCTACTACGGTACTGATGTCATCTGAGGCGCAACAATTGATGGACCTGATCAACCGCACGCCTAACTGAGAAATGGAAGCAAAGTCCTCCACATGCCGTGGAATTCTTTCTGAACTGGTTGACCTGCTAATCAATTACTCCCTCCGTCTTAAAATAAGTGTCTCAACTTTATACTAACTTTACACGCAGAATCAGACAGTCATTTGATTACTCCAAGTAACTTTTGGTTTCCGATCTACAGTACTAGTACTCAGCTAGCATTGGACAAAAGGAATCGTGCTTACAGAATTGACTTGGTGCTGCTCGCCAGCCTACACAGACAGAGCTGTATATTACGCTACATGCATGAGATTCAGTCTTCCAGGTTGACCTCTCAAATCTTTTAGGTTGACAGCTGACCATGTCTCAGATTATACTTTTACATGTATGCAGGAACCAAACACACACGTATTCAGACTGAAAAAGCCGTACATGTTCCATGTCTTTATCTCCAGAAAGACGGGGCCCCACGAATGGTATAAGCACAGGAATTTTTACCGTTGTTGCCAATTGCCATTTTAAGATTTGAATTAAGAGTTCCATGTGCTTGTCTCTGCAAGTCGATCCAGATCGATGAATCGCGAGTCGCAGGTTGAACCACTACCGTATGCTAGTAGTATATACCATCAGTTTTAACAAACAAAACAATATTTTCTTTTGTTTGTGGAACAGGGCGCATTTAACAGGCTTCAAACTATGTCCTCTGAGAGATATACTAAAAGACAGAGAATCTCAAAACTCTGCTTCATTTATCAACATATCAATGGCCATAAGAGATCTTAACATTGTGTGCCTATATCACAGGGTTTGGACCAGAGAAAATTGAAAATTATTTGAGGGGACTACTGTACTGTAACTGATAAACAGTCGCCTAGACGGACAAATAGACGCGTCTTGTAACCACCAGAACGCGAGGGGGGGAGAAACAGAAATAAAATTCAGAAGGTGGACACTGAGCAGGATTGTTGGAGAAGAATACCAGCAAATTTTCAATGGCCAAAATCCTTGAGCCTCCTCTTCAAAACATCCAAGGACCTCGTGCGAGCATTCTGCTTCGTGTTGCGGTTGGAAAGGCTTCCAAACAGCCCGTCTGCCGAGTCCTTGAACTTGTCGACAATGATGGAAACCTTCTTGTAGTCCAGCGATCCGTAGTTCTTCCCCCGTATCACCGGATTCATGAAGTTCTCAGGCTGGCTGCTCGACAGAAGGTTGACGAGCTGCCTTATCTCAACCAAGCAATCCCTGAACGTCGTTTCCTTCCCCATATCTGCCAGCCCGGTGATGTGGAATTTCTCATCAGCAAATGCCTCCAGCATCTTCAGGTCCATGTCGAGGCCTAAAACGGCACTCATCGTTAACCTTTTCACGCCGTCGCTCAGAAGCGTTGTCATTATCGAGTCCGAGATGTGGCCCACTGCACCAGAGACAACCTTGTACAGAGCTTCAAGTGGTAAAATCTCCGAAGCCGTTGATACTAGTGTTTCAAGATAAATAAGAACCTCGTTCATGTAGTCATTGGCATTGTCCGGTGTTTCTTCCACTATCCAGTTGACGTCGTCCAAGAGCACCATAAAATCATCGATCTTGGAATTGGCCATGTTTATTAAGGCATTATATGCTGCGTTCTGCGAGGCTTTTAGCACGGCTCGAGCAGTCAAAGTAGCGCGAGACCTCTGCGCGACGCGCTTGGGGATGCCGCACTGCTGGGCACAGTGCAAGAGGTACAGATCACAAGCATGCTCCAGAACAGAGATATTTCCTGCTAGTTGCATCATCTGTGACATGGCCAATGAGCGAGCATACATCCTGTTGAGAAGGCAGTCGTTCAATACCTCAATCAATAGCCTGTCTAGGTAAGCTTTCACCACTTCATACAGGTTCATGTCACCACCATAAGACAAATAGCTCACAGAATCCTCAACGAAGGACCGGACAACGCGACAAACTTCTGGAACAGAAGAGGAGAATGGCGCCACATATGGAAACTCCGGGATCACCTCACTTGGCTCCAGATGAAATGCTGTGACATTCATGTTGTACTCGTATTCCTTCTTTATAACCATCTGCTCGTACGAGTCATTAGCAAGGATATCATCTACCTGCCTCCGGCACTCGGAAAGAAGCAGTTGGTGGTACTTGTCCCGGCTTCTCGAAAGAATATTGATCAATGGTGTGGTTTGGTAACCATACTTCCTTAGAACTGCAGCCATAAGAGTGATATAATCTTTTATGAGGAGGAGGTGGCTGGCCGTGCCGATGCGAGAAAACTGGCTCTCCAGTAGAGATGTCATCTTGGCAACGGCTGTTTCCCATGTTGCTTCGACTTGGCTCTCGGTCAGCAATCTCTCTGCAGTTCGAAGGACGCGTTGTTCAACAATAAAAAACCCAGCTACCTGTGCAAGGAAGGGCTGATGGGACTCGAGGAACGGTTGCGAAGTGGAAATTTGCATATCCAGGCTGAGTTGCATTTGCCTGTTCTTGTAGTAATAATCTCTGAACTTCTCTCCAATACCGAGGCGCACATGGATGTGATGCGTTCGATAAACAGGTGTGAGATCAAAATCTAGTGCTGTTTCCTCATCTGTATTCTCTGCATCCAAGGTATACATGTGCTGATCTGGTCCAGCATGGCCATGCTCTTCAGCCTCTCTCTGCCGCGCACGCATTTCCTCCTCTTTTTGGCGAGCCAAAGAGGCGTGACTTATCGACACCTGCCCGATCTGCTTGGACATCCTTCTGATATGAACAAGCCAATCATTGAACTCGCCACAGGCTTTCTTCTCGATGTGCAGCTTTATCAACGGTATCTGTCTCCCAACCACCTTTTTAATGATCTTCACAGGAATGTTTTGCAGGTATCCATGCTCAATCAAATCCAGAGTCTTGAGCGCAGGATGGAACTTAGCTTCGGCAATGTAATTGTTGCACGCCATGCACAGGGTAATGACTTTGACGCAGATCTTCAATATCGTCATGGCCTCTCCCACGTTTTTCTTGACTGAATACAACTCAAGAAGTTTGTCAAGCTTCAGCAGCAGGGCACTCGACGCCTCCTGCAGGTGCGAGTTCTCACCGGATAACATGCTCTTGAGCTCCTCGGCGTCGACCATCACACCGCGCAACTCGTCGACGGCGAGGATGAAATCCTCATAGTGAAGCCTGCATAGCTCTTCGATCTCAACCTCTTTCTTCTTCACGATGCTCCTGAGGCTATGCGTGAGGGCTTCTGGCTTGCCGGAATCAAACCCGTGCCGGATCATGGGGCCCAGATCCTCGCCGTTTGCAATGAACGCGGCAAGGCCCATGCCGAGGCCTCCATCGCCGCTGTCCACGATAGCTCTCTTCTTTGGCTGGTCAGCCATGATTTAATAACTGTAAAAAGAGCAGATGTGCAATTTCAGCGCAGTTATGGGAGATGCATCTCTAGAAGTTTAGGAATTAAAATAGAAGCAACAAAGAAATAAAGCAAATTGACGCGGGGATTCACGAGCTTATTTGTAATGATCCTTTGCCTGGTACAAATGCAGTAGCGAAAATAAAAAACATCAAGGATCATTCCATGATTATTTGCATACCCAAAAGACAACCGATAGGAAACCAAGAAAGAATCACTCGACCAAATCGCTAGACGATCACCAGAACGACGAAACCAGTCCGATCTTTGGGGATTCAAATCGTTGCGGCAGGGAAATCGCAAATGGTAATTTCCATCGGAGAAGGAAACCAGCGGTGGATTTACATGGATCGATCGCAGGTGGCCGCTCCCTTGTCTAACGTCTCTCCTCCCTTCCCCGTTCAAATAATAGCGGGCCCTTCCCCGGCGGCGAGCTCCGTCCCCTCCCTTGTCAGTGGCAGGCGGAGAAGACGATGGCGGGATCACAAGGAGAGGGGCGTGCATTATCGAGTTGGTCCACGGCGGAGGGGCGTGCGTACGTACAAGAGAAGGGAAGGAGTCGGGCGGGCGGATGCGATGGCGCCGCCGTGCGGAGGAGATCGGCGGCGGCCTGCGGTTGATCCCTGAAATGGAACCTCTGGCGAGTGGCGCGGCGCGAGAAGTGCGTGCGGGGAGTGGAACGGGCCGGACAGCCTCGGGAAAGAAAGTGTGCGTGGCCGGAGAATAGGGCCATCCGTCTACAGCTCCGTTTGGTTCGGTTCGGTTGGGTTGGATCCGGTGTTGAAGGACAGAAGAGAGAAGTGAGAACCATGCTGGCTGGCTGGCTGGCTGGGGAGTACGATGTGCGTGAGTGAGTGACTGACTAGTGACTCCCATGCCGGCTAGCTACTCAAGCGGTTGGTGCCTTTGGGTGCGATCAGGGTCTGTCTGGACTCTGGAGACGCGCCGTCAGCTTCTACTCCCTCCGGTCTTTTTTACTCTGCATATTATAATTCTCTGAAGTTAAACTTCACAAAGTTTGATCGTATTTATATGGAAAAGTATCAACATTTGCCATGCTAAAGTTATACAATATGAAACTTTAAGTCATGACACATCTATTGATATTGATTTCAGATTGTGAATGTTGGTACTTTTTTCTATAAAGATGGTCAAACTTTACGAGCCTTGACTTCAGTCAAATCTTATATGCGAACTAAAAAGGACTGGATGGAGTAATAATGCATGCGCTGAGCTCCATGGTGATGATTCAAACCTGGCTGCAGCGATGGAGGATCTCGAGTTCCATCTCCGCACTAATTTCTCCAAAATGGAATGGATGGAGGTTCTTGAATGCACTAGGGAGCTAAATAAACCTGCTCATCAACGTGCCAGAATGGAGAGGCTATTTCGTGTTCTGCAAGTAGCCTTGCTCTGGGAGCATGATGTGCCTGCACGTACTGCTAGCTTTGTAGCAGCCAATTTGCCCTTCCTCGTTGTGTAATAATAATAAAGCTATTGCTTTTCCCTCAGAAAAAGGAACATACAAGACATAAACACGGGCACTTAACTGGTCACAGATCGATTTGCGGGTAGTTAAACTCTATACTGGTATTCGGGAGCGATGTTTCCAGGTTGAGATACCCACCCACACAGCCACATTGTACCATTTATTACACATGAATAGCAGATGGGGGAAAGAAACTCAACGACCAGCGTGCTCAAGCCTCAAGCAGCAAGGAAAGAAGTGTGCAAATGGGATGGCAAAAAAACAGAGGTAGCAACTCATCGTTATCGTACATCTTCAGAGGGTTCGTCGTGACAGATTTCTCGGGCAACGGTGCACCTGTTTCAGCTGTGTATTTCCAGTCAGGTTTCGGCCGGTGGCATCCTCGAGAATGACTGCAGCAACAAACTAAATAAGAACCAGAGGAATGATGACAGACATGCCTGGCCAAGCTACTTCCTTGCTAACAGCCAGTAAGTGCTAATTAGAATACGAAAGTGTCATAGTAGTTTAGAAAAGATAAACACCTTATAAGAAAACTCGACTAGTCAAAGACAGGGTTTGCAACTATTGTTGATGATTTGGTGAATCAAGATCAATACAATGATGCCGGGCACCATTGCTCAATGATAAATGTACGTGCTAAGAAGAAAGGATGGCATAGAGTGACAGGTCAAAAGAATGCACATGCTTACCTTCTATGTACAACGGTCAACGGCATTATCTACTTCTGAGTGACGACCTCATCCTTAGACTCTGCCTGAAAGGAAATAACCAGCACAAAGTGTAAATTTTCCACATCGTATATATAGATAATGCAGCTACTTCTAGCTGAAAAGAGCTGATTGATAGAACACATATAGTCTCTCACTAATAAATAGGCTAAATGCAGGAATCCGTTTAAAAAAAGGTAGCATATCATGTACCTCAGCTGCAGTTTTTCTTCGAACTTTTCTAGTTGGACTCCTCATAGTGACAAATTCCTCTGCAGATGTTGGGTGAACGCCAACAGTGACATCAAAATCTTGCTTCGTTAACCCAGCTTTAACACCAATTGCAATTCCCTGTCACATAGTTGTAGAAACATGACAAACAAGCCTTGAAAGAAGCAACAATGGTGAAGAATAATACAAAATCATGCAGACCTGGATTATCTCAGGTGCATCATCACCGCACATATGCACTCCTACAACTTTGTTCGTAGTAGCACACACAATGAGCTTCATTAGTACACGATCAGGTAATCCAGAAAGAGTGGCTCTAAGAGGTCTGAAGTTTGACAAGTAGACATCAACATCTCCATACTCTTCAATAGCCTGCACAAATATGCATATGAGCAACCTCCTTTTTGTGCAACAAACTTTGATGCAAGCCATATATTATCACCTGCTCCTCGGTAAGGCCAACTTGCCCAATGGGTGGTTGGGAGAAAACAGCAGCTGGTACAGCTCTGTCAAAAAAAAATCACAATGAAAAAGCATTCAATAGAGCAATGATATCCAGTCTCAAATAACAAAAAAAAAACTAAAAAGCAATGAAATTAAATTATGCATTTCAGTGCAAATTCAGTTTCAGGAGATTGTCAGGCTGGGTGAAGCAGAAAAATATTTATCCAAACAAATTGACCAAATGAACTCAACTTTCAAAAGTCACATCACTTCAAATTTTAGTTCATTTGGCTGACGAGGGTTAGAGGGCACCCTAAGGGTCACAAACTTGCGTCCATAGAACTGGGGGATGGAGGACTAACTTGAAAGGCTACCATAATTTTAAAAATCCACAATACTTTCTGAAAGTGAAAAACAAGGAAATAAAAACTAAATCAAATCTGGTCCTGTAAACTATCATCAGGAGAGGTAACCACTCATGGTCAACTAACAAGATATACATCATTTCTAGAACAACCATTGCCTCAACGGCTCAACCATATGGTTTTTAAGATTCCTGGTTGTGAGTTGATAAATGATTAAATACCTGTACTCTGGTTTGGTAGGTTCATCACCGAATAAAGTTTTCGCAAATGCTCCACCTTCCATCAGTGCAACCGGAGTCAAGTTGATCCTATCAGTAACATCTCCAACAGCCCAAATTGAATCCACCGAGGTTCGAGAATACCCATCGACCTAGCAAGGACAAATATATAACAAGAATCCAAATGTCATGGTGACAATAAAAGCCAGAAGAACTTGAAGGCCACGTATTATTTTACCTACCACTATAGCCCCCTTCTTGTCCATTTTAACCCCAACCTCCTCCAGTCCGAGGTTCTACAAGAACAACAACTATGTTAGGACTCTAGGATGAACGAATTCATAAAACTGTGATATACGATATAACTAAGCAAAAACAAAATGTCTCAGATGGTACTACTAACCTTCGTATTCGGTTTACGACCTGTTGCGAACATTACATGTGAAAACCCACCAATAGTTTCTTTGTTTGTCTTCAAAGATAGTAAACCATCATTTGATTTGGTTATAGCTTGAGGACTATGTTCAGTATGAAATGTGATACCCCTTAAAGACATCTGTTCAGCAACGAAATCTCTGACCTGAAGTTCAAAACTGAAAAAATAAGTCAGAAGTACAAGGCACCTCATCTATCGTTGACACTATTATATGTTATTCTTAATACTTTCTCACCTCCTCATCAAACCCTCTTAAAACTTTCGGCTGCCGAATAAACACATGAACATCACTTTTTAAGCCATTAAAAATGCCAGCAAACTCCAAGGCAATATATCCACCTCCCACTATTGCAATTTTCTCAGGTTTTGAAGGCAGATCTAGTGCAGCATCGGAATCTATAACATGCTCTATTCCTGGGATATCGGGCATCGATGGTCGACCACCAACAGCTATAAGTATGTTCTTAGCGGTGTAGAGCTTGCCATCCACACTAACAGTATGTGGATCAACCACCTGTATCAAGTGAACAAAAATTATATCAGTAACTGCACCTTCCAACAGAATTCATTTCAGAAAGCAGTCTATCTATCCCAACTTTAACCGGATTTACAAACATTGCCCAACCTTTCCACGGCCTTCAATTAGATCGACGTTTGCGTTCTTTAAAATATTTTTGTAAATGCCAACTAGGCGTTGCAGCTCTGTATTTTTGTTGGCTATCAGAGTGCTCCAGTCATGCTTTGGATCAGTATCATATGTCCATCCAAAGCCATGAGACTCTTCAAACTCATGAGAGAACTTGGATGCATACACTAACAGTTTCTTGGGAACGCACCCACGAAGCACACATCTGTGATGAAAACAAATAAAGTTCTTATAGATGCATTCTGGCATAAAAGTGAGTTAGGAATTCAATATGCATAACAAAACTAACAAGGATATGCAAATTATGAAGGCCAAAACTGTAGTGCTAAACAGTCCTCAATCGATACTGATGTGGACTGTGGAACACAGAAAGATTGGACATATAAACATGATAATTGACAAACCAAGATATTGTGAGGAAAATGCAAGAAGATAAACGCAGAACTGCTTGTCTCTCGAAACTTGCTACATACTGCAACTGCACCTCTTGATTCCAGTGGAGCCATTTTTTTTATGCAATCATATTAATAACATGACATTTACTCCATAGTAAAGTTAAGAATTATCAAGCGCATGGGTTCAATTCTACACAAGGAAACAGCAAATATGCCACAATACTGAAATAGGCTACAGTATGATGGTGCAGCATGAAACAGTGTGCAACTTGCCTACAGTCAAATTCCTCTACTAATACCAATTAACTAGAAACCGAAAAACTTCGGACAGCTGTCTGAACCACATATGAACATTATCTTTACTAGTGTAAAAAATTCCAAAGCAAGGATAACTGGATGTGCTGAAACCATATAATAAGACCACTCATGCAACAATAACATCACCAGAAACAAACATCCCCACCATCATGTAGCCTCTAACCCTTAAATGGCATGCGAATGTGATGAGAACTGAATGGCATAATAGGAATCTTCACTCTAAGAATCCAGTTCAGCAAGCTAAGGCGTGCGGTGAGGTGGCGGTAGCAATCTAGCTAACCAGTGCAGAAGTGGCCCAATCGCGCGACACATTCAACACTAGGCGCTTGTCATTCCAGAAGAAACTTGGCGAAGCACACATACTACGCTGCAACGCACGGCCTGGCCAAACCTTCCCTGCCGACAAACGAACCACGGAAGCAGGAGAAGCGGCATCCACTTACGTGCCCCCGAGGCCGCCGAGGTCGTCCGCGGAGATGGTGGAGAAGGGCATCTCGCAGATGGCGGCGCGGGCGCCGTAGAGGGTGGAGGCGAAGCGCGAGGCCCGCACGCCGCCGCTCCCGGCGCCGATGGTGAAGAGGTCGTAGTCGTGCTCCCCCCCGGAGGAGGACCCGTTGGGCGCGGCGGAGGCCGAGACGGGGCGGCGGAGGCGGGGGCGGGCGCGGTCCGGGAGCCGCGGGGAGGCGGCGAGGGAGCGGAGGCGGTGGCGGTGGATGAGGAGGGAGCGGCGCGGGGAGAGGGTCCGGGTCAGGGTCTGGACGGTGGTGGCGCAGGAGAAGGGGAGGGCCGCGGTGGTCGCCATGGCTCTCTCTCTCTTCCTCCGAGGTCCGAGCTCTCGCCGCGCTGCCGCCGGCTCCTTTCTGGAAGTGTGGGGAGGGGAGAGGAAGGGGGAGGCGAGACGATTGGCGATGAGTGGAGTAGTACGAATTTGTTTAGATTCCTCTTTCTTTATTCCGAAAGCGTACTTCCGAATAACAGCACTTCCTGCCGAAAGCGTACTCTATGCTTTTACGTAAAGGGGTAGCTAAAGTGAACGGTCAAGCCTCCCGCGCGCAATGTTCTAAGGCGGGTTCTAGGACGCCTTCATGTGACAGCAAACAACGGCACAGAAGGCCATTTCCCCTCTCGTGTTTGCGGCGGCTATGGCACTCATCACCTCTAAGCTACCTCGGCGAGTCTATGAATTCGTCTTTTATTTGACTGACACTTGGTCGCCGATGTCGGGGAAGGGGATCTCAATGCCTCGGCTTTGGTTAGTACCCCCTCCGTTCCTAAATACTAGATCGGCAACGCGCCTTGGCGCGAGGGTGCCAGTCCAACCGATATGTCAAGTGATGGAAGATCAAACCGCATGATGCATCAGTAGGAAGCAAGTTTAGCACATCTAAAACGTCAACAACTGATTTTCTGGTTCATGGGAAAAAATAAACATTCCAGAAGAGTAACATCATTGAGTTCAACAAAATCATGAGATTGTAAAAATTAATCCACCCCAGAAGTAGCAAAACATCAAGTTCAATGCAGTCATGAGATTACAAAAATAAATTAGCTCACATTAAGTTCACTTATACGAGTAGGAACATAAGAGAGCAAAAGCTACCACAACGGCAATGGAGGCGATAAAACTATGAAGTCATAGTTAGGCATAGATAGCTTGGTTCAACTGCCTCCATGAGTGATATTCCATTATGATGACCACATAATGGTTTTGTATAGAAAATGCACTTGTGATTTCCCTCTAAAACATATGTACAGTGAGCGATGGTTTCCCCTTCTAATCTTGAAGGCGATCGCCTTCGCCAACGGATGGATCAAGGCGCCCCTCATCTGCTGAGCTCCGGTCGAGCTCTCCTCCTTCCCCTTCCAGCGAGAGACATGACTTGCTTCCATTCTATAGAGATTGCTGTAAAGCTGTATGTAATTCATTTCTTCAGAGATCTTTATATAGTGGAGTCACCAGCTGCTCTGCATTCATGACTGCATCTGGTTCTGTATTAAACTAAAGGCCCTGGCATTTGTTAAGCTTGTGAGCAGCTCCCACAGTTCAAGATCAATCAATCAAGAATTTGGGGGAAAGCTAAATGGCATCGGTACCAGCAACTACAAATTTCAACCAAGTAGGCAAGAATCTACACATAAGATGTCACAGATATAGCAATTTTCCTCAATTGCTTCATTTGTAATAGAACACAAGAGGTTTACAGTTATATAACTCTGGCCAGTTATGATGAATAGATGTACATTAGATGCTTTAAGGTCCAAGTTTTTCTGGTTGGAGCACCGAATGCTCACAGAATGACAGAAAGAAGAGAAAATGCATGGTGTCTTTATTTCTTATCTTCTAGGTCTAATTGACAGTTCAGTGATTGTTGCCAAACCATACCAGTAACTATTCTACTTACCAAGTACATAACCTTCCAGTATCTCTCTAATGTTGCACTTTGCTACTCGAAAGGTCAAAAGAACAAGGGAATCAAACTACAAGTAAACATACCTCTCCTAGCGATAGAAATATACTATCAAATCTAAGGGTGTACTACATTTGAAAGCATAGTTTCATGATAAGAGAAGTGAAAAAAATGAAAGAAATATATGTAAAGAAAATTGAGTATACCTTCCCCTGAAGGTATCCATCTCCCTGAAATTAGTCCCAAAGAGTTGGTTCAATAAGGTACTCTTTCCTGCTCAAAATAGGAATATGATTAATCTTATGTCAACTAAATTCTGAAGTACGTACTGTCGATTTGTGATAAAGGGCAGGAAGTCCACAACTCACACTTATCATCCAAGAATACATGTTTAAGTTCAGTATTATACTATCAGTGAAATGATGAAAATACGCATTTTCCAGTTAAATGTCAGAGAAGACTAACAAATAACCCCCAGGAGAAAGGATATACAGTGCAATTATAATTAATTGTTCATCAGTGGACTCTGATTCTTAGATGTCACTCGTGTTAGCAAGTGAAGGGCTTCAAAATAGATATGCACGGACACACTACTTTTACAATAAACACATGCCACCAAGTTGGGGTTGCAAGGATCAATGTAAATGTAGCATTAATCACCAAAAACAAATTTAGCACCAACAATGTATGAAGTCTGTCCAAAACCATGATATACTTGTAGGCAAAAATAGTGAGGCTGCGGTCGATCCACATGCAGCTGCAAATATAACCAGTGTGCCTCACTATAGAAACGGTGAGTGTAGAATTTTGTCATTGACATTAGAAGTTAAAAGAAAAGGACCGCATCCAGAAACAAAATCACCATAATTGTTGAATAAAGAGTTGAGGAAATCTGCAAAAACATGATTCTCGCTTGATTATAAACCTACTTCTAGTAATGTGATTCCAGTCTGTAAATACTATGGATTTACTGAAAGTTCTAAGCCTCTAATTATTATTTACAAAGTTACCACCTGATTATCAGTTTGGACAAAGTTGCATGATGAATACATATCAAACAAATACTCCTACTCCTAGATTGTCACATGACCTGTTATTAAAGATGAAGTGTGTATACCAGAGAAAAATCATGTAAAAAACATTTAACCCATACAAGAAGCAACATAAACTTACATTGTTTTGTGTTTTAACCTGATTGAGTGAATTAAAAAAAACACTGTATGCCTCTGTCTTTTAGCAGCCTCTGCAATTCATTAAAATTGCACCAATATAAAAAGTAAGAATAGCAATGTAACATGGTTCTATATTCCAAAGAAGTATGCATCCGATCACCATACAATGATGTATATGAATTCTATGCAACGACAAAAACAGTAAACATTTGGAAATAAGATACATGGCACACACATGCATAATTACTGCGTCTGAATTATCAAGAAATACTATGCAACTACACACATAGTAAACATTTGGAAATTAGAAATACAACAAACCCATGCATAAATGATGTATATGAATTCTCGACCTTACAGTAGTTGGTATGCCCTCTATACATTTGCTTTCTACTCATCAGCAATTCACATATAATTAGCCTCTAGTATCAACCTACAAAATCAGTCTACGTGGCTGACGGTGCTGATCATCTGGTTTTACTTTTAAAATAGAACTGAAGATTTTTTTTTCGTCCTTGCAATTTGTAAAAACTACAGTATTGCGATCACTTTCTAAAAAATAGCGTATGCAGAAGTGAAAATGAATCATGACTAACTATTGGCATATAGCGAGACACTGGCACATGAATGAATCATCCGACTCTGTTCAGCGATTATTTGCCACACTTTCTCATTAGTCATTACTAACACAACCTAAACAGCACATGCAGAGATGATGTTGCCGGTGCAAGAAAAAAGCGAATCAAATTTGCATTTATCCTGCAACAGTGTTATAAACTACACATATTTGTCCTGCCAACAACAATAAGCAATAACAGCAAAAATGCAATTCGTTTAGGGGAACAATGCAATGCAAATTTAATGGCCTGATTAACATTTATAATATGATAAATCGTGCAACAATAGTTATGGGACGACACTCAGCTCCATAAGATGATGAGACTAATGGTTTTCTTATCTTTCTCTCCATGATGGTGATGATGATGATGATGAAGAAGAAGAATAAGAACACACCTCTTACTCTCTTGCATATGACCTCCTTGCAAGAATCATTGAAGAGCCCGAGAAGCTCGTCGACGGCGGGGAAAACGGGTGGCGCGACATCGAGCAGGGGCGGCGACGACAGCTAGACCACCTCGAGCACCACGGTCCAGAAGCCAAGAGCATGAGCAGACCAAAATCAGAATGGATTAACCAGGAAACCCTAGACAGATCCCTAAAAAACAACAAAGCCCTTGATGAGCACATACACATCACAAAGAGAAAGACAAACAAGGGAGCAAATAATCACCTCAGCCATCTCAGAAGCCCACTCGGTGTGCTCCCTCTCCGGTCGACCCGCAAGACAGCCCCAACGCCACGCCACCGTCCCAACCATGAAACGGACAGAGAAGGAAGATGGTAAAAAAACAAGCGAAATAAAATATAGGAACGATGAGCGAAATGAAAGCCACCTGAAGAATGGTTCCTGCTCGGAGTTTCCTTTTGTTAACATGGTTCTTGACAATGGTGGGAGGCACAAATGACATAATGATTTGGATAGATTGGTCAAGGGTAGTGAGGGCCAATGAAAGAGTGTTATTACAATACTTAGTTTACAATTCAATTGCAAGTTGCAACTGGAAATGTGCAATCCTATGTCTTACACTATAAAACATTCCACTTTGCTTCTCATTTAGTTTTGTGTTTACAGTGATACTAATTGTGCTCCCTGCTCGCACCAGATGAATATATGCAAAATAGTTGTCTGTGGCGGTTTTTGTTTTGGTTTACACAAGCAATAAAGAGCAATTAGACATGACACTTCTTTCCCAGCCTTGATTATTTGCTTCCTGTGCATGCCTTATAGTATTAAATATTAAATACATGGTTCATCAGGGGCATATAGATAGATGTGTTCATCAGGCATGTCCTAAATGAAACGGAGCAATATTGGATATAAACAGCAAATATAAAAAAATACTCAGCTCCAATACAAACATTAACCAGCCTAAGGACGATGTTATTAGAAACAGGACACTGTGGTTTCTGCTGGTTTATCAACAAATTAAAACAAGCCATTCAACAGACAACTTGCTGGGAGCGAGTCTTTCTAGCATAACAATGTGCAACTTACTCTTAACCAGATGAAATCAAGGTCCAACAACAAACAATAAAAGATCAAGAACAACTTTTATGCAATAAAGATATGAGAGAGAAGAAATCTTTACATAAGACAACTATAAACACTCGAGCACAAATAAGCAACACCTTTAAATACAAATAAAAGGGGTTGAGGGTTCATTGCATAGTGGGCTCAGATTCACCTTTCCTCGATCATATAACCTATCCCCGTCATCTCTTATCACCAGATCAATCTGTTTATACAATGGAGCTGCCCTGGTTATCACTCAACAAGAATGACCATCCAAGGACAGATCAATAGGTATCACAGGATCAAGAAGGATTCTAGAGACAAGAGGGAGGATCCAACTTGATACCCACAGGTGCCTCGATTGCTCAAAAGCATACTTATTTCAGCCATGGTTAATCATCATTGCCCTAGCACGAACACCATTGATCAATTTAGCAAATCCAGGAGCATAGCTACAGGACCAGGGCACCCACATGTAACCCAGAGCATCGCACGAGCTCCTATGATAGCAACTGAACATGAACAGCAGCCTGCAAACCCTAGAATAGCATGGATCCACTACTACAGATCTCAAGTAGGAACCGATGCATGAGTAGGGCATAGAGCAACAACCGTAGGAGCACCACATGAACATAGCCACGACCTTGTCCCATACAGTAGCCGAAGCAGAGGAGCAGGAGGAAGACGGAGCTCACCAAGGGTGGTTGTAGCCGAGGAGAGAGGCGGCTAGGTCATCTCCACGAGAGCGGGGACGCAATTTATACACGCAAGCGTGAAATGATGAAAATGCCCCTGGCGGGGTAGGCTATTTACATGCGGTGGCACGGTCGAGGTGAAACTATTCATTCCTACAGTACAGGATCTGATCCAACGAGCGAGGTCGTTCCAGGGGTTGATCTGACGGCCCAGATCGCATCAAGCAGCCAGATCCAACGGCCAGGAATCCAAATCGCTGAGGAGGCTTGTAGGAACATCCTTCTCTACTTTCTGGATGGATTCTCGATAAATAAGCAACACCTTTAAATACAATAAAGAGGGTTCAGGGTTCATTGCATAGTGGGCTCAGATTCGCCTTTCCTCGATCATATAGCCTACCCCGTCATCTCTTATCACCAGATCAATCTGTTTATACAAGGTAGCTACCCTGGTTATCACTCAACAAGAATGACCATCCAAGGGCAGAACAACAAGTATCACATGATCAAAAAGGATTCTAGAGACAAGAGGGAGGATCCAACTTGATACCCACCGATGCCTCGATTGCTCAAAGGCACACTTATTTCAGCCAATGTTAATCATCATCGCCCTAGCACTAACACCACTGGTCAATTTAGCAAATCCAGGAGCATAGCTATACGACATCCACATGTAAACCAAATCATCACAGGAGCTCCTATGATAGCAACCAAACATGAACAACATCCTGCAAACCCTAGAATAGCATGCATCCACAACTACAGAGCTCAGGTAGGGACCGATGCATGAGTAGGGCATAGAGCATCAACCAGACAAGCACCACATCAATATAGCCACGACCATGTCTAATATAGTAGCCGAAGCAGATGAGCAGGAGGAAGATGGAGCTCACCGAGGGAGGTTGTAGCTGAGGCAGTACTCAGTGGGCACCGGGGTTGCGCCTGAACGCCGTCCAACCGGCAAGGAACCGCTTCCTACACTGCACATCCACCACGCGACCACGTCGGAGTTGCGCCTTGCACCGTCCCGCCGACGAGCACGAACGCCACGGTCACATAATTCTCCTTGAAAACCACATACATATGCACACATGCTCTCATCTATTAGTATAGTTATACGTAGAAATTGCTAGTTGCTTCAAACCAAAAAAACTTAATTCATGCATTCATTGCCCTTTTTCACACAGAATAATGCATCAAATCCTATGACTCAGAAGTTGTTGATCATAGCAGGCCATGTCGCTCATCTTGACACCAACGTGTGTTGTTAATGAGACCAAAAACTATATTAAACGACAATGGCCAAAATCAGGTACATGTTGGTAACAGCAAATAACATGATTGGTAAGCTACATCAGTAAAATAACCACAGAATTGAAAGTGCAACTATCCCTAGATGGTTTTGGTAATTCATAACAACATAGAGCTCATTGAGCTAATGCTATTCCAAGATGACTATTTCAGGAAAGCTCAATGATTGGCATGGCATGGATGTGAAAGTGGAACCCTCAAAATGCTAAGGACAAAGGATTGGCTCAAGCTCAAAAGCTCAAGACTCTTCATTTTATATTTTAGTGATCCAAGATCACATTGAGTCTTTAGGAAAAGCCAATACTATCAAGGAGGGATGAGGTGTTGCTTAATGAGCCTCTTGCTTCATGTGCTTAGTGATATGCTCCAAAACCCTCAACTACTTTCCCATATCCACATATGACCTAAACCCTAAGCCAAACTCGGTCCTACCGATTCTTTCTATCCGGCGCCACCGAGTTTCACTTGTCATAAGCCACTGCCAAACCCTAGCAATTCGGTTCTACCGATAGGGATCTCGGTCTCACCGAGATGGGATTGCAAACTCTCTGTTTCCCTTTCGTAACTTTTCGGTCTCACCGAAAGAGCGAATCGGTCCCACCGAGATTGCAGTGTAAACTCTCTGTTTCCTTTTTGTAACTTTTCGGTCTCACCGAAAGAGCAAATCGGTCCCACCGAGTTTACCTGACCAACTCTCTGGTTAGCTTATTACCAAACTCGGTCTCACCGAGTTTGTGTAATCGGTCTCACCGAGATTACGTTATGCCCAAACCCTAACCATATCGGTCCTACCGAGTTGCATGTCAGTCCCACCGAAAATCTCTAACGGTCACTAGGTTTACCTTTTCGGTCCGACCGAGTTTGTTGATTCGGTCCCACCGAGATTGGAAAACTGTGTGTAACGGTTGGATTTTGTGTGGAGGCTATATATACCCTCCACCTCCTCTTCATTCGTGGAGAGAGCCATCAGAACACATACACAATTCCAACTCATATGTTCTGAGAGAGAACCGCCTACTCATGTGTTGAGACCAAGATATTCCATTCCTACCATATGAATCTTGATCTCTAGCCTTCCCCAAGTTGCTTTCCACTCAAATCTTCTTTCCACAAAATCCAAATCCTATGAGAGAGAGTTGAGTGTTGGGGAGACTATCATTTGAAGCACAAGAGCAAGGAGTTCATCATCAACACACCATTTGTTACTTCTTGGAGAGTGGTGTCTCCTAGATTGGCTAGGTGTCACTTGGGAGCCTCCGACAAGATTGTGGAGTTGAACCAAGGAGTTTGTAAGGGCAAGGAGATCGCCTACTTCGTGAAGATCTACCGCTAGTGAGGCAAGTCCTTCGTGGGCGATGGCCATGGTGGGATAGACAAGGTTGCTACTTCGTGGACCCTTCGTGGGTGGAGCCCTCCGTGGACTCGCGCGACCGTTACCCTTCGTGGGTTGAAGTCTCCATCAACGTGGATGTAGGATAGCACCACCTATCCGAACCACGGGAAAAACATCCGTGTCTCCAATTGCGTTTGAATTCTCCAAACCCTTCCCTTTACATTCTTGCAAGTTGCATGCTTTACTTTCCGCTGCCAATATACTCTTTGCATGCTTGCTTGAATTGTGTGATGATTGCTTGACTTGTCCTACAATAGCTAAAATCTGCCAAGAACTAAAATTGGGAAAAGGTTAAGTTTTTATTTGGTCAAGTAGTCTAATCACCCCCCCTCTAGACATACTTTCGATCCTACAAGTGGTATCAGAGCTTTGGTCTCCATTTGCTTTGATCTCCATAGCTTTTGGTGGTCATAGCCTTGGTTTCACAACCTAGGAGAGTATGGCGTCTAGCGAGGGAAATTATCACCGTAGAGGTCCTTACTTTGATGGTACTAATTTTGCTAGTTGGAAGCATAAAATGAAAATGCATATTCTTGGACATAACCCCGCCGTTTGGGCTATTGTGTGTGTTGGTTTGCAAGGTGACTTCTTTGATGGGAAAGAACCAAACCGTGAAGCTACCGCGGATGAGTTGAAGATGTTGCAATACAATGCTCAAGCTTGTGATATTCTCTTCAACGGATTGTGCCCCGAAGAATTCAACAAAATCAGCCGTCTTGAGAATGCAAAGGAAATTTGGGACACTTTGATTGATATGCACGAAGGTACCGACTCCGTCAAGGAATCCAAGTTGGATGTGCTTCAAAGTCAACTTGACAAGTTCAAAATGAAGGATGGTGAAGGTGTCGCTGAAATGTACTCTAGGCTTGCTCTCATCACAAATGAGATTGCCGGCTTAGGAAGTGAAGAGATGACCGATAGATTCATCATCAAGAAGATTCTAAGAGCCTTGGATGGAAAATATGATACCGTGTGCACATTGATCCAAATGATGCCCAATTACAAAGATCTCAAGCCAACGGAGGTGATTGGAAGAATTGTTGCTCATGAGATGTCACTTAAGGATAAAGAGGAACTTCACAACAAATCAAGTGGTGCCTACAAAGCCTCATGTGAAGCCCCTACATCATCAAGTGAGAAACAAAACTTCAATGAAGAATTGAGCTTAATGGTGAAGAACTTCAACAAGTTCTACAAGAGTAGAAGCAAAGATAGAAGCTTCAAGTCAAGGTCCTACAATGACAAAAGATCTTCTAGTCGAGAGCGAAACTGCTACAGTTGTGGAAGACCCGGACACTATTCCAATGAGTGTACGGCTCCCTACAAGAGAAGAGAAGATTCTCCAAAAAGAAGAAGCAAAGAATCACCACCAAGAGAGAGAAGGAGTAGAGATGATCGTTATGAACGAAGATACTCACGGAGAAGCAAGGATTCGGAAAGGAAGGAAAAATCATCAAGGAGCTACACAAAACGAAGACATCAAGCTCATGTTGGTGAATGGGTATCCGGCTCCGACTCCGACAGCCACTCCGAGAGAAGTTATCACTCCGACTCCGAAGATACTCAAGATGAAGGTGTTGCCGGTCTAGCACTTGTGTCAACCAACTCCTACGACATATTTGACTCACCAAATGAAGGAATTGGAAGATGCTTCATGGCCAAAGGTCCTAAGGTAACACACCCCGAGTATGTTGATTTCAATAGTGATGAAGATGACTTGTTAGGTGATGATTTGCTTGTTGACAACTCTAGTGATGAATACTATGATGAAACGTCAATTAATCATGCTAATCAAGATAAAACGAATGACAATGATAAGGAGAAGATTGAGGCTCTAACTAAAGAACTAAACACTCTTAAGTTAGCTCATGAAACTATCTTCGAAGATCATCGAGAACTTTTAAGAGCTCATGAGAAATTACGCTTTGAAAAGCTCAATCTTGAGCAAGAGCATGAGTTCTTAAAAGCAATCAATGATGATCTCCGCAAGAAAAGTTCTTCTTACATTGCCAAGCGTTTACTCTTATCCACTTACATGCCTCAAGTCAAGTCTAGTAACAAGAACAAGAAAGATTCTTCCTCTAGCAGTAACAATGATCATGCTAAATCCAATATTGTTGCTTCTAGTAGTTCTCTTGATTCCACTAATGATTCTCTTAGCCAAGTTACACTTGAGCAAGAAAATAGCTTATTGAAGGGAATTATAGAGAAAGGAGTGTACAAAAGCCTTGCCGGGAGTAAGCAATTCGAGGAAATTGTGCGCAAGCAAGGAATGCACCGGAAGAATCAAGGTGTTGGTTTTGAACGAAAGTTCAATGCCAATGGAGTTGAGTGGGAAGAAGATCAATACCCCAAGACAAAGTTTGTTCCTCAACAAGAGAAGTATGATACTTCTTTCAAGGGGACACAAGCTCAAGATGATCTTCCACCACAAGACTACAAGCAAAAAGGCAAGGACAAGCTTCAAGAGGAAATTGATGCATTTGAAGAAGCTCCTAAGACCTTAGTCAAGTGGATTCCCAAGACTACTTCAAGTTCCACTTCATCAAGTACGACTACAACTCCAAGGATTCCCATCAAGATGGTGTGGATCCAAAAGAAGAAGAACTAGAGAGTTCTTGAGGGTGACTCCGCCAACATACTTCACTCTTATCATTTTGGCAAGAACAAGTGCAATCAACTTCCACATCTTGCACTAGTTCAAGGAGTCACAAACCCTCTTGTTGGTAAGACAAGGGACAAGGTAACCTAAAAGTTTTCATGGACATCATCTTGTGTGTGCATCACTCTATGTCTATGGATATCCTTGTTTGTTCCTTGTGGGACTAACCCATGTAGGTATTGAAAGTGCAATTCACTCAAATGGATAGCTCCAAGTGATCTACATCAACATTGAGCATCCACATCTTCAACATCTACATGAAGTCATCATCGACAAAACCCGAGGTTAGTTCATCCCTCTAAGGGGGGATATCACATCTAGGGGGAGCTTTACTCTAAGACTTGAGCTAAAGCAACTCTAAAGATGTGAACACAACAATGCTTTATGTAAAAGTGGTAACCCCACTTGAGCTTAAACGATGAGTATGACCTATGATCAAGTGTTCTCACTTGACTCCTAAGTCAATATACTCATATATAGATGACCTTGTCATCGCAAATTGCTTGATAGATGCTAGAATTGGTTGTGCATGCCTTGTCACATATTTCATTTGCCATCTTATTGTGTGAGCATGCTGGTTGCATATTCTACTCATTCGAGGACATCCACTTGTTGTTTTGATTGTTTGCTTTTATTTCCTTTTGCCAAGTGGATGGACAAGAATGCCTAAGAACCTCCTCTAGCTATCTATGCTTTTCTCGTCTCAAACTCTATTCATGCTACATCACAAAATTTGATCAAGTCAGATTCGAACCACTCTGTGTGAGGAGCGCTCGGAGTCCCCGATTCGTCATAGACTTAAACTTCCAAAACCTCTTTATGATTCTCGGTCTGACCGATACCCTACTTTCGTTCCTACCGATATCATTAAGTTGATCTAGGTTTTCGATCTCGGTGCAACCGATTTGAACCATTCGGTCACACCGAGTTGCAACAACTGTATACAGTTTTGCATCTCGGTGCCACCGAGTTGTTCCACTCGGTCACACCGACAGGGTCGGGCTATATATAGTCACGGGCAAAAATTTGGAAATTTCTCCGAACCCCTTCGCCCGCGCGATAGCCTGCTCTGCCAACTTGGTCTCCGGATCGTCTCCTCGCCGCCAGCCGCCTCCAGTCGCTGGTCTCTGTCGCCGTCAACGGAAATTCAACCCCGCCATTGCCGCCGTAGCGAGTCTCCGCCGAACTAGGGTATGGACTCGATCTTTGTGCTATTCCCCAATCCGATTCTTAGCACATTGTGATCATCATGATTCTTGCCACGTTTGTTAAACTTCTATCCAGTCAATGAACTCGTAGATTAGGTTTAATTCGAAAATTTTAGGGTTAGGTTTCTGCCGAAACCATCTTGGACCCACCGAGTTGAAAAACTCGGTCCCACCGATTTGGCTTATGCCATTGCACAAGTGAGACTCGGTCTGACCGAGAATTACTTATCGGTGTGACTGATTTTGGAACTCTGTGAAACCCTAGCAGTCTCGGTGCCACCGAACTGTGACTCGGTCTGACCGAGTTCACTAGTTTAGGTGCCAAAACTGCTTCGGTATCACCGAGTTTAGAAATCGGTAGATCCGAGATGCTTTCAGTGGGAAACTAAAACTAAGTTTTTGAATTATTCTTTTGCAAAAATCTCTGCATTTTGTGATGCTTATCCACTCTATCTCATCTATAACCTATTCACAGGGTCAGCAGTCAGAGTTTGCATCATGTCAGACCAAAGTGATAGCCAGAACTTGTCAGAGCAGCAAGTGCAGATGAGTGAGGGCACTAGTCCCTCAAGTTCCTCAGATGATGGCAGCAGGAGCACCCCTAGCAATCTGCCTAAAGCTGCCACAAGACAGAGAAATAAGAGAACCTTAGACTCAGAAGATGAGGATTATGTGGCAGAAGAGGAAGCAACTTCCAAGAGAGTTGAGCCAGCACAGGGCATCAAACCAGGGATGAAGATCAAAAGGCTAGCAGGCGGGCAGCCTATGTCAAAGGCCAGAGCTTCAACTGAGAAGCCCACTCCCATTGAGCCAGTTGCTGCTGAAGGTAAGAAGAGGAAAGAAAGGGTGAAGAAAACTGTAGCCAGAGTGCTTGGCAAGGCTTCCATCATGGAAGATGAGGAGGAAGAAGAAGAGGTAGCTGCACCAGCACCTAAGGCACCCAAGCTGATGGGTGATGCCATAAGAACAGGGGCAGCTGCTTCTAAGGCCAAGCCAGCTCCAAAGCAAAGCCAAAGAGGAACACAAGAAGCATCTCAGCTACTGAGAAGAACAAGGCCCCAGTGCCTGAAGCTGCAGAAGAAGAAGAAGAGAATGTTCTTAGAAAGCTCAAGCCCAAGATCCCAGACCACAACGATGCTCATCCTGTGGCTGAGGATATGAAACTCAGGAGAGATTCAGGGCTCCGGAAGTGGAGAGAAGAAGACCCGTATGCTTCAAGGAGAAGGACTGCAGTTGACTACAGGTTTCACACCAAGGAGCAGCAAGACTTTTATGAGACAGTGCTGCTAGACAAGAAGCCAATTGTCTGTGATATGAGATGGGTTGATTGACAATACATCAAGGACAACAAAGAGTACTACCCTGGAGTGCAGGACAGCTTCAAGGCATGTGGAGTAGAGGACTTTGTTGGGCAGAAGCTCACAAAGTGGAACGAGGAACTCATCATGCAGTTCTACTCCACAGCCCATTTCTATCTAGATGGCAGGATTGTATGGATGTCAGAGGGTACGAGGTACCAGTCTACAGTTGCTGAATGGGCTCATCTGATTAATGCCCCAGAAGAGCATGACGATGACTTGGACATTTATGCCAAGAAGAAGATGGACCACAACTCAATGTCAAACATGTACAAGGAGATTCCAAATGAAGCACTTGATACGTTCAAGTTTGGCTCAGTACACTATCTTCTGTCAGGGCTGCCAACCATCAACTGGATTCTTAGGCACACCCTATTGCCCAAGTCTGGAGATCACAAGATGATCAGGGGCCACGCGATCAACTTGCTTCATATCTTTGACATGCCACAGAAATTCAAAGTCATGAGCCTTATGATTGAAACAATCAAGAGGACAGCAGCAAACCAGAAGAGGAGCTGTGGATATGCCCCACAGATTCAGGAGCTCATCAACTCTAAGATGGGCACGGGCATATACTTATTGGACAAGGAACACCTGCCCATCCGTCCAGACTTTGAAGATAATCAAGTGGTCATGACTGAGAATGAGCCATCATCTGCCCAAGCACAAGCCAAGAAGGAGAAGGCGAGGAAGGTGAAAGCTGCCAAGATGCCTACTCAAGAGGAGGCATCTGAATATTTCCTGAAAACCAAACAAGAGCAGCTTGGTTACTTGATTGCATCCACCCTGCGGATTGAGCAAGGACTAGCCACCCTAACTCAGAACCAGGCAAGCTTAGAGAGGATCATGGAACAAAAATTCTATGACTTGGATGTCAAAGTGACAGAGATTCACAGACTGCAGTGGAGCAGCTCCAGGATGACATGCAGGAGAGGAGAGGCAAGACTACAACTGATGCCTTTGCCAGAGTGCCACGAGGTCCGAGGTCGTCTGCAGTGCCAGTTGCTGACCCCAGAGCCACCACGTTTGCACCAGCTACAGCCTCAGTTCCACCAGCTCCAGCGTCCACTTCAGCCTCGACTCCGACCACGTCTACAGAAGGCTTCGTCCTTGGAGTGCTCCGGACTCCACCACCACCTGAAGATCAAGCCTGAGTGTCGACTTAGCACTATGCATTTTCTAGGAACTTTTTGGTAACTTGTTGCCAAAGGGGGAGAAAATGTATAGATCATAGGCTTCGAGAGAGAGTGTTGCTTTTATTCTCTCTTGTTTTATTTGGTGGTTTTTCGAACTTTGTTTGCTTTTGTGTGAGATACTATGTCATTACTCGTGAGACATTGATGATTATGTGTTTGATCATAAGCTACACTTAATGTTTGCTTAATATTATCATCTTATCTATCTTATGTGATCATTCACTATTCTTGGTGATGAGTGCATGTATTTCATTCTTATCATTTTAAGCGCTCCACCAAGATGTATATGACATGGAAGAGTAACCCATGACTCTAACTCTTTGTGCATTTGCAGTCCAAAGCAAATTTTAAATATGCACAAATTTAGGGGGAGCTCTTACTTGTCACATACTTCTCAAAGCGACGATATATTTCATGCTTATTATCACTTGTCGAAGCTTTGATCTATATGTTGTCATCAATTACCAAAAAGGGGGAGGTTGAAAGTGCAACTATCCCTAGGTGGTTTTGGTAATTCATAACAACATATAGCTCATTGAGCTAATGCTATTCCAAGATGACTATTTCAGGAAAGCTCAATGATTGGCATGGCATGGATGTGAAAGTGGAACCCTCAAAATGCTAAGGACAAAGGATTGGCTCAAGCTCAAAATCTCAAGACTCTTCATTTTATATTTTAGTGATCCAAGATCACATTGAGTCTTTAGGAAAAGCCAATACTATCAAGGAGGGATGAGGTGTTGCTTAATGAGCCTCTTGCTTCATGTGCTTAGTGATATGCTCCAAAACCCTCAACTACTTTCCCATATCCACATATGACCTAAACCCTAAGCCAAACTCGGTCCTACCGATTCTTTCTATCCGGCGCCACCGAGTTTCACTTGTCATAAGCCACTGCCAAACCCTAGCAATTCGGTTCTACCGATAGGGATCTCGGTCTCACCGAGATGGGATTACAAACTCTCTGTTTCCCTTTCGTAACTTTTCGGTCTCACCGAAAGAGCGAATCGGTCCCACTGAGATTGCAGTGTAAACTCTATGTTTCCTTTTTGTAACTTTTCGGTCTCATCGAAAGAGCAAATTGGTCCCACCGAGTTTACCTGACCAACTCTCTGGTTAGCTTATTACCAAACTCGGTCTCACCGAGTTTGTGTAATCGGTCTCACCGAGATTACGTTATGCCCAAACCCTAACCATATCGGTCCTACCGAGTTGCATGTCAGTCCCACCGAAAATCTCTAACGGTCACTAGGTTTACCTTTTCGGTCCGACCGAGTTTGTTGATTCGGTCCCACCGAGATTGGAAAACTGTGTGTAACGGTTGGATTTTGTGTGGAGGCTATATATACCCCTCCACCTCCTCTTCATTCGTGGAGAGAGCCATCAGAACACATACACAATTCCAACTCATATGTTCTGAGAGAGAACCACCTACTCATGTGTTGAGACCAAGATATTCCATTCCTACCATATGAATCTTGATCTCTAGCCTTCCCCAAGTTGCTTTCCACTCAAATCTTCTTTCCACAAAATCCAAATCCTATGAGAGAGAGTTGAGTGTTGGGGAGACTATCATTTGAAGCACAAGAGCAAGGAGTTCATCATCAACACACCATTTGTTACTTCTTGGAGAGTGGTGTCTCCTAGATTGGCTAGGTGTCACTTGGGAGCCTCCGACAAGATTGTGGAGTTGACCCAAGGAGTTTGTAAGGGCAAGGAGATCGCCTACTTCGTGAAGATCTACCGCTAGTGAGGCAAGTCCTTCGTGGGCGATGGCCATGGTGGGACAGACAAGGTTGCTACTTCGTGGACCCTTCATGGGTGGAGCCCTCCGTGGACTCGCGCGACCGTTACCCTTCGTGGGTTGAAGTCTTCATCAACGTGGATGTAGGATAGCACCACCTATCCGAACCACGGGAAAAACATCCGTGTCTCCAATTGCGTTTGAATTCTCTAAACCCTTCCCTTTACATTCTTGCAAGTTGCATGCTTTACTTTCCGCTGCCAATATACTCTTTGCATGCTTGCTTGAATTGTGTGATGATTGCTTGACTTGTCCTACAATAGCTAAAATCTGCCAAGAACTAAAATTGGGAAAAGGTTAAGTTTTTATTTGGTCAAGTAGTCTAATCACCCCCCCCCCTCTAGACATACTTTCGATCCTACAAGAATATTCTGTTGCACGCTACCATGTATTTCTGAATCACAATGAGTTCACAAATTTTGTGCACAGGAGATGGCAAAGGAGCATCCACTTGTTTTCAGTTACTTATGAGTGGAACCACCGGCTTCTTCAACGACCGGGAATCATAATGGTAGCAAATCAGCAGCAAACCAAGCAGCTGCACTACAACTACACCTGCTTATACATCATTAAAACCTGACAACCAGGTGTTGTATATCTGACTACACCCCACTTAAAACCTGACAACTACACTTTATTAAACACAACAACCATGTATTTATAAAAAAATGGCAACCACCCCCTTATCGCGGATAGCAAAGTATATTCACGGCAACTACGGGTTTATAAACATGGCAAGGTCATATGAAAAAACATATGACAACAAGGTATGATTAATCTGACAACCACTCAATGGTTAATATGGTCAAAACAGTAAAAAAACATGGCAACTGCTGACATGGACTATCAAATTAAATCCCCCCTTGCACTGAAATACACTCCTAAGAAATAAAAAATGTTAGTTATATTCGAAACAATTATGGTTTGTGTCTAGAGGAAACATCACAAAAAAATATCTCACTAAAACAGAAAAGGTTGGCAGTTGTGTAGTCGGCACACACCTTATTGTCTGTCCGCCTGCCCCTTGCATCCGGATCCAGCTTTCTTCCTGCTTGGCATATCGACACCCCCTCCCCCTGTTTAAGAAAACACACAGAGGAGGAAGAAACACACCATGAGAGAGGGAGAGAGGGCACTTCTCACATAACCAATATGCAATTCAGGTTAGCTTCTACCCAAGGATCAAATGCATGCATTTTGTTTAGGAAAAAGCTACTGATGTTGCCTGGAAAAAACAAGGTAACTATTGGCAGGACTAAGATAAGCTTGACACTACAGATAAACTATAAGACCAAGGATTCTCATGATGATAAAAATATGTTGAGATGCAGAGAAAAGGAGATAGGAAGCAGCAATGATGACACAAATAAACATATGCCATTCACAGGACTGTAAACACCAAACCGGTGACTACATCTAGTTCATCAATCAACTGGAAAAAATAAAAGTAGCAGCATCATCTCTAATCAGCAAAAAAAACTCCTAGTTCACCGTCAGACAACTGGAAAATAAAAGGCATCAACATAGACTTGTATAGACAAACATCAGCAACGACATAGAAGGCAAGGACAAACATGCATAGATAGACAGTAGCAGCAGCCTAAAACTTGCTCATAGCCTCTGAACTGAATAAGTCAGGCGGCAACATAAAGCCTGAAATCTGCATATGGAAGAAAATAACAAGCCTAAGCCACCGTCGCCACCTCCCCTAGGGTACGGCCCCTCCCACGAGCCCATCAACAGAAACAAACTCCAGCTCGCCCCCATGCACCTAGGCACGCCCCGCTGTGGTCACCACGCTGTACGGAAGCATCACCATGCTCTCCTACGTCCTGTACATCAACGCCCCTCCCTTCGCCACAGGCCGGCCGTGAACCATCCGCCCCATCAAAAGCGCCTGCACCTCTCTAGTCGGCACAGTCCGCCTCACCCGCCATGGCGTGGTTCCCCCTACAAACCCCCCACCGCTCCACCACATGGCATTGATCTGCAACCGCCGCTCGCTCCCCGCCGAACCACGAGAGAGGGAAAAAGTGCGCGAGGTACAAACAATGCATCAGGGTGGACTCACCGGAGTTGCCTGCACACCTGCAACGGATGGATCCAGGAGGGAGTTGCCGCCCGTGCCCTTTCTTGAATCCGGTGAACCCGAAGCAGATTGATGATGATGAACAACACCTCTTTCGTGTTGATGTCCGCGGTCCAATCGCGCCGGGCAATGAGCAGGCGGCTGCCGGAGGCGAGGTCGACCTCCACAACCGAAACCCTAGCAGGGGGAAATTGATGGGGGCGACCACAGGAGTCGAGGAAAAGTGGATCGACGCGGTGAAGCTAGTAGAGCTGCAGCTGCGTGTGTGCCGGGCGGCGACGGGGCGGCCGGAATCGACCGGCGTCCGGGGCGGCGAGCAGTGGGGATCGAGTGAGTGGGCAGGAGGGGGGACGAGAGGAAGAGGAGAGGGGCTGCGTGAGTGCGGGGGAGAGCGGCTAGGTCATCTCCACAGGAGCGGGGACGCAATTTATACGCGCAAGCGTGAAATGACGAAAATGCCCCCGGCAGGGTAGGCTATTTACGTGCGGTGGCACGGTCGAGGTGAAACTATTCATTCCAGCAGTAACTTTTTTTTATCCGACGGACGAGGTCGTTCCAGGGGTTGATTTGACGGCCCAGATCGCATCAAGCAGCCAGATCCAACGACCAGGAATCCAAATCGCTGAGGAGGCTTGTAGGAACATCCTTCTCTCATCTCCTGATAAGTCTTTGTAGAGATTTCACTAGGTGGACTACATACGGAGCAAAATGAATGAATCTACACTTAAAATGCATCTATTTACATCTGTATGTGGTTTATAGTGAAAGCTCTACAAAGACTTATATTTACAAACAGAGGGAGTAGTTAGGTCATAATTATTATTTTTCTCGCCAAGGTGGCATTTTAGCGGATGGCGACGCTTCATCTTCAAGATAGTCTTTCAGGCTTTAATCCGAGTTCGTCCATTAGAACGGAGTCGGCGGATGGTTGTCATCGACAAAATCAAAACCAGCTCCGACAAAGAAGTTGGTTGTCAGTGACAAAATCAAAGCCAGCTCCAACAAAGAAGCAGAGATGATGGCTGTGGTCGTCCGATGGTGCAAGGTTGAACCTATATAATAAATCCACATACTTTTCCAAAAACAAAACAGTACACAAGGCTTTTTCATGCAGCTACAACACAACTCAACTCTCATCAACATAACCTTCCATTAGTTCAAGGTATCATCAGCAAGATTCCAGTACACAAGCAAATCGCCAACGTTCAGAAATGCGGCGTCATATAACTGGTCATTCATTCATTCGTGCACCAGAAGTCAGTACAGACATCTAGAATCCAACAATATGAAATGGTACTACCACGATGATCCACCAATTTCCAAATTGGTTCACAGCAAACCAAAATAAACCTTACATAATATTAGTGGTAATAACCGCAGTGAAGACGGAGGGAAACTAAGGAAGAAAGATTAGTGATGGCTATAATAGTACTTCGGTAGGTAGGTATCACCATAGCTCATCCAGGACAGGTTAGTGCCCGGACGAGGTCATCGGTGTTAGTGGAGAATAGTTGCAGGAGTTGTTGATGGGCACGTGCAGACGAATGCCTCCTCTTACAAGGAGTCGCTGCGCTGGGTCTTGGCCTGAGGAGACTCAGGTTAGGTTTGCCAAGCCCCAAAGAAGAGCAGTATGCACAACTGCCGGGCTTGTGGCGGCAAGACATTGATCCATGAGCTTGAGTTGCCCTTCCCTAACATCATCAGCAGCCTTGGCTCCATTCCCCATTGCTCTACACTGCAAAAGAGCAGATGTCTTAATGAAGTGATGTTGGTAAAAGGCTGCAGCAAGCAATTTTTGTACAAAAACATAACCGGCAATAACATTTGCAATAGGCAGCTCCAGGAATAATGTGGATAAACAAGTAAGCTTAAGCAGGTACTCCCTCCGTTCCGAATTACTTGTCATAGGTATGGATGTATCTAGATGTATTTTAGTTCTAGATACATCCATTTCTGCGACGAGTAATTTGGGACGGAGGGAGTACATAATAATTCACAAAAGTAATTATGCTGGACTTGATGCCGCTTTTGCTGAAAGTCAAAGTACTCATGTTTTTATTTGTTCTACTGAAAGGCATCATGTTAGCTTGGACTGTGGTACAAGGGCAGCGAGAAGACAAGGTTTTTACCAAGCTTACCGAAGAAACATGCTGTTCGAAAATATTACGTACAAACCATCAGTGTAACAACTATCGATTTCAAATTTAGGCAATGTCCAGGAGAAAAGCACGGCCTGAGAACTTTACTGGTTAAGTTCGGCTTGATCATTTGACCACTAGGCTTGAAGGGTCCAATTCCATTACAACCAATACATAACAACTTCAACAATACAATAACGGCAATTATTATAATTTTCACATGCCACAACCAGTCCTTCATGAATTCTGGAATATATTTTTACCACATTTCTTACTCTAATTTGAAATAGCCAAGTGAACTGATGCATGTAGAATGACTCGATTGGGTGCAAGATTGATGTTCCAATGGTTGCTTTACTCTTCTTGTCATAAAATTTTGACATGTATGCTGCTTGTATTTATGACTACAAAAGTAAAAGTAACTAGTAAACCAATAGCCCCATCGTCTTTTTTTCTCTTCAAGTTGCAAATTATCAAGTGTCATTATCTGCTTTTATAGTCGTTACCATTAACAAAGGCCATTCGCAGTTGCATCTTCAATCACATCCCAAGCTATTGCTCACTCAAATTGTGAGACTGCATAGAACTATCAAAGGCAAGCATACCAAAGGCCATATGATGGCATCTTATCTCATATAGGACAACAGGCAATATTTGGCATTCATGGTAGCATGTACAACCCCACCACCAAGAAACAATGTGCAAAACACCTTGTTATATACTCCCTAGATACATCCGTATCTAGACACATCAAAGACAAGAATTTTGGGATGGAGGTAATAGTTAACTACACATGTCAGATGTGAAGCTGAGGTGAGATGATGCTGTAATGTGAAGTGCTCCAGGTTCTTTAGATTCATATACAGCACAGGGAAGTTCAGAGTAGGCTCGTGGAACCAGCAATAGATTTATGCATCAGTACTTTTGTAATCAGATGTACATCCTACAGTATTCCAACAAAGCAGAGAAAGGTCACCACTGGAGAATGTGCGTCCTGCTCCCAAGACATTACTCGCTAAACTGCCAGGATTTTACATCCACATTTTCCATGCTTGGTTTTACCGGATTAACTAGTCACTTTCCAGCTTTGTTCCGCAGGACGAACATACCCAGACCACACTGAATATGTGCAAGCTGAACTAAAGAAAATCAATTGCTAACTGTACCAATCAACTAGTACAGCAACTGGCATTTGACTTTGTGATCCGCAGCTAGATAGATCACGGATCACCACAAAGTACTAGATGCACTCATACAGCAACACTGCAAGGATCCTACAAGTCTACAACGAGAAGCATGTGCACAACAGAGTACTAGTCGCAGCAACTCCTTCAGGAGTCGCTGCAGAGACAAGGATGTCCACCAATGCACCTACAAACGATCTCGAGCAGCTTACTACCGCTAAAGCATCGTCGGGGCACCAACATTCTCCCAGAGTGATGCGGCGGCGCTCCCCTTCTCAGGAACGGAACCATCGAGGACACAAACAAAAATCCCCAGCGCCACCGCACATTCCGCTAGAGAGATCATCGCAAGCTACGCCCCCCGAAACAACCCACCAATAAGCGCACGGGCACGGAAGAAGAAAAGGCAGTGTCGCACAGCGGCGCGAGAGGGCGTTCCTGTACCTCGGAACCGGCCGCATCCGGCGAGCGCGAGCCGGCCGGAGCCCTCCGCGGCGAGGAGGCCCCGGCGCCGGCCCGATCGGGGGCCCCTGGCCGGCGACGGCGAGGGGCGAGGCGGGGAGAGCGCGATGGAAACCCTAGCCCCCCACGCGGAATGGGGGAAGAGCCGCTGCTGGTGCGACGATGGATGGCAATAGTCTCGGCCTCTCGGGGGTGGTTGTATTGAAAGGTTCTGAGATGGCAAGGACGGACGGACGGGCGACACCCTGGGCCGCAGTACCACGCCACTCCGCTTCCGGATTTCCCGCGCGAGCGCGGCGCCGTGATTTTACGCTCCTGCCCCCTCGACGTGACGACGGGACGTCGGACGCCCCACCGCACTGCGCCAGCGCGTGGGCGAGGGCAGCGGGGTAATTTCCAGGCGCCGCCTGGCCTCGCCGGCGACAGAGGCCGCACGCACGCCTCGGTTTTACTCGCTCGCTTGTCGCGGAAACCGGAGCGGGATGGTGGGGGAGTGAATTCCAGCTGGGATGGTGGCGCGGAGAAGCAACGCGGGTCAGCTTGACGTGGGAGAGGAGGAGGGTGGCAGGGCAGAGCATTCATCAGTTTTCGTTCCCAAATGGTTCGGCGCGCATCATTGATGGTTGATGTGAGCGCGAGCGCCAGGCCCAGTAATGATGCCCTGCCCCTCTCTCCTCTCCTTCCCTGCTGCAAATGCAGTGCATCGTATCATCTCCACTGGAGTCGATCGCTGCCTACGGAGCAGACATTGTTTTTACTTGAAATGATAAAATCTGAGCATGGTAATCGAACGCATTTTTATGATATCTTATGTTGTGGGATGGACGGTGATTTTCTTTAGCAAGCATGCCAATTCTCGTTAAAAAAAATAAACACCGCAAAAATTTGTCATGCTTGTTAAAAAAAATTATCATCCTCGCGGAGCTTAGTTCGCCGTGCTCAAAAATATGACATTTGATTTGTAGCGAGATATTTTTTATTGGTATACTCGGGATTTTTTTCTTTTTGAAATACTTTCTCGTGCCCTAACTAGGGCAACTCCAACCTCGTGCAGCAAAACGCTCATAAATATCCAAACGTCTACGGCGTGATACGGTGTCTGAAATCCCGTAAACCAAATACAAACTCATGGGAGGCTTGGAGGGGTCTAGGCGGAGATGATTCTCGTAGATCTCCTCATACGGTATCTTGTTGAGGTAATTAGGTTGGAGGGGAAACGGGATAAAAGATTTACCCAGGTCTAGGACCTCCGTACGAGGTAAAATCCTTTTTTGAGAACATAGTACAGACACATACGCTCATATATACGAGCATATATTCTTTTTATGAACACATATAGATCCTATCCATATGAGTACCTTCGAGACATCAAGCCGGGATATTATCTTGAGGTTGATGAAGTCATCACAGACACCTTGTAGTCGACGGCAACTCTCCCACTGAACATGCATTGCCGGAAATTCTGAAATAAATCCAGGAATAATGCGAGCGCCGGGATTTGAACCCTAGTGGGCTGGTAATACCACTGTCCTCATAACCATCCAACCACAGATTGATTCGCGTACGAGGTAAAATCCTACTCATACTCGCGTATATTGCAAATTGGGATGTACAAAGTACACGTATAACCGAGAGATTGTAATTGTGTATCGATTATCTCAACATCGGGTTATATAACATACCGGGACCCCTACGGTTACACGCCTAGTCGGCAATGTCGGTGGAGGGGAGTCCTCCACGGCTTTGGCTTCCTTTTCTTAGACAGTAATGATTGGATTTTTGCATCACTTTTATGGCCTATCCTAGCGACAAAAATCCCTCATATCATATACATCTTACATTTTTCATGTACATAGTGCATAGTTTTAGATATTTACCCGTTTCACCAAGCTCACTGCACAACTTCTAGATTTTATTTCTTTTTATTAGTAACTTCTAGATTTTATTTCTTTTTATTAGGTTTGCTTGAACTGACAGTGATTCCCTAGGTTGATAGTTGTCGCACGCATTGTTTTGTAGATCCCAAAGATTATGAAGGGGGGGGGGGGTTACGACTCAACTCCGTATAAATCTATGAAAATCACATTAGCAAATGGCCCTAAGATGTATTGTGAGCACAAAATGTGATGGCATGCTATGGGTAATGCAAGGGAAGGAGTTTCAGTTTGACATGAAAGTCATGGAGGTAGATTCGTATGAGGGGGAGACTTGTCACATAGAAAAGGACAAAGCTTGGGCTAAAATCGTAGAAGTTCAGACATCAGATTTTGGTCCTGTGGAGAGTTTGATATTAAGACATTTTACGAACTGTCAAACCGAAGAACCCATACCATGGGTCTATCGGGCTTTTCGAGACGAATCCAAGAACACACAAAATTGAAGTTCATATGGAGAAATGATGACCAAAATACGAAACACCACCGCAAACTCCAGAGAAGAAGACGGCGTGTGGTACGACCGTGGATGGTCGTACCATTGCTCATATCACAGCTTCCCGAGGCTGCAAAATCAGCCATAGCTTGCATAATGTTTCACCGATTTCGTCTCTGTTTGTTCATATGTGATCCTTGGCAACCAAGGGAGCTATTATGAGAGGATAAGGCCTCCCCTGGATCCCATGGATGCAAGGTGAGGTGAAGGGTCTATGAAGGAGGGGCCTCCTATATGTTCACCTCCAACCCTAAGCCGTCGTGATTTGTTCCGAACAACTCCATACAACCACCGGATGGCTCTCCCTCTCATCTAGAGGGGAGGTCTCTCCCTCCATAGCTTCCTCTCCATTGGCACCACCATGAAGGCCGTGCAAGAGGAGGAGAAGGAGGCACAACCTCCACCATCCTTACTGGCGTCAGCCTAGGCCGTGCTCGCCGGCCGCCATCTCCATCTCACTCCTTCCTACTATAATATGTATGATTGAACATGTTGATGACATCAATGAAGCATTCATCACCAGTGCACGAACACCTTATATGATTTTGCTAGTAGCAACGTTCGGCTGGAAAGAGACACCGTCGCTAACTTGGCCAACTACTAGCAGTGTCAAAAAAATTATGGACCCTTCTACTATTACAGAACTAGCAGCGTTCCGTGGATGTAAACGTGTAGCGACCCGACCTCAGATGGTCAAGTCTCTGTGCTTCAGTGTCATCCCTGGATCGGTAATGCTAACACACATAGTACTCGAAGGATTTATAACAGAGTAGCAATCATCACACACTCATTACATCGAAAAGTCTCAAGAGAGAACTTATTACAATAATATGGCTTAAGGCCATCTAATGCGATAACAACAGAAGGCTTGGAAGATAAAGTGAGTCCATCAACTCCAACGGCATAGCTGAGCTGCACGGCAATGACCTAACGAACCTTACTCCTCGTCTGAAAAGTCTGCAACATAATACGTTGCAGCCTAAAAATGGGTCAGCACATGGAATATACTGGCAAAGTAACATAGTAGAGCAAGAACAGAATAATGCTATCACTACATGTATATTTGGCTGGTGGAAAGCTCTATGTTTATAGTTTTGCGTAAAGCCAATTTTTTCCTACAACAAAGGAATAGATTTTTAATTTAACTATCATGGTGGTTGAACAATATTGAGAAGGTAACCCCAACTCAATCCCAAATTAAAGTAGTTAACAACCCAACAATATTAATTAAAAGTGATGAGATACATGTGATAACCCAAGTACTAGATACTCAAATTTGTCCATAACCGGGGACACGGCTAACCATGGTTAGATTGTACACTCTGCAAAGGTTTGCCCGCTTTTCCCCACAAGACCCGATCGCCTCAGTTGGATTTCTCGCACTACATGGTGTTTGAGAAACGGATGACCGAGACACAGTCTTTCAGAAACGTTAACTCTTTACTCCGGGTAGACCATACCAAACCTACAAAACCCACTACCTGCTGATATACCTCTTTAAGAGCTTCACGTAACTTACTCAACTATGCTAGAGCCCATAATAGCTTGTGGCTGCACATGGAAATTTCTAGCATTAATCATCCCAGTTCCCTTTGAGCCTGGGTGGCGGTCCATAGGAAGATCACACGGGTACCCCGGAATTTCCAAAAAAACAGACAACACTGGGTTCCCCAGGTGCCTCAATCCACCCAGATGTTAATTTAAGTTGCCACCTTAAGTTGAACCATTAATTAACAATCTCACATCTGTCATGGATTTCACTCAAACCCAAAGCACATCTACGAGCATAACATAGCATAGTGTAGCAATATAAACAACACGTAGAAGTAACTCCCAAGGGTTTGATAGTAACAGGGCAATGGGTTCTACCTCAACAACTACTTCCCAACCCACAAGTTAATAACATCATAGTCATGCAATGTTTGAGGATTGGAACTAATGCATAAAAACTGGGTATGAAAAGAGTATGATCAATGTGTTACTTGCCTTGCTGACGATCCGCGAAACCTAGAGACTCGTAGTAACACGCTTCGCACTCCAGGTGTTCTATCGCAAACAAACAATAACATACATAAGTGACAAGCCAAAATGCACAAGCAAAACTCAAATAAGAGAGGTTGACCAGAAAGTTCAACTTAAGAACTCCAGTACGCAAAAAGAATCAAATCGAACGGAGCAACGAAACTCAAACGGCGAAAGAAACAAGATTTGTTTACTAATCTAGACTTAGGTCAAATTTTACAGTAGCAAAAACTTGTGCAAGTTGGTTAAACAGAAAGAGGGTCTCGAGACGAAGAACTAGGCGCTTGAATCGCCTAATTCCGACTAACGAGCGAAAAGATAAACATAAACTAAGATCGGATCAGAAATCGCGTTCGAAAATAATCACAGATTAATCCGATAAAAAGAAAACTGACGAACAGACTAACGAACGAGCGTTCGTTAACTGTAACTAACGGGCGAAAACCGTTCGTTAAAACGAACGTACGGACGAACGTCCGCTAATTAGAAGAACCGAGAAAACCCGGCGAACCGATCTAAAAAACGAACTAGGGTTTTCTAGAAAAACCGAACGGTTTATTTTTTAAAAACCGGTGGCTCGGAATCCGTCGCGGTACCTCCGGCGAGGGGCTCCGGTGAGGCGGGGTTGGGCGGCGGGGCTCGGTGGCGGCTCACGGGGCGGCAGGCGGTGGTGGCGGCGGCGGTGGTGTGGTGGTGTGGGGGGGGGGGCTTGGTGGCGGCTTTAAAGGGGGGCGGCGACTTGGAGTAGGGGGCAAGGCGCGGCGGCGGCGGCGGCAGCGGCGCACGCGCGCGAGGAAGGCGGCGGCGGCGACTTGGCCGGCGGCCCGGCTGGGTTTCGGCCCAGTCGGCTAGAGAGATGTTTTTTAAACAATTTCGCCGACAGAAATAAAATCCTAGAAAATAAAATAAAAATCTAAATGCCAAAAGAAATTTTCACCGTCTAAATAAAATATTTAGAACAAGATGAATATTTTCTTGGCCCTAAAATGCAATTTTGAAAAAACATGCAATTTTTCTAAATGCAAATAAAATCCAAATAAAATCAAATAAATGATTTTAATATTTTTCCTCCAATATTTCAATTATTTTGGAGAAGTCATATTATCTCCTCTCATTTATTTTAAAATGAAATATTTTTCGGAGAGAAAAATTATTAAAATAAAAAATCATCGTTTCATTATTTGATAAAAATCAAATATGAAAACCGGGAAATCCCCAACTCTCTCCGAGGGTCCTCGAGTTGCTTAGGATTTCAAGGATTGCGGAACGAAGATGCAATAAAATATGATATGCATGAATGACCTATGTATAACATTCCAAATTGAAATTTTGGGATGTTACAAACCTACCCCCCTTAAGATGAATCTCGCCCTCGAGATTCGGGTTGGCTAGAAAATAGGTGTGGGTGGTCTTTGCGGAGATCATCCTCTCGTTCCCAGGTGGCTTCATCCTCGGTATGGTGGCTCCACTGAACTTAGCAAAACTTGATAACCTTGCTACGGGTGACTCGGCTGGCAAACTCAAGAATCTTAACTGGCTTCTCCTCATAAGTCAAATCACTGTCCGACTGAATCACCTTCAAGGGTACTGTATCTCTTAACGGTATATCGGCCATCTCAGCATGACACTTCTTCAACTGTGAAACGTGAAACACATCGTGAACTCCTGACAATCCCTCAGGTAACTCCAACTTGTAGGCAACTTCTCCCATCCGTTCCAAAACACGATACGGTCCTACAAATCTTGGGGCTAACTTTCCCTTAACTCCAAAACGTTTTACTCCTCGTAAAGGTGATACTCGCAAATATGCTCTATCTCTAATTTCATATGTTACCTCCTTGCGTTTCAAATCTGCGTAACTCTTCTGCCTGGACTGAGCAATCTTCAGTCTATCACGAATCAGTTTAACCTTCTCCTCAGACTCCTTGATCAAGTCTGGTCCAAACAACCACTAGTCTCCTACCTCATCCCACATCAACGGTGTTCTGCACCTGCGTCCATACAGGGCTTCAAACGGTGCCATCTTCAAACTGGCTTGGTAGCTATTGTTGTACGAGAACTCTGCGTAAGGCAAATTGTCATCCCAGCTAGATCCATAATCTAGCGCACAGGCTCTCAACATGTCTTCTAGTATCTGGTTGACTCTCTCGGTCTGTCCATCCGTCTGCGGGTGAAACGTTGTACTGAACTCCAATCTCGTTCCCAAAGTCTGATGTAACTGATGCCAAAACTTTGAGGTAAATTGTGTTCCTCTATCTGATACGATGGTCCTCGGAACTCCATGCAGACATACGATCCTGGACATATATATCTTGGCCAACTTCGCACTTGTATAGGTGGTTTTCACTGGGATAAAGTGAGCCACTTTGGTCAAGCGATCGACTACTACCCATATAAAATCATATCCTGCTTTGGTTCTGGGCAATCCAGTGATAAAATCCATGCCAAGTTTATTCCACTTCCATTCGGGTATCGGCATAGGCTGTAACAGTCCTGCTGGTTTCTGATGCTCTGCCTTCACTCTTTGACAAACATCACATACGGCTACATACTCGGCGATATCCTTCTTCATACCAGTCCACCAGAAACGTTCCTTCAAATCCAAATACATCTTGGTGTTTCCGGGGTGTATCGAGTATGGTGAGTCATGAGCCTCCTGAAGTATTAACTTCCTGATCTCTGGGTTGTTGGGCACATAAACTCGATCCTCAAACCACAAGGTATCGTGCTCATCCTCACGAAAACCTTTAGCCTTTCCTTTGCTCATCTTCTCCTTTATCTCGGCAATCTCTTTGTCATCCTTCCGAGCTTCTTGAATCTTGCCTAATAATGTAGACTGAACCTCCATTGTTGCAACGAAACCTCTTGGAACAATCTCCAATCGAAGTTCCATGATATCCTCTGCTAACTCCTTCGGCAATCCCTTACTTTCATGGATATTGGCATAACTCTTTCGGCTCAAAGCGTCTCCTACAACATTGGCCTTTCTTGGATGATAGTGTAGCTTCATGTCGTAATCCTTTATAAGCTCCAACCATCTCCTCTGCCTAAGGTTCAGCTCCTTCTGCGTGAAGATGTACTTCAAACTCTTATGATCCGTGTACACATCACAACGGTTTCCAATAAGGTAATGTCTCCAAGTCTTCAACGTATGCACTACGGCTGCTAGCTCCAAATCATGCATGGCATAGTTCAACTCATGAGGTTTTAGTTGTCGTGAGGCATATGAAACAACTCTTCCGTCCTGCATAAGCACACATCCAAGTCCTAAGCGAGAGGCGTCGCAATACACTTGGAAATCCTTATGTATATCTGGTAGTGTTAGCACTGGGGCTGTAGTCAAACGTTTCTTCAACTCCTGGAAACTTGCCTCACAATCTTCCGTCCATTTAAACTTAGTGTCCTTATTCAATAGTTCAGTAATTGGCTTCGCAGTCTTGGAAAAATTCTCAATGAATCTTCAGTAGTATCCTGCGAGTCCAAGGAAACTGCGGATCTCGCTAACTGAAGTGGGTGCCAACCATTCAGTGACTGACTGAACCTTGTTGGGGTCTACTGCTATACCTTCTCCTGATATAACATGTCCAAGGAATCCGACTTCCTTCAACCAAAATTCGCATTTGCTGAACTTAGCATACAACTGATGTTCCCTGAGTTTCTCGAGAACTAACCACAAATGCTCTTTGTGCTCCTCTTCACTCTTCGAGTATACCATAATATCATCAATGAACACCACAACAAACTTGTCCAAATATTCCATGAACACCTTGTTCATCATGCTCATAAAATAGGCAGGGGCGTTAGTCAGTCCAAACGACATGACTATATACTCGTATAATCCATACCGCGTGGTGAACGCTGTCTTTGGTATATCCTTCTCTCGAATTTTCAACTGATGATATCCCGATCGTAGATCGATCTTCGAAAACTCCTTGCAGCTGATCAAACAGATCATTGATCATCGGCAGTGGGTACTTGTTCTTAATCGTCACTTCATTCAAAGCTCGATAATCAACAACCATCCGTAGGGATTTATCCTTCTCAACCAAAAGTACTAGGGCTCCCCGAGGTGACGAGCTTCTTCGAATGTAACCTTTCTCCAATAGCTCCTTGATCCATTTCTTAATTTCCTCTAGATCATTTGCTTCTGGAAAAACATCCGGGTAGTCCTTTACTACAGGAACTTCCTCCTGAACAACTCCCGTGAGGGCATTCACTTGGCTCCTCCTAGGCACATGCCTAGATACATACTTAATATTTTTTCCCTCCGGGGTGGTGAGATAAATAGACTTACTAGCACAGTCAATACTTCCTCCATACCTTGACATCCAGTCCATACCTAATATCACATCCAATCCTTGTGACTCCAAGATAATTAGGTCGGACGGAAAAACATGTGTGCTAATGGTTAGGGGTATCTGGTCGCACCATCGGCTAGCCATGTACTCTGCTCCGGGTGAACTCACTAGGAGAGGGGTCCTAAGGGTTTGGGTTGGTAGTTTAAACTTTTCCACGAATCCCATTGATATGTATGAATGCGATGCACCAGTATCGAAAATAACAAGAGCGGTAAATGACTTAACCAAAAACTTACCTATTACCGCGTCCGGCTGCTCTTCAACCTCCTCCACGTTAACGTGGTTAACTTGTCCTTTGTTGAATGGATTAGGCTTCTTCCTAGCGCTCCCATTTCCGTTTCCATTCCTTCCTTCGGGACAATCATTGGCATAGTGCCCTGTCTTCCCGCACTTAAAGCAAGTAACTTGACTTAGGTCTCTTTTGGCGGGTGTCGCTAGGTTGGAGCAGTTCTGATTGTTGTTAGCTCCCTTTCCATTTCCATTCTTAGCACCATTGTGATTATGCGATCCTCCTCCAGTGTGGTTGTGACCTCCATGGTTATGAACAAGTCCTCCCGAATTCGGGGTTAGGCGAGGCTTCTGCTGAGCTCCTGAGTTATACTTCCCTTGTCCGTACTTCCTCTTACGGCTCTCAATCTGCTGCTGCTTCCCTTCAATCATAAGAGCCTTATCTACCAACTCCTGGTAGTTGTTGAAGGTTGCTACCATCAACTGCATGCTCATCTCATCATTTAGCCCTTCCATAAACTTCTCCTGCTTAGCGGCATCTGTGGCCACATCATCAGGGGCATAACAAGATAACTTGCTAAACTCATTCACGTACTGAGCCACAGTACGGTTCCCCTGGCGTAAGTTGCGGAACTCCCGCTTCTTCATCTGCATAGCTCCAGTTGAGACATGGGCTATGCGGAAAGCTTGCTGAAACTGGTCCCAAGTGACATTGGCTACAGGAAAAGTGGTCGTGTAATTCTCCCACCATGAGGATGTTGGTCCATCCAACTGGTGTGCGGCAAAGCGCACCTTCTCAGCATCTGTGAAACCTGCGGTGGTCAACTCCCTTCCAATACGGCGTAGCCTATCATCAGCAATTATAGGCTCGGTGCTACTGGAAAACACCGGCGGCTGTAACCTCAGAAAACGGGCTAGGTTGTCAACCGGTGGTGGTGGTGGTGGATTGTTGTTGTTGTTGTTATTGTTGCCTTGGTTCTGAACTAACAACTGCATCAGGGTATTCTGCTGCTGGATCAACCGAGTGAGCTCCGGCGGGAAAGCAAAACCGGTGTCACATCTCGGAGGCATCTGATGGGTTTAGAGGGGAGAGACCAGAATAGAATGAGGTCTAATGAGAAAGCACTACCCATATGCACATGAGACAAACACAACCGTTTCACTCAATCAAGAAAGCAAGGGCATACAAGCGGTCTAGAACTATCGTAAAAGTGCTCAACTACTACTGATTACATGGGGAATACTAATAATATATGGTGGTCATCTTAGAAATTTTGATCGGTGGAAGACTCCATGATGTCTGCTCCAGCTTCGTCTTCAAAGTCATCCTCACTAGGATCTGAATCGGTGTCGTCGATGATGATGAAGTCCTCGGGGCGAATCTCATTGGGTTCTTCATCATCTTCTACTGCTGTGGGGTCTCCCATGAATATTCCGATCTTCTTAACTAGGTCGTCATTCTTCTCCAGTAGTGTCTTGATTTCCTCCTCATATCCATCGCGTGTAAACTTGAGTTCTTCCTCCAGCTCGATGATCCTAGTCTTCGCCTTCTTCAAGTCCATCATGTCCGCGCACATCTGGTTCTCCTGACGTCGAATGTGCTGGTTTAACTCCTGGATGAAAGCTGCAATGGATCTATCCTTCTTAGTGCTAATCACTTCCCATTGCTCGTCTCGGCGCCCACATATTTGGTAGATAGTGTCCTTGAGATCCCTGTGATACACTTCTCCAATGCGTCCCATGGTAATGTGAGCTGCCATACTCTTTCCTAAACTCCAGGTTGGTGCGTCGAAGGAAAATTCTATGGGTTTAGAGGTTGGCGAGAACGTCCTTCCTGGAACTTGTACTTGAATCATCCAGCGCTCCTCTTCTGGTAGGGTGGCGTTGTACGTCCCGGTGAAGCTTGGTATTCCAATGTTCAAGTACCTAGTGACTTCCTTCAAGTGACGTCCAAAAGGTGTGTCTTCATCCGGTTGTGCAAACTTGTTCTTCATCTCCGTCATCCTAAAGAGTAGAAAATGGAGAGGAGTCAGAAATGAGTAGAGAAGAGTGACCTATGGTTTATCTTAGTGGTCGTGTCCTACACTCAACGTGTGCTCTGATACCATCTTGTAGCGACCGGATCTCAGATGGTCAAGTCTCTATGCTTCAGTGTCATCCCTGGATCGGTAATGCTGACACACACAGTACTCGAAGGATTTATAACAGAGTAGCAATCACACACTCATTACATTGAAAAGTCTCAAGAGAGAACTTATTACAATAATATGGCTTAAGGCCATCTAATGCGATAACAGCGGAAGGCTTGGAAGATAAAGTGAGTCCATCAACTCCAACGACATAGCTGAGCTGCACGACAACGACCTAACGAACCTTACTCCTCGTCTGAAAAGTCTGCAACATAATACGTTGCAACCTGAAAACGGGTCAGCACATGGAATATGCTGGCAAAGTAACATAGTAGAGCAAGAACAGAATAATGCTATCACTACATGCATATTTGGCTGGTGGAGAGCTCTATGTTTATAGTTTTGCGTAAAGCCAAATTTTCCCTACAACAAAGGAATAGATTTTTAATTTAACTATCATGGTGGTTGAACAATATTGAGAAGGTAACCCCAACTCAATCCCAAATTAAAGTAGTTAACAACCCAACAATATTAATTAAAAGTGATGAGATACATGTGATAACCCAAGTACTAGATACTCAAATTTGTCCATAACTGGGGACACGGCTAACCATGATTAGATTCTACACTCTACAGAGGTTTGCGCACTTTTCCCCACAAGACCCGATCGCCTCCGTTGGATTTCTCACACGTGTTTGAGAAACGGATGACCGAGACACAGTCTTTCAGAAACATTAACTCTTTACTCCGGGTAGACCATACCAAACCTACAAAACCCACTACCTGCTGATCTACCTCTTCAAGAGCTTCGCGTAACTTACTCAACTATGCTAGAGCCCGTAATAGCTTGTGGCCGCACACGGAAGTTTCTAGCATGAACCATCCCAGTTCCCTTTGAGCCTGGGTGGCGGTCCATAGGAAGATCACACGGGTACCCCAGGATTTCCAAAAAAACAGACAACACTGGGTTCCCCAGGTGCCTCAATCCACCTAGATGTTAATTTAAGTTGCCACCTTAAGTTGAACAATTAATTAACAATCTCACATCTGTCATGGATTTCACTCAAACCCAAAGCACGTCTACGAGCATAGCATAGCATAGCGTAGCAATATAAACAACGCGTAGAAGTAACTCCCAAGGGTTTGATAGTAACAGGGCAATGGGTTCTACCTCAACAACTACTTCCCAACCCACAAGTTAATGACATCCTAATCATGCAATGTTTGAGGATTGGAACTAATGCATAAAAACTGGGTATGAAAAGAGTATGATCAATGTGTTACTTGCCTTGCTGATGATCCGCGAAACCTAGAGACTCGTAGTAACACGCTTCGCACTCCGGGTGTTCTATCTCAAACAAACAATAACATACATAAGCGACAAGCAAAAATGCACAAGCAAAACTCAAATAAGAGAGGTTGACCAGAAAGTTCAACTTAAGAACTTCGGTACGCAAAAAGAATCAAAATCGAACGGAGCAACAAAACTCAAACGGCGAAAGAAACAAGATCCGTTTACTAATATGGACTTAGGTCAAATTTTACAGTAGCAAAAACTTGTGCAAGTTGGTTAAACATAAAGAGGGTCTTGAGACGAAGAACTAGGCGCTTGAATTGCCTGATTCCGACTAACGAGCGAAAAGATAAGCAGAAACTAAGATCGGATCAGAAATCACGTTCGAAAATAATCGTAGATTAATCCGATAAAAAGAAAACTGACGAACAGACTAAAGAACGAGCGTTCGTTAACTGTAGCTAACGGGCGAAAACCATTCGTTAAAACGAACGTACGGACGAACGTCCACTAATTAGAAGAACCGAGAAAACCCAGCGAACCGATCTAAAAAAACGAACTAGGGTTTTCTAAAAAAACCGAACGATTTTTTCTAAAAAACCGGCAGCTCGGAATCCGGCGCGATACCTCTGGCGAGGGGCTCCGGCGAGGCGAGGTTGGGCGGCGGGGCGGCGGGGCTCGGCGGCGGCTGCGGGCGGCGCGGCGTGGCAGGCGGTGGGGCTGCGGTGGCGGCGACGGTGGTGTGGTGGTGGGAGGGGGGGCTTCGCGGCGGCTTTAAAGGGGGGGTGACTTGGAGTAGGGGGCAAGGCGCGGCGGCGGAGGAGTCCGGCTCGGACTCCTCGTCCGAGTCAGCGGTGGCGGCGCACACGCACGAGGAAGGCGGCGGCGGCGACTTGGGCCGGCGGCCCGGCTGGGTTTTGGCCCAGTCGGCTGGAGAGTTTTTTTAAAACAATTTTGCCGACAGAAATAAAATCCTAGAAAATAAATAAAAATCTAAAAATGCCAAAACAAATTTTCACCGTCTAAATAAAATATTTAGAACAAGATGAACATTTTCTTGGCCCTAAAATGCAATTTTGAAAAACGTGCAATTTTTCTAATTGCAAATAAAATCCAAATAAAATCAAATAAATGATTTTTATATTTTTCCTCCAATATTTCAATTATTTTGGAGAAGTCATATTATCTCCTCTCATTTATTTTAAAATGAAATATTTTTTGGAGAGAAAAATTATTAAAATCCAAAATCCTCGTTTCATTATTTGATAAAAATCAAATATGAAAACCGGGAACTCCTCAACTCTCTCTGATGGTCCTTGAGTTGCTTAGGATTTCAAGGATTGCGGAACGAAGATGCAATAAAATATGATATGCATGAATGACCTATGTATAACATTCCAAATTGAAAATTTGGGATGTTAGAAAATGATGCTAGTAGTGTACACAAAGGGAGCTACCATGCCATGAAATACCAGTGGTGTTTGACAAAGGGGTACCCGCAAGATGGCAGTAAACTAGCAGCGTTTGGCATGTAGGGGACGCCACAAAACTAAGTTGCATCACCATATTGGCCCACAACATGTTTGGGTTTAAACAATGAACAACATTTAAGCAGATAGAATGATGCTAATGAACGTACACATAGGGGTGTATCAATTTGTTGTGTGCTGCTAACGTGTTCTCAAATTTGAAAAAAGTGATGCTTGGCGAACAGACGCCGATGAGCCATGAATATATCTCATAATTTTTGTGTAACGCACTGAGGGCTTGTTTGGGTTAAAGGAAAGGAAAACATAGGATTGGAGAAGAACGTTGGAAATGAAGAGGAATGCAGTTGTAGAACATAGGAAAGAAAATGGTACACCTCCATGTAGAGTTGGTGTTCGGGACAGAGAAAAGGTGACCATAGGAAATCAACCGATGTGGGTCCCGAGCGGTATATTTTAAATATTGAAAAAGATCCTAGCTTCAATTCCCATATGATTACTTCCTTTGGTGATCCGGAAATGGAATAGAAAGGATTCTCACATTTTCCCCCAGAGGTGACCCTGAGTTGTCGAACCCATGGGAGGACGGTGCCCCTTTAAGCTAGGGTCTCAAACAAACTTTTGCTAAAGAGTTTATTCCAGCATTTGACTGGATCATAATTCAAACTGGCTCATGAAGAACACTTAGAGCATCTCCAGCTGCACCCCCAATAGGCCCCCATGCCCCCTTTTTGTCGCCGGCGCCAAAAATTCGGCCCGGCCGCGCCCCTATAAGCCCAATTTTCGCCGGCTCGGGCCGATTTTGGCGCCGAAAGACCCAGGCCGAACCCGGCGCGCTGGGGGGCATCAGGGAAACATATTTTGGTGAAAACGGGAATGGGCCCGCTGAGTCAGCGACTCGCCACCTTCGTCGTCCTCATCGCCTCGGTTCCCGCAGGAATCAATGCCAAGGCTGTTGCGCCGGTCGGACTTCCATTGATGCCTCATGGGCAGCGCAATGAAGGCGCCATGACGCGCGTCCCGCCACGCGGCACCCGACGGAGTAGGTCGCCGCCACCAACGGCGTCGAGCCCTGCGGTTGGCTCAACTCCGATGTGAAGGAAATATGCCCTAGAGGCAATAATAAAGTTGTTATTTATATTTCCTTATATCATGATAAATGTTTATTATTCATGCTAGAATTGTATTAACCGGAAACTTAGTACAAGTGTGAATACATAGACGAACAAAGTGTCACTAGTATGCCTCTACTTGACTAGCTCGTTAATCAAAGATGGTTATGTTTCCTAACCATAGACATGAGTTGTCATTTGATTAACGGGATCACATCATTAGAGAATGATATGATTGACTTGACCCATCCGTTAGCTTAGCACGATGATCGTTTAGTTTACTGCTATTGCTTTCTCCATAACTTATACATGTTCCTATGACTATGAGATTATGCAACTCCCAAATACCGAAGGAACACTTAGTGTGCTATCAAACGTCACAACGTAACTGGATGACTATAAAGATGCTCTACAGGTGTCTTCATTGGTGTTTGTTGAGTTGGCATAGATCGATATTAGGATTTGTCACTCCGTGTTTCAGAGAGGTATCTCTGGGCCCTCTCGGTAATGCACATCACTATAAGCCTTGCAAGCAATGTAACTAATGTGTTAGTTACGGGATGTAGCATTACGGAATGAGTAAAGAGACTTGCCGATAATGAGATTGAACTAGGTATTGAGTTACGGACGATCGAATCTCGTGCAAGTAACATACCGATGACAAAGGGAACAACGTGTATTGTATGCGGTTTGACCGATAAAGATCTTCGTAGAATATGTAGGAACCAATATGAGCATCCAGGTTCTGCTATTGGTTATTGATCGGAGATGAGTCTCGGTCATGTCTACATAGGTCTCGAACCCGTAGGGCCCGCATGCTTAACGTTCGGTGACAATTGGTATTATGAGTTTATGTGTTTTGATGTGCCGAAGGTAGTTCGGAGTCTCGGATATGTTCACGTACATGACGAGGAGTCTCGGAATGGTCGAGACATAAAGATCGATATATTGGAAGGCTATGTTTGGACGTCGGAATGGTTCCGGGTGAGTTCGGGCATATACCGGAGTACCGGGAGGTTACCGGAACCCCCCAGGAAGTATATCGGCCTTATTGGGCCATAGTGGGAGAGAGGAGAAGGAAGCCTAGGAGGGGGCGCATCCCCAGGCGCATCCCCAAGCCCAATCCGAATTGGGTGGGGGGCCGCCCCCCCCCTTTCCTTCCCCCTCTCTCCCCCTTCCTTCCTCTCCTAATCCAACTAGGGAAGGGGGGGGGATCCTACTCCCGGTGAGAGTAAGACTCCCCTTGGGCGCGCCATAGAGGGGCCGCCCCCCCTCCTCCACTCCTTTATATACGGGGAGGCACCCCATAGACACACAAGTTGATCTCTTAGTAGCGTGCGGTGCCCCCTTCACAGATTTCCACCTTGGTCATATTGTTGTAGTGCTTAGTCTAAGCCCTGCATCGGTAACTTCATCATCACCATCATCACGCCATCGTGCTGACGAAGCTCTCCCCCGACACTCAGCTAGATCTAGAGTTCGTGGGACGTCATCGAGCTGAACGTGTGCAGATCGCGGAGGTGTCGTACCTTCGGTGCTAGGATCGGTCAGATCGTGAAGACGTATGACTACATCAACCGCGTTGTCATAACGCTTCCGCTTACGGTCTACGAGGGTACGTAGACATACTCTCCCCTCTCATTGCTATGCATCAGCTAGATGGATCTTGAGTGTGCATAGGATTTTTTTTTGAAATTACTGCGTTCCCCAATAGTGGCATCTGAGCCTGGTCTATGCATAGATGTTATATGCATGAGTAGAACACAAAGGAGTTGTGGGCGTGGGTATATATATATTGCTTGTCGTCACTAGTTGATTCTTGATTCAGCGGTATTGTTGGATGAAGCGGCTCAGACCGACATACGCGTACGCTTACGCGAGACTGGTTCTACCGACGTGCTTCGCATAGAGGTGGCTGGTGGGTGTCAGTTTCTCCAACTTTAGTTGAATCGGATTCAATGAACAGGGTTCTTTCTGAAGATAAAAAGCAATCACTATACCGTGTTGTGGTTTTTGATGCGTAGGTAAGAACGGTTCTTGCTCAGCCCGTAGCACCCACGTAAAACTTGCAACAACAAAGTAGAGGACGTCTAACTTGTTTTTGCAGGGCATGTTGTGATGTGATATGGTCAAGAAATGATGCTAAATTTTATTGTATGAGATGATCTTGTTTTGTAATGGAGTTATCGGCAACTGGTAGGAGCCATATGGTTGTCGCTTTATTGTATGAAATGCAATTGCCATGTAATTGCTTTACTTTATATCTAAGCGGCAGTGATAGTCGTAGAAGCAATGGTTGGTGAGACGACAATGATGCTTTGATGGAGATCAAGGTGTCAAGCCGGTGATGATGGTGATCATGACGGTGCTTTGGAGATGGAGATCAAAGGTACAAGATGGTGATGGCCATATCATATCACTTATATTGATTGCATGTGATGTTTATCCTTTATGCATCTTATTTTGCTTAGTTTGGCGGTAGCATTATAAGATGATCTCTCACTAAATTTCAAGGTATAAGTGTTCTCCCTCAGTATGCACCGTTGCTACAGTTCATCGTGTCGAGACACCACGTGATGATCGGGTGTGATAAGCTCTACGTTCACATACAACGGGTGCAAGCCAGTTTTTGCACACGCAAAATACTCGGGTTAAACTTGACAAGCCTAGCATATGCAGATATGGCCTCGGAACACTGAGACCGAAAGGTCGAGCGTGAATCATATAGTAGATATGATCAACATAGTGATGTTCACCATTGAAAGCTACTCCATCTCACGTGATGTCCGGACATGGTTTAGTTGATTTGGATCACGTGATCACTTAGATGATTAGGAGGTATGTCTATCTAAGTGGGAGTTCTTTAGTAATTTGATTAATTAAACTTTAATTTATCATGAACTTAGTACCTGATAGTGTTTTGCATGTCTATGTTGTTGTAGATAGATGGCCCGTGTTGTTGTTTCGTTGAATTTTAATGTGTTCTTAAAGAAAGCTAAGTTGAAATATGGTGGTAGCAATTACACGGACTGGATCTGTAACTTGATGATTATCCTCATTGCTGCACAAAATAATTACGTCCTGGAAGCACCCCTAGGTGACAAACCCGCTGCAGGAGCAACGCCAGATGTTATGAACACCTGGCAGAGCAAAGCTGATGAGTACCCGATAGTTCAGTGTGCCATGCTTTATGGCTTAGAACCGGGACTTCAACGACGTTTTGAATTTCATGGAGCATATGAGATGTTCCAGGAGTTGAAGTTAATATTTCAAGCAAATGCTCGGATTGAGAGATATGAATTCTCCAATAAGTTCTACAGCTGCAAAATGGAGGTGAATAGTTCTGTCAGTGAACATATACTCAGAATGTCTGGGTACCACAACCACTTGACTTAGCTGGGAGTTAATCTTCCTGATGATAGTGTCATTGACAGAGTTCTTCAATCACTGCCACCAAGCTACAAGAGCTTCATGATGAACTATAATATGCAAGGGATGGATAAGACAATTCCCGAGCTCTTCGCAATGCTAAAGGCTGCGGAGGTAGAAATAAAGAAGGAGCATCAAGTGTTGATGGTCTACAAGACCACCCGTTTCAAGAAAAAGGGTAAAGGGAAGAAGGGGAACTTCAAGAAGAACGGCAAGCAAGTTGCTGCTCAAATGAAGAAGCCCAAGTCTGGACCTAAGCCCGAGACTGAGTGCTTCTACTGGAAAGGGACTGGTCACTAGAAGCGGAACTGCCTCAAGTATTTGGCGGAGAAGAAGGATGGCAAAGTGAAAGGTATATTTGATATACATGTTATTGATGTGTACCTTACTAATGCTCGTAGTAGCGCCTGGGTATTTGATACTGGTTCTGTTGGTAATATTTGCAACTCGAACAGGGGCTACGGATTAAGCGAAGATTGGCTAAGGACGAGGTGACGATGCGCGTGGGAAATGGTTCCAAAGTCGATGTGATCGCCGTCGGTACGCTACCTCTACATCTACCTTCCGGATTAGTTTTAGACCTAAATAATTGATATTTGGTGCCAGCGCTGAGCATGAACATTATATCTGGATCTTGTTTGATGCGAGACGGTTATTCGTTTAAATCAGAGAATAATTGTTGTTCTTTTTATATGAGTAATATCTTTTATGGTCATGCACCCTTGATGAATGGTCTATTTTTACTAAACCTTGTAGTGATACACATGTTCATAGTATTGAAGCCAAGAGATATAAGTTTAATAATGATAGTGCAACTTATTTGTGGCACTGCCGTTTAGGTCATATTGGTATAAAGTGCATGAAGACACTCCATGCTGATGGACTTTCGGAATCACTTAATTATGAATCACTTGATGCTTGCGAACCATGCCTCATGGGCAATATGACTAAGACTCCGTTCTTCGGAACAATGGAGCGAGCAACAGACTTGTTGGAAATAATACATACTGATGTATGCAGTCCGATGAGTATTGATGCTCGTGGAGGGTATCTTTATTTTCTTACCTTCACAGATGATTTGAGCAGATATGGGTATATCTACTTGATGAAACATAAGTATGAAACATTTGAAAAGTTCAAAGAATTTCAGAGTGAAGTGGAAAATCATCATAACAAGAAAATTAAGTTTCTACGATCTGATCGTGGAGGAGAATATTTGAGTAACGAGTTTGGTCTTCATTTGAAACAATGTGAAATAGTTTCGCAACTCACGCAACCTGGAACACCATAGCGTAATGGTGTGTCCGAATGTTGTAACCGCACTTTATTAGATATGGTGCGATCTATGATGTCTCTCACTAATTTACCACTATCAATTTGGAGTTGTGCTTTAGAGACGACTGCATTCATGTTAAATAGTGCACCATCAAAATCTGTTGAGACGACACCTTATGAACCGTGGTTTGGCAAGAAACCAAAGTTGTCGTTTCTTAAAGTTTGGGGCCATGATGCTTATGTGAAAAAGCTTCAACCTGATAAGCTTGAACCCAAATCGGAGAAATGTGTCTTCATAGGATACCCAGAGGAGACTGTTGGGTACACCTTCATAAGATATTCGTTGCTAAAATGGATCCTTTCTAGAGAAGGAGTTTCTCGCGAAAGAAGGAGTGGGAGAAAAGTACAACATGACGAGGTAATTGTACCTGCTCCCTTTTTGGAAAGTAGTTCATCACAGAAATCAGTTCCAATGATTCCTACACCAGTAAGTGATGAAGGTAATGATGATGATCATGAAACTTTTGATTAAGTTACTATTGAACCTCATAGGTCAACCAGAGTAAGATCCACACTAGAGTGGTACGGAAATCTTGTTCTGGAGGTCATGTTACTCGAACCTACGAACTATGAGGAAGGGATGATGAGCCCAGATTCCGCAAAATGGCTTGAGGCCATGAAATCTGAGATGGGATCCATGTATGAGAACAAAGTGTGGACTTTGGTTGACTTGCCGATGATCGACAAGCAATAAAGAATAAATGGATATTCAAGAAGAAGACTGACGCTGACGGTAATGTTACTGTCTACGAAGCTCGACTTTTTGCAAAAGGTTTTCGACAAGTTCAAGGAGTTGACTACGATGAGACCTTCTCACCCGTTGCGATGCTTAAGTCCGTCCAAATCATGTTAGAAATTGCCGCATTTTATGATTATGAAATTTGGCAAATGGATGTCAAAACTGCATTCCTTAATGGATATCTTAAAGAAGAGTTGTATATGATGCAACCAGAAGGTTTTGTCGATCCAAAAGGTGCTAACAAAGTGTGCAAGCTCCAACGATCCATTTATGGACTCGTGCAAGCCTCTTGGAGTTGGAATATATGTTTTGATAGTGTGATCAAAGCATATGATTTTATACAGACTTTTGGAGAAGCCTGTATTTACAAGAAAGTGAGTGGGAGCTCTGTAGCATTTCTGATATTATATGTGGATGACATATTGCTGATCGGAAATGATACTGAATTTCTGAATAGCATAAAAGGATACTTGAATAAGAATTTTTCAATGAAAGACCTCGGTGAAGCTGCTTATATATTGGGCATTAAAATCTATAGAGATAGATCAAGACACTTAATTGGACTTTCACAAAGTACATACCTTGATAAAGTTTTGAAGAAGTTCAAAATGGATCAAGCAAAGAAAGGGTTCTTGCCTATGTTACAAGGTGTGAAATTGAGTCAGACTCAATGCCTGACCACCACAGAAGATAGAGAGAAAATGAAAGTCATTCCCTATGCTTCAGCCATAGGTTCTATCATGTATGCAATGTTGTGTACCAGACCTGATGTGTGCCTTGCTATAAGTCTAGCAGGGAGGTACCAAAGTAATCCAGGAGTGGATCACTGGACAGCGGTCAAGAACATCCTCAAATACCTGAAAAGGACTAAGGATATGTTTCTCGTTATGGAGGTGACAAAGAGCTCTTCGTAAACAGTTACGTCGATGCAAGCTTTGACACTGATCCGGATGACTCTAAGTCACAAACCGGATAGGTATTTTTTATTAAATGGTGGAGCTGTCAGTTGGTGCACTTCCAAGCAGAGCGTCGTGGCGGGATCTACGTGTGAAACGGAGTACATAGCTGCTTCGGAAGCAGCAAATGAAGGAGTCTAGATGAAGGAGTTCATGTACGATCTAGGTGTCATACCTAGTGCATCGGGTCCAATGAAAATCTTTTGTGACAATACTGGTGCAATTGCCTTGGCAAAGGAATCCTGATTTCATAAGAGAACCAAGCACATCAAGAGACGCTTCAATTCCATCCGCGATAAAGTCAAGGAGGGAGACATAGAGATTTGCAAGATACATACGGATCTGAATGTTGCAGACCTGTTGACTAAGCCTCTCTCACGAGCAAAACATGATCCGCACCAAGACTCCATGGGTGTTAGAATCATTACAATGTAATCTAGATTATTGACTCTAGTGCAAGTGGGAGACTGAAGGAAATATGCCCTAGAGGCAATAATAAAGTTGTTATTTATATTTCCTTATATCATGATAAATGTTTATTATTCATGCTAGAATTGTATTAACCGGAAACTTAGTACATGTGTGAATACATAGACAAATAAAGTGTCACTAGTATGCCTCTACTTGACGAGCTCGTTAATCAAAGATGGTTATGTTTCCTAACCATAGACATGATTTGTCATTTGATTAACAGGATCACATCATTAGAGAATGATATGATTGACTTGACCCATCCGTTAGCTTAGCACGATGATCGTTTAGTTTACTGCTATTGCTTTCTCCATAACTTATACATGTTCCTATGACTATGAGATTATGTAACTTCCGAATACCGGAGGAACACTTAGTGTGCTATCAAACGTCACAACGTAACTGGGTGACTATAAAGATGCTCTACAGGTGTCTCCGATGGTGTTTGTTGAGTTGGCATAGATCGAGATTATGATTTTTCACTCCGTGTTTTGGAGAGGTATCTCTGGGCCCTCTTGGTAATGCACATCAATATAAGCCTTGCAAGCAATGTAACTAATGAGTTAGTTACGGGACGTAGCATTACGGAACGAGTAACGAGACTTGTCGGTAACGAGATTGAACTAGGTATTGAGATATCGACGATCAAATCTCGGGCAAGTAACATACCGATGACAAAGGGAACAACGTATGTTGTTATGCAGTTTGACTGATAAAGATCTTCGTAGAATATGTAGGAACCAATATGAGCATCCAGGTTCCGCTATTGGTTATTGACCAGAGATGAGTCTCGGTCATGTCTACATAGTTCTCGAACCCGTAGGGTCCGCACGCTTAACGTTCGGTGACAATCGGTATTATGAGTTTATGTGTTTTGATGTACCGAAGGTAGTTTGGAGTTCCGGATATGATCACGGACATGACGAAGAGTCTTGGAATGGTTGAGACATAAAGATCAATATATTGGAAGCCTATGTTTGGATGTCGGAATGGTTTTGGGTGAGTTCGGGCATATATCGGGGTACCAGGAGGTTACCGGAACCCCTCGAGAAGTATATGGGCCTTATTGGGCCATAGTGGGAGAGAGGAGAAGGAAGCCTAGGAGGGGGCACCCCCCAAGCCCAATCCGAATTAGGTGGGCCCCCCTTTCCTTCCCCCTCTCTCTCCTTCCTTCCTCTCCTAATCCAACTAGGGAAGGGGGTGGGAATCCTACTCCCGGTGGGAGTAGGACTCCCCTTGGGCGCGCCATAGGGGGGCCGGCCCTCCGCTCCCCCACTCCTATATATACGGGGGAGGGGCACCCCATAGACACACAAGTTGATCTCTTAGCCGTGTGCGGTGCCCCCCTCCACAGATTTCCACCTCGGTCATATTGTTGTAGTGCTTAGGCGAAGCCCTGCATCGGTAACTTCATCATCACCATCATCACGCTGTTGTGCTGACGAAACTCTCCCCCGACACTCAGCTGGATCTAGAGTTCTTATAACATCACCAAGTTGAACGTGTGCAGATCACGGAGGTGATGTACCTTTGGTGCTAGGATCGGTTGGATCGTGAAGACGTACGACTACATCAACCGCATTGTCATAACGCTTCTGATTACGATCTACGAGGGTACGTAGACATACTCTCCCCTCTCATTGCTATGCATCACTGATACGTCCATTTTGCATCATGCTTTTATATCGATATTTATTGCATTATGGGTTGTTATTTCACATTATGTCACAATACTTATGGCTATTCTCTCTTATTTTACAAGGTTTGCATAAGGAGGGAGAATGCCGGCAGCTGGAATTCTGGGCTGGAAAAGGAGCAAATATTACAGATCTATTCCGCACAACTCCAAAAGTCTTAAAACTCCACGAAATACCTTATAATAAATAATGAAAAATCCTCGCCAAAGATGAAGACCAGGGGGCCCACACCCTTCCCACGAGGGTGGGGGCGCACCCCCCCTAGGGCGCGCCCCCCTACCTCGTGGGCCCCCTGGTGGCTCTCCGATGACCATCTTCTCCTATATGAAGTCTTTTGTCGAGAAAAAAAATAGGAAGCAACCTTTCGGGACGAAACTCCGCCGCCACGAGGTGGAACCTTGGCGGATCCAATCTAGAGCTCTGACAGAGCTGTTCTGCCGGGGAAACTTCCCTCCCGGAGGGGGAAATAATCGCCATCGTCATCGCCAACGCTCCTCTCATCGGGAGAGGGCAATCTCCATCAACATCTTCATCATCAACATCTCATCTCAAAACCCTAGTTCATCTCTTATATCCAATTCTTGTCTCCAAGTACGGTATTGGTGCTAGTAGGTTGCTAGTAGTGTTAATTACTCCTTGTAGTTGATGCTAGTTGGTTTAATTGGTGGAAGATCATATGTTCAGATCCTTTATGCGTATTATTACCCCTCTGATTATGAACATGAATATGCTTTGTGAGTAGTTACGTTTGTTCCCGAGGACAAGGGAGAAGTCTTGCTATTAGTAGTCATGTGAATTTGGTATTCGTTTGATATTTTGATGAGATGTATGTTGTCTAGCCTCTAGTGGTGTTATGTGAACGTCGATTACATAACACTTCACCATTATTTGGGCCTAGAGGAAGGCATTGGTAAGTAATAAGTAGATGATGGGTTGCTAGAGTGACAGAAGCTTAAACCCTAATTTATGCGTTGCTTCATAAGGGGCTGATTTGGATCCATATGTTTCATGCTATGGTTAGGATTACCTTAATACTTTTGTTGTAGTTGCAGATGCTTGCAATAGAGGTTAATCATAAGTGGGATACTTGTTCAAGTAAGAACAACACCCAAGCACCGGTCCACCCACATGTCAAATTATCAAAGTACCGAACGCGAATCATATGAACGTGATGAAAACTAGCTTGACGATATTCTCATGTGTCCTCGGGAGCGCTTTTCCTTATATAAGAGTTTGTCCAGGCTTGTCCTTTGCTACAAAAAGGATTGGGCCACCTTGCTGCACTTTATTTACTTTTGTTACTTGTTGCTCGTTACAAATTATCTTATCACAAAACTATCTGTTACCACTTATTTCAGTACTTGCAGAGAATACCTTGCTGAAAACCGCTCATCATTTCCTTCTGCTCCTCGTTGGGTTCGACACTCTTACTTATCGAAAGGACTATGATATATCCCCTATACTTGTGGGTCATCAAGACTCTTTTCTGGCTCCGTCGCCGGGGAGTGAAGCGCCTTTGGTGGGTGGAATTTGGTAAGGAAAAATTTATATAGTGTGCTAAAATTTACTGTCACTTGTTACTATGGAAAGTAATCCTCTGAGGGGCTTGTTCGGGGTATCTTCACCCCAACTAGTAGAGCAAAGAGTTGCTCCTCAACCTACTGAACCTACTGAAAATGAAAATGAAATTCCTTATGAGTATCCTTCGGGTATGATAGAAAACTGCTAGCTAATCCTTTTACAGGAGATGGAACAAAGCATCCTAATGACCACCTAATATATGTGGGCGAAGTTTGTGGATTATTTAAGCTTGCAGGTATACCCGATGATGTTGCTAAGAAGAAGGTCTTCCCTTTATCTTTGAAGGGAGACGCATTGGTATGGTATAGGCTATGTGATGATACGAGATCATGGAACTATAGAAGATTGAAATTGGAATTTCATCAAAGTATTACCCTATGCATCTTGTTCATCGTGATCGCAATTATATATATATATATATATATATATATATATATATATATATATAATTTTTGGCCTCACGAAGGAGAAAGCATCGCTCAAGCTTGGGGGAGGCTTAAATCAATGTTATATTCATGCCCCAATCATGAGCTTCCAAGAGAAACAATTCTTCAAAAAAATTATGCTCGGTTTTCTGAAAATAATCGCACCATGCTCGATACTTCTTGTGCTGGCTCTTTTATGATGAAGACTATTGGATTTAGATGGGATTTATTGGATAGAATTAAATGCAACTCTGAAGATTGGGATCTCGACAAAGGTAAGGAGTCAGGTATGACACCTAAGTTTGATTGTGTTAAATCTTTTATGGATACCGATATTTTCCATAAGTTTAGCACTAAATATGGACTTGATTCTGAGATAGTAGCTTCTTTCTGTGAATCTTTTGCTACTTATGTTGATCTCCCTAAGGAGAAGTGGTTTAAATATCATCCCCCATAGAAGTAAAAGTAGCTGCACCTATCACCTTTCCCTGTTAGGATAAAGGATCGTGCTAAAGCTTCAACTGTGGTTCGTAAAAGCAATATTAAACATATACACCTCCTGTGCAAGTTAAAGTTGAACCTAATATTGCTATTGTTAAAGATCTCTTGTCTGATAATATTGATGGGCATGTTATTCAGTTCTACGGTGAAACTGCTAGAATTGCTAAACCTTATGCTATAGATAAAAATAGACCTGTGGTAGGCGTGCCTGTTATTTCTGTTAAAATAGGAGATCATTGTTATCATGGCTTATGTGATATGGGTGCTAATTCTAGTGCAATACCTATTGACTTATACAAAGAAATTATGCATGACATTGCACTTGTTGAGTTAGAAGAAATTATTGTTACTATTAAACTTGCTAATAGAGATACTATTTCACCAATGGGAATTGTTAGAGATGTTGAAGTCTTGTGTGGGAAAACTAAATATCCTGCTGATTTTCTTGTTCTTGGTTCCCCACAAGATAGCTTTTGTCCCATTATATTTGGTAGACCCTTCTTAAATACTGTTAATGCTACCATAGATTGCACAAGGGATGTTGTTACTGTCGGCTTGGATGATATGACTCATGAATTTAATTTCTCTAAATTTAGTAAACAACACCGTGAGGAAGAATTGCCTAGTAAGGATGAAATTATTGGTCTTGCTTCTATTGTCGTACCTCCTAATGATCCTTTAGAACAATATTTGCTAGACCATGAGAATGATATGTTTATGAATGAAAGAAGGGAAATAGATGAAGTATTCTTTAAACAGGAACCTATTCTGAAACACAATTTTCCTGTTGAAATCTGATACATCTCCAACGTATCTATAATTTTTGATTGCTCCATGCTATATTATCTACTGTTTTGGACTATATTGGGCTTTATTTTCCACCTTTATATTATTTTTGGGACTAACCTATTAACCGGAGGCCCAGCCCAGAATTGCTGTTTTTTGCCTATTTCAATGTTTCGAAGAAACAGAATATCAAACGGAGTCCAAACGGAATGAAACCTTCGGGAACGTGATTTTCTCACCGAACGTGATCCAGGAGACTTGGACCCTACTCCAAGGCATCAGAGAGGCGGTCACGAGGGTGGGGGGCACCCCCCTAGGGCGCGCCCCCTGCCTCATGGGCCCCTCGGAGCTCCACCGACGTACTCCTTCCTCCTATATATACCTATGTACCCCCAAACGATCAGAACATGAGCCAAAAACCTAATTCCACCGCCGCAACTTTCTGTATCCACGAGATCCCATCTTGGGGCCTGTTCTGGAGCTCCGCCGGAAGAGGGCCGTCATCACGAAGGGCTTCTACATCATCATAGCCTCTCCGATGAAGTGTGAGTAGTTTACCTCAGACCTTTGGGTCCATAGTTAGTAGCTAGATGGCTTCTTCTCTCTTTTTGGATCTCAATACAAAGTTCTCCCCCTCTCTTGTGGAGATATTCGATGTAATCTTCTTTTTACGGTGTGTTTGTTGAGACTGATGAATTGTGGGTTTATGATCACGTCTATCTATGAATAATATTTGAATCTTCTCTGAATTCTTTTATGTATGATTGGTTATCTTTGCAAGTCTCTTCGAATTATCCGTTTGGTTTGGCCAACTAGATTGGTAGTTCTTGCCATGGGAGAAGTGCTTAGCTTTGGGTTCGATCTTGCGGTGTCCTTTCCCAGTGACAGAAGGGGCAACAAGGCACGTATTGCATAATTGCCATCGAGGATAACAAGATGGGGTTTATTTCATATTGCATGAATTTATCTCTCTACATCATGTCATCTTGCTTAAGGCGTTACTATGTTTTTAACTTAATACTCTAGATGCATGCTGGATAGAGGTCGATGAGTGAAGTAATAGTAGTAGATGCAAAATCGTTTCGGTCTACTTGTCATGGACGTGATGCCTATATACATGATCATGCCTAGATATTCTCATAACTATGCTCAATTCTATCAATTGCTCAACAGTAATTTGTTCACCCACCGTAGAATACTTATGCTCTTGAGAGAAGCCACTAGTGAAACCTATGCCCCCCCGGGTCTATTCTCATCATATCAATCTCCATCACTTTAATCTTGTTTTGGTTTTTTACTTTGCCTTTACTTTTTTACTTTGCATCTTTATACCAAAAATACCAAAAATATTATATCTATTAGATCTCACTCTCATAAGTGACCGTGAAGGGATTGACAACCCCTAATCACGTTGGTTGCGAGTAGCTATCGTTTTGTGTCGGTACGAGGGACTTGAGCGTGGCCTCCTACTGGATTGATACCTTGGTTCTCAAAAACTGAGGGAAATACTTACGCTACTATGCTGCATCATCCCTTCCTCTTCGGGAAAACCAATGCAAGCTCAAGACGTAGCAAGAAGGATTTCTGGCGCCGTTGCCGGGGAGTCTATGCAAAAAGTCAACATACCAAGTACCCATCACAATCCCTATCTCTCGCATTATATTATTTTCCATTTGCCTCTCGTTTTCCTCTCCCCCACTTCACACTTGCCGTTTTATTCGCCCTCTCTCTCTCTCTCTCTATCCTCCCTCTCTATTTGCCTCTTCTGGCCCGTTTGCTTTTTGTTTGCTCGTATGGTTGGAATAGTCATTTATTTATTACTAAACAGAGAACCTAAGATTTATGTATCCTCATCCGCTTGCTATTCTTTTTAAGAGATCCAGTTATGTTGAACCAATTGCTAGTGAGTTTTGTGCACTAGATTATCTTTATGAAGTTTTGCTTGAAATTTGTGAATCTGAAAATTGCAATGAAGTATGTTATGAAGTGATTCACGATAGATCTTTGAATAAAAAGCATGATTGCAATGATGTTATTATAAATTCTATTAATGACAATTGTGCTAATAATATGCAAAACCCTAAGCTTGGGGATGTTAGTTTTGTTATGTCCTCTACTTGTTGCAATGATCATGATTGGGGTGATTCTTTTTTTGATCTTGAAAATTTATTTAAACCCCATGATGAATATGAGATTGATTATAATGTTTGCAATAATATTGAAAGTGGGTTTGGAAGAATGTCAACTTTAGATCCCACATATTTAGAGAATGTTCAATCTTATGAAGTTTTTGATAAAAGTGCATTTGGGAAGGTCATGACTTTAGTTAATGTTAATCCCACTATTTCGGAAAAGTGCCAACTTTGCATGCATGTGGATCATGTTGAGAATATTTTATGTGATAGCTATGTTTTTGAATTTGCTTATGAGCCTACATGTAATTACTATGAGAGAGGAACATATGGTGGTAGAAATTTTCATGTTACTAAATAACCTCTCGTTATGTTGAGATTGCTATTGTTTCTTTCCTCTTCCTTGCATATGCTAGTTTTTGCTTGTCTAGATAATTTGTTTGCCTATAATATGCCTATGCACAGGAAGTATGTTAGACTTAGATGTGTTTGTCACATGCTTTATGATGCTCCTTTTGTGCTTCAATTCTTGTCTTTCATGTGAGCATCATTAAAATTATCAATGCCTAGCTATAAGGCTTTAAAGAAAAGCGCTTGTTGGGAGACATCCCAATATTTTTCCTTGATGTTATTTAATAAATAAATTATCTAGACTCTGTTTTGGTTGTGTTTTTTGTGTATAATTAGTGTTTGTGCCAAGTAGAACCGTTGGGAAGACATGGGGAAAGTCTTGTTGAACTTGCTGTAAAAAACAGAAACTTTAGCGCTCACGAGAACTGCTGTCATTTTTATTTGAAGAGTGCTATTTAGTTAATTCTTTTTGCAGTTTATTAATAGCTAAATTCCTCACGTCCATCAATTTATTTTAGAATTTTTGGGGTTCCAGATATTGCTCTAGCTACAGATTACTACAGACTGTTTTGTTTTTGACAGATTCTGTTTTTCGTGTGTTGTTTGCTTATTTTGATGAATCTATGGCTAGTAAAATAGTTTATAATCCATAGAGAAGTTGGAATACAGTAGGTTTAACACCAATGTAAATAAATAATGAGTTAATTACAGTACCTTGAAGTGGTCTTTTGTTTTCTTTCGCTAACGGAGCTCACGAGTTTTCTACTTTAAGTTTTGTGTTGTGAAGTTTTCAAGTTTTGGGTGAATTCTTGTGATGGATTATGGAACAAGGAGTGGCAAGAGCCTAATCTTGGGGATGCCCATGGCACCCCCAAGATAATCCAAGGACACCAAAAAGTCAAAGCTTGGGGATGCCCCGGAAGGCATCCCCTCTTTCGTCCACTTCCATCGGTAATTTACTTGGAGCTATATTTTTATTCACCAACATGATATGTGTTTTGCTTGGAGCGTCTTGTATTATTTGTTTCTTTGTGTTTTAGTATGCCACAATCATCCTTGTTGTACACACCTTTTGAGAGAGCCATACATGAACTAAAATTTGATATAATACTCTATGTGCTTCACTTATATCTTTTGAGCTATGTAGTTTTGCTCTATGTGCTTCACTTATATCTTTTGAGCTATGTAGTTTTGCTCTATGTGCTTCACTTATATCTTTTGAGCGTTATAATTTTGCTCTATGTGCTTCACTTAGATCTTTTAGAGCATAGTGGTGGACTTTTTTAAAGAAACTATTGATCTCTCATGCTTCACTTAAATTATTTTGAGAGGTCTCTTAATAGCATGGTAATTTGCTTAATAATAATATGCTTGGTATTCAAGATTTATGAAAATTTCTTTTGAGTGTGTTGAATACTAAGAAAAGATTGAAGCATGGTAATTGTTTTGAGATATGGAGGTGATAATATTAGAGTCATGCTAATTGAGTAGTTGTGAATTTAAAGAATACTTGTGTTAAAGTTTGTGATTCCCGTAGCATGCACGTATGGTGAACCGTTATGTGATGAAGTCGGAGCATGATTTGTTTATTGATTGTCTTCCTTATGAGTGGCGGTCGGGGACGAGCGATGGTCTTTTCCTACCAATCTATCCCCCTAGGAGCATGCGCGTAATACTTTGCTTTGGTAACTTCTAGATTTTTGCAATAAGTATATGAGTTCTTTATGACTAATGTTGAGTCCATGGATTATACGCACTCTCACCCTTCCACCTTTGCTAGCCTCTCTAATAACGCACACCATTCGCCGGTATCATACACCCACCATATACCTTCCTCAAAAAAGTCACCATACCTACCTATTATGGCATTTCCATAGCCATTCCGAGATATATTGCCATGCAACTTTCCACCGTTCCGTTCATGACACATTCATCATTGTCATATTGCATATCCCGGTACACCGCCGGAGGCATTCATATAGAGCATATTTTGTTCTAAGTATCAAGTTGTAATTGTTGAGTTGTAAGAAAAATAAAAGTGTGATGATCATCATTTTTAGAGCATTGTCCCAAGTGAGGAAAGAATGATGGAGACTATGATTCCCACATAAGTCGGGATGAGATTCCGGACGAAAAATAAATAAAAGAGGCCAAAGAAGCCCCCCCAAAAAAGAAGAGGCCATAAAAAAGAGAGAAAAGGCCCAAATAAAAAAAAGAGAAGGGACAATGTTACTATCCTTTTACCACACTTGTGCTTCAAAGTAGCACCATGATCTTCATGATAGAGAGTCTCCTATGTTGTCACTTTCATATACTAGTGGGAATCTTTCATTATAGAACTTGGCTTGTATATTCCAATGATGGGCTTCCTCAAAATGCCCTAGGTCTTCATGAGCAAGCAAGTTGGATGCACACCCACTTAGTTTCTTTTCGAGCTTTCATATACTTATAGCTCTAGTGCATCCGTTGCATGGAAATCCCTACTCACTCACATTGATATCTATTGATGGGCATCTCCATAGCCCGTTGATACGCCTAGTTGATGTGAGACTATTTTCTCCTTTTTGTCTTCTCCACAACCACCATTCTCTTCCACCTATAGTGCTATATCCATGGCTCACGCTCATGTTTTGCGTAAAGATTGAAAAAGTTTTGAAAAAGTTAGAGTATGAAACAATTGCTTGGCTTGTCATCGGGGTTGTGCATGATTTAAATACTTTGTGTGGTGAAGATAGAGCATAGCCAGACTATATGATTTTGTCGGGATAACTTTCTTTGGCCATGATATTTTGAGAGACATAATTGCTTTGTTACTATGTTTGAAGTATTACTATTTTTATGTCAGTATAAACTTTTGTCTTGAATCTTTCGAATCTGAATATTCATATCAAAATTAAGAAGATTTTCATTGAAATTATGCCAAGTAGCCCTCCGCATCAAAAATTCTCTTTTTATCATTTACCTACTCGAGGACGAGCAGGAATTAAGCTTGGGGATGCCTGATACGTCTCCAACGTATCTATAATTTTTGATTGCTCCATGCTATATTATCTACTGTTTTGGACTATATTGGGCTTTATTTTCCACCTTTATATTATTTTTGGGACTAACCTATTAACCGGAGGCCCAGCCTAGAATTGTTGTTTTTTTTCCTATTTCAGTGTTTCGAAGAAACAGAATATCAAACGGAGTCCAAACGGAATGAAACCTTCGGGAACGTGATTTTCTCATCGAACGTGATCCAGGAGACTTGGACCCTACGCCAAGGCATCAGAGAGGCGGTCACGAGGGTGGGGGCGCCCCCTAGGGCGCGCCCCCTGCCTCGTGGGCCCCTCGGAGCTCCACCGACGTACTCCTTCCTCCTATATATACCTACGTACCCCCAAACAATCAGAACAGGAGCCAAAAACCTAATTCCACCGCCGCAACTTTCTGTATCCACGAGATCCCATCTTGGGGCCTGTTCCGGAGCTCTGCCGGAAGAGGGCCGTCATCACGGAGGGCTTCTACATCATCATAGCCTCTCCGATGAAGTGTGAGTAGTTTACCTCAGACCTTCGGGTCCATAGTTAGTAGCTAGATGGCTTCTTCTCTCTTTTTGGATCTCAATACAAAGTTCTCCCCCTCTCTTGTGGAGATCTGTTCGATGTAATCTTCTTTTTGCGGTGTGTTTGTTGAGACTGATGAATTGTGGGTTTATGATCAAGTCTATCTATGAATAATATTTGAATCTTCTCTGAATTCTTTTATGTATGATTGGTTATCTTTGCAAGTCTCTTCGAATTATCCGTTTGGTTTGGCCAACTAGATTGGTAGTTCTTGCCATGGGAGAAGTGCTTAGCTTTGGGTTCGATCTTGCGGTGTCCTTTCCCAGTGACAGAAGGGGCAGCAGGGCACGTATTGCATCGTTGCCATCGAGGATAACAAAATGGGGTTTATTTCATATCGCATGAATTTATCTCTCTACATCATGTCATCTTGCTTAAGGTGTTACTCTGTTTTTAACTTAATACTCTAGATGCATGCTAGATAGTGGTCGATGAGTGGAGTAATAGTAGTAGATGCAGAATCGTTTCGGTCTACTTGTCACGGATGTAATGCCTATATACATGATCATGCCTAGATATTTTCATAACTATGCTCAATTCTGTCAATTGCTCAACAGTAATTTGTTCACCCACCATAGAATACTTATGCTCTTGAGAGAAGCCACTAGTGAAACCTATGGCCCCCGGGTCTATTCTCATCATATCAATCTCCATCACTTTAATCTTGTTTTGCTTTTTACTTTGCCTTTACTTTTTACTTTGCATCTTTATACCAAAAATACCAAAAATATTATATCTATCAATTCTCACTCTCGTAAGTGATCGTGAAGGGATTGACAATCCCTAATCGCGTTGGTTGCGAGTAGCTATCGTTTTGTGTAGGTACGAGGGACTTGAGCGTGGACTCCTACTGGATTGATACCTTGGTTCTCAAAAACTGAGGGAAATACTTACGCTACTCTGCTGCATCATCCCTTCCTCTTCGGGGAAAACCAACGCAAGATCAAGACGTAGCAAAATCCTAGGCGACCCCCCTCCACCTAAGGGTGATCCCGTGTTTGAGCTTAAACCGTTGCATGATAATCTTAAATATGCTTATCTTGAGGAAAAGAAGATATATCCTGTTATTATTAGTGCTAACCTTTCAGAGCATGAAGAAGAAAGATTATTGAAAACTCTAAAGAAGCACCGTGCTGTTGTCGGCGTTCTGGGAACGGGGATCCCCAGACTTGCCTGCCTGCAGCCTGCGGCGTGGCTCAAAGGGGGCCCCAGCACGGCCCATCTTCATCAACACAGACCCAAGACCCTTGCGAGGGGCCAAGCCTCGCGGGGCGGACGACACGAAGCTTCCTCAGGCACGACCTCACCAGGCTGGCTCGTGAGGAGGCGGAGAGATCAAGGCGGGGTATCTCACGAGGTGCCCGTGACACAAGCCATGACGACCAAGGGCGCCAGGCGGGTGCCAGCCCGCGCAGTGTCCTCCTTTCCCCTTTGGTGCAAAGGGGGCAAGCACAGCCGCGGAGTACCGAGGCGTCAGGCAAAGGTTGCCATTTCGGTGCAACAAGACCAAGACCAGGAGGACTGCAAGATGGAGGTCATCGTGGAGCCCAAGACGGCGTCACCACCAGAGCTTTGTGCAGGCGAGGACCAACTTTAGTCAGGATAAGTGTACTGGATGTTCCCCTTCAAAATGGCCAATTGTTGGCGCCCTTCCCGCTCAATATTCGGGAAGAGGCCCAGGGCCATTGCCTATAAATAGGACCAGCCACCCACAGGATCGGGGGTTGGGTTGATCGAGGTAAGGTTAGAGATAGAGATCGAGGATCAAGGATCGGATCGAAATGAGAGAGAGAAGGGTGACTGAACTCCTCCTAGCAGTTCGTCCCCCCCAGCAAAGAACAAACCCTCATGAGGTTGTTCTTCCTTGTATTGTTCATCATCATCAGCCCAAGAGGCAAACCACCAAACACACACTGGAGTAGGGTATTACACCACAACGGTGGTCCAAACCAGTATAAACCCCGTGTCTCTTGTGTTGTTCTTTCCTTAGCTTAGATCTTAGCGAGGCGGAGGGGTGCAGGTAGGTAGGAGGTGAAATCTCCGCGCGCACCCCAGTGTTCGAACCTCAAGGGTCTGCCGGAACCTGAAATCCGACATTTGGCGCGCCAGGTAGGGGGTGCGCCGGAATTCGTCTTCCACCACCCCGTTCTCCTCCGACCATCGCGCCCATGTCTGACGCTCGTCGGGCCCGCGCCGAGCGCCGGGCCGCTCTCGCTTCCCGCGTCGCCCAGACGGCTCCTGTCGGCGGGCGTCCTCACTGTTCCCCATCACCTGCCATCAACGTCGCCACCGGCCCGGCCGGGGATGAGCAGCAAGCATCGTCTCAGCATACGTTAGTGCGGCAAGACGACCGCACCGCTACTCCCTCGCTCACTCCAGCTGGTTCTTCGTCCCGCGCGCTCCGCGCACCCATGGAGGCTTGAGTTGCGCTCATCGCGGCAAACGAGCTCCTGCGCTACCATCCCGTCGACGACGTCTATGAAGAATGGCTCGACCACGTCGCCGAGCTCGTTCGCGCCGCAGGGGGCTCTCCTGCGCTGTCCGTTCCGCTGCACCGCACCCCGCCCTGCGCGGGCGACGAGGCTCCGGCGGCGCCCCGGCCGCCTCCTTCTCAAGAAGGCGCCATGGCTCCAAGGCGCGTGGCCCCTGGGCGGAACCCTCTCCATCAGGTGCCAGCGCGGCAAGAGCTGAGCTGCCAAGAAGTCCCTCGCCCGCAAGAAGCTGCCTGGGCGCTCCTTGCTCCAGCACGTCGCGACCATGCTCCTGCTCCCGCATGTCAAGACCCCGCGCTGCTCCCAGCTGCAGCGCGTGGGGACATGCAAGACCAAGCTCTCCGTCACCCAAGGCCTCCCGTGGCCACAGCAGGCTGCCGTGCCTTCACCATCGAGCTACGCAGCGTCGCGTGGCCCGGCAAGTTCAAGCCAGACCTGCCTCCTCGTTACGACGGCACGCCAACCCTGCGAAGTTCCTCCAGCTCTATGAGCTGGGCATCGAAGCTGCCAACGGAGACGAGAAGGTCATGGCGAACTGGTTTTCCATGGCGCTCAAGGACGGGGCCCGCACCTGGCTCCTGAACCTGGCTCCAGGCACAATCTCCTCCTGGGACGAGATGCGCACCCGCTTCATCGCCAACTTCCAAGGTACTCGCGACTGGCCACCCGCCGTGAGCGACATGCGCCGCATCAAGCAACAACCCGGGGAGACCCTGCAGAAGTACATCCAACGTTTCAACAACGCACGCCTCAAGATTCCCAAGGTGACTGAGGAGGCCATCATCTCAGCCTTCTTCCACGGCGTGTGCGATGTCAAGATGAAGGAGTAGCTGGCGATGCATGAAGACCTGTGCACTTCCTTGGAGCTGTTCAACTTGGCAACCAAGTGCGCCAGGGCTGAGGAAGGGCGTCTCTCCCTCCTCGAGCTGCCTGCCGCAGACCCAGAAGAGAAGAAGCCCAAGGCCAAGGATGTGAAGCGCAAGGGGGCTGCCGTGCTCGCGGCAGAACCAGACACCAAGCGGGGCAGAGATCTGCCCGAACCTCCCAAGGGCAGTCGATACTGTGTGTACCACGACCTCCACACCCACAACACCAACGAATGTCAAGAGCTCCGAGCCGTGCGAGAAGGAAGGATCGGCCGTCGCCCCGACCGCGGTGACCGGGGCTATGGTCGAGGAGGAGGAAGGAACGCAGGACGCTGGGAAGACCGTGGCCCGCGCCAAGGGTGGCGCGATCAACCTCGCGAGGATCGCTGGCAAGATCCGCCTCGCGAGGGAGACTGGAGGGATCAGCCTCGCGAGGATCGCCCGCAAGGCAACGCAGGCCTCCCTCCGCTGCCGCCGCAGCCAAGGAGAAACGAGGACTGCCACCAGGACGAGGGGGCTGGGGGCTTCCAGGAGCCGCGCGCGATCGCCTGCATCCTGGGCGGGGCTCAAGCCCCAGCCTCTCAACGCATCTTCAAGCAGTTTGCCCGCGAAGTGAATGCAGTCCTCCCCAAGCTCGAAGCCACGCGCCCTCTCAGGTGGTCGGCGTGCGCCATCACGTTCAGCTCAGCAGATCAGCTCAAGTGTGCGGCTACAGCCGGAGTCCTCCCGATGCTTTGTTCCCCAATCATCAGCAACGTGGTGGTCACCAGGACCCTCATCGATGGCGGGGCAGGGCTCAACGTCCTGTCCGTGGAAACATTCAACAATCTCCAAGTGCCCTACAGCCAGCTTCAGCCAACCAAGCCTTTCTCCGGAGTCACCGACGGCTCCACGGTCCCGATTGGGCAGGTCCGCCTCCCTGTCACCTTCGGGGCACGCGACAACTACCGCACCGAGCTCATCGACTTCGACGTCGCTCACATTCGCCTGCCGTACAACGCCATCCTTGGGTACCCAGCGCTGGCCAAGTTCATGGCCGTAACTCACCACGGCTACAACGTCCTCAAGATGCCAGGAAGTGGCGGAGTCATCACGGTGCCCTGTGAAGAGAAGGACGCGGTGTGTTCCCTGGAGCGAGCCTTTCAGGCCGCGTCACTGGAAGACCCGGATCGCGGAAGCAGGAGGCTTCCCGAGACCGCCCCCAAGAAGAAGAAGACATCGTCCGGCCCGGCCCCTCAGGAGGCAGGCCCCTCTGGGCCCGCGCCTGCCCAGGGGGAACCTCCTTCCATCGCATAGGAAAGCGCGCCCGGCGCCCTCCTCAGGCAGGGCTCGGGGGCTCTCCCCTGGAGGGCCACCGACCTGGCTAGGGTCACGAGGGAGGCGCTTGGGCACCACATGGAGGCGTGTTTCGAAGCACGTTTCCCTCAAGAAGGAGTAAGGCAAGGAGAGCCAGACCCTCAGGAGTTCGTCAGCAAGGCCATTCAGGAGCTACAGGAGTCAAGAGTCATGAAAGGCGGCCGCCGCCTACCAGCAGTGGCTCCCCATCCAGGCGAGGATGGTGGGCTGCGCGTCTGCATCGACATACCAGGGCTCAATCGAGTCGCCTCTCTGGAGCGCCTCTGGCCCTCGCGAGTGGGGCGCTGCGGAGGTCCACCCCACAGCTACGTTCGCATGCCTTACGGCTTACCGAACGCGGCTGCCACGTACCAGCGCCTCATGAGGGGCATCATGGAGGCACAAGAGGCCAGGCGTTCCGCAGCCCTGGCGGAGATGGAGATGGTCCGCGAGGAGCCACCAGCGCCTCCGGAGCCTCCCGAGGCCCCTAGGCCTGGGGGCTCGTGAGGATCGGCTTCCGTAGCCCACCGAGTCTGCTACACCAACAGTCCTTCATCCTCAACATCATCAGGTGACATCTTACAAGTTTCATTTCCAGCTGGGAGCGCCCCCCCAGGGCTGCATTATTCCCAGGCCGCGTGGGCCCGTCCCTGCGGCATGTATCCCTTTCATTTCATGTTGTTAGCTTACCTTGTTGGGGGCGCCCCTCGGGCTACATCATCCCCAAGTCGCTCGGGCCAGACCCAGCGGCGTGTATCCCTTTTGCGTTTATTTCCGGTTATGCGTTCGACCCACCATGCTTGATTATTTGATGCCGGTCCACGGCACCTCTTCTTCTCCATGCCGACCACTTGCACGTTAAAGGGGGGGGTACCTGAGCATCGCGACTCAGGGCTCTTACTGGCTCTCCAGCCCTCACCCTCTGGCCTTGTCCACGGCATCGCGACCTGGCATACCAGCGACGGCTGAGACCAGCTCGAGGGCCGGGACCCGAGGACGTAGAGTGCCGGCATCTAACCAAATTTGCAGGGACACATCACAAGATAAGGCCCAGTGCCAGGCACAACCCGCCTAGAGGTAGGGCCCCGTGAGTCTCGCGCTGGCTCACGGGTGCCCAGATACACCTTGCCAGGCCCTACCGTGCCAGCCATGTGTCAGGGCGGGGCTGTACACGCCCCGGGGGCTCCTCCCAGAGGGGGCCCCCTCCCACGTACCAGTGGAAGCACCATGCTCCGCGCTGGCTGACGACACTGCCGAGGAGCGGCTATGCCCGTACACATACGGAAGCGCTATGCTCCGCGCTGGTGATAAACAACTGAGGGTGGCCCCCGGGCCGCATCAACCTCAGGGAGCCCAGAGCTCAGTGTCTAGCCTCATCGTAACGCCTCCCCTCGGGAGTGCCGCGCGAGGGGGCTGGGCACGGGGGCTGCGCCTGGGTCACGCCCAGATGCACGCCGCCCAGCCAGGCCCCCCCGGGCCTGGTTCGTCGCGCGTCTCTCCCCGAGCGGAGCCAAGGTACGAAGGCCGTTTGAGCGTCAAGGGGGACTCCTGAGCATCGCGACTCAGGAGCCTAACTGGTCACGTAGCCCCTCACTCCTTAGTTCCGAAAGGCTAACGGCGGTTGAGGTATGCGCGCGGCCGGGCTCTGCAGACGTAGAACGGTAGATCCACCCACATCACACCTCCCTACTTGCTGTTCGTGCGCCAAGGGGGACTCCTGAGCATCGCGACTCAGGAGCCTAACTTGTCACGTAGCCCCTCACTCCTTGGTCCCGTCCTGGTTTCCGGTCGGGGCTAACGGCGGCTGAGGTATGCGCGGGGCCGGGCTCTGCCGGCGTAGAACATAAGCAAGTAGGAAGGAAAAGCGTAAATCTCAAGGAATTCAAAAGCAAATATTACAGTCCACACTGTTATCTCAATGCCAAACACAAGTTTAAACGCCTCCCCGAGGCATGATACATGTGCAGGAATTAAAGGCAGGACAGGAGCCACAACGGAGTCACTTGTCGGCGGTGGAGCAGCGCGGAGTGGGTTCGCCTCATGGAGCAGTGGGGTCGGCAGCGCCTTGCTTCGGCTTGGTGCTGAAGGCCCGGAACTTCCCCAGCAGAGCCTCCGCACGACCCTTCACGGCCTCGGCAGCGGCAGCGGCACGCTCGCCGCTTACTGGCTCCAGCAGGCTGTCGAGGTCGACGCCGGGATCGCGAAGGTAGATGTGGGTGAGGACCCGCGTCAGCGCTGCAGAAGACAGGACACGCGCCTCGGCCTCGGCCGTGGGGCCAAGGCCAAGGGCGACATCTTCAAGAGCACGAACCAGGAAGGGAAGCAGCTTGGCGGGGCCGTCCTCGGCGCCAGCCAGCGGGCTCTCCAGGCCGCTGTCGTAAAGCGTCCTCAGCGAGGAGCGAGCCTTCGCCTCCATCTCCGTGAAGGCCACGCGGTCCTCGGCAAGAACCAGAGCCTTGTCGTCCAGCTCGGCCTTCCTCGCCCCCAACTCCTGCTCCAGCGTGGCTAGGCGGTCGCGGCGCTTCCTGAGCTTGACCTCCCTCTCCTTGACGGCCGCCTCGCGAGCCTTCACGCCTTCTTCCTGCTCTTGGCGAAGGCGGACCTCTTTCGCGAGCTGGTCCGCAGGCCTTGCAGCTCGTCCTCCAGCGCCTTGCAGCGACCACGGACGTCGACCACCTCCCCCAGGGCTGCGTCACGAGCAGCCTTCGCCTCAAGGACGGCCTGCTTCTCCTCATCACAAGCCGTCGAGGCCTGGACCAGCGCCGCCCGAATCGAAGCGTCGGATCGAGTCCATCCTGAAGCCAGCTCCAAGCGCCCGGCCACCAAACGAGGATCGGCGCCAAGAAGATCCTGCCGCAATCGGTCCATCTCAGCAGCAGCACGATCCAGAATGGCAGGAGGAGTCGGAGAAACAGCAGTCGGTGGAGTAGAAGGAGAAGGCGGCAGCACGGCCACAGCATCCTGAGGCGGAGTCTGCTGCGCCCCAACGGCTGTAGTGGCGGCAACAGGCAAAGGCACCTCGGGAGTCACTTGGGCCATGGGGGCTGAGCTCACCCCCGCCGGCTCAGCCAGGCCTCGCGAGGACGACCGGGCAGGAGAAGCCCGTGCGTCGCGGTCACCCTCCTTCGCGGGCAGAGGCGCTGCCACGGATGGAACCTCAGGAGCTCCCTTCGGCTTCTTTGCTGCGGGCGCCAGCCTATCCAAGAGATGCGGACGTCAAGCCTCAGAAGCAGAACAAGAAATAAAGACAAGAATCAAGCGCTTACGGGTCGTCGCCAGTGAGCTCAAGCGGCCTCCGGCCAAATTTGAAGCCCGAAAGCCGGCTAGAAGGGTCAACCTCGGGAAGCTTGGAAGCGGAAGGTGCGTCTGCGGTCCGCCTCGGGGCCGGGGCAGACCCGCGGGAGATCAGCCCGGTCCTGTCCTTCTTCGGGATCGGGGGCAAGCTCCCGCCGTCCTGCTCGTCATCATCCTCGTCGTCATCGCTCGGAGAGAGGCGGAGAACGCGGGACCTGCGCCGGGGGAGGGGAGCCCTCGACTCTCCGTCAGTCGCCTCGGAGTCAGGCCCTTTTTCCCGCTCCCCTCCTTCCTCCTCTTCGCTGGAGTCGTCGGAGGGCACGTCCACCGGTTCCTCGGGAGTTTCCATGGGCACGGGCCCGTCCCCGTTGAAGACGGGCATGGACTCCACTACCTGCTCCCAGTCGTCGCGGAGGAACAAGGGCGTAGGAGCGCCCTCCAACCTCGCCACATCGCCCCCGACCAGAGATTGGAGGACCGCAGCCAGATCTCCGTCGGCCAAGGCCGCGGGGCTCGGATGGGGCCTCCACATCGGAAGTGAGTACTGCCGAAGCGGAGCCAGCTGGTGCTCCAGGAATTCCCTCAGCAGCGACGCGCCGGTCAGCTTCGCCGCCGCCATGTTGGCCGGCCTCAGATCCGCGTCCATCTTCTCCAACACCAGCGTCGCGCGGGGGTCCGCGAGCTCCGCTCGACCCCAATCGCTGGAGCTCGTGGGTTGCTCCGTGGGCAAGATCAGCCGAGGGTGGATGCGCCCAGCATCCGCCAAGACCCACTTGCTCCTGAAGCCCTCAATCCTTTTCCCGGGGTTCGAAATGGCAATGGCGCCACCGTACGTGATGAAGCTCGCGCACGTGGAAGCAGGACCACAAGAGGTCCGGAGGTAGAAGTAGTGGCGCAGCAAGGCCACTGAGGGCTGCACCCCTACATGAGCCTCGTAGTAATAGGCGAAGACCGCCAGGAGAAGGACGGAGTTGGGGTGGAGATGCAGAGCCTATAGCTTATAATGGCGGAGGACAGAGAAGAAGAACTCGGAGAAGGGAGGCACCAGGCCAGCAGCAATGGCGCTTATGAAGAATGGATAGAAGGTGCTCCCTGGACCCTCAGGGGTGGCGGAGCCGGCCTTGAACACCTTCGCCCCGTCAATGCCCCGCGTCGCCGCCATCCGGCGCAACCGGGCGAGGCTCGCCTCTGACACGTTCGGTGAGTCCAGGGCAGACGAGTACCAAGCTACGGCCAGGGACTGACGAGGCGCCATGACTTCCTAGGTCACGCGGTCGGAGTGGATCTGGAAATTTTGGAGGAAGGAAGGAGAGGCGCAAGAAAGGGGATCTGAGCAGCAACCGGAGAAAGCAAAAAGCAAAGCCTAGGCGGATGCCGCTCCTTTATCAACTCGCGTGGTTGCTAAGGCGCTCACGTCCAATCAACCGCCACGCGGCGCCCAAGACCGCAGGTTGTTAGGGCCCGCGGTGCTTCGCTGTTGCCCTTCTGCCTCCCTGCACGACCAAGTCCGGGCGCGCCTTGGGCCCGGGGGCTACTGTCGGCGTTCTGGGAACGGGGGTCCCCAGGCTTGCCTGCCTGCGGCCTGCGGCGTGGCTCAAAGGGGGGGCCAGCACGGCCCATCTTCATCAACACAGACCTAAGACCCTCGTGAGGGGCCAAGCCTCGCGGGGCGGAAAACACGGAGCTTCCTCAGGCACGGCCTCACCAGGCTGGCTCGCGAGGAGGCGGAGAGATCAAGGCGTGGTATCTCACGAGGTGCCCGTGACGCAAGCCATGATGACCAAGGGCGCCAGGCGAGCGCCAGCCCGCGCAGTGTCCTCCTTTCCCCTTTGGTGCAAAGGGGGCAAGCGCAGCCGCGGAGTACCGAGGCGTCAGGCAAAGGTTGCCATTTCGGTGCAACAAGACCAAGACCAGGAGGACTCTAAGAAGGAGGTCATCGTGGAGCCCAAGACGGCGTCACCACCAGAGCTTTGTGCAGGCGAGGACCAACTTTAGTCAGGATAAGTGTACTAGATGTTCCCCTTTAAAATGGCCAATTGTTGGCGCCCTTCCCGCTCAATATTCGGGAAGAGGCCCAGGGCCATTGCCTATAAATAGGACCAGCCACCCACCAAGATCGGGGGGGGGGGGTTCGGGTTCGAGATCGGAGGTAAAGGTTAGAGATAGAGATCGAGGATCAAGGAACGGATCGAAATGAGAGAGAGAGAGAGAGAGAGAAGGGTGACTGAACTCCTCCTAGCAGTTCGTCCCCCCCAGCAAAGAACAAACCCTCGCGAGGCTGTTCTTCCTTGTATTGTTCATCATCATCAGCCCAAGAGGCAATCCACCACACCACACACTGGAGTAGGGTATTACACCACAATGGTGGCCCGAATCAGTATAAACCCTGTGTCTCTTGTGTTGTTCTTTCCTTAGCTTAGATCTTAGAGAGGCGGAGGGGTGTAGGTAGGTAGGAGGCGAAATCTCCGCACGCACCCCAGTGTTCGAACCTCAAGGGTCTGCCGGAACCCGAAATCCGACAGCTGCTATTGGATATACTCTTGATGACCTTAAGGGCATTAGTCCCACTCTATGTCAACATAAAATAAATTTGGAAGCAGATGCCAAACCAGTTCGTGATCCTCAACGACGTCTGAATCCTAAAATGAAAGAAGTGGTAAGAAAAGAAATACTAAAGCTTCTGGAGGTAGGTATAATTTACCCCGTTGCTGATAGTCAATGGGCGAGTCCTGTTCATTGTGTCCCTAAGAAGGGAGGTATTACTGTTGTTCCTAATGATAAATATGAATTGATTCCACAAAGAATTAGGCGAGTGATACGCGCCGGCGCACCGGCCGAACTGTTCGGCCGGTCCAGCCCAAGCCGTGCGATGCGGTCAGCCCCAGCCGTTAGATTTCCGCGCGAGGCCACCACCGAACCAACCATTGCAGCAAAAAGAACACGTTTTTGTTGCAACCGTTGTACGAACAACCACAATGAGAAAAACAGGGGAGCTCGATCCCCCGCGTCCGCCCATCCCCGATCCGCGGCAGTGGCGACCGGATCCGCCTGTTCTTCGTTGCCTGCAGCCGAATCACGTCTAGGAGGGCTCCCCCACCTATCAAGCCGCCTTGGGATTGCTTCAATCATGTCGTACATAGGTCATGACCTCCTTGCCGCCATGGATTTAGGCTCGAGCTCCGCTGCCGTTCATGGCCGGAGTCCCCTGAGGAGGCAGGGCCCTGGTGGTAGTGGACCGGTGTTGCAACGGTACTACAACCCTGATGTCTCATGTGTTTCTCGTTGGCTCCATGCATGCAGCAGCGTGTCCCCGTAGTTGCATCTCCCGGTGACGACGGTCGCAACTCCGGTGATGACGAACGCAGCTCCGGCGTTCTGCGGCTGCAGGTCGCACCACCTCCGGCGACGAGCTCGTAAGAAAACTGTACTCTTCGTTCGGGGTGTCGGTAGCAGCAAAAAGAACGCCCGGTTGTAGCAAAAAGGGCAACGCTTCCAACAAATTAAAAGCTCGCCGGCACCATTGTAGCAAAAATGTTAACCAATTGTATCTTCTGTGGCTGCCGGTTGCAGCAAAAAAATGACACGGTTGTAGCAAGAAAAACATTGACGTCGACCGGCCGCTGCATATGGTGGTAGCAAACCATGTCGCCGGTGGTAGCAAATGAAGCCGTCGGTGGTAGCAAAACAAAAAACTAGTTCCAGCAAAAAAAGAATCAGCTACAAATACAGTAGTTGGTTCCAGCAAAAAAGTTTATGGGTTGAAGCTTTTTAAATGTAGGGTTGAAGCTTTCATGTAAACGGTTGCAGCTTTTTTTATTTGGGCAAGAAATCGATAGCAAAAAAAGGATGTAGCAAAAAAACACGCTGGTCGTAGCAAAAGATAACGGCAGTTGCAGCAACAAAATGTCGTTGTTGCAGCAAAAAATGGATGCAACTTTCGTCCGTCTGCAGTTGTAGATATTTTTCCCACCCCACAGCTTGAGCGGTTGGTGAAAAAAAAAGCTGACCGAGTAAACGTGGTGGGCCAAAGCCAGCGTGATGGGCCAAGGAAAAAAAACAACGTGGATCGGGAGGTGCGGGAGCGCTGGATCGCTACCCGATCAAGCGGCATGCGCGGGACCGGCCGAAACGCTCGGCCGGTGCACCGTCTGGGAACATTTCCTTACAGGTTATAGGATGGTAATTGATTTCCGCAAATTAAATAAGTCTACTAAGAAAGATCATCACCCCTTACCTTTTATCGATTAAATGCTAGAAAATTATGCAAACATACACATTACTGCTTTCTAGATGGTTATTCTGGTTTCTCTCCAATACCTGTGTCAGCTAAAGATCAATCAAAGACTACTTTTACATGCCCTTTTGGTACTTTTGCTTATAGACGTATTGCTTTTGGTTTATGTAATGCACCTGCTACCTTTCAAAGATGCATGATGGCTATATTCTCTGACTTTTGTGAAAATATTTGTGAGGTTTTCATGGACGACTTTTCCGTCTATGGATCTTCTTTTGATGATTGCTTGAGCAATCTTGATCGAGTTTTGCAGAGATGTGAAGAAACTAATCTTGTCTTGAATTGGGAAAAGTGCCACTTTATGGTTAATGAAGGTATTGTCTTGGGGCATAAAGTTTCTGAAAGAGGTATTGAAGTTGATAAAGCCAAGGTTGATGCTATTGAAAAGATGCCATGTCCCAAGGACATCAAAGGTATAAGAAGTTTCCTTGGTCACGCCGGATTTTGTAGGAGGTTCATTAAGGACTTCTCAAAAATTTCTCGGCCTCTGACTAATTTATTACAAAAAGATATACCATTTGTCTTTGATGATGATTGTGTAGAAGCATTTGAAATACTTAAGAAAGCATTAGTCTCTGCACCTATTGTTCAGCCACCTGATTGGAATTTACCCTTTGAAATTATGTGTGATGCTAGCGATTATGCCGTAGGTGCTGTTTTAGGGCAAAGAGTTGATAATAAATTAAATGTTATCCATTATGCTAGTAAGACCCTAGACAATGCTCAAATAAATTATGCTACTACTGAAAAAGAACTTTTAGTAGTTGTATTTGCTTGTGATAAGTTCAGACCTTATATTGTTGATTCTAAAGTAACTATCCACACTGATCATGCTGCTATTAAATATCTTATGGAGAAGAAAGATGCTAAACCCAGACTTATTAGATGGGTTCTCTTGCTACAAGAATTTGATTTGCATATTGTTGATAGAAAAGGAGCTGAGAACCCTGTTGCAGACAACTTATCTAGGTTAGAGAATGTTCTTGATGACTCACTACCTATTGATGATAGCTTTCCTGATGAACAATTAAATGTCATAAGTACTTCTCGTAGTACCCCTTGGTATGCTGATTATGCTAATTACATAGTTGCTAAATTTATACCACCTAGCTTCACGTACCAACAAAAGAAAAAGTTCTTCTATGATTTGAGACATTACTTTTGGGATGACCCACATCTTTATAAAGAAGGAGTAGATGGTGTTATTAGACGTTGTGTACCTGAGCATGAATAGGAACAGATCCTACGCAAGTGCCACTCCGAAACTTATGGAGGACACCACGCGGGAGATAGAACTGCACATAAGGTATTGCAGTCCGGTTTTTATTGGCCTACTCTCTTCAAGGATGCCTGTAAGTTTGTCCTATCTTGTGATGAATGTCAAAGAATTGGTAATATTAGTAGACGTCAAGAAATGCCTATGAATTATTCACTTGTTATTGAGCCGTTTGATGTTTGGGGCTTTGATTATATCGGACCTTTTCCTGCCTCTAATGGATATACACATATTTTAGTTGCTGTTGATTACGTTACTAAGTGGGTAGAAGCTATTCCAACTAGTAGTGTTGATCATAACACTTCCATTAAAATGCTTAAAGAAGTTATTTTTCCGAGGTTTGGAGTCCCTAGATATTTAATGACTGATGGTGGTTCACATTTTATTCATGGTGCTTTCCGTAAAATGCTTGCTAAATATGACATCAATCATAGAATTGCATCTCCGTATCACCCATAGTCTAGTGGTCAAGTAGAATTGAGTAATAGAGAACTCAAATTAATTTTGCAAAAGACTGTCGACAGATCTAGAAAGAATTGGTCCAAGAAACTTGATGATGCATTATGGGCCTATATAACTGCATATAAAAATCCTATGGGTATGTCTCTGTATAAAATGGTATACGGAAAAGCATGTCACTTACCTCTCGAACTAGAACATAAGGCATATTGGGCTATTAAAGAGCTCAACTATGATTTCAAACTTGCCGGTGAAAAGAGGTTATTTGATATTAGCTCTCTTAATGAATGGAGAACCCAAGCTTATGAAAATGCTAAGTTGTTTAAAGAAAAGGTTAAAAGATGGCATGACAAAAGGATACAAAAGCGTGAGTTTAATGTAGGTGATTATGTATTGCTATACAACTCTCGTTTAAGATTTTTTGCAGGGAAACTTCTCTCTAAATGGGAAGGCCCCTATGTTATCGAGGAGGTCTATCGTCCTGGTGCCATAAAAATCAACAACTTCGAAGGCACAAATCTGAAGGTGGTAAACGGTCAGAGAATTAAACATTATATCTCAGGTAATCCCATAAATATTGAAACCAATATTATTGAAACCGTAACCCCGGGGGAATACATAAGGGACACTTTCCAGAACGTTTCAGACTCCAAAAAGGAATAGGTATGTGGTACAGTAAGTAAACTGACTCCAACACAACTTTTAAGGCAATATTTCTCCATTTTGGAATATTTAGCAAAATAGAAAATTCAGTAGTAGTCCGGGAAGGACACGAGGGCCCCACGAGGGTGGAGGGCGCGCCCTCCCCCCTGGGCGCGCCCCCTACCACGTGAGCTCCTCGTGTGCCTTCCGGACTCCGTTTTCTTGCACGATACGTATTTTGGTCGGTAAAAATTCATTATATAATCTCCCGGGGGTTTTGACTCCCGTATCACGCAAAAATCTCCTGTCTTTGTTTCGAGATGTTTTCTGTCAGGGTTGTCAAGACCAGGCACTATGTCGTCTCCCTCCTCCTCCAACCCTGAGGGAAATGATGCTTGGCTAATGAAGATAGAGCTGAAGAGAGAAGAACCTATGGAGATCAACAAGGATGAAGGGATCAAGAAGGCCATGGAGGACCAAGTTCCAGCAACAGAAGACACCCTTCAACTGGATCATAATCTTCTTACCCCTACAGAAATCGAAGCTTTCAAGATGATTGAGTTGGCTCGTATACAATATAAGTATCTCACACGTGAAAATATTTTGTTGAAGGAGCATATCATCGCACTCAAGGGCGTTATCCGCAAGTTAGAAGACCTCCTACGCTCGATGTGCGACTATCCGTCATCAACAACTCCACCTTCTTCACCAACCAAGGAGATATAATCACATGGGTATGGGCACTCCCCTTGGCAACTACCAAGCTTGGGGGAGGTGCCCCGGTATCGTATCACAATCCCAACTCCTATCTTTACCGTTTTCCTTAGTTCGATCCTATTAGTAGTATTTTGATCTAGTAGAATAAAGTTTATGGCATGATCTAGTTTTAAGTTTTGCTTTATTATCCTTCTATGTAATCGAGTTCGTGAGCTATATAATAAAGATTAATGTTGAGTCAAGGGCTTGATTTTCTTGCTATGATCTTGGGTGAATAAAAGAAAAGAGAAAAAGAATAAAAAGAAACAAAGTTCATATTGATCTTATTGATAGTAATGACTTCACATAGAAAGAGTGTGATGATTAAAAGTTGTTGGGAGTTGGCACACATAGCTTTGGTCATCGTTGCAATTAATAGGAGGTAATAAGGAAAGAGAGGTTTCACATATAAATATAGTATCATTGACATCTTTTATGATTGGGAGAACTCATCAAAATATGACATGCTAAAGAGTTGATGTTGGACAAGGAAGACAACGTAATGGGTTATGTTTTCTTATATCTGAGATAAAGTATGTTGTCATGGATCATCCAACATGTTGAGCTTGCCTTTCCCTCTCATGCTAGCCAAATTCTCAGCACCAAGTAGAGATACTACTTGTGCTTCCAAATACCCTTAAACCAATTTTGCCATGAGAGTCCACCATATCTACCTATGGATTGGGTAAGATCCTTCAAGTAAGTTTTCATCGGTGCAAAGCAATAAAAATTTCTCTAAATATGTATGATTAGTGTGGAGAAATAAGCTTTATACGATCTTGTGATGTGGAAGTAATAGAAGCGACGGACTGCATAATAAAGGTTCATATCACAAGGGGCAATATAAAGTGACGTTCTTTCGCATTAAGATTTTGTGCATCCAACCATAAAAGCGCATGGAAACCTCTGCTTCCCTCTACGAAGGGCCTATTTTTTATTATTATCTTCTACCTTATGCAAGTTTCATGGTGATCTTCACCTTTCCTTTTTCATTTTATCCTTTGGCAAGCCCAACATGTTGGAAAGAACCTGATATATATATATATATATATATAAAATTGGATGTAGGGGGGCATGAGTTATTATTGTTGACATTACCCTCGGGGTAAAAGGTTGTGGGGCGAAACTATAAGCCCCTATCTTTCTTTGTGTCCGATTAAAACTCTATAACCACAAGTATTGCGCGAGTGTTAGCAATTATGAGGGACTAGATGATAGTTGAGTATGTGGACTTGCTTTTTAGCTCTGACATAGACTCTTTCTAATGTTATGATAAATTGCAATTGTTTCAATGACTGAGGTTATAGTTTGTTGGTTCTCAATAAGGTTTCTGATTCATACTTTTGCATTGTGAATAGATCATCACTTGAACATAAGTAATCATATGACAATATCTATGTATGTTGCTGTTATGAGAATAATCATGATGCCCTCATGTCCGTATTTTATTTTTATCGACGCCTCTACCTCTAAACATGGGGACATATTTATTGTTATCGGCTTTCGCTTGAGGACAAGAGAGGTCTAAGCTTGGGGGAGTTGATACGTCCATTTTTCATCATGCTTTTATATCGATATTTATTGCATTATGGGCTGTTATTTCACATTATGTCACAATACTTATGGATATTCTCTCTTATTTTACAAGGTTTACATAAGGAGGGAGAATGTCGGCAGCTGGAATTCTCGGCTGGAAAAGGAGCAAATATTAGAGACCTATTCTGCACAACTCCAAAAGTCCTGAAACTCCACGGAATACCTTATAATAAATAATGAAAAATCCTCGCCAAAGATGAAGACCAGGGGGCCCACACCCTTCCCACGAGGGTGGGGGGCGCACCCCCCCTAGGGCGCGCCCCCTACCTCGTGGGCCCCCTGGTGGCTCTCCGATGACCATCTTCTCCTATATGAAGTCTTTCGTCGAGAAAAAAAAATAGGAAGCAACCTTTCAGGACGAAACTCCGCCGCCACAAGGCGGAACCTTGGCGGATCCAATCTAGAGCTCCGGCGGAGCTGTTCTGCCAGGGAAACTTCCCTCCTGGAGGGGGAAATCATCGCCATCGTCATCACCAACGCTCCTCTCATTAGGAAAGGGCAATCTCCATCAACATCTTCATCAGCACCATCTCATCTCAAAACCCTAGTTCATCTCTTGTATCCAATTCTTGTCTCCAAGTCCGGGATTGGTGCTAGTAGGTTGCTAGTAGTGTTAATTACTCCTTGTAGTTGATGCTAGTTGGTTTAATTGGTGGAAGATCATATGTTCAGATCCTTTATGCATATTATTACCCCACTGATTATGAACATGAATATGCTTTGTGACTAGTTACGTTTGTTCCCGAGGACAAGGGAGAAGTCTTGCTATTAGTAGTCATGTGAATTTGGTATTCGTTCGATATTTTGATGAGATGTATGTTGTCTAGCCTCTAGTGGTGTTATGTGAACGTCGACTACATAACACCTCACCATTATTTGGGCCTAGAGGAAGGCATTGGGAAGTAATAAGTAGATGATGGGTTGCTAGAGTGGCAGAAGCCACTACAAAAAATACACTTCCGTGATGATACATGTTTGTCACAGTAGGTCGCTTTTTTTGTCATGCATGTACATCCATGACAAATTTATGACAAAATCAAGATAGTCATACATGTGCTGTCGTAGAAGTGTTCCATGACATTACCAAAATTATCATCACGGAAGTGTCCACTTCCATGACGATAAATCGCGCGTCACAGAAGTGCTTTCGTCAAGGGTGACCGACGCATGGCATCCACCGTAACGGAACACCGTTAAGCTATCGGATCGGGTTTTGGACCCGATAACCCGTTAACAGCCCCGACCAATGGGGATTTTTCACGTGTAAAATCATCATTGGCTGGAGGAAACACGTGTCGGCTCATCGTTGGGTCAGATGTCAACCACTCATTGGACGGAAGGCGCCTATGATACATCGACACATGGCACGGCCCAACAGAGGCCCATTCCTGTGAAACGGCCGGCCCGTTTGACTTGGTCAAAAGGTGGCGGGCCGGCCCATGGAAAGCTTGTTAACGGCTTGTTCGCATATAGCCTATTTACAGCCCGCTAACCCAAGGCCCGTTACGCCCTATCTGAATTAGGCCCAGTAGCGTCATCTGGGCCATCCAATATGATTCCAGCCCGTTTTCACTTCTGGCCCATGTATGGCCCATGACGTCTTTCGGCCCATATGAGGCACTATGTAACTCTTGGCCTATTAACGGCTTGTGGTGAAACTGGCCCGTAATGAACAGTGTATCACTTTACACCCATTAACGGCCCGTGGTGAAACTGGCCCGTAATGAACAGTGTATCACTTTATACCCATTAACGGCCCGTTATTCCGTTGGGCCGTTTCCAGCCCATGTTATCTTTCGGCCTTCTTAGAGCCCATTTATTCTTGGGCTCATTTCCAGCATTCGTTTACTTACGGCCCGTTATTGTCATTTTCTGCTTGTGGGCCAAATTCAGCCCGTGGTTACAGTCGGCCCGTTTGTGGTCCCTTAATACGTTGGGCCGTTTTCATAGTGTCATCAAATACGGCCTATTAACGATGGCCCGTTACGGTCGGCCCATGAACGGACGATTCCAACTCTAGCCCGTTTACGGCCATAATGTGGCCTGTTATTGGCCCATGTTTGGCCAATCGATCATACGGCCCGTATAAGGCCCATTGATGATACGGCCCGTAGAAGGCCTACTGTTTCTACGGCCCGTAGAAGGCCCACTGTTTCTACGGCCCGTAGGAGGCCCAGTGTCACTACAGTAAATATTAGCCCATGGTTATTGTGGCCTAGTTTAAAAAAATAGGTTATTGCAACCACTAGTTAACCGCGGAAAAAGAACTGTAATGACTACAAGTAAACAAGGAAATAAATAAGCAAGCAACTAACGCTAGGCTATCACGGCTATTACACATATTACATCCACTGGGCATCAAAGTTTGCCACCAGTGCAAATATAGGGAACAAAGCAGCATATCATATACACTGGCCGTCAAAATTGGCCACCAGTGCAAATAAACGCGGTAGCAAAACAAGAGCATAACTGAAACAACTTTAGAATAGCTCAAGAAACATTATCCTGGGTATCCACCATGCTGGCAATAAGCTTAGCAAGCTGATTAGCTTTGTCCTGTTTGGCGCTAAAATCCTCCAACGCTTGCTGTTGCACAAGAAAGTATGCATTTGAATGCTCCAGGGACTTCCGCAGTCCTTCCGCTTCTTGTCGTAGCACAGCTGATCGATGTCTTTCAGCTTGTAGTTGAGACTCAAGAAACCGAACTGATTCAGACAGTGAGTTTGAATAGCTTGTGCAAGCGGTAGTGGCCAGTAACTCCAACACTAAACCAAGACAGGATGTGTCACTATCCTGAACCTTATCTGCATTACTTCCTTTACCGTTGCTTAATAAGGCACTCTTCCCCAATATTCTGTCAGCATTCTAAAAGAAGAAACAAGCAGACACATAACAAGTTTAGCATGTACTAGTATATGAAACTCATTTCGGTGAACCAGTTCATTAGTAAGGTGGACAGGATTAAACTACCAAGTCTTCTATTGCCAAGTACTAGTACATAATAAAAGCATCAAACAAACATATATCTATGTCCTATGGTAGCAATGGAATCTTAAATTAGAACAGTTGTTCTTCAGGTTTAGGCACTTGTTCTACATGAACAGAGTACAGTAAGACGCAAGAATATAATACTTAAAAATAGAAAATGAGCTCATAGACCTTACCACATTCTTGGTTCGGGACCAGTACAGAACAAGGCGTTCCCAGTCATCGTCCAGTAAATGTGTCTCAGGAGAACGTAAGGGAATTTGATGAGTTTCTTTGCCGGTGAAGTACGTTTTCTTCAGGTAATTCCGATACTGCCACCAAGCATTCTTGAAGATAGCAGAGGTATTAGCACAGGTTACCTCATCCTGAGTTTCCAAATCGGTCCTTCTCTATAGAGAAAAATGGGAAAATTTGATGTATTATAACCATCATGGAGGTAGGATGTATGGGACGAAGCAAAGTAATTGCCATGAATAACATTACTTACACATAACTCCTGGACAAACACCTGCAACTGGCATTTTCCTTCATCTTCAGTAAAATATTTCCAAGATGGGAAGATACGCACATACGATTTAACAACATCAAATGCGACAGATGCTAAACTACGACTAGCTGGTTGTGCTTCCTCCACAGGAATAGGCATACTAACTGGTGGAGTTGGGGTTCACCGTGATAGTACTGGCCCTATGGGCACTGGAGCTGCCTTACTAACTGCTCTTGTTTGGGAGTTCTGTGGTGGAGATGGTGTTGTGTCAACAGGAATTGGGTTACTATTGGCTGGGGTTGGGGTTAGATTGGGTGAAGCTGGTTCTCTGTCCATCGTAGTAGGGGTACAATCTGCAAGAGTTTGGGTTATGTGTGGTAGGGCTGGTTCTTGTGCATGTACAACCGGGGTGCTATCTCCACCAAGAGGTAGCACTATTTTATTTGAAGATCATGCTTTTAGTCTGCTAGATACTGGCATCACCCACTCCAATTCAAATGGCTGATAAACAGGAAACATAGTTGAATGTACAGACATTGTATGAGAGACAGATGCAATAGATAGTGTGGAAAAAAGAGGGCATAAAATAGTTGACATGTATATTGTTTAACTAAAACGGATAGATGACATAATTTCACATATATGATGCCTATCTAAACTGGATAGCATAGCATAGCATAACATAATTCAAAGATATGATGAATAACTAAACAGGATCGCATGACATAATTCACCTACATGTTATCTAAGTAATCAGGATCGCATCATTTAATTCACATTTGTGATTTATATGCTAAATAGAGGGCATTCGATATGATGTATGAACTAAGAACATGGTGTTGAATATTGTGTATATGATGTCTAAACTATGCAATGCAAGACACCGTATGCATGATATGAGCAGTATAACCGTGCCAAGTTAGAGCATACACCTCAGTGGGGGAATAGGACTGGTCATCTGTCTCTGAATCCATCTCTGAGGAGCTATCGGGACCCAACAAGAGATCCGCTTCGACAGGTAGCACTGTCTGCTCTGAAGGCCTTGTTTTCACTCCAGATTTTTCCATCTCCCACCCAAATGGCTGATTCACAGGAAGAGTAGTTTAATGTACAAACATTGTCGACAAATGGAAATGTAATGAAGAAAAGGATGGGCAAGATATCATTCAAATATATGATGCCTGGTTAAACAGGATGGCATTGCACATTTCACATATATTATGGCTGGCTAAAAGACATGAGACTGCATAATTCCCATATATGATATAGAAACTAAATAGGTGGCATTACAGAACATGTCTAAACTAAGCAGATGACATATATGATGTTAAAAGTAGGCACTACAAGGCAACATATGCATGATATGACTAACATCATCATGCCAAGGTAGAGCAAACACCTTGGGGGTAAATAGGAGTGGTCAGCGGCGTCCGAATCCGCCTCAGAACAGATATCTTCCTCTGGATTACAATCTGGAGAGGGGTGGGGAGGGTTTGCCATTGAACCCACCATGGAGCGATGTCTGCATGACATTGTATTGCCGCGCAAAACTCTTCTCTTTTTCTCTACATGTTCAGCATGACTGTGTACAATATCTGACATGCATACGAAAAAAATATGGTGAGATTATGTAAGGAGAGCATGCAGAAATTTAGAGTGATGGTAACAACCAGTGGATCGATGTTTTTCCGTTGAACCAAAATAGCCCTAATGGATCGACGTGAATGTATAGTAATAAGTGATGCAACAAGTGTACAACCTCTTTGCCGTAGCCGTGTCGACCTCAGCATCATTGGGTTGGTCGCTGAAGCAGTTGAGGCAGAGGTGGCTGTCGGAGGTGTGGAGGAAGATCTGAGGAATCTGTAGACGGCGTCCAGGGCACTGCTCTGTTGTGACGGATCGTTCTGTCGTTGGAGCAGCTCCGGTGAGCCGTAAGACGTCAAGGCTGAAGCAGCACAAGATAGACATCGTCAATCTCAAGTGGGATTCTAATAGCATCTCCAATAGATGATGTAAAATGGATGTAAAATTAACATCACCAAAAACCACCTGACTACAACAGATGAGGTAAAAACTGTTGACTCTGAACTTAACTATCGAAACTGAAATTTACTGTGGAATCTGAATGCTACTATCGAAACTGAACGCAATGGTAGCATAGAGGCACTTGACATGTAGTTTAGGGAGGGCCTGCAGTTCATCTTCAACCTGCACCCCCCCTGAGCCGCCAGCCACCACCGGCCGAACCGCCGGCCCAGCACCGCCTCGCCGCCCCGAAACAACTCGCCCCCGCCGCCCTGGCTAGCCCTCTAGGCCCCCCGCCCCACCCTGAACCCTAAGATAGATAGTGGGGTACCTCTCCGGCTAGCCCCCGTCCCCGCTGCGGGTGGTTCTTCCTTAACTCCGACGAGCCCCCATCCCAACCCCTGAAAATCGACTGACCCAAAAGTCGATTCAATCGACTGAAGTGTGGCTTAATCGGAGCAGAGCAGTAGCACGAGCGAGGGGGAGACCAACAACAGTAGCTGGGCGAGCGAGCGATTGAGCGAGAGCCAGAGCAGCAGCAGCAGATCCGGCTGGTATGGATGTCGCCGCCGAAGGGGCCTCGCACTGGGGGAGAGCCGCCATGGAGATGTCACCCGCGGCGCCGGCTTCAAGGTAGCCGCTCCATGGGGGTGCGGGATGGAGCACCATCGGCGCTAGGAGGTCAAGTTAAGGAGAAGGTGCGATGCGATGAGTGTACAACCTCTTTGGTGGCGTCGAGTAGGCCTCGGCTTCGTCCGAGGAGTCGGTGAGGATGTTGCGGTTCCGGTGGAGTAGGTTAAGGCGGCGTTGTGGGGATGGAGCAGCCGTGATAGACGAGGCGATCGTCGGAGCAGATCCCTGGAGGTGGAGGACGAGGCAGCTGAACCGGCGGGACGGCGAGATGGACGACAGATCCTCATCCGGGGAGGTGGATGAGGGACGTCGAGCTGCTGTGCTAGACGACATCATCGGGGAAGAGGCTCCGGCTGGGCAGCGGTGACGTGGCGGACGGAGGATGGTGGGGTTTCGCGGCTGGAGTGGAGAGGTTATGGCGGCCTGGGATTTCGAATGGCGAAAAGGGGGCGATGGGAGGGGGTGAAGCATGACTTAGGAACGCGCTTGTCCAAAATGTAGGTTGTGTTACAAAAGTACCCCCCACCGATTTGAACTAGCGGCCCTTTCATCTCAGGGTTAGAAGGGGGATTTTGCGTGTCGGGATTTGGCAGCTGGAGGGAGTTTTCGCGCACGTTGTAATTTCGGGATAGCAAGGCGCGGGTTGTGAAGGCGCCAGTTTTGGGAGCACGATATCTGAATTTTCAGGATATAACAAGATGTGGGTTGAATTTTAGGGACAAGCCTAACTTGTAGTAATATTGTACTTGTACGTACCAAATTAATTCGCAGTTCCCTCAACCAAAAAGAAAACGAAAAAAATAAAACTATTCACACCACACAAAGAGAGAGTCTTGCCCCGTTTTACTATACAAATGCTATTCAAAGCTACTCCCTCCTTCCATCTATATAGGGCCTAATGCGTTTTTCGATGCTAATTTTGACCAAATATTAGAGCAATGATATATGACATGCAACTTACACAAAGCACACCGTTAAATTCAACTGTGAAAGGTTCTTTCAATGATATAATTTTCACATTGTGCATGTCATGTACTATTAATCTTGTCAATAGTCAAAGGCGGTCTTAAAAATCTCATTACGCCCTATATAGATGGAAGGAGGGAGTATGAATCCATGTTATGTCCGATTAAATTTTTCCGCTTGCTGTATAATGCATGTAACCTACTCATACCAACATTTTAGTGCATTCCAAATGTCTATACTACCGCTGCAATTCGAACTAAATTTGAATTCATTTCTCTATTTCAATAAGAATCTACAATCATGATTGTTGCCAACTTCAACCATCATAGTTTCCTTGCTATCCGTCAGATATAAATCAGACGGCCTATAATGCAGGATGGCAGGCACACCATCATCAACAACTCCGTTTTTTATAAGAGTAGAGATAAAACATATTAAATGTAGTATACCATGTTCATAACCACACCATGTGTATCACCGTTATATATATTCACACATCCGTCGGTTTGAAACACTACGATAAATTCTTCAAATATCCGAATTTGCTTTTTATAATGAAGTATATATGATCTCTATTCGTCTTTTACACCCACACAACCCTCTTATCTTTGTAGCTAACGCTAACTTTCTCTTGTGCATGCACACGCCCGCATCCCTCTCACCCTCCCTCGGCATTCTCTAGCTCCATCACGCAAATTCGTCTTTTCACTTTAGGTCGTTCACCCACGGTGTGTGTAGGCCCCCAGCTCCTTCTTTACGGCACACATCGATCGATATGCCTCTCTAGCCAGGTGTGCCTAGCACAAACACAAGCTTCCCCTCTTCTCTTGTCACCGTCCATGCCTCACTCCCACCACTCTTTTCATCGTTCTCATACTCGCGCACTCCTCCCCCTCGATATAGTATGCCTCTCGTACCACCTCCTACATGCATCCCTCTCTCTCTATCCTTCTCCTCGTGCCTCATTTGCTTCTAACACACACATGCATGTATACCGATCGATCTCCCAACATATACCTAGATCGACTTTAACTACCCCCCCATCGATCGACGTACCTCACAAGTTATGTCTCTCCTTTATCTTACAAAGGGCGATTGATCTTCCTACGTAGTTACGTCTGCTTACCACAGCCACATCGTCCCTCCTCATCATTCGTGCATGCCTCCTGACCCGTCTCTCACATGCACGTGCACAGACAACAAGCAACCATCTCCTCTCTTATTGATATTGCGGGCGTGCCCTCCGTTTGTCTAGCAAGCCTATCCCATGATTTGTTAGAAGCAACTCCACTACCACCCCCTCCAACACTCTAGCTCTGTCTCTCTCCCAACCTTATTCATCTCCTGCACATATGCATGGATGCCGATCGATCTCCCTTAATACATGAGGCAGATCGATCTCCTTAATACATGAGGTAGGCCTCTCTCCTCCTCCACACATATACCAGCCATTGTACCTCTATAGTTAATTGGGCCTCCCTCTTCCCCCACCACACACCGATAGTCGAGCGCTGCAGGTAGGTATCCATGCCATAGAGACAAACTGCACATGTCCCATCTCACGTTCCAGTAGGCCAGCCACTCTATATCTTTGACGTGGGCACACACAAATTCGATGGCACTCTTTATCAATCGCGCGCGCGCACACACACACATCATCCCTCTCTTCGATTCTATGGACACCTCAAGCTGATGATACCTCCACTCTCTTCTCGTGGATCGCCCCCTCTATATATATGTTATATCCAGGACTCTATTTCACACATATTGCATATGTTAAATTTTTTGATTGCCCCCCCCCCACAAAAAAACTCTCAAGAACCCACACACTATATCTCTCTAGGTTTGTATCTCTCTCACACAACCCCACGTAGGTGGTGTACGTATACAAGAAGAGAATATGTGCACCATGCACGTACTCACGCTTCGTGCCCAGCCACACCCGCGCGGGTACACGGTGGAGCTCATTTCTCCGCAGAAGCTGAATTTGTTTTTGAAACATCAAGTGGCCAGAGACTTGAAATCTTATTTTCCCATTAGTGACTTGTCAGGGCGGTGGATTTTAGTTTGTACGATAATGCTGCATCCACCTAAAGTAACAAAAGTTCTTACGTAAACTTCCTAGTAATTCCCTCTTCGTAGGTGCAGCATTACTCCTAACATTTGTAATATCAGTTTGAAACTTGTAATATTGTCGTGTCCTATTGGCTATTCCTGCGTTTTCAAAATCCTATGAATCAAACAGTTCCTGAGTTGGTGATGATGTTGTGCCTCCCATCTTTCACCAATAGCCGTCGGATCTAGATTTGACGCATACAAACCAAGCTTCTCCATTTTTGCAAAAAGATGCCCGCACTTGTTCCCTATTTACAAACAACTCCTTGTCTCTCACAATCAGCCTCATCTCCTCCCCACCATATCTAGGAGTAGAAGGCCGTGGAAAAATCTGGCGTGATGGCCGCTGCTGGAGCCGTCCACCCCCAATCTTGGTGTTCCGTGCAATGCATGGGCATCTACGCACGGGAAATTATGTCGAACAGGGCTAGTTGTAAGCAGGCTAGCTCTACAACCATGATGATAGTGACTGCAGATGGTGAGGCTGATTATGGTATGCCGAACACGGCGCCTATACTCAGGTGTCATCTCCGGCGCAGGGTCTTGTCACTTCACTGTGAGGAGCAACACGTAATAATTTGACCAACGGATAGTACAGTGCTAGTAATCCTACTACTACATTGGTAGTACTACTACTAGTACTAGTAGCACCACCGTCTGGATTTAGGAGTACTACCACGTCCATCTGGATTTTAGTATTTGACTAGCAATATCTAGTAATGCATGTCACCAAAAATGTACTACTCCCACTGTAAATAAATACATGGTGTTTTATTCCTATCGGCGAGAGAACTTAATGTTTTTTTGCTACTCCTAACTAGAGTACTAATAGGATTACATGCAATGAACTAAACACTGCATGTCATGTTTGGTAGTCTCAAGTCATTGAAAGCATGCACAGCCCACATCTCTCATTGGTTGATATGTCACGAAATAATAAACAAGGAGGGAGTTAATGCACCGTGCCTAAGTATTTTGGGATTATTTGGTTTTCGTAAGGTGACTTACACAACATTTTTGTTTACATGCATTAACATTTAATAGTTAAATCAAAGGTCAAAACTTGGTGCAAAATGCAAAGGGGACCAATAAACCAGTAAACATCAAACTTCTCTCGTTTGGCCCCAACTAGAGGTCCGGTGAGATGACTATACTGCACCGGCACGGAGGGGGACGCAACTTCATTGACTTACGGCAACTGCCTTTGGGTGAATGACATGTGGCCCCAGGAGGTGGCTGGCCCACCTATCATACAGCCAAAGGCAGGTGCAGTAGAGGGCCGAGGAGTAGTATGAAATACTACGCACCTACGCATGCTAACCAAGGGCTGAGTGGTCACTCGAATCGCAAGATCAGTTGACTAGAAGCTATGCTAGACCCATGGAGGCGATGAGCACAAGCATCAGCCGGCTGTGCCAGATGGTCCACGACGCCGGCCTGCGGTCCGGCACCGAGGAGCGTCTCCAGGTAGTATTGCTTGAGGCCGCCAGGGTGAGGGGCCGCTTGGACAACAGCTTCGTCTCCTTGTTTGACGAGGTCCTCGCCGGTTTCCTCGACAAGTTCACCGTCATCAAGAAGCTTGCGGGCGACTTTGACGTAAGCCTCCAGCCGACGCGCCCAAGCTCTGTGATGCCCGCCACCCTCAACAGCCACTATGGTAACAACCTCTTCGACGCACTGGTGGCCCTGCGACTGCCCGCCGTCGCACCGGAGAATGTCCACCTCGAGGTCGCGCTCGCCGCGCAGCGCCTGGTGCAGCAAGACACCATTGACATAATCACCTACGTCTATGCGCAAATCGTCCACAAGGACTACTACATGCAAGAGGAGGACGATAGGATGCTGGCCTTCTTGGAGCACAGGGCAACCTTGGACGGTACTGTTCAGAAGCACGTTGAGCTCGCCGCCAACGCCGCTGCTCCTCACACATCGGTTGGTGACCGGGCGCACTAGGGTGTGAGGATGTCGTTGAACGTTGATGGATCCGTATGTATTTTTATCTTTCCATCAAATCCATGTAGTAGTATATGATACTACAGTAATTATCTTGTTGGATGGCTGAGAAAACAGGAGGGAGAAGAGATGGCTGTAGCACGGACTCCAAGAAAATTGGTGTCGGATGGGACTCGTGTGGGTGGCGTGTGCCGTACTGCTAGACGTGCAAGCTACTGAGTTATGGCCCATGCCACCCCACTACATCGAGGTACGTAGAACAAATTTCCTGCAGTCCGTGCTCAACCCTCCTCTATCTCTCTTCTCAGCCAGCCAGCGGACGCGCGGAGCCCATCATCTGTTTGCTCACATGCAGCCCCACATGTCAGTGAAAACGCAAGAGGACCCACTGAACCTGCACATCTTTCACCTCGACGTGCTGGTGATGAAAAACAAATCCAATAAAGATCTTCGGTGGCCGCTTTTGGAGTTACTCAAGAGTAGTAAGATTCTATTTACAGTTTAACCCAAGATGCACATCTAGTGGCTTCAACTACCACTCTATTTTCTTTCATGACACGACCTGGATGCTGGATGTCCCACGTGTCGACAAAAGGAGGAATAACCCGACCAAATCTTCGGTTCTGCTATCGGATGAGATTAGTGCACTTGTTGATACTCCTACTAGAATAGATGCTAGACATGAGACTAGATGCGAGGAAGCAACATCTACTTCTTTACACTCGAACAATAAAGAAGCATGCAAGATCGAGCCTCCGCAGATCAACAATGAATGCATCGAGAAGGCACTAATCCAACTTACAGGAGTAGTAAAATGTATTCTTGTGGTTCTTGTTTTCTTTGGTCTTGCTTTTCTAGTCAAAATTATCTTTCGAGTTCGTGCAAAACGGAGGTGCGTTTGGGGTCGTGCGTTGGAGTTGGCCTTACAAGTGGGACCGTAGTTAAGGAAACCGACTATCGGCAAACCCCCACCTCGCCCGCCGCGCGATGGCTGAAGTTAGGCTGGTCATAGTGGGAGTAACTTACCAAGTAACATAACGCATTTCAAGACAAGTTTTCTTATGCGGCATATAGTTAATGAGGAGAGAAATGTTTGGAGTAACATAATATGTTACTATAACATAATGCAAACCAAAGCAAAATGAGTCTATAATGTAATAAATGCAATCATCTATGATACTACTTGTATGTTACTTTGCACTATGAAGGTAGTAACAAAGACTAGTGTCATATGCATGACACTAGTCTAAGTTACTTCCCACTATAACCAGCCTTAGAGAAACGACGAGGTTGAAGAGATTGCTCTAGCACGGACTCCAAGAAATAATATGGTGTCAAATGGATGTCGTGGTGGTGGCGTGTGCCGTACACCTGGACGTGAATGCTTGTTCTGGCCCATGCCACCCTACTACTCCTACTACTTATTCCTACTAGTATATAGTATACTAGTATCGAGGATTCGAGGTGCTGGTACGTACAACGGACACATTAACATATGGCTACAGTAAAAACACCCGCCCGACGCGCGAAGCATGTGAAGCTAATACAAATTTAGAGAAGCGACTTGAAAGCCATTCATAAATTTAGTAAGTTTATCACAGGCATATCATTTTATTACATACAACAGGTCATCAACCCACATCGACAACGAGGATACATTACAAATACTAAAGTTTTCACCACACAACAAATAACAAGCCATGAAATGAACTTCAACTCAACCATTCCGCAGCGTTGGAAACGCTTGCTTTGAACCACAACTGATTCTCTGGGACGGGCCATCTGTTGTCGATCTGGAGACCAATGCAGGACCGATCATCCAGGCTGAAGCGGCCTACTATATCAGTACGAGGGTAGGGAACCACCCAAATGTCCGAGGTATAGACACAATTGCTTCTCATAAATGTGTCAGCAACAATTGGATTGCCTTTCACCATCATCGGATAATTTTTTCCAAGGACGAGCGAGTTTTCTCCAAGACTATCAATTCTGTGCCAGGGAGAAGGAGTTGGCGCTAGCACACTAGTATCCATCCCGAATACCATGCAACGGGTGTTGGAATAGGTCCGGAGAGTGCGACCATGAGAGACACCTGCTTCCTTACCAGTAACATCATCAGTGGGTTGTTGTAACGCCCTCTATGCGCTATATCTCCCATGTGTCGAAGCACAACTTAGAGGCATAACCGCATTGAAAGCAATGTCGCAAGTGAGGTAATCTTCACACAACCCATGTAATACATAAGGGAAAGAGATACATAGTTGGCTTACAATCGCCACTTCACACAAATACATGAATAAAGCATTACATCATCCAAATACAATCAGGGCCCGACTACGGAGCCAAAATAAAAGAAGAACCCCAAATGCGACAAAGGTCCCCGATCGACCCCAACTGGGCACCACTACCGATCAACTAGAACGAAACAACACAAAGGACAAGATCTTCATCGAGCTCCTCCTGAGCTTGGTTGCGTCATCTGCACGGACTCATCGGTACCTGCAAGCTGGTTTTGGAAGTATCTGTGAGCCACGGGGACTCAGCAATCTTGCACCCTCGCGATCAAGACTATTTAAGCTTATGGGTAAGGTAAAGGTATGAGGTGGAGCTGCAGCAAGCGACTAGCAAATATGGTGGCTATCCTGTTCGCAAAAGAGAGCAAGAAAAGGATGCAAAGCGCGAGCGAGAAACTAGAGAGCAACCTGCGCAAACATTACTCCAACACCGTGTCCACTTCCCGGACTCCGCCGAGAAGAGGCCATCACGGTAACACACTCAGTTGATTCATTTTAGTTAAGTTAAGGTTCAAGTTATCTACAACCGGACATTAACAAATTCCCATATGCCCATAACCGCGAGCACGGCTTTCGAAAGTTCAAATCCCTGCAGGGGTGTCCCAACTTAGCCCATGACAAGCTCTCACGGTCAACGAAGGAATAGACCTCCTCCTGAGACATTCCGATCAGACTCGGTATCCCGGTTCTTCAAGACATCCTCGACAATGGTAAAACAAGTCCAGCAAAGTCGCCCGATGTGCCGACATCCTGATGGGAGCTGCACATATCTCGTTCTCAGGGCAACACCAGATGAGACATCCTACGAGTAAAACCAGCCCTCAAGTTTCCCCGAGGTGGCCCCGCAGTCTACTCAGTTCGGACCAACACTTAGACAAGCACTGGCTCGGGGGGGTTAAAATAAGATGACCCTCGGGATGCGCGACTCCCAAGGGAAAAAGGCTAGGTGGCGAATGGTAAGACCAAGGTTGGGCCTTGCTGGAGGAGTTTTATTCAAAGCGAACTGTCAAGGGGTTCCCATTATAACCCAACCGCGTAAGGAACGCCAAATCCGGGAACATAACACCGATATGATGGAAACTAGGGCGGCAAGAGTGGAACAAAACACCAGGCATAAGGCCGAGCCTTCCACCCTTTACCAAGTATATAGATGCATTAATTAAATAAGATATATTGTGATATCCCAACAAGTAAACATGTTCCAACAAGGGACAACATATCCATGTTCCAACAAGGAACAAACTTCAATCTTCACCTGCAACTAACAACGCTATAAGAGGGGCTGAGCAAAGCGGTAACATAGCCAAACAACGATTTGCTAGGACAAGGTGGGTTAGGGGCTTGGTTCAACAATATGGGAGGCATGATAAGCAAGTGGTAGGTATCGCAGCATAGGCATAGCAAAAGAGTGAGCAACTAAGCAAGCAAAGATAGAAGTGATTTCGAGGGTATGGTCATCTTGCGTGATATCCCGCAAGGAAGAAGAACGAGTCCATGAAGAAGATAAACGGACGTAGACGAACGGGTCCTCACAAACGCAACATAACCGGAACCAACCCGAAGAAGCAAACACCGGAAAGAAGCACACAACATAGTAAACAACCAACACATGAACATGGTATGTTATGCGGGATGCGGTATGCGGTATGCGATGCATATGCAAGAATTGACAAGGAATGCATGAACTTGGCCTCAACTTGGAAATCCAAGTGTGCCACTGGAAAGATGAGATGAAATCGCTTGAAAACGATATAGAGAACGCCGGAATCGGAGTTACGGTTTGGAAATGGCGAGCACTTCAAATATGACCACGTTCTGCGATTTACAGCAAGTAGTCATCTAAATGCAACAAGATGAACATGCTACAACACTCAAACATGGCAACAAAATACATGGCAGGAATCCATTCATGATGCTTAACAAAAGACTAGCACTGAGCTACGGCCAATTCATCCATTAATAGGTTCAAACAAGCATGGCAAAAATGCATATGGCAAACAGATTTCAGACTTAGTGAAATTAACACAAGCCTGGAATTTCAGATCAGGTAGCACACTTCGGAGCATGAAAACTATATGCTACAGGACCTGAACATGGCAAGGTAAAGCATGGCATGGAACTACTCAAAGAGCTTAACAAAAGTCCCTTAATGACCTTGAGCCAAAAGGGATCAGAAAATACAATTGCAAGCATGTGAACAAGGCAAAAACATAATCAGTTCTCAGACTTAGTGAAAACTGGAGCATGCTGAAAACAGATATCAAGTAGGCATGTTAACGAGCTCGATGCACTCACTACAGAGTAAGTCATGACAATCTAAGCATACACCCATCAAGAATACACAAAATACAAGCTAGACATGGCAAGAACAATACCATAGCATGCACGGATCAACTACAACATCATTGGCAAAATCGCTAACAAGTAGACAATCTGCCCAGATTCACAAAATAGCAAAAATAGAGCTCGATTGACTCAAGCTAGGGTGTTCCATAATTGCAAACAAAGACATGGATGGATAGAGAACTACAATATTAACAAAACATCCTTACTGATCATCCTCAAAAGAGGCACGGATCACTAGGAAACAACATGAACATATGGCATAATGAGATAAACAGACCAAGGACTTGGTGGAAATGCTAAGTCCCTGAAATCAGCATTAACAAGTGCACCACTTTGCAGGCTTGTGCTAGTCACCACACACATCACAAAAATACATGGGTTGCACCTCTGGATAGATGGCAAAACCCTTAACAAAACATATGTAGAGCTCATGGGCATATCATGCACACAATAATCATGGCAAAAATGACAAATATCTAAATGGAGCAGCAGATCTGACAAATAACTCAAGTAGCACTCTTCTAACAGCATTTCGGGCATCAAGGTGAACTCAAATGAAAATGATGCAGTGAGATGAAATGATGTACTCTCTGAGACGAACATTTTGATATGCTATATGCATGAATCGGAGCTGCGGATGATGAGATACGATGCAATGAAGATTGCAAAAAAATATGAGAGAGGGAGAGAAAGTCAACCCTAGAGAATTTGGATCCAGATCTGCACGTGGTTTGAGGCCGACCGGAGCCTCTCGCCGGAGACGAGGAAGGAGAGGACAGGAGCGACTCCGGGGAGGTCACGGGCGAAGGGCCCGGCCGGAGTTGAGGGCCGGCGAGGCCAGAGGCGGTGGTGGGCCGCGCCGGCAAGGCTCTCCGCGGCGGCGCCGGCCGGAGCTCAGGAAGAAGTGGGCGGCGGGGCGCGCAGATCCGGGCCACTCCGGTGGACGGCGATGGGTGCTCGCCGGCGATCCGGCGAGGTGAGCGCGCGACGGCGGTGGCCTCAGGCGCGTTCCGGCAAGGAGGCAGCGGAACGCGGGATGAGAGGCGCGGGCGCTCAGCGGTGCACGCGGGCCGAGCGGGCCGGCTGCGGGCCCCGCGGGCTGGGCGGCGGTGCGCGGTGGCGGCGGCCATGTGGCAGGCGTTGAGAGGCTGGGAGCGGCGGCGTAGCTGACGTGTCGTCTCCCGGTTGGCCGGGGCGACATGGCGGCGGGGTGGACACGTCCGCCGGCGAGACGGACATGTCCGGCGGCGCGATGGAGAAGAAGGTTAGGGTTTCATTCGCGAAAATTCCCGGGATGGCCACATATTTATAGGTAGAGGGAGCTAGGAGAGTCCAAATGAGGTGCGGTTTTCGGCCACACGATCGTGATCGAACGACCGAGATGATGGAGGAGGTTTAGGTGGGTTTTGGGCCAAAATGGAGGGGTGTTGGGCTGCAACACACACGAGGCCTTTTCGGTCCCTCGGTTAACCGTTGGAGCATCAAACGAAGTCCAAATGGTACGAAACTTGACAGGTGGTCTACCGGTAGTAACCCAAGGCCGCTTGGCAAGTCTCGGTCCAATCCGGAAATGTTTAATCCCCACACATGAGAAGGAGGTAGAAAGGACCACCGGAGGAGAACGGAGCGCCGGAATGCAAAACGGACAACGGGAAAAATGCTCGGATGCATGAGACGAACATGTATGCAAATGAAATGCACATGATGACATGATATGCAATGCATGACACGCAAGCAATGACAAGGCAACAACAACGAATCACTGGAGGACACCTGACACATCGGTCTCGGGCGTTACAGTTGTATACACACAAGAAGTGGTGATCCATCGGAATTAGTTGCCAGGCGCCACAGAGTATATCGGCACTGCTCGTCCTCATGCTCGTGATCATCACCATCGTCATCTCCCCCTTGGTTATAAAATTTTTCAAGTATAGGTGGTGGGATGTTTACAAGACCTTGGAAACACAAGAAGGTTAATTAGTAAAGGGAAACTTGCTAACCCGCATGCATGTGGATGAAACAATTATAATTACGGTGGAAGACAAACGTACCGAAACTACTAGGATGCCATGCAAAAACAGTGCCACGAGTGGTGGCAGCAAACACAAGGCCTTCGTATTGAATTGCATCACAGTACTCATCCGTGTACAGAAACTGATTTTTGAGCAATATCCATCGAGTCGAACCATGAAGGACGGCAACAAGCTTATCAAAGATAGCAACAACTTGATAGCTGTTGTAATTCCAAGAGCGGTTGGGAACTCGACAAATTGCTATCTTCCATAGAAGGCAGTCACCATGATCGTATTTGAACGTGCGTACATTAGCGGTGTGCTCAACCTCTGGGCAGTGTGTTGGGATTTTTGGAAGTGGAACCCGGTGACGAGTGTACACATTCACAAGTTCCCACTCATAGTTGGACCCAATGTAAACAACCCAATCTCCATTTGCGCCTGCCCAAGCCTTGCCATCGAGCGATGGCATCTTAACATCATACGTATCATTATCAAGCGACATCAACTGGCACAGGGCGAGGCCTCCGTCGTGCCGGCGCCAGTCATCAGGGTCACGGCAAAGAAGATAGGGGAGATCAAACTGCTCCTTGACTCTTGGGTTCTTTGTAATGATGTTATTAGTTGAGTCGAGAATGGGCTTGAATGAACCTGCCATGCTAGCCGAGGTGATGACGTCGCACCGATCAATGAGTTCCTCCACCACGTCATCTTTCAGATCGGGGCAAGAATACCGGGGTCGTTTCCGGCCTATTCCCTCCATGGAGAAGACGATCGAACAATGGCAGAAGAAAGGGTGAAGGGCTGAAGGAAAATGGAGGAGGGAGAGGAAGAGCATGCGACAACAGTTCCAAATCGAGAGGGAAAGGCGAAGAGTCGGTGGACGGTTGCGAGTTTGCCACGGTTCACGAAGAGGCACCCCGGCCTAAACGTCCGTTCGGAAATACTGGGTTGTGCGGGACACTCTGGCCTGTCTAGACAGCCTTTTCTTTTATGTTTACCACAGACCAGCCCAGTAGTTTTTTTTTCTTTCTGAAAATGGCTAGCCCAGTTCTTTTGTGATTTGTCAAGTAAGTCGCTTTATCAGGCCTGCTGGGCTGCAAATCTTTCAAGACGAGGAGAGCTTCATTCGTCTGGCCGAGAAAATGGCCTATCAGTAATGAGAAATGGGATGTACATTTTTAAAACACATCAAACCGGCAATTATTTTCAAATATCTTTTTTACATTTCGAGATTTTAAATTGCAATTATTTTTATGCGTGGACAATTTATTGGATTTTATATTGATATACATTTATTTTTAAAATCAGCCTGAATGTGACTCGAAATTTCAGGATTAAAAACAGTTCAGACTGCATCGACATATGCAAAATTTCGTATAATTTTTTAACCGTGGCCACAATATGGGTTGTAATGCTAACATAAAGAATATGGGCTCGAAAAAAACACGTAAGAATTAGCAAATAGGCTGTAAATTATTTGAAATAATGGCAGATGGGTTGTATGCTATTTTCCACAGATTTGAGGCTTTTCACAGATGGCTTGTATACTGTTGGATGTCCATCCAACGGTCGTCGTGCTTCTTCAATCTTTGCTCTTCCTGCTCCAGCCGCTCAAACAAGCACCGGCGGGACTGCCTGCTCCCTCCTCCCCGCGGCCGGCTGTGCTGCTGCGCAGGCCTCACCGCCCCACCGTACTCCCATCGCTGGCCTAGCCATCCCTCTACTCACCCACACCTGCTGTTATTCTCCGGCGATGGCAGATGAACCAATAAACCCTCGTACAGTCGTACCCCCCTCCGCGTGGGAAACAAAAACAACGGCCGAGTCTTCCCTGCCTCCATGTCATTCCCTTCCTAGGCCTCATCGTCGTCCACCGCCCTGGTGCTCTCGGCATGGCGTGGTCAGCGTGGTCAACGACCGACATGCATCTGAAGTGGACTGTACGTGGAGAGGCTGACAGCTGGGTCCACGGCCGCACACAAGGAAATGCCTCCTTATTACGCGCAAAATAATGATTTCCTCCACCTGACATCTGGGACCCACCGGAACGACCTCTGTATTTCGCGAAAAAAATGTTACTACCGCTGACAGCTCAGACCCACCAGCTATATCTTCGCACGCAAGGAAGTGCCTCCTTATTACGCACAAAAAAATGAATACTCCCCCTGCTAGCTGGGACCCAGTATAGTGGGCCTACTAAGTTGACGGGGACGAAGGGCTTTCTCAACTTAGTCAATATGCACGATTCTAGCTCGACTGACCGTACGATGTCCATCCAACGGCCGTAGTGCTTCTTCAACCTCTGGTCTTCTTGCTCCAGCCGCCCAAAGCAGCGCCGGTCGTGCCGCCTGCTCCTGCCTCCCGTGGCCGGCTGTGCTGCCGCGGAGGCCTCACGGCCCCCATACTACTCCCACCGCTGGCCAGGCCATCCCTCCACTCCACTCACCCACACCCCCTGTTATTCTGCGATGACGGCAGCGCAGCCGAACCAGTGATCCCTCGTACTCCTCTCCGCGTGGGCATCCACTGCCGCATCTTCCCCGGCTCCACGTCGTCCCCTTCCTAGACCTCGCTGTCGTCCACCGCCGTGGTGCTGTCGGCGCGGCATGGTCAATGTGGTCAACAACCGAATTCCATCGGAAGAATACTATACGTGGAGAGGCTGACAGCTGGGTCCACGGCAGCCGCAAGGAAGTGCCTCCTTATTACGTGGAAAATAATTATTCCTCCACCTCACAGCAGGGACCCACCGGACGCCCACTAGTATATGGCGAAAAAAACGTTTGCCCCTGACTGCTGGGACCCACCCGACGGGACACCGTATTTCGCGAAAAAACGTTCCCCCTGCTGTCAGCTCGGACCCACCGGAAGTGCCTCCTTATTACGCACAAAAAAATGAATACCCCCTGCTAGCTGGGACCCACCTTAGTGGCAGGCTGACTTGTGGGCCTACTAAGTTGACGGGGACGGAGGGCTTTGTCAACTTAGTCAATATGCACGATTCTAGCTCCAGTGACCGTACAATGTCCATCCAACGGCCGTAGTGCTTCTTCAACCTCTGGTCTTCTTGCTCCAGCCGCCCAAACCAATGCCGGTCATGCCTCGTGCTCCTGCCTCACGTGGCCGACTGCGACACGGCGGAGGCCTCACCGCCCCCTACTACTCCCACCGCTGGCCAGGCCATCCCTCTACTCACCCACACCCCCTGTTATTTTGCGGCGACGGCAGCCTCACACCGCAACGAACCAGTGAACCCTCGTACTCCTCTATGCGTGGGCATCCACTGCCGCGTCTTCCCCGGCTCCGCGTCGTCCCCTTCCTGGCCTCGCCGTCGTCCACCGCCCTGGTGCTCTCGGTGCGGCGTGGCCAACGTGGTCAAGGAACGGCTTCCATCGGACGTGGACTGTACGTGGAGAGGCTGACAGCTGGGTCCACGGCCGTAGCAAGGAAGTGCCTCCTTATTACATGCAAAATAATTATTCCTCCACCTGACAACGGGGACCCACCAGACAGGCCACCAGTATTTTGCAAAAAAATCTTTTCCCCCTGACTACTGGGACCCACCGGACGGGCCACCGTATTTCGTGAAAAAAACGTCCCCCCGCTGTCAGCTCGGACCCACCGAAGTGCCTCCTTATTACGCACAAAAAATGAATACTCCCCCGGCTAGCTGGGACCCACCTTGCTGGGAGGCTGACTTGTGGGCCTACTAAGTTGACAGGGACGAAGGGCTTTGTCAACTTAGTCAATATGAACGATTCTAGCTCTAGTGATCGTACGATGTCCATCCAACGGCCATAGTGCTTCTTCAACCTCTGGTCTTCTTGCTCTAGCCACCCAAAGCAGCGCCGGTCGTGCCGCATGCTCCTGCCTCCCGTGGCCGGCTGTGCTGCCGTAGAGGCCTCACCGCCCCCTAATATTCCCACCACTGGCTAGGCCCTGCAGCGACGGTAGCCTCACACCGTGGCCGAACCAGTGAACCCTCGTAGTCCTCTCTGCGCGGGCTTCCACTGCCGCGTCGTCCCCTTCCTAGGCCTCGCCGTCGTCCACCGTCGTGGTGCTCTCCACGCGGCGTGGTCAACGTGGTCAAGGAACGACTTCCATCGGAAGAGTACTGTACGTGGAGAGGCTGACAGCTAGGTCCACGGCCACAACCCAGTTTTTTTGTGATTTGCCAAGTAAGTCGCTTTGTCACGCCTATTGGGCTGCAAATCTTTCAAGATGAGGAGAGCTTTCATTCGGCTGGCCGAGAAAATGGCCCATCAGTAATGAGATATGGATTGTACATTTTTAAAACATATCAAACCGGCAATTAGTTTCAAATATCTTTTTTTTATTTCAACATTTTAAATTACATTAATTTTTATGCGTAGAGAATTTGTTGGATTTTATATTGATATACATTTATTTTTAAAATCAGTTTGAATGTGAGTCGAAATTTCGGGATTAAAAACAGTTCGGACCGCACCGAAATATGCAAAATTTTGTATATTTTTTTAACCGTTGCCACAATATGGGCTGTAATGCTAACAAAAAGAATATGGGCTCCAAAAAAACCTTAATAATTAGCAAATGGACTATAAATTATTAGAAATAATGGCAGATGAGATGTATGCTGTTTTCCACAGATTTGAGGCTTTCCTAAAAAAAGGTTGACGCACAAGCACTGACTGTTGGATGTCCATCCAACGGCTGTCGTGCTTCTTCAATCTCTGATCTTTCTGCTCCAGCCGCTCAAACAAGCGCCGGCGGGTCTGCCTACTCCCTCCTCCTCGCGGTCGGCTGTGCTGCGGCGCAGGCCTCACCGCCCGACCGTACTCCCATCGATGGCCTAGCCATCCCTCTACTCACCCACACCTGCTGTTATTCTCTGGCAACGGCAGACGAACCAGTAAACCCTCATACAGTCGTACTCCCCTCCGCGTGGGAAACAACTGCCGAGTCTTCCCTGCCTCCACGTCGTCCCCTTCCTAGGCCTTGTCGTCGTCCACCGCCCTGGTGCTCTCGGCGCGGCATGGTCAACGTGGTCAAGGAACGACTTCCATCGGATGTGGACTGTACGTGGAGAGGCTGACAGCTGGGTCCACGGCCGCAGCAAGAAAGTGCCTCCTTATTACGCAGAAAATAATGATTCCTCCACATGACAGCTGGGACCCACCAGACGGGCCACTGTATTTCATGAAAAAAACGTTTCCCCCTAACTGCTGGGACCCACCAGCTACATCTTCGCACGCAAGGAAGTGCGTCCGGGCAAAAAAAATGATTCGCCCCTGACTGCTGGGACCCACCAACTACATCTTCACAGGCAAGGAAGTGCCTGACAGTCGGGACCCACCTGGTCTAAGCGTACGTAGCGTTGTCATTCTAGTCATGAACATGTACGTACATACTGGTCGATGTAGAGGCGCGCACGTGTCGTAGTAGAGGCGCGCACGTAGCATGTACACGTACGTACAACGGCCAGAGTGCAAGAAAGAAAATACGGCCACGTATGTGTACATATGGGTGGGGTCTCGAACGCCTACTCGCGCATACGTACGGCGAGGGCTCGTGTACATGGCCGGGTTGGAACGGAGAAACAGCGTCGTCGTCGTGTTCATGGGGAGGCAACGGAATGCGTCGTGTTCATGGGGAGACAACGGAATGCGTCGTGTTCATCGGGAGGCAACGGAACGCATGGGAGCCAACCGGCTGGGTCGGAACGGAATGCGTGGTCGTGTTCATCGGGAGGGTTTGGGCGGAACAAGCGATGGAAACGAGGCCTGGCGTACTGCACAACAGAGAAAACGGACCTCCTACGTTCGGAACGGAGTCCTGTTGATCGGGAGGGGTCTGGCGTACCGCAAAACGGAGGAAACGGACCTCCTACGGTCGAAACAGGGGTCCTGTTGATCGGTAGGGCTGTGGCGTACCGCAAAACGGACGAAACAGACTTGTGTTGGAGCGCTACGGTCGAAACGGGGGTCCTGTTCATCGGGAGGGGTGTGGCGTACCGCAAAACAGGACTCCACGGGATACTGTTCATCTCCACCATCGACCCCTCCAGTCTCCACGAGCTACTGTTCATCCACCGTCGACCTCCTCTAGTCTCCACATGCGACTGTTCATCCACGTGCTCCTGTTCATCCAGCCTCCACCGCGCGCTACTCCACCGGCTACTATTCAACCAGCCCTCTCCACGGGCTCCTGTTCAACCACCCCTCCATGGGCTACTGTTCATCCTGCCCTCCATCGTCTACTGTTCATCCTGCCCTCCATGGGGTGGTCCTGTTCATCCAGCCCTCCACGGGTCCTGTTCATCCAGCCCCAACCGGCTCGATCGATCGGGGTCCTGTTCATCTAGAGGCAACATCACGGGGTCCTGTTCATCCACCCCCACCGGGAACTGTTCATCCAACCCCCCCCCTCCCGCAACACTCACTGTTCATCCAGAGGCAGCATCGATCGGCTTCATTTAGCAGCAGTAGCGAAGGAATCGCTCGATTGGGTTCAGTTAACAGCCATCGATAGATCGCTCGGTTTCAGTAACGTGTAGCCTGCAGTGCAATCGCTCGGATTCAGTTAGAGCCCAACGCCTCGCTTGGGTTCAGTTATAGCCAACGCCTCGCACACACGCGCGTACGTGTACGAGAGAAACGCACATCGCTCGGCCCCCGACCTCCCATCGTAACCGGAAACTCCCCAAAATTTTCCTCCCCCTCGCTTCTACCACGGTTTTTTCCGTCATGGACGGCCCAAAGAATGTCATGCAGCTGCGTCTCCGGCCCGCCCAGGACGAAAAGCCCATTTTTCTGTCATGATTTTTGTTCATAGAAGTAGGAGCCCACCACATCTATGATGATACCGGGTTTTGTCACAATTATCGTCATATAAGTGTCATATGTATGACAGAAATTTTTTTCGTTCGGCCCAAAATGTCACGGATGTGTCTTTTTTTGTAGTGAGCTTAAACCCTAGTTTATGTGTTGCTTCGTAAGGGGCTGATTTGGGTCCATATGTTTCATGCTATGGTTAGGATTACCTTAATAATTTTGTTGTAGTTGCGGATGCTTGCAATAGAGGTTAATCATAAGTGGGATGCTTGTTCAAGTAAGAACAGCACCCAAGCACCGGTCCACCCACATGTCAAATTATCAAAGTACCGAACGCGAATCATATGAACGTGATGAAAACTAGCTTGACGATATTCCCATGTGTCCACGGCAGCGTTTTTCCTTATATAAGAGTTTGTCCAGGCTTGTCCTCTGCTACAAAAAGGATTGGGCCACCTTGCTGCACTTTATTTACTTTTTTACTTGTTGCTCGTTACAAATTATCTTATCACAAAACTATCTGTTACCACTTATTTCAGTACTTGCAGAGAATACCTTGCTGAAAACCGCTCATCATTTCCTTCTGCTCCTCATTGGGTTCGACACTCTTACTTATCGAAAGGACTACGATAGATCCCCTATACTTGTGGGTCATCAATAACCTAGATGGATCTTGCGTGTGCGTAGGATTTTTTTTGGAAATTACTGCGTTCCCCAACACGATGGACGACGCCTATGGTGGGGCGTCCCAGGTCGCACCCTCAAAGCCATCCTCAAACACATCGAGGCCGGCAACACGCCGTGCCTGGAGTACCTTGAGCCCCCACCTTCTCTTGCCGCCGCCGCAGCTCCCGGACGCCGCGGGGAATGGAGACGGTGACGTGAAAACCCACAAGTATAGGGGATCGCAATAGTTTTCGAGGGTAGAGTATTCAACCCAAATTTATTGATTCGACACAAGGGGAGCCAAATAATATTCTGAAGTATTAATAGTTGAGTTGTCAATTCAACCACACCTGAAATACTTAATATCTACAGGAAAGTTTTTAGTGGCAAAGTAATATGGAAGTAACGGTAACGATGGCAAAGGTAATAGTAATAGTTTTGTAGTAATTGTAATAGTAGCAACGGAAAAGTAACTAAGTAAAGATCAATATGTGAAAAGCTCGTAGGCAATGGATCAGTGATGGATAATTATGTCGGATGCGATTCCTCATGCAACAGTTATAACATAGGGTGACACGGAACTAGCTCCAGTTCATGAATGCAATGTAGGCATGTATTCCGAATATAGTCGTACGTGCTTATGGAAAAGAACATGCATGATATTTTTTGTCCTACCCTCCCATGGCAGCGGGGTCCTATTGGACCTAAGGGATATTAAGGCCTCCTTTTAATAGAGTACCGGACCAAAGTATTAACACTTAGTGAATACATGAACTCCTCAAACTATGGTCATCACTGGGAGTGGTCCCGATTATTGTCACTTCGGGGTTACCAGATCATAACACATAGTAGGTGACTATAGACTTGCAAGATAGGATCGAGAACTCACATATATTCATGAAAACATAATAGGTTCAGATCTGAAATCATGTCACTCGGACCCTAGTGACAAGCATTAAGCATAGCAAAGTCATAGCAACATAAATCTCAGAACATAATGGATACTAGGGATCAAACCCTAACAAAACTAACTCGATTACATGATAAATCTCATCCCACCCATCACCGTCCAGCAAGCCTACGATGGAATTACTCACGCACGGCTCCGTATCATAAAACGCGATGAATCCTTCTCCCTGATTTTTTCCTCCCCGAACGTGAATATATAGAGTTGGAGTTGAGGTCGGTGGAGCACCAGGGGGCCCACGAGGCAGGGGGCGCGCCCAGGGGGTAGGCGCGCCCCCACCCTCATGGACAGGGTGTGGCCCCCTGGTCTTGATCCTTTTGCCTGTATTTTTTATATATTCCAAAAATATTCTCCGTGAAGTTTCAGGTCATTCTGAGAACTTTTATTTCTACACAAAAATAACACCATGGCAATTCTGCTGAAAACAGCGTCAGTCCGGGTTAGTTCCATTCAAATCATGCAAGTTAGAGTCCAAAACAAGGGCAAAAGTGTTTGGAAAAGTAGATACGTTGGAGACGTATCAACTCCCCCAAGCTTAAACCTTTGCTTGTCCTCAAGCAATTCAGTTGACAAACTGAAAGTGATAAAGAAAGAACTTTTACAAACTCTGTTTGCTCTTGTTGTTGTAAATATGTAAAGCCATCATTCAAGTTTTCAGCAAAGATTATGAACTAATCATATTCACAATAACCTTTAGGTCTCATGATTACTCATATCAATGGCATAATCAACTACCGAGCAATAATAATAAATCTTGGATTACAACACTTTCTCAAAACAATCATAATATGATATAACAAGATGGTATCTCGCTAGCCCTTTCTGAGACCGCAAAACATAAATGCAAAGCACCTCTGAAGATCAAGGACTGACTGGGAATTGTAATTCATAGTAAAAGAGATCCAGTCACAGTCATACTCAATGTAAACTAATAGTAATGCATACAAATGACAGCGGTGCTCTCCAACTGGTGATTTTTAATAAGAAGATGATGACTCAACATAAAAGTAAATAGATAGGACCTTCATAGAGGGAAGCAGGGATTTGTAGAGGTGCCAGAGCTCGGTTTTTGAAATAGAGATGAATAATATTTTGAGCGGTATACTTTCATTGTCAACATAACAACCGAGAGATCTCGATATCTTCCATGCTACACACATTATAGGCTATTCCCAAACAGAATGGTAAAGTTTATACTCCCCCTACCACCAACAAACATCAATCCATGGCTTGTCCGAAACAACGGGTGCCTCCAACTAACAACAATTCTGGGGGAGTTTTGTTTGCAATTATTTTAATTTAAGCATGGGACTGGGCATCCCGGTTACCAGCCATTTTCTTATGAGTGAGGAGCGGAGTCCACTCCTCTTGAGAATAACCCTCCTAGCATGGAAGATATAGACAACCCTAGTTGATACATGAGCTATTCGAGCATACAAAGCAGAATTTCATTTGAGGGTTTAGAGGTTGACACATACAAATTTACTTGAAACGGCAGGTAGATACCGCATATAGGAAGGTATGGTGGACTCATATAGAATAACTTTTGGGGTTTATGGAAGTAGATGCACAAGCAATATTCCTGCTTAGTACAAGTGAAGGCTAGAAAAAGAGTGGGAAGCGATCAGTTAGAGAGCGACAACAGTCATGAACATGCATTAAAATTAATCAACACTGAATGCAAGCATGAGTAGGATATAATTCACCATGAACATAAATATCTTGGAGGCTATGTTGATTTTGTTTCAACTACATGCGTGAACATGTGCCAAGTCAAGCCACTCGAATCGTTCAAAGGAGGATACCACCCTATCATACCACATCACAACCATTTTAATAGCATGTTGACACGCAAGGTAAACCATTATAAACTCCTCGCTAATTAAGCATGGCATGAGCAACTATAATCTCTAATTGTCATTGCAAACATGTTTCATTCATAATAGGCTGAATCAGGAATGATGAACTAATCTTATTTACAAAAACAAGATAGGTCGAGATCATACCATCTTTTCTCATCTCAATCAGTCCATCATATATCGTCATTATTGCCTTTCACTTCCACGACCGAATGGTGTGGATAATAATAATAGTGCACGTGCATTGGAATAAATTGGAATATGCAAGCATTCAATACAAGGGAGAAGACAAGGTAATATGGGCTCTTGGTTAGACTAACAACAATGCATATGAGAGCCACTCAACATTTTCATCATGGTCTTCTCCTCTCGACCCCCCAAATAACAAGAAAAGAAATAAAACTATTTACACGGGAAAGCTCCCAACAAGCAAAAGAAGAACGAAAAATCTGTTGGGGTTTTCTTTTAATTATTACTACTACAGGCATTGAAAGTAAACTAGCTAAAGCTACAACTAATTTTTTTTCTTAAGGTTTTTCAAACACACAAGAAAAAAGCTTAAAAAAGCAAATAAACTAGCATGGATGATACAATGAAAAAGTATAAGCACCGACAGCTGGCGTGAGTGTGTGAACATGAATGTAATGTCGGTGAGAAATACGTACTCCCCCAAGCTTAGGCTTTTTGGCCTAAGTTGGTCTATGCCCATGGATCAAAGCGACCCTCTCTGGTGTGTGGAGGAGTGTCATCTGGGTGCCACTGGTTGGCGATCTCCTCCGGATTCCACTGATAAGCAGACTGTCGATGAGGGTCAAGTGGCGGTTTCGGCTCAGGCTCTGGAGCTGGTGTCAGGCTCCAGTATGCATAAACGGCCTCCGGCAAAATGAGGTACGTGCCTGAAAATATGTCAAACAAAGAGGGAGCAGGCAAGGTAATAATCTCAAAGTAATTTTTATTAAATATCAATCTATATTTAAGCATCTTCTTCTTATCCCTAACAATAAAATCATGCGCTACCATACTCTTATAATCTAGAAAAATAGGAGGCAACAATTTTTCCTCTTTCTCATAATGCCTAATAGGTATGTTAAAGTGTGCAGCAAGGCGCGAGGCAAAGATGCCTCCAAAGACGGGACCATTCGTACGGTTCAGATTTAACCGTTTAGCAACAATGGCACCTAAACTGAAAGTAGCATCACGAAACAAGACATGGCGCAAATAATAATATCAGGGACACTAAGGTTTCCACTGTTCCCATGACCAATTAAGCATCTACTAGCAAATATTGTAAAATAATGTAGAACAGGAAAATGTATGCTAGTAATTCTTGCCTTGAAAACTTTCCTTGTTTCCCCTACAGCAATCATATCAATAAACCCCTCCACATCATTACGATGTGGTTCCTCTATGCTGCCTGCAAAGGGTATCTTACAGACCCGACAGAAATCATATAGTGACATCTCCTTAACCTCATCATATAAGTGAAATTCCACCGAAGGTGGTGATTTCTTAGCATGAAAGTAAAATTTTTGCACGAAAATATTAGTTAGGAGGAGATACTGTTTGCGACAGTCACGGAGGAAGTCGACGAGGCCTGCATTCTCAGCCAAATAATAAAAATCTTCATAAATCCCGGCTTCTCTCAAGAACTCATCACAAGGCCATTCACATGGCCGAACTTCCGCAGTGCGAGGGAGATTATATTTGGGCTTCTTATTTTCTTCAATTTGCTTATCCTTCGAGTTTCGGCTCGAAGAGCCCCTCAACAATCTTTTCATCATTTTGTTTCTCTGAAAAATTTCTGAATTTTTTAGTAACTCAAAATAAAAGTAAGCCGAACTCAACAAAATTGATAACAACTACTCCTACAAGTGCCTCGAGGCCATATCATGCATTAAAACTACTTGGGACCATATAAATTTGACATGCAAGCTCAAGAACAGGGTCACCTAAGCAGCAAAAATTTGCAATAAATAAAGCACTAGAGCAAAAACTAATTGGACCTTTGGAGGAGTCACACACCGAAGAACAATCCCCCAAAGCAGTTTTGTGAATGGAGCTTTGAGCAAGGAGATCGAAAATGGCAGCAAGATGAGCTAGAACTCAGGTTTGAACTGGTGGGGGGTTTTTTTTCTGGAGGAAGAAGAAGTGTGTCGGTGCATGAATAAGTGGAGGGGGGCCATGTGGGGTCCACGAGGTAGGGGGCGCGCCCTGGACCCTCATGGCCAGGTGGTGGCTCCCTCTGGTGTGTTCTCAGTATTCTTAAATATTCTACAAAAAATCATATTTTATTTTCGGGACATTTGGAGAACTTTTGTTTTCGGGGTATTTTTATTGCAAGCATAATTCAGAAAACCGATAGAAAATACTATTTTTGCTTTATTAAATATAAATAACAGAAAGTAAAAGGAGGGTACAGAGAGTTGTGCTTTCTAACTTCATCCATCTCATGCTCATCAAAAGGAATCCACTAACAAGGTTGATCAAGTCTTGTTAACAAACTCATTCCGAATCGCATGAAACCGGAGAAATTTTGAATAACACTAAGTTACCTCAACGGGGATATGCACGTCCCCAACAATAAGAATATCATATTTCTTCTTAGCAGTAGGAAGAGGAAATTCAAAACCTCCAATAGTAATCATTGAAGTTTTTCCAATAGAATTGATACTGTGGACTTGACGTTGTTTCCTTGGAAAGTGTACTGTATGCTCATTACCATTAACATGAAAAGTGACATTGCCTTTGTTGCAATCAATAACAGCCCCTGCAGTATTCAAAAAGGGTCTACCAAGGATAATCGACATACTACCGTCCTCGGGAATATCAAGAATAACAAAGTCCGTTAAAATAGTAACGTTTGCAACCACAATAGGCACATCCTCACAAATACCAACAGGTATAGCGGTTGATTTATCGGCCATTTGCAAAGATATTTCAGTAGGTGTCAACTTATTCAAATCAAGTCTACGATATAAAGAGAGAGGCATAACACTAACACCGGCTCCAAGATCACACAAAGCAATTTTAACATGGTTTCTTTTAATGAATAATGGTATAGTTGGTACTCCTGGATCTCCTAGTTTCTTTGGTATTCCACCTTTAAAAGTGTAATTAGCAAGCATGGTGGAAATTTCAGCTTCTGGTATCTTTCTTTTATTAGTAACAATATCTTTCATATACTTGGCATAAGGATTCATTTTAAGCATATCAGTCAAACGCATACGCAAAAAGATAGGTCTAATCATTTTAGCAAAGCGTTGAAAATCCTCATCATCTTTTTTCTTGGATGGTTTAGGAGGAAAGGGCATGGGTTTTTGAACCCATGGTTCTCTTTCTTTATCGTGCTTCCTAGCAACAAAGTCTCTCTTATCATAACATTGATTCTTTGATTGTGGGTTATCAAGATCATCAGCAGGTTCAATCTCTACATCATTGTTATTGCTAGGTTGAGCATAAACATGAACATCATCATTAACATTATCACTAGGTTCATGTTCATTACCAGATTGTGTTTCAGCATCAAAAATCGAAATATCATTGGGATTCTCAGGTGTGTCAACAACAGGTTCACTAGAAGCATGCAAAGTCCTATCATTTTTCTTTTTCTTCTTCTTAGAAAAACTAGGTGCATCAACATTAATTCTCTGATAATCTTGCTCAATTCTCTTAGGGTGGCCCTCAAGATACAAAGGTTCCTGAGTCATTTTACCCCCTCTAGTCACAACTCTAAAAACATTATCATTTTTCTTATTATTTAATTCATTGAGCAAATCATTCTGAGCTTTAAGTACTTGTTCTACTTGAGTGGTAACCATAGAAGCATGTTTATTAATAAGTTTAAGTTCACCTTTAACTCCAGACATATAATCACTCAAGTGTTCAAGCATATAAGCATTACGTTTCAATTGTCTACCAACATAAGCATTGAACTTTTCTTGTTTAACAATAAAATTACAAACTCATCTAAGCATTGGCTAGCAGACTTATAACGAGGGATATCACCTTCATCAAATCAATAGAGAGAATTTACCTTTACTACCTGTGTTGGGTTATCAAGACCATGTATTTCTTCAATAGGTGGCAAATTCTTAACATCTTCAACTTTAATACCTTTTTCTTTCATACATTTCTTTGCCTCTTGCATATCTTCAGGACTGAGAAATAGAATACCCCTTTTCTTTGGAGTTGGCTTAGGAGTTGGTTCAGGAAGTATCCAATCATTTTCATTACTCAACATATTATTCAATAGCAATTCAGCTTGATCAGTTCTTTCCCTGAAAACACAACCAACACAACTATCCAGGTGGTCTCTGGAAGCATCGGTTAGTCCATTATAAAAGATATCAAGTATTTCATTTTTCTTGAGAGGATGATCAGGCAAAGCATTAAGTAATTGGAGAAGCCTCCCCCGAGCTTGTGGGAGACTCTCTTCTTCAATTTTCTCAAAGCTATATATTTCCCTTAAGGCAGCTTGTTTCTTATGAGCGGGGAAATATTTAGCAGAGAAGTAATAAATCATATCCTAGGGACTACGCACACAACCAGGATCAAGAGAATTAAACCATGTTTTAGCATCACCCTTTAATGAGAATGGAAATAACTTAAGGATAAAGTAATAGCGAGTTTTCTCATCATCAGTGAACGGGGTGGCTATATCATTTAATTTAGTAAGATGTGCCACAACAGTTTCAGATTCATAGCCATAAAAAGGACCAGATTCAACCAAAGTAATTAACTCAGGATCGACAAAGAAATCATAATCCTTATCGGAAATACAGATAGGTGAAGTAGCAAAAGCAGGGTCATATTTCATTCTAGCATTCAAGGATTTTTCTTTCAGCTTAGCTAATAATTTCTTAAGATCATATCTATCATTGCAAGCTAAAAAGTTTCTAGCAGTTTCTTCATCCATAACATAACCCTCAGGCACAACAGGCAATTCATATCTAGGGGGAGAATCTTCATCATCACTTTCATCAATATTATCAGTTTCAATAATTTCATTCTCTCTAACCCTAGCAAGTTGTTCATCAAGAAATTCACCTAGTGGCACAGTATTATCAAGCATAGAAGTAGTTTCATCATAAATATCATGCAAAGCAGAAGTGGCATCATCAATAACATGCGACATATCAGAATGAATAGCAGGAGTAGGTGTCGCAAGTTTACTCAAAACAGAAGGTGAATCAAGTGCAGAGTTAGATGACAGTTCCTTACCTCGCCTCGTAGTTGAGGGAAAAATCTTGGTTCTTTTATCTTTCAAGTACTTCATAGTGATCAACAGATATAAATCCCAAGTTACTCAAAGAATAGAGCTATGCTCCCCGGCAACGGTGCCAGAAAATAGTCTTGATAACCCACAAGTATAGGGGATCGCAACAGTTTTCAAGGGTAGAGTATTCAACCCAAATTTATTGATTCGACACAAGGGGAGCCAAAGAATATTCTCAAGTATTAACAGTTGAGTTTTCAATTCAACCGCACCTGAAAGACTTAATATCTGCAACAAAATATTATGGAAGTAACAGTAATAGTGGCAAAGGTAATAGTAATTGTTTTTGTAGTGATTGTAACAGTAGCAACGGAAAAGTAACTAAGTAAAGATCAATATGTGAAAAGCTCGTAGGCAATGGATCAATGATGGATAATTATGTTGGATGCGATTCCTCATGCAACAGTTATAACATAGGGTGACAGAGAACTAGCTCCAGTTCATCAATGCAATGTAGGCATGTATTCCGAATATAGTCATATGTGCTTATGGAAAATAACTTGCATGAAATCTTTTGTCCTACCCTCCCGTAGCAGCGGGGTCCTATTAGAAACTAAGGGATATTAAGGCCTCCTTTTAATAGAGTACCAGACCAAAGCATTAACACTTAGTGAACACATGAACTCCTCAAACTACGGTCATCACCGGGAGTGGTCCCGACTATTGTCACTTCGGGGTTACCGGATCATAACACATAGTAGGTGACTATAGACTTGCAAGATAGGATCAAGAACTCACATATATTCATAAAAACATAATAGGTTCAGATCTGAAATCCTGGCACTCGGGCCCTAGTGACAAGCATAAGCATAGCAAAGTCATAGCAACATCAATCTTAGAAGATAATGGATACTAGGGATCAAACCCTAACAAAACTAACTCGACTACATGATAAATATCATCCAACCCATCACCGTCCAGCAAGCCTACGATGGAATTACTCATGCACGACGGTGAGCATCATGAAATTTGTGACGGAGGAAGATTGATGATGACGATGGCGACGGATTCCCCTCTCCAGAGCCCCAAACGGATTCCAGATCAGCCCTCCCGAGAAAGATTAGGGCTTGGCGGCGGCTCCGTATCGTAAAACACAATGAATCCTTCTCCCTAATTTTTTTCTCCCCGAACGTGAATCTATACCTACTATTAAAGGGAATAGGTATTCTTGGTTTGGTTTAGTCCTTTTCGTTCGGTTTGCACACGCTAAGCGATCTGGCCCAGGTACTTGTATGTTGATGGGCCTTTTATGGACTTTCATAGAGACCGTGAAAAATAATTGGATCAAAATAAATCTAGGTTGTTGGAATTAAACACAGGACCTCCTGTGTAGCTCTTCGATGTAACAACCAACGGCCTATGCGCCTTTCACATTTACTAATTCTAACTCGCTCTAAATATACAAGTGGCAGTCATCATGTTTACGGCGAGCTAATTAAGCAAATGAGCTAATAAAGAAGGATTGCGGGCTTAAATGGAATGTTTAAACGGATGTGCCTAATTAAAGAAAGGATTATGGATAAACCGGTGGAATAACTAAAAGAAAGATTGTTATCTTAATAAATTCTACATGAAGGATTTGAGGCAAAAAGGTAGGATAATTAAATTTAAAAGGAAGATCTGTAGGCTTCAATGTGTTGGAGCTACTAAATTAAAAAAGTAAGGATTTGATTTCCGACTAAAACGGGTAAGGACGCCATGGTAATTAATGAAATAATTATACTTAAATGCCATTATACTTAGATGGAAACAGTGGGAGATTATGCCCAGCAAAGAAAATATGAACACGGCTAAATTGCAATGTATTTTTTATGTTCATTTTGTAGAAGGATGATGCGTTGCAGCATGTTCTTCATAGTGAATCCGGTGCTGTGGGACATTATGCTTGCATAAAACATCAATTTTTTCCGTTGCAACGTGAATATATAGAGTTGGAGTTGAGGTGGGTGGAGCACCAGGGGGCACACGAGGCAGGGGGAGCGCCCAGGGGGGTAGGCGCGCCCCCATCCTCGTGGACAGGGTGTGGGGCCCTGGTTTTGATTCTTTGGCCACTATTTTTTATATATTCCAAAAATATTCTCTGTGAAGTTTCAGGTCATTCCGAGAACTTTTATTTTTGCACAAAAATAACACCATGGCAATTCTGCTGAAAACATCGTCAGTTCGGGTTAGTTCCATTCAAATAATGCAAGTTAGAGTCCAAAATAAGGGCAAAAGTGTTTGGAAAAGTAGATACGTTGGAGACGTATCACGACGTCGTCGTCGTCGGGCTCCGGCTCTCTGTCCTCCGGCTCGCCGGTGCTTCGCCCCGTCTAGCCAGAGCCGCGGGAGACGCCACTTGGGCGCCGCACCCGCGGCGATGCCCTCATCATCAACGAGGGCGGCCGCCCCTCCCCTCATTCCTACCGCCTCGTCCGGCCGAAGACCAAGCCGGGTTTGCTCAACATGAAGAAGGAGAACCAGGACATGGCCGCCACCGACGAGACCTCCCTCAAGTGGGCGAAGGAGGACTATGTCCGCGAGCAGATGGAGCGCCGGTGTCGGGCCTTCGAGGAAATCGCTGCTCGGCGCTGCAGATGTGAGGAGGGTGGCGTGGTCGTCCTCGACAGCAACGACGAGGATGTGCCCGGGCCATCCAACCTCCCGCACATCGGCGACGCCGGCCAGGGGTGCAGCAGGGACGGCGGCACCCAACACGACAACGACAATGACGACATCGGCGACTACAGCCGGTTCTACAGGCTCCTCGGCATGAAGAAGGTGGGGCGGCGGCGGTGGCTAGGTGTAGTCGTTTTTAGTTTGTGTTTTCATTTGTGTTTTTTAAGTTTTTTTGTAAAATATCAATGAAATCGTCTAGTTTGGACGTGCTTTGGCCGATTTTGGACGTGTTTTGGCCAATTTCATGTTAAGCGGCGCCTGGGGGCGATGGCTGGGAACCAGACCGGCTCCACGCCGAGATTTATCGTCGGTTCGCCCCCAGGCGGCGATATTTCAAGCGCCTGGGGGCTGAACGGGAGATGCTCTTACAACAAAAATAGGCATGGGTATGAGGTCTTATGGTTACAACCATATATTTGTGATGGGACCAAATATGATCTTAATTTGTGCTTTTTAAGATGTGCTTGCTATGTATTGAAGTGAGGGGTGTGTCCAAATTACGTCCTGGCCAGTGCATGTCCTGCATTAAGAGTCAGCTGTCCAATCGAAGACCCTATCCGTCGCGCACGGTTGCCTTGATAATTAAGATTGCAATAGTCAGACAAAAGCATTTCGCATTTAATGACTACACCTCTTGAATCCCCAAGGATAGGATCCGTGTTACCGTAGTAAACATTTCTGTCACTAGTGTTTAGAATAACACTTCACGGTCTCCCTGCCCTTAGCCTCTCCGTGACTCATTCTCCATGATCCTAGGTACCTGCAAAGATGAAGAACGTGAATGAAATAAGATACACCCACATAAAAATTTTATGTTACACATACGAGTTGTTAATTCAAAGTCCTTCAATTGACCCCTCCAACAATTACATCGGGTTGCAAGGCTCTTGCTTCAACCCATACCTTACCGAACTACTTGAAGGAAATATGCCCTAGAGGCAATAATAAAGTTGTTATTTATATTTTCTTATATCACGATAATATTTATTATTCATGCTAGAATTGTATTAACCGGAAACTTAGTACATGTGTGAATACATAGACAAAACAGAGTGTCCTTAGTATGTCTCTACTTGACTAGCTCGTTAATCAAAGATGGTTAAGTTTCCTAACCATAGACATGTGCTATCATTTGATGAACGGGATCACATCATTGGAGAATGATGTGATGGACAAGACCCATCCGTTAGCTTAGCATAATGGTCGTTAAGTTTTATTGCTATTGCTTTCTTCATGACTTATACGTGTTCCCCTGACTATGAGATTATGCAACTCCCGAATACCGGAGGAACACCTTGTGTGCTATCAAACACAATGTAACTGGGTGATTATAAAGATGATCTACAGGTGTCTCCGAAGGTGTTTGTTCAGTTGGCATAGATCGAGATTAGGATTTGTCACTTCGAGTATCGGAGAGGTATCTCTGGGCCCTCTCGGTAATGCACATCATAATAAGCCTTGGAAGCAATGTCACTAATGAGTTAGTTGCGGGATGATGCATTATGGAACGAGTAAAGAGACTTGCCGGTAACGAGATTGAACTAGGTATGATGATACCGACAATCAAATCTCGGGCAAGTAACATACCGATGACAATGGGAATGACGTATGTTGTTATGTGGTTTGACCGATAAAGATCTTCGTAGAATATGTCGGAGCCAATATGAGCATCCAGGTCCCGCTACTGGTTATTGACCGGAGATGTGTCTCGGTCATGTCTACATAGTTCTCGAACCCGTAGGGTCCGCACGCTTAAAGTTCGGTGACGATCGGTATTATGAGTTTTTGTGTTTTGATGTACCGAAGGTAGTTCGGAGTCCCGGATACGATCACGGACATGACTAAGAGTCTCGAAATGGTCAAAAGGTAAAGATTCATATATTGGAAGGTTGCATTTGGACATCGGAATGGTTCCGAGTGGTTCGGGCATTTTTCCGGAGTACCGGGAGGTTACCGGAACCCCCCGGGGAAGTTAATGGGCCTTAGTGGGCTCTAATGGAGAGAGAGGGAAGAAGGGCCACGAGGTGGCGCGCCTCTCCCCCCTGCCCAAACCGAATTGAACAAGGGGTGGGGGCGCGGACCCCTCCTTCCTTCTCTTTCTCCCCTCCTTCCTTTCACTTCGGTGGAAGAAAGGAAAGGGGGGGGGGGAATCCTACTTGGCCGCCCCTCCTGGCCGGCCTCCTCCCTCCCTCCCTCCTTTATATACGTGGCCAGGGGCATCCCAATAGCAACACAAAGAATCTCTTAGCCGTGTGCGGTGCCCCCCTCCACAGTTCAACACCTCGGTCATATTGTCATAGTACTTAGGTGAAGCCATACGCCGGTAACTTCATCATCACCGTAGCCACACCGTCGTGCTGACGGAACTCTCCCTCATCCTCAACTGGATCAAGAGCTCGAGGGACGTCATCGTGCTGAACGCGTGCTGAACACGGAGGTGTCGTATGTTGACGTTCGACTACATCAACCATGTTACTAAACGCTTCCGCTTTCGGTCTACGAGAGTACGTGGACATACTCTCCCCTCTCGTTGCTATGCATCTCCTAGTTAGAGCTTGCGTGATTGTAGGAAATTTTTGAATTACTATGTTCCCCAACACTACTCACACATGGAGATTAGATCACACGAAGACCACATCAAAGAACACACCATGAAGATAGATAGATTGATAATATGTCTTACAATGAATGTCGTGTGTGATACATGATTACAAATATGACTAGATGGTGGAAATGAAGGTGGTGGCTATGGAGATGGAAATTGTTGGAGATGAAGATAATGACGACTGGTTGTTCTGCGCTTCTCATGACTTGTTCTGTTATCCATTTGGCCTCGGACCCTTTATAAAGTTTGTTCAGGTGGATGAGGAGCCTCGGTTTCCCCGCCATACGACTATCATATGAGCGGGCACGGTCGCATGGAACGTCATCTTTTGCTCTGTTTCTTCTGGTGCGCCTCCCACTTGATCCACTCTATCTCCACTTTGCTCATTTCCAAGTATTGGCTTGATTTCATCCATAAATAGCCCATTTCCTATGGAATCAAAATAAAGAAGGATTTTTGGAATCCTATGCATTCATTAGTCATTAGTTGCAATATCGGAGTGAATATCTCGGCTTTAATGAAATATATTGGTTTAAACTCAGGTTAGAGGAGTGTAAAAATAACACTCATCACTGTGCGTGTGGGACCAAATTGTACACAGATCAACACCAGTGTGGGTCCAGTTGCTTGGTTTGCCGTAGCTTTTCTCTTCCATTCCTTGGGCCTACGCGAAAACAAACACTTTGGTTAGATTTTTTTTCCTGTGAAAACGCAAGTTAGTGAGACTTTCCACCGGATTGGAAAGGACGCGTTCCTTCGTACTGAACGGGATTTCCTATGGCAATTCCATAGGAACGAGTTTCCCGTGGTTTTCCTCCGGTTTTCCTAGGTACCGAACATGTCCAGGATTTTTAACCACATATTGTAGTGATCACATGCATGATGAGACAATGCAATTTTTTTTTACAAACAACGTTACAATATTTTGCAGATATGCTTAAAATCTTAACATTATGTTAGCAGTGTGCGCTCTAGACATGAAACACTGCTAACCATCACATTAGCAGCGTTCATCTAGCAATACAAGCTGCTAACTGTACTAATATATTATATTGTTCAGAAATAGAAAACCCACCTCATATAAATCCAAAAGTTGGAGATGTAGCTTTGATTTGTCTGCATTGGATGTAAACAAGATTTTTAGGTCACAAAAATAATAAAACTACCTTGCAATCTCACAAATTGGACACATCCCCCCTTCAAACCTACAAATCTCCCCTGACATCGATAGGTTGTAACCGTTGTCGACATATCTCATAACTTTTGTGTACCACATCGTATTGTATTGTTCTATAAAATAGCAAACCCACCTCATATGAATTGAAAATTTAGAGATGTGGCTCCAAAATTTGGAGACGCGGCTTTGATTCATCTGCATTGGATGTATAGAAGATTTTTAGGTCACAAAAACAGCAACAGTACCTTGCTCTCTCACAAATCGGCCAGTCCCCCCTTCTAACATATGAATCTCCCCTGACGTCGATAGGTCATTAACATATGAAGATCTATATACACAACTATTCATTCAGTAGCAGAAACAAATGTTCCCTGGATCTATATAAATAACATTGTCTAAAATCCTGAAACTAATATGCAGGGGAGTACATGACAGCAGGAACGGAGCTTGAAGCACATGCTTACCATACTCCATGCTTGAAACATAGCTTGACAGCAGGAACAGAGCTTGAAGCTGCTGAAGTAATAAAATCCCTCCAACATCTAGATTTGCAGGGGAGATTTCTTTGTCGCTCCTAGTTAAAAGTCCTTTGGCCATCATCTAGAGAAAACCATAATCGGGTCTCAGCATACCCAGTTACTCCATCTAGAATATTCAGCATATCCACATGGAGTAGAAATATTCAGTCAGCATACAACAGAAATATTCAGTCACTTCCTGCCATCTACTCCCTCCGTCCCATAATGTAAGATTATGGGACGGAGGGAGTAGTACATTGATAGTAACAGGAATACAAGAGAAATATTCAGTCACTTGCTACCATTCAGTCACAGAATAAATATGACAGCGTTATGCTCTCAATTTCAAAATAAAAAATGGACAGCCTACAGTTCAGTGAAGTTCCACCAAAAAGAGTTGAGCATAATTTCAGAATAAATATGGACACCATACATTTTCACTGATGTTCCCACATAGTTTATCTTGGTCGGTTTCACTATATATTGAACACATTCTTTGCAGTAACTGAACTTGCAAGTGACTGCTGGGACAAATGATCATACTGGAAATACACCATTGCAGTAACTGAACTAAACGTCTTTCACGACATTGAGATATTTACCTCCACAACTCCCTTCACTTCAAGCATAAGGCTTTTTCCTATTACTGACAGGTTCAAGAACATCTACCCACGAACATCTACTGACAGGCTCCACACTCAGAGAGAGGGAGAGGGACGCATCGTGTTGACCTCACCATGGTTTGATACTACGAAGGAGCTGGAGGTGTAGGAGATAAGCATGCCGGCAGCGCCGTGTTGACCTCGCCGCGGCCGGATCGAGCACCGTAGAAGCCCATCGCAACACTAACGCATGCCCTCCATCGCAGACCGAAGCTCACTGCCGGATCATCTTGATGGATGGCTTCAGTTTGCTATTTTAGCAAAGGCAAAGAATGTTGATCTTGATCTACGCCCTCCACCGAAATGGAAATGCCCGGGTGATGTCTGCAACTTCCCTCTGCATCTTTTTGGTGATCAAAGCAGCTCAGGTTTGCTGTCTCTCCGACTTGTCTTAGTTTGCCTAAGGCCAGCTCTGAATTTCTGTGGCTTTGCAAACCTCCGATCGCTCAAATGGGATTGTGTTTATGTATCGAAGGACCTCCATTGCATGATCTCACACTGTGCTGTCCTTGAGCGGTTGAGCCTAACAGACTGTTTCATATCTTCCTTCACTATGTCTGAGCCACTAGACCACCTTCAATATGCTTGTATTCAGAATTGCAGCCTACAAAACATCCCGCTCTGAATAGTCGAATGACAAACAGCCCATGTGATTTTATTAATCTGAGGCATCTCAACATGGAGGTTTTGGTGGACGGAGATCCAGGTTGTTCAAGTGGGATTCTTCGTTTGGCTTCTCTATTGGAACTAACTCCCTTTCTGGAAGTGTTCGATTTGCATGTGAGTTACAGTCTTTTAAGTTTCCTTCTACATGATTTTTGTCGTGTTTGCTTTCTCCTTTATCCTTTGGGCATACCTGGAGCTTTTAATCGATAGATTTGCCCAAATGGCATCTATTAACCTTATGATAGTGATTGAACATTGAAGAGAAATGGGAGCTTTCTGGGCCATTTCAGGTGCTGCTTAATTCCGGGCTGCGATACCATGGTGGCGGTGATTTCACGAAGACTTCAGGATCTCACCGTGCAGTTGTCATTGATCCTGTTGTGAAGACTCGTTTCGGCTCGCACTGTGCAGTTGAGGGCGGCCACTGTTCCAGGATCTCCTTGCAAAATAATACTCCCTCCGTCCCAAAATATAAGAGCATTTTTAACACTACAGTAGTGTCAAAAACGCTCTTATATTTTGGGACGGAGGGAGTACTTGTTTGTAGCCAAATTTCCGGAGGTCCTGACTGTTCTGAGGGCACCACCACCGCGGCACCGGTGACCTGGACGTGTGTGTCCAGTTGAGATGTTCAGTGAAGAACTGATGAAATATTATTCATTAACTTAATATGAAGTTAGCCAGATGGAAAAATTTCCCTTTTCTGAACCAGCGTCACGTTTACTGTTGGGTATTGCGATGTATTATCATCATGCTTTCTGGTGCAAATACAGTCATGCAGAAATGGAAGATTTAAGCCAATGAATGTTGTCTCAATATGAATTGAAATAGAGTTACTACATTTTCAAAGAAAAACATAGTTTCAACCTTCTGTTCATCTAGAATGGGTTTCATATGTGAAGCGTGAGTTAATTTAGTGAGCCGATACCAATCTGATTTGTACATCCTTTTTCCCATGCCCGGATAATAATGTGGATGATACTGATTCATTTCGAGAGAGTAAATTTAACAGAACTTAGCTTTCATCCCAATGTGGTATCCTAGCAAATTTACTCGAAAAATAAACACAAGCATTCCCTAATGGGTACGCTTCATTACGTTTTCAGTTAAGAAAGTGTCATTCCTTAATAAGGTATCTTTCTCAAGTGTCATTCATTACGTTTACAGCTAAAGTCAGTGTCATCCTTTTAACAATTGGATACAATGTACTGGATAGCGTCAATTTTGTTACTTATTTTTGCGATGCATTTGATCATGCTTTCTGGCGCAATGGGGAATCGGGGATATGAATGGAAATTTTAAGGCAACAGCTGCTCTGTAAAATTCAGTGAAACGAGATTTTCAGAGGAAACAGCGTTTGGAGATTCAGTCGTTGAGTTGAGGTGGCACCAATCTTTAATTCTTTATAAAATCTCCTTCCCTTTCTCAATATTCGTATAAAATGTGTACATAGATTTCTAGCACTGATTCCATCTCAAAAGAGAATTCAACTGCAAAATGATTGTCTGTAAGATTTAGCAAAAATTCAGTCGTTGAGTTGACTTATTAGTGAGGTGGCACCAATCTTTAATTCTTTATAAAATCTCCTTCCCTTTCTCAATGTTTGTATAAAATGTGTACATAGATTTCTAGCACTGATTCCATCTCAAAAGAGAATTCAACTGCAAAATGATTGTCTGTAAGATTTAGCAAAAATTACAAACTGCTTATCTTTTTGGGAAAACTTTGTTTTTGCCACTCTAGCTTTTGCCAATTTTGCTTATGCCACTCTAGAATTTGACATATCACTTTTGCCACTCTTAGCTTTTGACAATGTATCACTTATGCCATTCTGTGGCAAAAGCAAAATTTTCATAGTGGCAATTGTGATACGTTGTCAAAAGCTAACAATGGCAAAAGTGAAATGAAAAATTATCGTTTTTGCCATGAAATGGCATTTGTGATGTATTGTCAAAAGCTAAGAGTGGCAAAAGTGAGATGTCAAATTCAAGAGTGGCATAAGAAAAATTGGCAAAAGCTAGAGTGGCAAAAACAAAGTTTTCCCTTTTTTTTATAAAAATATATTTGTACAAAAAAATCAACTTCAAAAATCCGACCTACGGGATTCGAACCAGTGAGCTAAGAGTGGCAAAAGTGAGATGTCAAATTCAAGAGTGGCATAAGAAAAATTGGCAAAAGCTAGAGTGGCAAAAACAAAGTTTTCCCTTTTTTTATAAAAATATATTTGTACAAAAAAATCAACTTCAAAAATCCGACCTACGGGATTCGAACCAGTGAGCTAAGAGTGGCAAAAGTGAGATGTCAAATTCAAGAGTGGCATAAGAAAAATTGGCAAAAGCTAGAGTGGCAAAAACAAAGTTTTCCCTTTTTTTATAAAAATATATTTGTACAAAAAAATCAACTCAAAAATCCGACCTACCGGATTCGAACCAGTGACCTAAGGATTCATCTGCAAGACTACAGTCCTCCGCTCTACCAACTGAGCTAAGGTCGGCTTGATGTTTTTGGTACAATTTTATGTTCCTTATCACTATTATCACCTATTTCTTCAACTCGTTTTCAGTTGACGTACAGCAGTATGTTCTGTTTTCTCAAGAACAAGCAATTTCTGCTGTCGTTGCTCTTCATTTTCATTAAGAGAAGTATAAGTATATATGCAGAAAGAACATATGGCACCAAAACAACAGCTACTGGTGCCATCCACCTCCTTAGACCCGCCTGTGAACCTCCAGAGCAAGCGAGACAACCACATCAAACCAACCATATGATTCGGCGACGCATGGCAAGGAATATTAATTCTTCAGTTCATTCACTGGTTCATATTGATTTACATGATAGTATAAGAACAACTAGTGCAATGGGGATATTGAATGGAAATTATTTTTTCTGAACGGAGGCAAAAGTTGTGCCTCATTGATTAATTAAGAAGGATAGAACTTGCCTAGTTAATAAACGGAAAACCGAGCAAAAGCCGCTACAAACCTGACCACACGCGGACTACTCCCAAAGGATGAAACCCCACAACCGCAGATGCAGCCCAGCAAACGTAGTGAAACGGAATTTCAAACTTTTCAAAGAAAAACAGTGTTTGGAGGTTCAGTTCATCTATAAATGGATTGCATGTGTGTTGCCTCAGTTGACTTAGGTTGCAAAATTTCCTTTCCTTTCTCAATGTTCGTCGAAAATGTGGATTTCTGGCACTGATTCGTCTCAAAAGAGCAAAAAATGTACTACTTATTGTTAATAAACGGAAAACCAGGCAAAAACTGCTACAAACCTGACCACATGGGGACTACTCTCAAAGGATTAAACCCCACAACCGCAGATGCAGCCCAGCAAACGTAGTGAAACGGAGTTTCAAACTTTTCAAAGAAAAACAGTGTTTGGAGGTTCATTTCATCTATAAATGGATTGCATGTGTGTTGCCTCAGTTGACTTAGGTTGCAAAATTTCCTTTCCTTTCTCAACTTTCGTACAAAATGTGGATTTCTGGCACTGATTCATCTCAAAAGAGCAAAAAATGTGCTACTGCTTATTGTTTTTCATAGATATAGAGATATTATAGACGAAAAGCAAAAAGAAATAAAAATTCCGACCTACCGGATTCGAACCAGTGACCTAAGGATTTATCTGCAACGACTACAGTCCTCCGCTCTACCAACTGAGCTAAGGTCGGGTTGTTCTTTTACTAAATTTTAAAACATTTATCAAGGAGTTCTTCAAGTGTTCTGTTTTTCTCAAGAACAAGCAATTTCTGCTGTCGTTGCTCTTCATTTTCATTGAGAACGAAGTGTATACGAGAGACTTAGAGAACCACTGCCATGGCACCAAAACAACAGCTACTGGTGCCATCCACCATCCCTCAGACCAGCCTGTGACCCTCCTCCAGAGCAACTGAGCAAGCGAGACAACACATCATTGATTCAGCGTCGCATGGCAATCCTCTGTTTTCACCATGCAGGCCTAAGGATCAAACCAACCATATGTATGATTCAGCGACGCCTGACAAGGAATAACAATTCTTCAGTTCATTCATTGGTTCATGTTGATTTACAGGGTGGTATAAGAAGAATTGCCCTTCAGCATAAGAACTGATGCAATGGGGTATATGAACGTTTCTTTAGATCAAAGGAGCCTCCAGGCAAAATAGAGTATGCTTACAAGAGGAAACAAAAACAGCCATACTAGAATGAAAAGAACCTTTTTTTTGCGGAAAGAATGAAAAGAACCTTTTTTTTGCGGAAAGAATGAAAAGAACCTTAACTAGGGAAGATGCAAACCCTCTCACACCCAGCATCTACCCACTACAGGAGCATCACATACTGCTGAACTCATCACAGAAGCAGAAAGAGACTTCTCTTTTAACAGTGAAACGGAGCTAAAATTTCAAGCCAACAACTGTCCTATAAAATTCATAGTGAAACGGAGCTTCAAACATTCCAAAGAAAAACATTGTTTAGAGATTGCATGTGTTGCCTCAGTTGACTTAGGTTGCAATATCTCCTTTTCCTTTCTCAATGTTCGTATAAAATGTGGATTTTTGGCACTGATTCATCTCAGGAGGAAAAATTAAAAATTGCTTATTGTTTTTCAAAATATAGACGAAAAGAAAAAGTTCCGACCTACCGGATTCGAACCAGTGACCTAAGGATTTATCTGCAAAGACTACAGTCCTCCGCTCTACCAACTGAGCTAAGGTCGGATTGTTGATTTGTTTAGTTTGCCAAAGTATATTAGCGTAACTACCTAGGTACTTCTGTGCGTTTTCAGTTCATGTGCAGCAGAATGCCGGATTGTTTTTACCACAATGCATGCCTACTAACCACAGTATGATTCAGCGACGCATGTCAAGGAATATTAATTCTCGAGTTCATTCATCGGTTCATATTGATTTACACGGTAGTATAAGAAGAATTGCCCTTCAGTATATAGTAGTCCCGGCCAGCAGCGACACGAGCTAGAGACGATCACAGGTGCACGCACGCACGCTTCGATTCTTCGAGGATGAGAAAGAAACTAGGCGGCCGTCTTGTAGGACGCCTGGTCGTCGTCGATGGGCACCACCTTGGGCACGTGCACCGGCAGCACGTCGACGTCCTGCGCCCAGGGGCTGCCGGCGTCCCCGACGGCGACGGCGTCGACCGCCCTGAGCGCCTTCCAGACGGCGCTGTTGCACTTGAAGCCGGAGCCGAAGGCGATCTGCCACACCCGGTCGCCCTTCTTGATCCTGCCCTTGGCCTCGCAGTAGGCGAGCTCGTACCAGAGCGAGCTGCTGGAGGTGTTGCCGAAGCGGTAGAGCGTCATCCGGGACGGCTCCATGTGCCAGGCGCTGAGCTTGAGGCTGCGCTCCAGCTCGTCCAGCACGCCGCGCCCGCCGGCGTGGATGCAGAAGTGGTCGAGCGCGAGCGTGAAGTCCGGGATGTGCGGCTTGACGTCGGCGCGGAAGACGCGCTTGAGCACGACGGTGGCGAGGAAGCGGAGCTGCTCGGAGAGCGGGAGCACCAGCGGGCCCAGCGTGGTGATGTTGGTGCGCAGCGCCTCGCCGGCCACGGACATGAGCTCCTTGGAGAGCGACACCCCGACGTGGCCCGCGTCGTCCTCCTCCTGCGTCACGCAGCCGTAGCTCCGGTCGCTGGCGCCCCGGTGCGTGCGCACGGTGTGGATGAGCTGGTACTTGGCGCGCGCCCGCTCCTGGCGGCGGTTGGAGAGCAGCACCGCCGCGCCGCCGACGCGGAAGAGCGTGTTGGTGACCAGCATGGGGCGGTTGTTGCCGAGGTAGGCGTTGAGGGTGATGTTCTCCGTGCTCACCACCAGCGCGTACGTGTCCGGGTGCACCTGCAGCGTCGCATCCATTACTGCCACGTCCATTCATTAACCAACCAACCCAATCGCTACAGCTATTACTGCCATTAATGGTGGAGGAGCAACATAGAAGATCATAGGTGCATGTGCACCAGTGCTGGCGCAGATGGATTTCATGGCGTGGGATACTCCCAGATTCGCTCCCTGATCATGATCCGAAGGAGGAGGACCATTTCGGCGGGCCTTGATGATTCCGAGTCATGGCGATAGCGGATAGCTACTACTACTACGGGTACGTGCGGATTCTTCTTCCCCTGCTGGGACTGCGTTCTCTCCGCGCGTCCGCCCTATTCTAGTACCGATCGATCCCGGCCTCTTTTACCGCTTCCGTCGTCGCAGATGCCATGCTGCGCTCGCCAGTGCATGGTCCAAAACTCCTCTGGAACGGAGAACACGATGCAACCATGGCCAGCAGAGGAGCAGGGGGGCAGTGAACAGTACTCCAGTACCCACCCGGCAGAGACTGGCGCGCACACATTATGATGGCAGTAATCGACCCCCAACGGTCACGGGGGGCCGATATGTATGTGTGTGGGTGGCTGACCGTCCTCCGGGTATGGATTTCATGTGTCTTATACATCGATGGCGTTAAACCTCAAATATTTTTACCGTACAATAGTACTCCCTCCATTCGGAATTACTTGTCGCGGAAATGGACGTATCTAGACATATTATAGTTCTAGATATATCCATATCCGAGACAAGTAATTCCAAAAAGAGAGAGTATATAAAACTGCGCATATATATGATACTGTTCGGAATGAGCGATTAGCTACTCAACAAACCCACACTCAACAACATAAAAACAGCATATATGATGAAATATAAGGACGGATTAATTTATCATATAAATATAAAGATTAAAGACAAAATTAATGTTAAAACAAGCTTATATAAATACGTTGACTGGAAATGGAGGATACTTTAATGTTGGAAGAACCAGCTGGACCTGCCATTTTATTCATATTCCTATACACCTACTTGAAAATTCAGATTGACATGGTTTTGTACTCTACTATCATGCTAGTCCTGTCATAGTATGTTGATGTTAACGACCTCCGTGATGCGACGTCTAATTCTAGCTTAACCAATTAGTGCATGTCTCAGATATTCCCTTGCCCATCCACATGCACGCTACAGTACTAGGCCATGCTGTGCATGCATGGGCCGCACGATGCATGCCCATGTCTTCCGTGCGTGCTTGGGCAGGGTGGTGCATGCTTTGCATTAAGTTAACAAGGTGACTGACATGTGGATGTAGCTGGAGATGTATGGATACCTGAAGGAGGTGCTTGGCGAGGTCGATGGCGATGATGCCGGCGCTGCAGCCCATGCCGCTGAGGTTGTGGCTGACGACGTCGTGGCGGAGGCGGTACCGGTTCACGATGAGCGACACGAAGGACGGCGTGGGGCTGTAGAGGCTGGAGTTGGCGATGACGACGCCGACGTCCTCCGCGCGCACGCCGGTCTTGGCCAGCAGCTCGTCCACGACGCCGAACACGACGGCCTCCGACTCGTCCCTCGCCGTCTGGAGGCACATGTCCACGGGGATGCTCATCAGCGACGCCGGGAAGTGCGTGGCCTCCCCGAGCCCCGACCGCTCCATCATCCGCTTCTGGAACGACATGCTCTCGTCGTCGAACCCGCCGGCCAGCCCGAACTGGCGGATGGCCTGCGCGCGCGTCGCCTCGTGCGCCGGCCCGGGCTTGTACCCGGCCAGGTCCACCAGGTACACGGGCCGCGGCCGCGACGTGGCGTAGGCGTACACCGCGGCGGCGCAGCCCGCGCACGCGGCCACCAGCACGGCCGCGTTGGCGCGCGCCTCGCCCCAGAGCGCGGCGAGCGACAGCGTGGACACCAGCGGCGGGGCCACGACGAGGAGCAGCGTGACGGCGAGGAGGTGCGGCAGGCGGCACACCAGCCGGTGGTACAGGAGCCTGGCCTGGTTCCGCGTCCCCTGCTTCACCGTCCGGAACAGATCCCTGTCCATGGCTCCACAAGGACGTACCTCGTGAATGGAACCCTGAGCCACCACGGTTCTGCGGACAGACCGCCGATTCGTGTGAGCTCGCTAGCCAGCTATGGAAGCTACAGGCTTTGCCGAGGCTGCCACGGCTCTGCGAGGTGGGCGCTGGCTAGCTAGCTCTGGTGTGTGGGAGTTCGCGGCGCGGGGCGCGGGGATTTATACGGGGAGATCAATGGAGCAGGGAAGCGGATGGAGGGAGGGGGAGATTAATGGCGGCAGGCTGGTTGAGGAGGTAGCGGGTTAATGCGCGCGCCGGCCGGCCCCCATGGGCACGATACCGGTGAAGCTAGTGCATGCACCACAGTAGCACACACACTCAAACCGATCGAGCAAGAGAGGCGCCAACCCACACGCATGCGACCCCTCGGCCGTGCCATCTATGGATGATGGATCGGACGGCATTAACAAAATGAGAGCTACGTAGCTCTCTAACGTGCAAAAACAATTGTAGATCGGCGCTTCCATGTGCATCTGTGTTGTGCATGCGTACGTGCAGCTAGCCGTGTTGGCCGGGTCATAGTACTATTGATGGGCGATCGAGGAGTGAGTTAATGGCCGGGCTAGCTGTGGGTTTTGATCGTTTCTTGACGCATGAGGCAGACCGGGCGGTTTCATACTTCAACAGTGCTCGCCATGTTGCAGTGTTCGGCAGATATATGTTGCATGCATGTGCTCGGCATGTGGGAATGTATGGCCAATCTAGCACTACTAACTGCTGGTAGCTGCGGAAATTCTGCCACTTGCTTTTGTGTTCATTTTCTGGGATTGGTATATGGATCAATGGTTGTAGATGTCTTGTCCTATGACAACATAGTCAAGTGTATTTGTTGCCCTAAATTGGTTACTTCTCGTTCAAAATGTTGGGCAACCTTTAGGTGCATCATCGTACGTGTGCCCTCCTGAAAACACAACATAGAACTGCTGATGCGCGCGTGCACACACACACACACACACACACACACACACACACACACAACTTCAGAGAAAGTAACAACATTAAGTTTAGGTTGGAACATATGCATCTATCTCTTTCCTGCAATTACTTGTTTACGCAATTTTAACCAAAAAGAGTAAAACCCTCTAGTTGTGATATTGGGGGTAGGGTTTGCCCCCTTTTAGTAAATCTTGCCACATTGTACTCGATAGTCGGATGTGACCTTGTGATGGTTGTTAGTACTCTATTTCACTATTTTTCCCGAACTCACAATGCAAACCCATTTACGTTGGTGGTTCAGGTGACTAGGCAAATAATTTAGACCGATATTCAATGTAGGTGTAACCGATATAGTACATAAGCAGTGCGGTGCAGCTAGCAACATGTGTATGACAAAGTTGATGCAATTTCGTATAATTGGGTTGTTTTTGATGAAATTTACATAATTTGATGTAACTTGGCAAGTTCCTAACGAGTATGTTTGTCTAGTTAGTTGCCATGTCATCCTAACGATTTAGCTTTTGCGGTTGGAGAACAATTAGATGGGTAATTGTTGTTGGAATGTGATAACAAAGAGGTAAATATGTTGAGATTTTAGTTAGTGGGGATAAGAAAGATCACAATTATGAGGTAAAAAGTGAAGTTTAGTCGAATCTAAACAACACAAACCCTCCCTGCATTCTCCTCCGTTCTAAATAACCTTAGGCTACATATGTTCACTCTTTGCATGCACCAATAAGAAGGGAAAGCGAGGAGAGTATCTTAAGAGTCGTTGATTAGTTCACTTTGACATGACGGCAAGAAGGTATTTTGGTTGCGAGAGATCATGTCGTCCTCAGTGGTTATTTCTTCTTAGCTTGAATCACCAATGTCCACTTTTAATATACTTTTATATGTTCAAATCATCCAGGTTTGGCTTTCACCAGTATATATTTTTAAGTGTTTGTTGATGTCACTTCTATTTTTTGCAAACATGTCGAGTTATTGGTGTTTTGCGGTACTATCTTCAATTAACACCACAATATCCTTCCAACACCGAGTATATTTTGTCGGTGCCATAAACTTGGCTTGCACACCACACAAGTGGAACCACCAAGCATCATCTGAAAATTAAAAGCTGATGCATAAATGTTCAATAAAACCTCTAGGGCTGCCAGCGGGAGTGTTGACGTATAATGTGCTGCCTAGTCTCTTCCATCAGATCGGTCTTTTGGTTGCATTGGCTAGAGCATGCACTTCTACATGGTATCGGAGCCAAGAGGTCTTGAGTTCAAGACCCGGCTGACACAATTAAATTGCAGCCCACTTTCGGTCCACGTTTAGGCCTGAGGGAGCCACACGTGAGGGGGAGTGTTGACGTATAATGTGCTGCCTAGTCTCTTCCATCAGATCGATCTTTTGGTTGCATTGGCTAGAGCATGCATTTCTACAGGGAGATCATGTAAAACCCCATATACAAGTGTACTAGAAGACTTCTTTTTTTCCAAGAACACGAAAGAGAATTGCACGCCTCATATATTAAGGAGAGAAACAATATATACTTACATATAGAACGCCATTGGGGACACCCTACACCACACCTAGATACAAAATGCTATTCTCCTAAAAAAAACCATGAACACCGCACGTACTGAAAGTCAACCAACTGTAATTTTGGTTTGACATTAACATGAGGTTGACTTTTGATGTACTTAAATACTGAAAGTCAACCTAGTATAATTTTGGTTTGACATTAATGTGAGATTGACTTTTGATGTTCTCATACAGTACGTGGGATTCGTTGGAAGCCCGCACACATCCTTAAAAACCTTTAAGGATATGATGCATAAATGTTCATGTGAAATCCTCAAAATACTTAGTTCAGTTTATCAGTTCAGAAATTAATCTCTAAATCCATAATTTCAATCAAAAGGAGGAAACCAACGCACGTTCCCACTTTCTTTGTGATCAAAGCTACGGCAAACAAGGAACACATGAACATGAGCATGCTAACGATCCACTCACCGGCTGCCAAGTGAACCCATCACATGAGCCAAGCCTCATGCTTCTTGCGCTCAGTATCTTGCGCCGGGTTGTCCGGGGGCAGTTAGAGGCATTGCACAAATCTTTTTCTTTTTTTTTGTGAAGAGGAATTGCGCAATGTTTGAGTGTTGCTTCTTGTCGTATCTACAAGAATTAACATATATCATCTTTGTTCCGAAATATAAGTCGTTGGGGAGTTCACTTCCCAACGACTTATATTTCGGAACAGAGGAAGTGGTTTTCTATTTACTAGATCGTGCTTGGAAAAGGGTGTGCCGGAGTGGGTGCGATGCACCTGAAACTTTGTACGAGACCTAGCAATAGTACTACACAATAACTGTTGGCTGTTTCCAGATCATGCGAGCTAGTAGATGCCCCAGCAAAACCGTATGTGGTGAAGGAGAGCCGGTCGTGCGCGCTCCAGATCATGCACCATTGATAATGCAGCAGGCCGGGGTCAGCAAAACCGGCGATCCAAACCGGGACCGCACACGGTCCCTCCTCTCAGGCCGATGGCCGACGAGGTGATAACAATGGTCGTTACTGCTACTTGCTTTCCTTTTGGGACATGTAATGCAGACGGAGGGCTTGAATGCCCCCGATGCGTTTGGCTTCCTCTCGGCTTAGCTAGGGCATGGCCGTCCTTGCGTACACACTGTTTCAGAGTTAACAATTTGGCCTTTTCTTTTTGTTTGGGTAAGAGCCAGCTGCTAACTTTAATTTGCAGGCCTCAATTTTATTTTATTTTAGAAAAGGAGGTTGGGCGCCTCTGGGGCTCGGCACCGGTCAATTTATTATATTTTTTAAGAAAGCCTTAAAATAATTTATTATATTTTTTAAGAAAGCCTTAAAATTGTTCATCTGAAGCCGCCTTCTACGCGATAAGTGTTGCTACGTCTACAGGCTTGATGATGGGGTGCCTCACACCTACGTAGAACATAAAAAAAATCAAAGCACCGCCCTAGCACACTCTTAGCACCTACCAGGACGACCACGGAGGAAGTTGCGCCGGCATCATCAAAGAGAATGGGCAGTGATAGGCGCCGGCGCACCGGCCCAATTTTCTGCCGGTCGGCTGCCGAGCGTACGATACAGACTTTTCAACCGTACGATACAACTTTTCCTTGTCTCCAAAAAGTCAACCACGCTGGAAAAAAGGTAGCGACCTAGTTTAGGCGCGCTCGCCGGCCGCCGCACTTGTCCTCGGCATCTCGTGCTTGCCGGTCACCCGTGCCACCGCGTCCACCCACCCGTGCTCGCTGGCGTTGCGCTCGTCTCAGCTGCCTCCGCTCGACATGGTTGTAGCTTGAACACAGACGGGTTCAAGCATGTGGTCACCATGGTTGCAACATCTCGGCCGTCTCCTTCTCCGGCTGCCGTCATTGACTTGCACCGCCACTGCCATGTCCAGCAAAAACAAATCTAAAAAGCAACAAAAACCTCCAATACACAGTTGAAGCAAAAAGATAAGCTGGTTCCAGCAAAACTTGATGCTATTTCCAGCAAATATCGAAAGCAACAAAAACCTCCGGTACTCGGTTGAAGCAAATAGATTTGCCGGTTCCAACAAAACTTAATGATGGTTCCAGCAAAATTCTCAGCAACAAAAACAGATAAGCCAATTGTAGCAAATGAATTAGCCGGTTCCAGCAAAAAATAAATGCTAGTTCTAGCAAAACAATCTCACTGAAAAAGGAGTCCAGTGCCCATAGTAGCAAAAAAAAGACGGTTCCAGCAAAAATAAAGGCTGGTTCCAGCAAAAAAATGTGTTGCCTGCCCAGGGCGCGTCCGGTTCCAGCATCAAGGGACACTGGTTCCAGCATCAACATGTGCCGCTTGCAGCTCCCTGTAGGCCGGTTTCAGCATCGCTGCGTGAGCAGGAACTAGTCGCCGTCGTCGCGCACCATGGTGACGTAGCGGGTGCGCGAACTTGCAGCCCAGTCGTCGGGCCCTTTGCTCGCAGCTCCAAGGAGGGGAGCGTGTGTGTGCAGCATGTGCTTGTGCTCAACCTCGTCGATCCATGGTGTACTGCCTAGGATATGAGAGAGAAAAGCAAAAAATGCAAACAGCTCACCCCCTCTCATGGATATATGGTGGAAAATGTCACGGGGATCAGATAAGGCAACAAAAACGAACTCGATTTCATGAGGATTGGGTGTGGATTCCTGAAGAGAGAGCACAAGAAGGGAGATGAGAGATATTGAGCAAGGGGATTGAAGGAGGAGACGCCTCATATGGTCTCCAGAATATGCGAGGGGATAAGATGGAAGCGATGGAGATAAACTTGGCTTTGTGGGTGGTGGGCCAGGGCTGTAGCGACGCGAGCGTAGCTTTGTGGGTGATGGACCAGGACTGTAGCGACGCGAGCGTGGCGACCGGCCGAACACTCAGCCGGCGCACCGTTCCCGAACATTTACCAAAGAGAATCCGGCCTGGCCAAGACGAGCAAGGGGCCAGGTTGGCTCCCACGGAACCATCCAACTCCAACAAAATGGGGTTCCAGAGACCGGCTAGCCGACGGACGGGCCTCAACGACGACGGGCTTCAGCATGACCCAGCTGCTTCACTCTTTATCTTAAAATTCGTTCTCCATAAAACTTTTCAATTTTCCTCATGTTATCGTCCATGAGCTCTATTCTATAGAACAAGAATAAAGGTGTTCCGTCCTCGTAGAGTTCTTTTTGGTGGCTTACTTTATTGTCCTTATGAGTGCTAAAATGCGAAACATACACGAACATACAGATCTCCTCATGGTACGACCATGATTGTTTTTAGAAAAGAAGGAAGACCCTCGGCCTTTGCATCTGGGTGATGCATGTGGCCACTTTATTAATTAATCTCATAACATTTTACAAAGTGCAACGGGGCTGGTTGGGTTACGAAGCATGAGGATAAGGAGAATATTATGTACCAGCACTTCACCACCGCTTTGAGCAAAGGGCCACGCAGAACCACAGACTTCAATTGGCAACTCCTCCACTTTACAGATTGTGATCTTTCCAGTCTTGGGTATGAGATGACGGCCGAGGAGGTGATTGCAGCCATCAAGGCTATGCCTAGCGACAAGGCTCCCGGGCCTGATGGCTTTACTGGGACATTCTTCAAGAGCTACTGGCCAATTATAAAGGACGATCTTATGAAGGTCATCTCCGCCTTCTCGAGTTTGCATGCGGACAACTTTCACTGGCTCAAGTCTGCAAATGTGGTTCTCTTGCCAAAGAAGGAGGGGGCTGAGGCGATCACGGACTTTAGGCCTATCAGTTTGATCCATGCCGTCGCCAAGATTGTGGCCAAGGTGATGGCGATGAGGCTCACCCCTTTTATGAATATCCTCGTATCCCGTGCTCGGAGTGCCTTCATCAAATCTAGGTGCATCCACGACAACTTCATGTATGTTCGCAACTATGCTCGCCGACTCCAACGAACAAACACGCCATCACTCCTGCTCAAGTTGGACATCAAGAAGGCTTTTGATTCAGTTAGATGGGAATATCTTCTCGACCTGTTACAGAGGAGAGGTTTTCCTTCGAGGTTTCGTGAGTGGATCAAGGCCCTTCTTCGGACGTCTACATCGAGGGTTCTTCTCAACGGTGTTCCTGGCAATCCTATCCAGCATGGGCAGGGCCTCCGGCAGGGGGACCCAGTGTCTCCCCTTCTGTTTGTCCTTGCTATTGACCCCCTTCAGCAAATCTTGGACGTGGCAACAGAGAATGGAGACCTACACAGATTACGTGGCCGTGGTGCCTGCCTTCGCACCTCCCTATACGTGGACGACGCTGCCATATTCTTGGCGCCTATCAAGGAGGATGTGGATATGCTTGCCACCATACTTCAAAGCTTTGGAAACGTCACCGGCCTAGTTACGAATATTAACAAGAGTTTGGTGGCCCCTATTAGATGCTCCAATGTCGACCTTGACATGATTCTGGGTGCCTTCCCAGCGGTCAGAGCTCAGTTCCCCTTGCGATACCTCGGCCTTCCGCTATCCATTCATCGTTTGCGGGTTGTGGACTTCCAGCATTTGCTTGATAAGATTGCTGGAAAGATCATGATTGGCCAGGGAAAGTACATTACGATGGCTGGGAGGAGCACGTGGGTAAAGTCGGTTATCACTTCGCCGGCCATCCACCACCTCACTTCGCTTGTGGTGCCCAAAGGAATGATGGCGTCCATCGTCAAGCTGCAGCGGGCTTTTCTTTGGGGAGGCACGGATAAAGTTTCTGGAGGCAAATGTAAGATAAGATGGGAGAAAGTTTGTATGCCCAAGGACATGGGCGGCCTAGGCATCCTGGACATGGAAAAATTCGCTCGTGCCTTACGGCTCAGATGGCCTTGGTTGGTTTGGAAGGACGCGGAAAGAGCTTGGGTTGATTTGGGGCACCCGTGCGATGAAGAGGACATGGCGTTGTTTTATGAGTGCACTTCCATCACTGTTGGCAACGGGCAAAGGGCCTCTTTCTGGCACTCCCCTTGGCTTGGGGGTCGCAAGCCTAAAGACATTGCTCCCCCCATTTTTGCAATTTCCAAACACAAGAATGACACCATCCATAGGGCTTTGAATCTCAACAAGTGGATTGCCAACATCAACACAAATTCTAGGCTCACAATTCAGCACATCCTTGAATACTATGAGTTTTGGGTTGGATTACGAGAGGTCTTCCTTGATGAGGGGGTGGATGATGAGATTGTTTGGAAGCTTTCGCCTTCCGGTGAGTACACGGCATCGTCGGCTTACAAAGCTCAACTCGACGACTCCACTGCATCGAAAATGAAGTCTGCAGTGTGAAACAATTGGGCGCCGCCAAAGCACAAATTCTTTGCTTGGCTTATCATTCAAGACCGTGTTTGGACGGCGGACAGGCTTCAACGGAGAGGATGGCCAAATTGCGGCCTATGCCAGTTATGCAAGAGGGAGCCAGAGACGGCATCAACGATTGGTGGCACCACATGGTAGGCGTCAATGGTAATGTGAGAAAGGGCCTCGCGTCTCTCGTCATGTTGGTTTCTTGGGAGATTTGAAACGAGCGGAATGCCAGAGTATTTAGGATGGTGTCCTCCATGCCAAATGTAATCACGTCTAGAATCAAGGCGGAGGTCAGACTTTGGGGGTTGGCAGGGGCCAAACGTCTGAGTTCTCTTATGCCGCGAGAGTAGGCTTATCGGTTTCGGGGCGTCTATGGGCGGTCGGTCATGTAATTCAAAACTATTCTTAATTAATGAGATGAGGCAAATTTTTTGCCTCCGTTTCGAAAAAAATAACACTTTATAAAGTCATACAACAGTAAGACTAAAGCCACCATCTAAGTAACAACTGTCGCTACTCCTATCCAATTGATGAAGGGCGTTAATAGCCTCGGCCTAATACCAGACAGACATCACAGCCAAATCTAAACATCTAAGACCTGAGGTCCCAACCAGGACGCCTGCCGGGTATGGGGCACCTACCAGTCCGGTGCACTCCTCAACCAGGACGTCTGCCGGGCATGAGGCCGCCGCAGCCACCTGTCACCGATCCATCTTCAGAGTTGTACTGTTGCATCTACCGTGTCAGGTCCCTCTGCTATCGACGCCACCACGACGCCAGACAGCGTCGTCCTCCTGCGCGAGTCCATCCTCGCACATCGAACTCCGAATCTGCACTGCGCCACGCCATTGAGATCCGTCGCCATCAATGTGCAGGATGAAACACCGCTCCACCAAAGATGTCGTCTGCTGGTCCCGTGAAGCCGAGTGCACCTCCAAGAATGCCGCCCCCAAGGGGGTAACGACACATGCTTGCCGCCGCCATCCGATCAACCGATCTAGGGTTTCCCCCGGAGGTATTGAATGGAGTTGGGAGTTTCACCTCGACGATGCCTTCATGAAGGAAACGATGATAGGGGCATCGTCATCATCGGCTCCGGCCATGGACCGAAAACCAGGTTTTCACCCGGATCCGTCCCAAGAAATCCACCCGACAACCTGTGCACCGTCTCGGCCGCCTTCAAAGCCCCAGATCCAGCCGCCTAGATCCGGCGACCAACCGCAGCAACAGTGCCACCGTAGGAGCCCTGGCGCACCAGCCACTGCCTGAGTGTGCCACCACTGGAGCCTAGGAGGAGGGCTCCCACCCCGCCTCGCCAAGCCGCGAGAGCCGCCGAGATAGATCCCGTGCGCTCGTCACCGTCTCTGATCCGAACCAATCCATAGTAGATCCTCGTCACAGATCCGCCTTGGACAGGGACTGTACCAGGCCATGCCGCTGCGAGAGGCCCTATCTTCACCAGCCGCCACCCTCCAGGGTCGCCGCCCCGGGATCCAAGCAGTACATCGCCGCTGCCACCGGCCATGTTCCGCCGCCGCCGACCGGCCAAGCCGCCAGCCACTGCGACCTCCGCCGTCATGACCAAGCACGCCCACCGATCAGCCAGCACCACTAGATCTTCTATGAAGCCCGCCGCTCCGCCGCCTCCTCCCATCACCACGCCGCCAAGGCGCCATCGACGACCAGATCGGCCGCGCCGCCGTGACGACGGCTCAGATCGGGAAGGAGGGCCCCTGCGCCCCGGGTGACCTGCCTCACCCAAAGGAACGTCAGAGGGAAGGGGGCCGCCGCCGCCGCCGTCAGTCGCCAGGGGCTTTGCTCGACGACCTCCTCCAACAGCGACGGAGGGGAGGGGAGGGAGGGGTTGGGAGCCCGGCAGCGGTGGGGGCAGGGTCTCGCCCGAGCCGCCCTAGCGGGGGGCGACATGGGGGATGTTGAGTCAAAGAGACCCTCTATGTCCAGGCTCAGGGCCTGCATATCATTTGCCCCCCCCCTCCCCCGGTTAGAGTAGGCGCTGCATCCAGTGACCCTTCAAACTAGAGAAAATTCCTTATTTGACACTATCTTAAAATCTGCTTCCTTATTTGACACTGAAAAAAAATTCTTCCCTATTTGACACAAGTTCTAAATTTTATTCCCTATATGACATTTCCATTCATTTTGAGCCTAAATGACACCTGAAAAGACTCTTTTGCCCCTCATGTGGTATATGTGTAGGGGGCAATAGCGCACACACGCAGCACCAGTGCGAGGACAGGAGCACACACAACAACATATACACATGCACCAACACACACGCACGCGCGCACACACGCAACAACACGCACGCGCACGTGCACACACACACACACAGCAACACACATGCACGCGCACGCACACACGCAGCAACACGCACGCACGCAGCACACACACACATACACAAACACGCAGCAGCAGCACACACGCAGGCAACACATAGGCACGCAACAGCACACACACACACGTACACACGCAGTGGCACACATGCACACACACATGCAGCAGCAGCACACATGTGCGTGTGCACCCACACAAGCAGCAGCACACACACGCGCACACACATACCGCATGAGGGGCAAAATCGTCTTTTCAGGTGTCATTTAGGCTCAAAATGGACGGAAGTGTCGTATATGGAATAAAATTTAGGACTAGTGTCAAATAGGGAAGAAAAACTTTTTCAGTGTCAAATAAAGAACCAGATTTTAAGACAGTGCCAAATAAGGAATTTTCTCTTCAAACTATCAAAACACCCGGGGGCTGTATCAAGATACCTGCCTCACCCTCAAAAGACATGCCCAAAATAAAAATCCGGACAACCGGTCTCTTTTTTCTGTATCACGCAAGTACGCACTACTAAGGTGAAAATCATCAATGCCTTTTAGCTATGCAGAAGGATTTCTGGATAGTTAGAACTTTTTTATCATCACTCACGAAGTAGTTTTTCTAGAAGAGGCTTACGTGGCTCTTCTAATCATAACGCTCCTAAGTATGAAATGAAGGGTCCTAGTGTTATAGACAGGGGTTTCTTTGTTTAAATGGTTAATGATAGGGTGTTCACTAATCATTTTAAGCTCCCTGTTTTCACCCCATGAAGATACATTAGCATCCGGTTGATGTGGCAACATAAGTAAATCTCGGTGCTTCTTTTTCCTTAGGAGATTTTTTAATTGAAATAAAAGTGGCACGGAGAGATTCCACTAACTAAAGAATATTCCGTGCGTTGCTGCGGAACCGTTTGCAATATATTCCAAGTGATTTGATTGTATGAAGCATGAATAATTGAAATAAAAATATATGAACTAAATCTATAAGTACATACATCTATTGTATTTGGTTATTGTGTAGTCAATTTCTTTTTTAATACAAGTGGCATACTATAATGGAAAACTCTTTCTCATGCATGTCTTTAATGAGATGACAGGTGTGGTGAGGTAGTATGTGTGCATGAGTTCAACTAATAATGAAAAACTTTTTCACATGCATGTTGTGGCGAGCCTTTGATGAGGTGGCGTGTATACATGTTAAGATAGTAGAGGTAGCGGGGATTGAATATCCAATTATGAACCCGGCCTTATCTGCACCCAGTGAACAGTAAATTCAGACAAAAATACTATAAAAATTCAAAGTCTCTGATTTTTTTTCATGGAAGATGTTTGAGTGTGTGAGGTCCATTCACACATCCGAGTAGCTCTCATAAAAAAAGATCCGGACAATGCACAAACAATAAACTTTCTCACATACCCTAAATTTTTCTTTTTTCTGAGAGTTGCCCATATGTCCAAATGCGCTAAAATTTGGCACAACCATTACACACAAGGATCTTTTGTCAGATTATTTTTGGAACATTTTGTTTTTTTACTATTTTTAACAAATTTACTATTCACTCCAAGGCGCATATGAGCCTGGGAGCCAAAACACCATGTCTAGTGGGGATGAACTATGTAGGTATATATGATTTCTCTAACTTCTCAATGTTTTATTTAGACGGATTATCCAATGAAATTGCTATTGGTTGCATTTTAAAAATTGTATTAATTAAAAGAGTAAATATTGTTCTTACAATCTCATGAGGCAAGACTCAGCACGCAGGTCGACACTATATCTTACATAGCCCTACCACATAAGTATCTTCATCCAATATGTGCAAGCTTTCGAAATAGGCTTTTACCCCGCTTTATAAATAAAACAACGGTCCATACAATCCATGTTCGAACAACACCCGACAGATAACAGCTGGGGCCACAACACAGTCAAGCCCAAAAAAGCATAAAAAATAGAAAAAAAGTCACCTAGGGGCCGCCGCGTAGCGGCACTACGAGGACGATAGTCGACGCGCCGAAGCCAAAAGCGCATCCATCATCAAGCCAAGTCGGTCGCGATCACGCTGCCTCAAGAGCGGGTGCCAGTGCTAGAGTGAGGCCGCTTGCAGCCGCACGCATGGCCACCTATGAGCTAAACCACTACCCTTTATTTCTTTTGAGGAATTGGCAGCATGTACTGCCTGTATATAAAGAGGAGTAAATAAAAATACAAAAGTTGCATTACATAGCCGTTTTTTAAGGTGTGCCCCACCACAACATAGTCGACACTTTGATGGGGTGAATCCCCTTTGCAATCGCTGATCTGTCGATACAGGTGGGGTCAAGTACCTTTGCCATAGAGGCTGCAATCCGTCTCAATGATCACGGGAAGATCAGTGCCTGACATCGCCATTCGCAATCCTTCCAGACAAGCAATAGCTTCTGCAAAATTCGCTCGCGTGCACCGCGGAATATAGTCTCAAACAGATAGAATATTGTTTCCTTCAGGATCTCAAACCACGGCGCCCCGCGCTCCGCCACTGATTGCCTCCAAGAAACGACCGCCATCGTTGACCTTGGCCCAAACCAAAATTCAGGCATTTCCCAACCATTCTCTCTATCGGTGTGCGTTATCGGAGTACTGTTGTTATTTGTTAACTTGTTATCATGCTTTTGGTGTGCGTTAAGGAACACCGTTGTCCGTTGGAAACGCCGTAATAAGGTGCACAGTATCCACACTTGTGTTGCAGCCCGCAAGATATATACACACTGCATGGTCCATCCCGTGCTGCAGACTTCGACCCCATTTATATTCCAGCAGCTGGCAGCATATGAAGCTGTTCTCATCCAAACGGAAAGTCGGTCGGTGCGGCGCATTCCGTGCGCCGCGCTGGAGGTAGCAAGTACTGAGGGAAAACGAAAGCAGCTGAACCAGAAAACAGCCGTCGTTCTCGGACCCGTCCGGCGCCTAACTACGCGTACTACTCGGCGGCTTCTTTTGGCAAACGGTCTGGCCGAAGCTAATCTGCGACGCCGAGGCCGATCGAAGTGGAATTGACTTGTTCTGCTCGGGGTTGGCTGAAGGCATGCAGATGCAGTGCACGCGCGCTGCGTACGTAAATGCAGCTAACGACCGACGGGGCCGGCAACTAACCACCGGCTCCCAGCAAATCATGGGAGGAATTTCGGGGAGGCGGCCGGCCACTGTCACGTCCCATGCATGCATCCTCCACGCTTCACGGATCCCGTATACTGCTAGCTTCTCTCTAGTTCATCAGCTAGCTTAGCTGCGCTCAAGCGATAAGCCATGTCTGCGTGCGTGGCGATCGAGCGACGGGCAGCGGCATGGCGCCGGCCGGTCACCGACACGTGCCATGTCGGCGTATGGCACGGCAACCGTCGTGTTTTGCCCATGCGCGGGCCAGAGGCATCTCTCGTCCGTATGTGCATACTCGCCGACCATCTCTCTGGACCGAGTGATTCCGGTGCAGTTTTCGTCCATGGCCTGGCCTGGACCTATCGTGATGGCTACAGTATTTTTTAACAGGCATGTATAGTGGACTCATAAGAGCATCAATAACAGGACGTTGGGTTTTTTTTAAGTCTACATATCAATATACACCAAGACTCTACAAACAGTCTAAAGCACCTCTCATGTACTTGTATCTCTCGTGGTGATGATCTTTTTGTCTGCTAGCTAGATCGTGCCTCCTCTTGGACGTCCATCTCTTCTTCTTTTTTGCGAGAAAACTTTCGATCTATTCGCCCACTGTCAAGATAGTACAAATAACACTAAAAGTAAAATTTACATCTAGGTCCGTAGACCACATAGCAACGACTACAAGCACTGGAGCAAGCCGAAGGCGTGCTGCCGTCATCGTCCCTCCCTGGTCGGAGTCGGACAAATATTGTTGTAGTAGACAGTCATGAAGTCACCGTACTAAGGCCCCATAAGGACCAGTGCACCAGAACAGCAATCACCGCCGATAAAGAGAAGCATAGATCGGAAGGGTCCAACTTGAAGACACACATACGTAGACGAACGAAGACCAGATCCAGTCGAATCCACCCAAGACAAACGCCAACCGGATCTCACGAGATCTGTCGGAGACCAACCTCCACATGCCTTCCGATGATGTTTGACACATCACTGGAACGGGGGCTAGACGGGGAGGACCTTATTTCATCCTCAAGAAGCCGTTGTCGCCTCGTCTTCTTGAGTATGGCACAAATCCTAATAAAACTCAGAAAACACCTAAAAACCGAGCCCTTCCGTCGGCAAGGGCCGAGATCCACCACGCCGGCGAGAGGCAGGGAAACCCTAGATGAGTTCTTACGAGAGCAGGAGCGAAGGGGCATGGGCTGGTGTTCTCTCTTCTTCTTTAACTTTGATGTTTGTACAGTTTTCGGCAGCCTGGTTTTCCGCATAAATGGGGTCAGCCTGATAAGGTGTTTGATCCGGTTTTTCTTATAAATTGGATCAACAAAGCTTAAGGATGTGAACTCAAGGATGTGAACGAGCTAGGGAGACCTTTATTGAGCAAAGACGCCGTCTCTACCATCTGCACCTTTGGCAGAATTTAGAAGCTATCTCATTAACTCGGTAAGTTGACTATTGCCTAAATAATAATATGTATTGATCATTTTCACACCTTAGATGGTCTCAGTCTAATTTTGATTTCACACTAGCAAGGGAGGCATTTCCCTTGCTTTAAATTGGCTACTACTCCCAGTAGTAGACAAATCTTGGTATTTTGATTCATAGATAAAGATATAGACTCATCCTAACACTAAAGAGATATTGATACCTTCATTCTCATGATTAATCATGGACTAGCACCGAATCTATGCTAACAAATCGAGTACGGTTGTGTGGATTAGTTTGTCGTGCTTTCTTTGCGGGTTGTACCTTATTGTGATGCAGGGCTTGAGCATGGTTGTGTGGGCTAGTTTGTCGTGATTTTCTTTGTGAATAGCACATTATTAGTGTTGCACGACTTGAGCGTGCCTGTGTGGGTTAATTTCCGGATCCTGGAATGACAATTGCCTCAGATTGCGATTACGGTTGGCCTCCTAATTGTCGGCCATCATCAAAATTTAATCGATTGTTTGTGGCTAGTTACTTTGCTAGGTTCTTCAATACTACGTCGTGAATATCAGGCCACCCCTTGTATACCTCTTAACCAAAGTGGGTGTCCATCACAGCTAATACGAGACTTGAAGTTGTGTGATGCAAGCAAGTGAAACCATTCAAGATATTTGTTTTCTACTTAATAACTTTTGTATGCGCTAAAACCTTGTACAATAATAAAGGTGATTGCGTTCAATCGATGCAAAGGCCATAGCCCGTAGGTTTCCTCCTTTTCAAGCAAGAAACTACCTTGCTGGTATATAATTTTGCAGCATCCATATGGTTGTGTGGTGCAGTTAAGTTGGAGACATGCTTAGAGGCTTTCAAGGAAAGGCATGTATACTTTCAAATTGGAGGATCGTCATATGTCTTAATGAGTGGACAGATAAATTGCTACCCTGGATCTTCAAACTCTTGGATCGTTCTTGGCACCGCTGATAATTAGACAGTGTTTTGTTACTAAGTGGGATTTAATCGAGGATATCTAGGGAACTTTGGCACGCTGTCTTCTCCTGCATGGGTCATGAGAGAGACAGCCCGATGTGACATGCACGTCTAACAAACAAACACATTAACTTAACTTTGGGCATAGACCAGTAGTGCCTCGTTGACACTCATAACTAGTACTTGTGCCAAGTTTTTTCTTCTTGTGTAGTTGTAACTGTACCCACAACTAATAGTAACTACATAACTACTCCACTATGTGTTAACACCTGGTTTATAAATCCAACATTAAATTGATTTTTTTTCATGATAGGCCTCATTTTATGTGGTTTATATTTATCACTTGTTAGATCCTGGTGTCAGTTTTTTAACTTATATTCTCGTCCCCGGCGCAAGTTTGTTAGGCCCATGGAATTTAGTTAGCTTCACAAACCTTTACCGAGTGTAATAATTTATTTGTTACTTGTTAATAAACAACCTTCCGATACTACATCAACGGAAGAATTTAATGAGAGCTTAGTTGTCTTTTAGTTAGGACGAATAGAGTTTATGTGTGGTGCATATTAAAAAAAGATGAGAAATAGGCAGATATCATATGCCACGAGAGCAATCAGTGTAAGAGACTGACCGAAGGAAACCCTAAATGCCGGCGAGGTTGGACGCATATCATGTTTGTTTCCTTTGTCGTAACCAACTCCATAGATGACAGGGAGCCTATGATGTTCTGGTCTCACGGATCGTTACCCATTGATTTGGTAGATTTTCATATGATGTTTTGGCTGTCTCGACAATGGTGGCGGCGACGATGGTGGTCCCATTTTTTCCCTCCTAGCTAGTATTCTTCTTCGTCCCTAACACTATGGCAAGGAAACAGTTCAATTGACAACATGTCATGCAAGGGGTGTGTCCCTAGCCTGTAATGATCTAAGGTTCCCGCCTATTGGGGTGGCAGTTCATACTTGTCTTCTACCTTTAGGTAAAATCCACCTTGTTCATGTTTGTTTGCCCTCTACGATTTCTTCGACGCTATGAATGGATGTCGAAAATGTAGGTGGACCTGGGGACGAAGACTTTGGATGATTTTTTATGTAAATTTGAGTTTTATCAAGGGTTTTTGTTGTCTGTGTTTGCCTTTGTATCTTTGATCGGGTGTAATTTTTTTAGTCAAGTAATAAATTCAAATCATTTCCTAACAAATGAGAAATGAACAACTAAATGTACATGTTGTCATATGCTACCTAGTGCAACATGGTACAAAATTGTTGGACAACATGCTTATTGGGAGGCCTTTATAGTAATGTTTATAATGCCCGGCCAAAAATGTAACAGGCGGTAAAGAAGAGCTAAAGTGCTAGAGGATCAACTTGTTCTTATTAAGAAACACAAAAGCTTTGCCGGAATGCAAAAAATGTGTCAATGCAAAAGAATTGTTCCTAAAACCTGAAATAGCCACTTTTGCTTAACGCAAAGATGCACAAGGCTTTTGTCCATGCCCCGGAGTCTTTGCTCCGGAAAAGAAAAGAATTAATTGGGATTATCTATCCGTAGGTTGTCTGAATCTTGTATATCTGAGACAGCCTGTTAGAATTTTAATTGGTCAACATCCAAGCATTCTCGCCTCACTAACTTCAATTGTACTATAACCTAAGGACTGAAATTGCGCTAACATTGCTCTGAAATTGCGCATGTCCAAAAAACCAATACAATTTTAGAACCTAACTAATAATGTGCAATTGTAATTTACAGAACTTCACGAAAATTCCAGTCGAGTAAGAATTAGCAAAAGCATGCAATTTTCGGGTGCAATGAAGCCACTCCAAATTTGAATTACTAAAATCTAGAAAGGGAAAAGAGAGAGAGAGTAAGAAGGCACATCCTTCAACAGACAATAATCCGCTGTACACTAACGTGTGTTATTAATTTGATGGGACATAGATTAGATCTAAGCCTAGATTTGTTCAGCCGTTTTATGTCGAAATTAGGTTTCGGCATAAAGAACCATTACTCGATGAACATGGATCGTTTGCATCACCTACAGCGGACGGTGGTCCCACGATTAGCTGAACATGATCAACAATGAAGTTATCAGATATGCATGGGTCCCAAGTTGGCCATGCAAGTCCTAACATACAATATATGACTGCCACGCGATTTGCCGAAAAGGAACAGCAATCCGCAGTACGTATATTGGAGTCAGTCTTGGAGTTGTATACATTGTACAGGTCTGAGATGTACACACAACCGAGAAGGAAGAAGATGAATCAAACGAATAAAGTAGAGGTCTGAGATGTACACACATTGCGTTCAGGTACATGCAGTCAATCTTGAGAGTTCTATCTATCTAGTATGTGCATCTATCGTTCACAAGATGTGTGTTGACATGACATCGTCTAGGAATGTACTAGTGCAGTCTTAAAAATGCTCTTATATCATGGGACAGAGTGAGTACATGTGTATTAGATTTTAGACACAGTGCAGTAGTGCAGTAGACACTAGTCAAGCTTCGCAAGTCACACGGGCGTCACCACTCACCAGGTACAGACAGGTGCAAAGTGAGCACGTACATGCCGTTAATTGCGCGTACAACCGATGTTGGTGCATGCATGTAGCCTGGAAGTGCCATGGCGCCTTAAGCATCATCCGTAGATCCATCGCCTTCGCGACTGATGTTCGTCCACTTCACACGCTGTGTGTTGACCAGGGCGACAGTGCAGTGGTCAAGCTTGTGCGCCCTTGTGCGTCCGTAGGCGTAGATCAATCATCGACGTACGTGGATCAATTAGGTTCGTCGGACCAGTACACCAGGTACATCGTACATGCATGCTGTTAATCGCACGTACATGGTGGTAATTGCGAGGTACGTGCAACCGATGTCCGTGCATGCATCATGCAGTAGTTGTAGTAGCCTGGAAGCTCCATGTCATATTTACTGCATGATGAGTTGCCTCTTTCCCTTTATCATTCGTCGGAGTCGGAGTCTGTTAATTATAGTGAACCCAGCACGGCTGATCGCTGTAAAAATAGTATGGCGGGAGACAGCATTGTGCAGTTATGTCGCGACTTCCTTTTTTTGACATTATTAGTAGTGATGCGACTTTTGTTCTCGTCGGATCTTGCCACCGTTTTCTTTGCTGCACAGGAACAGCTTCCTTTTGCAAGCTGCATGTCGTACTTGGGCGCTATGATCGGGCTGTGCGCACAAGGTACATGCTTGTCACTCCGTTCTAAAAGTCAGCAGTGATGACTACTGCTCATGCTCAGTCCAGATCGGTATGCAATGCACGGTGGAATGCTCAAGTCGTCGACCATGCAAGCGGACGCACGAGGGTGTGAGTTGAGACCGGTGGCCGCGAAACCATGGGCAAGCTACTTCGTGCACAGTGTGCGATCACCAGTGATCAGAAGCACATTTACCTCTTCTCACAGAGAAAAAAAAATGGAAGAAAAAACACATTTGCCTCGGGTGCAAGCTAGGAGTAGTTGTAGTTGAACCCGTTCTCGGTAATTCACTTTTGAGGCCGGGCTCATCTACATCTGATGAACAGTAAATTCATTAAAAAAATAGTACAGGGGCAGCCGGTGCATGTAACACCCGCTGTAGGGTCCGACCAATTTGAGTCATTTGCAGGCAACATTTCCCTACAAATTAAGAAGATTTTAAAAATTCTAATTTTTTTTTGGCATTGGAGTGATCGAGTGTGCAAGGAGCGTGCAAATTGTCGTCATGTTTGGACATCTGAGGAGCTCTGGGAAAAAAAGACAAAATCGAGACCAAATAGTGTACTTTTTCAAAATTTCTTTCACAGCCAATTTTTTGTTGTAAAGGCCTCCTCGAATGTCCAAACAAAATGATTTTTTGCACGCACAACACACATTCAAGCATCTTGGATGTCAGTTTTTTTGCTATTTTAAATTATTTTACTGTTCGCATGCATCTTCGCACTGAATCATTTCATCTTTGTTTTTTTCTTATATTTTTACTTTTCCTTTCCTTTTTACTGTTTCTTTATTTTTAACCTTTTCTTTCTTCTTTCTTCTTTCTTCTTTCCTTTTTCCTTTTCATTTCAACTCGTGAACATTTTTTGAAATCTCGAAAATTTTGTGAAATCATGAACATTTCTTTTGAAATCGCGAACATTTTCAAGAAACTGATGAACATTGTGTGAAATTTGAAACAATTTTTAAAGCTCACAAATACTTTTTGTTTTGACGCACATTTTTAAATGAATGAACAATTGGCTAATTCATGAATCTTCAAATTCGTGTTTTTCTTTAATTCTGTGGTTTTTTGGGGAAATTAATGAACATTCTTTGAATTCTCTGACATTTTTCAAATTTACGAACAATATTTCCATATGCAAAGATTATTTCAAAATCATGATATTTTTTATTTTCAAAATATTATTCTTGATATGCAATTTTTTTTAAAAAATATGAATAGTTTTTTAATTCATGAATATATTATGATTTATTTTTCAATATCTTGAACATTTTGTGAATTCATTATCATTTTGGAAATTCTCATTTCTTTTGAAACTTAGAAAAAATTGAAATCCCAACTAATTTTATAGAATAAAAAGGAAATCATAAAAGAAAATCAAAAGTTAAAAAAAAAGAAACTATAAAATCAATTTTTAGGTCACGAACTGAAAGAAATATTGGGCTTCCTGCCCCGTATATGGGCTGGCATGAAAGGGCGCATTGGGGGCGCGTTTCGCAAACCCTATTCCACGCCTTCAGGGCCCATTAATTAAATTTACAAAAAAACTAACGCCCACACGTGTGGCATCTTGCACATCACCCACAAGCCTCCATTACTACTCATTTTATCACGAGTGAATAGATGACATCAGTAGGAATCTTTTTGGTTTTTGGCTTAAAAATATTTTATCTCCTGATTAAAAATTGAATTAAAAATCTATTTTCACCATTAAATCTGTCTCAAGGAGATCTTTAAAACTAGACACCATGTTGATATGTTTTGATGAATTTTTTTTGCCCAAAAATTATCATGATGTTTACACTGTAGGTTCCATAATGCTTAAACTAAAGTTGCCATGTGGCAAATTTAGTTTGTAGAGCATGGAAAGTTTAGTATTTTGATGATGGCAATTTCAGTACTTTGATCATGAAAATTATTTTTTATGAACCATGACAATTTTAAGTGCATGTATCATGTCAATTTTAGTTTATGGTTTACGGCAAGTCTAGTTTCTTAGTTGTCCGTTTTATAATATGTCAAAATTTACTTTTAAATATAGAAGAAAATAGCTAAAACATATCATGGCAACTTCAATGTAAACACCATGGCAATTCATGTGCAATAGACATGGCAACTTTTAACCCAAAAAAATTTCGTTGAAATATATTGATATGAGATCTAGTTTCGAACATCTCGTCGTGAGGGATTTAATAGTGAAAATGGATCTTCAATCAAATTTTTCATTTAAGAGATAAAACAATTTAAAAATTGAAAATCCAAAAAAATTAACACATGCATGCATGCGATGACGTGGCGCAGTTTATGTGTTATAGGACGTGTGAGCGAGTTTCGCTCCAACCACACGGGAAAAGAATTAGATGAGACCAGGTCCCAATCTTCCTCCCTTGATTTCAAGTGTGTGTGTGTTGGGGGGGGGGGGGGGTAGATGCTTTGTGATTTGTAAATGCCACGTGTCATCCATCAGGATGGGTCTCACATGCTAGACCGTGAGATCGGGTCTTGAATAATTTTTTCCCAACCACACGTGAGGGCGTTAGCATTGTCCTAAATTTAAGCAATCGGGGCACGCACCCCTTCCATCCTGGGCCCATTTAACCTTTATTTTATGTTTAACTTGCAAAAAACTACGCGTGGGTGTGATTCGAACCCACGACCTACTCGTTCAGTGCGGTAGCCATCTACAGAACTCACCTGATGTGATCTAATACATCTTTTTTCTTCTTTTTTCTTTTTTATTTTCTTTTTCTTTTCCATTTAATTTTCCTTTTTCTTGTTCCTTTTTCTTTCATTTTTCTTCAAAATCTAAGAACCTTTTCAAATTCATGAAGTCTTTTTTTATCAAAATCTAAGAACCTTTTCAAATTCATGATTTTTTTTAATCTGGAATTTTTTTTCTAAATTGATGAACTTCTTTTGAATTCATAAACGTTTTTGCAAATCGGTGAACCTTTTTCCCAAATCATTGAACTTTTTAAAATTTGTGAACATTTTCAATCAAAATCGTTGAACCTTTTTCTAATCTGTGAACTTTTTTTCAAAATTCAATCAGCATTTTTCAAATTTGTGATCTTTTTTCTCAACATTGATGAAGTTTTTCAATAGTACGAATTTTTCAAGTATTTTAAAGATTGGTGAAATTTTGTTTAAAACTTTAAAAAACTGTGAACTGTTTTCAAAATTGATGAACTTAAAAAAATTCATGCTTTGCTTTTTGTCAAAAAATAAATCTGTCAAATACTAATTTATAGTGGGATTGAAGCAAGGGTTAAATTGTGTAATTTTCGGACAGAACATAGCAAAGAGATTGTGGTGCAATAGTCCGTCGACGTTGGCATGTGGGTTTAAATCCCATTTCTTGCAGAATAATAACGGTGAAGATATTTTTCTTCCTGTTTATTTTTTCAGCATGTTGCTGGACGTGAGCGATGCCGGGCGGACCCACTACCGCTTGCCTTCGAGCACCAAGCAACCTAAGCGGCGCTGAGGGCACTGAAGAGGAACTCTCTGCATGTTTTGCATCTATCGATTGCTTTAATAGGAGACCCCACTTTAATGACACATAGGGGCATCCCACGTGGGCTTTGGCCCAGTAAAGCGCTCGCAAGCCTCATTCAGCATCGCTCCCTCCTCCCTAGAATAAGGTCGTTGCTCGCTATATTGGCTCTACTCAATGCATTTTTTCTCGTATTTAGCTCGGTTTCTCTTTTAGGTCAATCCATCAGTTTTTTCTGGTTAAATTTTAAAATTTGGTAAAAATAAAAAAAAGGCTCATGAATTTTTTAAGAAACACATGAATGTCGAAAAGTTCAAAAATATGAAAAGGTTCAAAACTATTTTAAAATTCATGGATTTTGGAGAAAATTCACAAATTAAAAAATTTATTGTAAATTTGAAAAAATAATCGCAAGTTTGAAAAAAGATCGCAAAATTTGAAAAAGTGCATGCATTTGGAAATTCTTATGGATTCAGAAAAAGTTTATGGGTTTTGAAAAGGTTCATGAATTTCTAAAAAAGCTCAGGTATTTTAAACCATTCATAAATATTTAAAAATAGTTCATGAATTTGAGTATATATATTTTTAGATCAATCAGAAAATGTTGAAAAATAATGAAAACAAAAAGGAGAAAAAGAAATACAAAAACGAAAACAAATAAGAAAAATGGGAAGGAGAACCAAAAGAGAAAAAAAGAAACCGAACTGGAAGGATCACAAAAATAAATTGGACCAGCAGCTCACCAAAAAAAACTAGCAAGCGTGCGAACGACAAAAATAACTAAATTAAATGCGTGGGAGCTATATGTCGCTTATGACGAGATGTATGCTCCCATCGCCTCACGCGGGGCGCAACATGTCTGGGTCATTAGTGTCGCAGGTCATGAGTTTTTTTTATCGATCTTTATTTTTGGCCTAGTTTTTTGCGTGTGGGTTTCTTCTTCAGTTTTACCGTCGGGGTCCATTTTTTCCCTATTTTGTTTTATGCTCGATTTTCTAATATCTTCTTCGGGTTTTCCTTTCTTTTATTTTTCTTTCCTTTCGGTTTTGATGTGTTCCATCAGTGGTTTATGTTTTTTGCACTATTTTTTCTCCGGATTTTTTTGTTCCTATTTGTCTGTGATTTTCTTTTGTTTGTTTCTACGGTTTCTTTTTTCTGTTTTCAACACATGTCAACCCTTTTTGTTATACATTATACATTCTAAGTATACGCCAAGAACGTTTTTAATACGATTTTAATATTTTTCAAATATCTTATCAACATTGTCTTTTAAATAAATGCTTCGATGTCTTTTGTTTTCATACACATTGAACATTTTCGTGCACATCTAAAACATTTTTAATACAGGTTTGCCATTGTATGTATAATTAATATTTTTTCAAATATATGTTATCTCTGCTTTTCTTTGTACACGTCATACATTTTTTCTAATACATTTGATGCATTTTTTATATTTGTTTGATATTTTATATATACATGTTTGAAATTTGCAAAATATAACATTTTCTAAAAGATTTTTTGAATCTTTACTTTTGTGTACACATTGTACAATTTATTATACATCAGGAACATTTTTTGTATAGATGTGAAATATGTTTTGAATACACGATTAACATTTTTGAAAGCTTACACTTTTTATGTCTACTTTTACATAGACAAACGAAAACAAAAAAGTTGAAAAAATGAGGCAATTGCCTCCCCGCGCAGGACCGGCCCAATTAGGCAGGTGCATAGTTGGGTGCGCTAGTTGAACTGGGCCATTCGCAAGCACCTTCAGGCGAGAACTGACTACGGGCGAAAGCGTCTCAAAGAAAAAGACTACGGGCCAAAGAGTCACTCCCACAAAAATAGGGAGCTCCGGTCCCTAAAAAAACAAAAATAGTGAGCTCCTATACGACGCTTCAGCATTTCCTAAACGATGCCTTATGCACCCGTTTATTTTTTTTGGAGAAACACCTGTAATTTTAGTCATAGTCATAAAAATTATAGGTACACTGATTTGTATCTAAGATCTAAGAAAATACAAAGTGACTCTTGTGACAAAAAATTACAATGAAATCTCTTGAAAACACTTTTTTACTGTATTAATCTCTGCTAGAAAAAATACTCTAAAGACTTCGGTAAAGAGGCTGCACTTGGACAGGACTAATGATGTTGTTACTATTTCACACGCATGAACGTTACCAATAATGGGTTTTTGAAAACGCCTTGTGTCACCCATCCAAAAAGATGGGAAGCCTTGATCGATGAATGTACTTGGGCCGGGGATCATCCCTAGAAGTGCACGCTGTCGGATCATAATATCTTCATTATGATTTCGATGAATGATTTCAACTCCACAAAGAGTCAAACCAACAAAAAAAGTTTGACACGCCAACATAAACCTGTAAGATCCAAATAGCCGTATCAGTAAGGACAGAAAACTCTTTAACCTCATGGCACCGCCAAAAAGAATAAGAGTAAAATTATTCTCACAAAACGCGATGATCACTAGTCGATGATGAAGAACGTCAAACTCTTGAAGATGTGAACTCCTCCCAACTCCAAATGCCAAGATGGCAGCTGGAGACGAGGGGACAAAAAAATTCCTTGCGGCGGCAGCACCCTCCTGCAATCGGGCACAGAACCTCTCCTCTAGACAGATTCTAGTTTTAAAGCGCAAAATAAAAATCCACGGGTGGTGTTATTTGAAGCAGCAATCTACGGGTTCAATCTAAGGTGCACTAACCACCCCAACTCTCCACTTAATGCAATTAGTCACATTTGTTTCCTTCTTTTCTTCTTTCTTCTTCTCTTTTTTATTTTTTGGCAGGGTGTTATTCGTTTTTTTATATTTTTCAGTTTTTTATTTTATTTCCCGCTTTCTTATTTCCAAAATAGATAAAAAAAATCAAAATTTCTAAAAAAAACAAAGTTGATGAACTATTTTTCAAAATTGATGATTGTTTTTTTCCAAATTGTGTACTTTTTCTTCAAATTGATGCACCCTTTCTAATTTATGAGCTTTTTTCAAACCTGCAAGCAGGCATTTATTTCAAATTTTTTGAAATACTGAAATAACTGTTCTGATTTTTTCACCCACAACCAAATTTTACATTGTCAACCGGATGATAGTCCAAACTCAGGCTGGGCGAGCGAGCTAGGGAAAGCTGGGCCGCCCTATAGCACGTGCTCGTGAGCATGAGTTGCAGTTGCTGGCGCCGCAAGCGCCGATTACGAGCTCCCTGAAGCTTCACGCGCCTGTTGGGGGAATTTCCTATTTGCCGCATTTTGTGGCAAATAGTCGATGAATCACACAACCGACCGATACCAGATCAATAGAATGGGCCAGCCCAGCTGAGGGTGTGAGGATGGTTTTGTGAACTTTCTGAAAGGTTCCTGACCGGTATTGGGAATCTTCTAGAAGGTTCCTAAACATTCTTTTTCTTTCTTTTCTTGGTTTTGTTTTTGTTTTTCGTTATTTTCCTGTTTTTATCTGTTTGTTTTTCCTTTATATTTAATTTTTATGTAATTTTGTATTTTGGTTTTATTTTCTAAAAATGTTCAAAATATTTATTATTGTTCACTTTTAATAAAAAATATTCGAAATTTCAAATCTCTTCACTTTTTTAAAAAAATATTCGAAATTTCCCCAAACCAGAAAAACCTGCTGGAAAATTCTAGAAGGTTATCCAAACCAAAAAAAGCTGCAACTTGTTAATGGGTCCGCCCAGGTCATCGCTTGTGCGAAGGTCGACATTTTCACGCATTATGCATCAAATTCCCCGACCGTTCACAGAGAGGTGCTCATGCAGCCAATACACCTGGGCCGACCCAACATGCGCTCGCTCGGCTAGTTGCCGCTTACTTCGCTCATGCGTTTTTATTGGTCAATCGTTGACATTTGAAAAACATCTCACAAATTTGAAAGGCAAATCAATAATTAAAACTGTTCATGAATTTTTAATAAAGTTCGCAAAGTTCAAAAATTTCATGGATATTGAAAACCTCATTGAAATTTTAAAAGCGCTTACATATTTGAAAAGAAAGTTAATCAATTTAGAAAAAAGTTCACCGATTTGAATATGTCACAGATTTCAAAAAAAGTTCTTTGATTTTCAAAAAAGTTCATCGATTTTGGAAAAAAAGTTCACTGATTCTTGAAAAACTATCAATATTAAAAACATCGTCGATTCTTAAAAAGGTCATCGATTTTGAACAAAAGTTAATACATTTTGAATAAAGTTAATTGATTTATAACAAATTCATTAATATCTAGAAAAGTTAAAATATGATTTTTTATCAATTTTTAAAAGCGGTGCATGAATTTGAAAAAACAAATCATCGATTTTAAAAATATGCGAAATTGAAAATTTTCACGCACTTAGCAAAATAAGAAAAACAGAAAAAATGATTAAGTATAAAAATAAAAAATAAAAACCATTGAAAAAAAGAGGAAAAGGGAAAAAGGCAACAAGAAAAAAGAAGAAAAAAGGACAGAGGAAAGAAGAAAACAAAATAGTTTTTTTTAGGGGTGGAAAACAAAAGAGGTTTTCAGGGATTATCGCAGTACACTTGGAACCAGTAAGCTGCTGGTTCGAGACCCACAACGCTCACAGATTTTTGCGATTTAAAAATGAGAAATAAAAGTTTCAATTTTTTTGAGCGGTGAATAAAAGATTGGATGGGCCGGCCCAGCTTTTAAGAGGGTGCTCACGTGCGCTCGCTCGCTCGGCATGTTGCCGCTTCCTTCCCTCGTGCGCTGTTACTGGTCAACCGTTGACATTTGGAAAAAAAATCGCAAAAAATGAAAAACATTATGAATGCAAAACTATTCATTAAGTTTGAATAAAGTTCCCAATCTTCAAAAAATTCAGGGATATTGAAAAAACAATGGAATTTTAATTTTTTTACCTATTTGGAAAAAAAGTTAAGCAATTTAGAAAAAAAATCTCAAATTTGAATACATCACTGACTTTGAAAAAAAGTTCATCGATTTTTGAAAAAAATTCAATGATTTTGAAAAAACAATTTTCAATATTAAAGACATCATCGATTCTGAAAAAAGTTCATTGATTTCGAAAAAAAGTTAATACACTTTGAAAAAGTTCATCGATCAACAATTTTGAAAATAATCATCGATATTTATAAAGAAAAATACGAGTTTGATGTTTTTTTTATCGATTTTGAATTTTTTTTCCATGAATTTGAAAAAGAAATCATCAATTTTAAAAATATGCGAAACTGAAAAACTTGACGTACTTTGCAAAAGAAAAAACAAAAAAAAAGAATAAGAATAAAAGTAAACTAAAAAACAGACAAAAAGGAGAAAAAGGAAAGAAAAAAAGGAACAAGAAAAAAGCAAAGCAAAGGAGAAACATGAAAACAATTAAAAAGTGGTAACTAAACACATCAAAACATTGCAACGGGAATTCATTGTTAAAACGTTGCCATGGCAGTGAAAATGATAAAACAAACATGAAAGATTATGTGTATTTTACTTCCAGGGTGCATCCTGGATCATGCCCTTCTTGCCCAACACTGTGTACATGGAGTGCTGTGCAGGCATCATTGCCTAATATCAGATCCAACTCAAGTCTGTCAGGAAGCCCGACCCTCTACCGTCACTATGATGGACCCACATGGTGGCAAGGTGTAGCAGCCTCGGTGAGAGAATGGCCTACAGGATGACAAGAGCATTCAATAGTCATCGAGGCATCGACCAAACGTCCGATGTTGCCCCAGGCCTCCTACTCCTCTACCCAATAATTTGTCCTAGGGAGCACTCGAACACGCAACCGAGTGAGGCGGACGTCCCAATTCTGCCTAGGGGGCATATTTGCACACAATAGTGTGAGGCAGGCATCCTTAGGAAGGCCCTACTGCGTGAGATTCTGGTCTAGAGCGTCCTCCCTCTCCATGTCAGTTAGGACCGGTGGGTCAAAAGAGGTGGACTTTTCTACCCAATGACTGCGTCGCTCGGCAGACATTCCGATGTGTCGTCTACCCATGATTCCGCGCTTCACGAGCAAAGATAGAGAATATAGCTACAGATTGTCTTTTATCTCACAATTGGACGGTACGATACATAACCAACTGGTGTATATATACACGCACCCGCACCCTACATGGACTTAGAGCATCGCCATCCGCACCCTCAACAGGCCCCAACGCCCTTTTTTATCGCCAACACCAAAATAACGGCCCGGTCGCGCCTTGAGAAGCCCAATTTTCGCCGGTTAGGCCCGATTTTGGCGCCGGCAGACCCAGGCCGAACCTGGCGCACAGGGGGCGTCGGGGGAAGTGTTGGGAAACGTAGCATGCAATTTCAAAAAAATTCCTATGCTCACGCAAGATCTATCTAGGAGATGCATAGCAATGAGAGGGGAAGAGTGTGTCCACATACCCTCGTAGACCGAAAGCGAAAGCGTTTGACAACGCGGTTGATGTAGTCGAACTTCTTCTAGATCCAACCGATCAAGCACCGAACGTACGACACCTCCGAGTTCTGCACATGTTTAGCTCGATGACGTCCCTCGTCCTCTTGATCCAGCAAAGGTGTCGACGAAGAAGATGAGTTCCGTCAGCACGACGGAGTGGTGACGGTGATGGTGAAGTGATCCGCACAGGGCTTCGCCTAAGCACTACGAAGATAAGACCGGAGGCGTAAACTATGGAGGGGTGCGCCGCACATGGCTAACAATTGTTGGTGTGTCTTGTAGGCGCCCCTCCCCTCATATATATAGGTGGGAGGGGTGGAGAGGCAGCCATGGGGCGCCCCAAGTAGGATCCGAATCCTACTTGGGGTTTCCCAAGCGGCGCCCCCTTCCATATTTTACCATAGAGGAAAAGGGAAGGGAGAAGAGAGAAAGGAAGGGGGGCGAACCCCCCTTTTCCTTCTCCAATTCAACCTCCTGCCTAAGGGGGGGACCCCTTGTGGGCCGGTGTGCTCCCCTCTTATGGCCCATATCTTCCCGCGGGGGTTCCAGTAACCCCCCGGTACTTCGATAATTACACGATACACTCCGAAACACTTCCGGTGTCTGAATACTATCGTCCTATATATCAATCTTTACCTCTCGACCATTTCGAGACTCCTCGTCATGTCTGTGATCTCATCCAGGACTCCAAACAACATTCGGTCACCAAATCACATAACTCATATAATACTAAATTGTCATCGAACGTTAAGCGTGCGGACCCTACAGGTTGAAGAACTATGTAGACATGACCGAGACACCTCTCTGGTTAATAACCAATAGCGGAACCTAGATGCTCATATTGGCTCCTGCATATTCTATGAATATCTTTATCGGTCGAACCGTTATGACAACATACATTATTCCTTTTGTCCATCGGTATGTTACTTGCCCGAGATTCGATCGTCAGTATCTTCGTACCTAGTTCAATCTCATTACCGGCAAGTATTTTTACTCATTCCGTAATACATCATTCTGCAACTAACTCATTAGTCACTTTGCTTGCAAGGCTCCTTATGATGTGTATTACCGAGAGGGCCCAGAGATACCTCTCCGATACTCGGAGTGACAAATCCTAATCTCAATCTATGCCAACTCAACAAACACCTTCGGAGATACCTGTAGAGCATCTTTATAATCACCTAGTTACGTTGTGATGTTTGATAGCACACAAGGTATTCCTATGCTATCCGGGAGTTGCGTAATCTCATAGTCGAAGGAATATGTATTTGACATGAAGAAAGCAATATCAATAAAACTAAATGGTCAATATGCTAAGCTAACAGATGGGTCTTGTCCATCACATCATTCTCCTAATGATGTGATACCGTTATCAAATGACAACTCATGTACATGGTTAGCAAACCTTAACCATCTTTGATCAACGAGCTAGTTAAGTAGAGGCTCACTAGGGACACAATGTTGTCCATGTATTCACACATGTATTTGGGTTTCCGATCAATACAATTCTAGCATGAATAATAAACATTTATGATGAATAAGGAAATATAAAATAACGACTTTATTATTGCCTCTAGGGCATATTTCCTTCAGTCTCCCACTTGCACTAGAGTCAATAATTTAGTTCACATCGCCATGTGATTAACACCAATAGTTCACATCACCATGTGATTAACACCCATAGTTCTCACCGCCATGTGACCAACATCCAAAGGGTTTGCTAGAGTTAGTAATCTAGTTCACATCTCCATGTGATTAACACCCAAAGAGTACTAAGGTGTGATCATGTTTTGCTTGTGAGACATGTTTAGTCAATGGGTCTGCCACATTCAGATCCGTATGTATTTTGCAAATTTTTATGCCTACAATGCTCTGCATGGAGCTACTCTAGCTAATTCCTCCCACGTTCAATACATATCTAGATTGAGACTTATGTTGGGGAACGCAGTAATTTCAAAAAATTTCCTACGCACACGCAAGATCAATCTAGGTGATGCATAGCAACGAGAGGGGGAGAGTACGTCTACATATCCTCGTAGACCGAAAGCAGAAGCGTTATGAAACGCGGCTGATGTAGTCGAACGTCTTCGCGATCCAACCGATCAAGTACCGAACGCACGACACCTCTGCGATCTGCACACGTTCAGCTCGGTGACGTCCCTCGTACTCTTGATCCAGTTGAGGCCGAGGGAGAGTTTCGTCAGCACGACGGCGTGATGACGGTGATGATGAAGTTACCGACGCAGGGCTTTGCCTAAGCACTACAACGATATGACCGAGGTGGAATTCTGTGGAGGGGGGCACCGCACACGGCTAAACAATCAACTTTGATGTGTTCTAGGGTGTCCCCCTCCTCACGTATATAAAGGAGGGAGGGGGAGGCCGTCCGGCCCTCATAGGCATGCCAAGGGGGAAGGAATCCTCCTCTAGTAGGAGTAGGACTCCCCCCTTTCCTAGTCCCACTAGGAGAAGAAGGAAGGAGGGGAGAAGAGAAGGAAGGAGGGGAGAAGAGAAGGAAGGAGGGGGCTCCACCCCTCCCCCTAGTCCAATTCGGACTAGGCCCATGGGGAGGGTAGCCCTTGGCAGCCCCTCTCTCTCCCCTAGGCCCAGTAAGGCCCATTACTTCTCTGGTGGTTCCCATAACCCTTCTGGCACTTCGATATATATCCTGTGACCCCCGGAACTCATCCGGTATCCGAATATAGTCATCCAATATATCAATCTTTATGTCTCGACCATTTTGAGACTCGTCGTCATGTCCGTGATCACATCCGGGACTCCAAACAATCTTCGGTACATCAAAACACATAAACTCATAATACTGATCGTCATCGAACGTTAAGCGTGCAGACCCTACGGGTTCGAGAACTATTAGACATGACCGAGACTCATCTCCGGTCAATAACCAATAGCGGAACCTAGATGCTCATATTGGCTCCCACATATTCTACGAAGATCTTTATCGGTCAAACCGCATAACAACATACGTTGTTCCCTTTGTCATCGGTATGTTACTTGCCAGAGATTCGATCGTCGGTATCATCATACCTAGTTCAATCTCGTTACCGGCAAGTCTCTTTACTCGTTTTGTAATGCATCATACCGTAACTAACTCATTAGTCACATTGCTTGCAAGGCTTATAGTGATGTGCATTACCGAGAGGGCCCAGAGATACCTCTCCGATACACAAAGTGACAAATCCAAATCTTGATCTATGCCAACTCAACAGACACCATCGGATACACCTGTAGAGAACCTTTATAATCACCCAGTTACATTGTGACATTTGGTAGCACACAAAGTGTTCCTACGGTACTCGGGAGTTGCATAATCTCATAGTCATAGGAACATGTATAAGTCATGAAGAAAGCAATAGCAACAAACTAAACGATCATCGTGCTAAGCTAACGGATGGGTCAAGTCAATCACATCATTCTCTAATGATGTGATCCCGTTCACCAAATGACAACTCATGCCTATGGTTAGGAAACTTAACCATCTTTGATTAACGAGCTAGTCAAGTAGAGGCATACTAGTGACACTCTGCTTGTGTATATATTCACACATGTACTAAGTTTCCGGTTAATACAATTCTAGCATGAATAATAAACATTTATCATGATATAAGGAAATATAAATAACAACTTTATTATTGCCTCTAGGGCATATTTCCTTCAACTTAGAGTCATCTAGATCAGTGTCAAAGCTTGCATCGACGTAACTCTTTACGACGAACTCTTTATCACCTCCATAACCAAGAAACATTTCCTTAGTCCTCTTTAAGTTAACTAAGGAAAATTTTGACCGCTGTCTAGTGATCTAGTCCTGGATCACTATTGTAACCCCTTGCTGAACTCATGGCAAGGTACACAACAGGTCTGGTACACAACATGACATACATTATGGAACCTATGGCTGAGGCATAGGGAATGACTTTCATTCTTTCTTTATCTTCTACCATGGTCGGGTTTTGAGTCTTACTCAACTTCACACCTTGCAATACAGGCAAGAACTCCTTCTTTGACTCATCCATTTTTAACTCCTTCAAAATCTTGTCAAGGTATGTACTCATTGAAAGTTCTATCAAGCATCTTAATCTATCTCTATAGATCTTGATCCCCAATATGTAAGCAGCTTCATCGAGGTCTTTCATTGAAAAATTCTTATTCAAGTATCCTTTTATGCTATCCAGAAATTCTACATCATTTCTAATCAACAATATGTCATCCACATATAATATCAGAAATGCTACAGAGTTCCCACTCACTTTTTGTAAATACAGGCTTCACCAAAAGTCTGTATAAAACAATATGCTTTGATCACCTCATCAAAGCGTATATTCCAACTCCGAGATGCTTGCACCAGTCCATAGATGGATCGCTGGAGCTTGCACACTTTGTTAGTACCTTTAGGATCGACAAAAACCTTCTAGTTGCATCATATACAACTCTTCTTTAAGAAATCCATTAAGGAATGCAGTTTTGACATCCATTTGCCAGATTTCATAAAATGCGGCAATTGCTAACATGATTCGGACAGACTTAAGCATGGCTACGAGTGAGAAAATCTCATCATAGTCAACACCTTGAACTTGTCGAAAACCTTTTGCGACAAGTCGAGCTTTGTAGATAGTAACACTACCATCAGTGTCCGTCTTTCTCTTGAAGATCCATTTATTCTCAATGGCTTGCCGATCATTGCACAAGTCCACCAAAGTCCACACTTCATTCTCATACATGGATCCTATCTCAGATTTCATGGTCTCAAGCCATCTATCAGAATCTGGGCTCATCATAGCTTCTTCATAGTTTGTAGGTTTGCCATGGTCTAGTAACACGACTTCCAGGACAAGATTACCGTACCACTCTGGTGCAAAACGTGCTCTGTTTGACATACGAGGCCCAGTAGTAACTTGATCCGAAGTTTCATGATCATCATCATTAGCTTCCTCACTAGTTGGTGTAGCCATCACGGGAACAGATTTCACTGATGTGCTACTTTTCAATTCAAAAGTAGGTACAATTACCTCATCAAGTTCTACTTTCCTCCCACTCACTTCTTTTGAGAGAAACTCCTTCTCTAGAAAGTTTCCATTCTTGGCAACAAATATATTACCTTCGGATTTGTGGTAGAAGGTGTACCCAATTGTTTCTTTAGGGTATCCTATGAAGACGCACTTCTTCGATTTGGGTTCAAGCTTATCAGGCTGAAGCCTTTTGACATAAGCGCCGCATCCCCGAACTTTAAGAAATGACAGGTTTGGTTTCTTGCCAACCATAGTTCATACGGTGTCATCTCAATGGATTTAGACGGTGCCCTTTTTAACGTGAATGCAGCTGTCTCTAATGCATAACCCAAAAACGATATCGGTAAAAGACATCATAGATCGCACCATATCTAATAAAGTACGGCTATGATGTTCGGACAAACCATTATGATGTGGTGTTCCAGGTGGCGTGAGTTGTGACACTATTCCACATTGTTTTAAATGAAGGCCAAACTCTTAACTCAAATATTCGCATCCGCGATCAGATCGTAGAAACTTTATTTTCTTGTTACGATGATTCTCCTCTTCACTCTGAAATTCTTTGAACTTTTCAAATGTTCCAGACTTGTGTTTCATTAAGTAGATATACCCATATCTGCTCAAATCATCTGTGAAGGTCAGAAAATAATGATACCCGCCGCGTGGCTCAACACTCATCGGACCGCATACATCGGTATGTATTATTTCCAATAAGTCATTGGCTCGCTCTATTGTTTCGGAGAACGGAATTTTAGTCATATTGCCCATGAGGCATGGTTTGCAAGTATCAAATGATTCATAATCAAGTGATTCCGAAAGCCCATCTGCATGGAGTTTCTTCATGCGCTTTACACCAATGTGACCTAAACGGTAGTGCCACAAATATTTCGCACTATCATTATCAACTTGCTTCTTTTGGCATCAATATTATGAATATGTGTATCACTACGATCGAGATTCAATAAACCATTTACATTGGGTGAATGACCATAGATGGTTTTATTCATGTAAATGAAACAACAATTATTCTCTGACTTAACTGAATAACCGTATCGCAATAAACATGATCCAATCATATTCATGCTCAACACAAACACCAAATAACATTTATTTAGGTCCAACACTAATCCCGAAGGTCGAGAGAGTGTGCCATGGTGATCATATCAACCTTGGAATTACCTCCAACACCCATTGTCACCTCATCCTTAACTAGTCTCTATTCATTCTGCAATTCCTGTTTCGAGTTACTGATCTTAGCAACTGAACCGGTATCAAATACCCAGGGGTTGCTAATGAACACTAGTAAAGTACACATCAATAATCTGTATATCAAATATACCTTTGTTCACTTTGCCATCCTTCTTATCCGCCAAGTATTTGGGGTGGCTCCGCTTCTAGTGACCATTCCCTTTGCAGTAGAAGCACTCAGTTTCAGGCTTAGGTCCATCTTTGGGCTTCTTCATGGGAGTGGCAACTTGCTTGCCATTCTTCTTGAAATTCCCTTTCTTTCCCTTTGCCCTTTTTATTGAAACTACTGATCTTGTTAACCATCAACATTTGATGCTCTTTCTTGATTTCTACCTTTGTTGGTTTTAGCATCGTGAAGAGCTCGGGAATCGTTTTCATCATCCCTTGCATATTATGGTTCATCACGAAGTTCTAGTAACTTGGTGATAGTGACTAGAGAACTCTGTCAATCACTATCTTATCTAGAAGATTAACTCCCACTTGATTAGAGCGATTGTAGTACCTAGACATTCTAAGAACATGCTCACTGATTGAGCTATTCTCCTCCATCTTGTAGGCAAAGTACTTGTCAGAGGTCTCATACCCCTCGACATGGGCATGAGTCTGAAATACCAATTTCAGCTCTTGGAACATCTCATATGCTTCGTGGCGTTCAAAACATTTTTGAAGTCCCAGTTCTAAGCCATAAAGCATGGTGCACTAAACTATCAAGTAGTCATCATATCGAGATTGCAAAACGTTCATAACGTCTGTATCTGCTCCTGCAACAGGTTTGTCACCTAGCGGTGCATCAAGGACATAATTCTTCTGTGCAGCAATGAGGATAATCCTCAGATCATGGACCCAGCCCGCTTCATTGCTACTATCATCTTTCAACTTAGTTTTCTCTAGGAACATATCAAAAAATAAGGGAGCTAAATCGCGAGCTATTGATCTACAACATAGATATGCAAATACTATCAGGACTAAGTTCATGATAAATTAAGTTCATTTAATCAAATTACTAAAGAACTCCCACTTAGATAGACATACCTCAAGTCATCTAAATGATATGTGATCCAAATCAACTAAACTATGTCCAATCATCACGTGAGATGGAGTAGTCATCAATGGTAAACATCTGTATGTTGATCACATCTACTATATGATTCACGTTAGACCTTTCGGTCTCTAGTGTTTCGAGGCCATGTCTGTACATGCCAGGCTCGTCAAGTTTAACACGAGTATTCCACATGTGCAAAACTGTCTTGCACCCGTTGTATGTGAACGTAGAGTCTATCACACCCGATCATCACGTGATGTCTCAACACGACGAACTGTCGCAACGGTGCATACTCAGGGAGAACACTTATACCTTGAAATTTTAGTTAAGGGATCATCTTATAATGCTACCATCGTACTAAGAAAAATAAGATGCATAAAAGATAAACATCACATGCAATCAAAATATGTGACATGATATGGCCATCATCATCTTGTGCTTTTGATCTCCATCTCCAAAGCATCGTCATGATCTCCATCATCACCGGCTCGACACCTTGATCTCCATTGTAGCATCGTGGTCGTCTCGCCAACTATTGCTTCTACAACTATCACTAACGCACAGAGATAAAGTAAATCAATTACATGGTGTTTGCATTTCATATAATAAAGAGACAACCATAAGGCTCCTGTCGGTTGTCCGATATCTTACAAAACATGATCATCTCATACAATAACATATATCACATCATGTCTTGACCATATCACATCACAACATGCCCTGCAAAAACAAGCTAGACGCCCTCTACTTTGTTGTTGCAAGTTTTACGTGACTGCTATGGGCTTCTAGCAAGAACCATTCTTACCTACGCATCAAAACCACAACATTGATTTACCAAGTTTGTTGTTTTAACCTTCAACAAGGACCGGCTGTAGTCAAATTCAATTTCAACTAAAGTTGGAGAAACAGACACTCGGTAGCCACCTTTATGCAAAACTAGTTGCATGTCTGTCGGTGAAACCGGTCTCATGAATGTGGTCATGTAAGGTTGGTCCGGGCCGCTTCATCAAACAATACCGCCGAATCAAAATAAGACATTGGTGGTAAGTAGTATGACGATCACCGCCCACAACTCTTTGTGTTCTACTCGTGCATATCATCTACGCATAAACCTGGCTCGGATGCCACTGTTGCGAAACGTAGCATGCAATTTCAAAAAAATTCCTATGCTCATGCAAGATCTATCTAGGAGATACAAAGCAACGAGAAGGGAAGAGTGTGTCCACGTACCCTCGTAGACCAAAAGTGGAAGCGTTTGACAACACGGTTGATGTAGTCGAACTTCTTCTAGATCCGACCGATCAAGCACCGAACGTACGGCACCTCCGAGTTCTGCACATGTTCAGCTCGATGATGTCCCTCGTCCTCTTTGAAAGTGCGTTATATTGACTAGAGGGGGGTGAATAGGCGATTTTTATGAAATTCTTCACTGAGGAATTTGCACGTGAGGAAATTCCTTAGCGAAGAACTACTAGCAGCGGAATAAGTACTCAAAAGTAAACATAACAGAATACAAGCATAGTTATCATGATGAAATGAAGACAGGCACAGAGTACATGAAGCGTAAGCACAGGATAACATAGGATGAATACAAACAGACTGAAGAAATTGAACTGAGGAAATTGAGAAAGTCTTCAGTCAAAGTCTTCAAACACAGATATGAACAAACACACAACACAGTTATGAGGAAATGAAAGATTTGAGAGAATAGAACCAGTAAGCTTGGTGAAGACAATGATTTGGTAGACCAGTTCCAACTGCTGTCTTAGTTGTACGTCTGGTTGGAGCGGCTAAGTATCTAAACTCGAGGACACACAGTCCCGGACACCCAGTCCTGAACACGCAACTCAGGACACCAAGTCCTCACTATATTCTCCTTGAACTAAGGTCACACAGACCTCGTCCAATCACTCGTGGTAAGTCTTCAGGTGACTTCCGAACCTTCACAAACTTGGTCACTCGGCGATCCACAATTCCTCTTGGATGCTCTAGACCATAACGCCTAACCGTCTGGAAGAAGAACAGTCTTCAAAGGTAACAAGCTTTGGATCCACGCAGGATCAATCTCTTTAGTGATGCTCAATCACTTGGGGTTTGTAGGTGTTTGGGTTTGGGTTTTTCCTCACTTGATGATTTTCGCTCAAAGTCCTCGGAGGATGGGTTGCTCTTAAATGACAAGTGTCAGTTTCTCTTGGAGCAGCCAACCAGCTAGTGGTTGTAGGGGGCGGCTATTCATAGCCTAGGGAGCAGGCCGGCATGATAAGACATAAATGCCCTTCAATGATATGACCGTTAGGTGGATAGATATTTTGGGACAGCTGGCACATAGCACAACAACGGTCGGAATTTTAAGTAGAAAAATCCTCAGGGCTATCATGTTCCTCACTGTGTAGGCAATCTGCACTGGCGAATTCCTAACTCCTCAGTCAGAACAAATTCCTCAGAGACCAGAAGAACTTCGTCTCTGTCACTGAAGAATATGACTGGACTCTATGAGATTTCCAATGGCTTCACTCGAAGGGATTGGTAGGTGTAGGATTTTGAGTTGAGCATCACATGGAAATTTTTCCTTAGTATTTCCTCGACCCCCTTTAACAGTACGGTGTTTCCTATGACTCAAGAAAGAGAAAATGAAACTACGAAAACAAAAGTCTTCACGCTTCATGTTCCTCGAATGAATACCAAGTCTTCAAGGTCACACCAATTTCTTCACTTTCAAAGTCTTCAGAAAGTCTTCAGAAATCCAAAGTCTTCAGTCGAAGAACTTCATTTTTAGGGGTCGACTTTCTCTGTAAATATCAAACTCCTCATAGACTTATAGACCTGTGTACACTCACAAACGCATTAGTCCCTTAACCTATAAGTCTTCAATACACCAAAATCATTAAGGGGCACTAGATGCACTTACAATCTCCCCCTTTTTGGTGATTGATGACAATATAGGTTAAGTTTTCAACGGGGATAAACATATGAAGTGTAAATACTGATATTGAGGAATTTGATTGCAAGATATAGAAGAACTCCCCCTGAAGATGTGCATAGTGAGGAATTTTCTTTTGAAGCAATGCACACTTGAAGAGTTGAATCATGGAGATTTCCCCCTATATCTTGTAATTCATACACGCATTTGACATATAACAGTGAAGAATTTGAAATGCATGGTGAAATATGGTGACTGATGTAATTCAGCATGCGTGCATTGGCATATATGAGAAATAAGCATGCAGAAAAACATATCAAAAGTATTAGAGCACCATCGGGTTTAAGTTTACAACTCGATCCAATAAAGTCTCAGAAGAACGAGAGTTGTAACTCAACAAAAAAACGCCCATATAGAAAGATCCGCTTGAAGACTAACTCAAAATTCTCCCCCTTTGTCATCAAATGACCAAAAGGATCGAATATGAGGACTAACGTCCCTGAAGAATATCAAGTTGATGAAGGAGCGCCAGCGTTGTTGGGGTCGTTTGTCGTAGTAGAGCCTGCCGCAGTGTCGTCCAAGTCTTCATTCTCATCAGTGTCGCGCGATGAAGAATATGAGCTGGCCACCAAGGAAGGAACCTTGACCTTCTTGAATTTCTTCGGTGGAGGTGCAGTCCAGTCAAAATCTTCCTTGAGACCCATTTTCTTTAGATCTTCTTCACCATACAGATGTGACAGTATTGCCCAGGTGCGACCGAAGACTTCATGGAGGTAGTAATGGTTTTTCTTCACTTCATTGTGTGTAGCAGTCATGCTATGAAGAAATGAACCAAACTGATGCTTAACCCATTTATGATTTCGATCCACCTTCTGGTGAGGACTAAGCAGAAGCTCATGATCAGTCATCACACGAGGAGCAGTGGCTTGAGGAGTAGACTTGGGTGCATTGGCAGAGTCATGTGTGGCAGAGTCATCATTGGTGGAATAAGAGGCAGCTTTGCAAAACTGACCATCCAATGGACGAATGCCTTCATCTATAACAGCTGGTGCCTTGACCTTTTCATCAACTGAGGAATAGGTATGCTTGAGGACTTCAATTGGGGGCAAGTAGCTGAGGTGATTCTGAAAATCAGCTTTGTAGTTGAGTGAATACCTTGTCCTGAGGAATCTCATAATCCAAGGTTCATAAGGCTTCAGCTCAAATGGAGACAGTGCAACATTTGCCAGAGTCCTCATGAATAAATCGTGATAATTGACAGGAATGCCATGAACGATGTTGAATACCAGATTCTTCATGATGCCAACAATTTCCTCATCAGATGAGTCATGGCCTTTGATAGGACTTTTGAGGAACAGGAGCAGCATGAGGAATTTGCCGTGAGGGCGTTGAGGATTCTGGCCGTGAGGGCATTGCTGAGGAACTTGGCCTTGAGGGCACTGTTGGTGAAGCACTTGGCTTGCGCACAGGCTTCTTTGACATAGCCTTCTTTGGCTTGACAGCAGAGGCCTCAGCAGAGGCAGCGGCAGCAGCAGAGTCTTCATTGAATTTCCTCAGTGCTTCTCTGGCTTGCTTAGCCAACTTGGCTTGGCGCTTGTCCCATTCATCACGATAATCCTCACCGCGCTTGAGGCTGGTAGGATCAGCTATTTGGCTAGGTGCCAATGGAGGTCTTGGGCATGGAGGATTGAGTGCGAATTTCTTCATGTATTTGGGAGTGACATATCTGTACTCCCTCCACTCTCTAGCCCATCTCCTCTCTATTCTTTGGATGCACACTTTGTGCTCATTCTTGGTTTCCTTGCCATGAGTGGCCTCATCAAGGGTGCAATAGTCCTTATATATATCATCAGGGATCTCAAAAGCAGTATTGACCTCAGGCCTCTTTCCTCCCTTCTGTGGCTTTTTACCGTCAGCCATTTTCTTCAGTTGAGGAATTTGAACAATTGAATTCTCTGAAGAAGTATGCAACTTTTCTTCGAGGAACACTGCAAATGAGTTAAGTTGATGAGAACCTAGTGATTCAGCAGCTGACATGAGTACCTGTGAACAGAGTATAGTTGCGAGGAATTTGGAGAGGTCATATGCGTTCTCAGAAGGTTTTATAAAGAACAAGTTTGAGGAATTTACCAGATGAGTCTTGAAGAATTTCACTAAGCGTTCTTTGTCTTAGGTTCCAGAGATGTATAGATCAAAAAATCCACACATTTGAGGAATCTATAAGAAAAACATATCTTAGAGAAATGAATCAAGAACAGATGATATGAGAGGTGTTTTAGTGTGTGAAGATATGAAGAAAAACACCTTTGAAGATTTTGTAGATAATCATTCGAATCAACAAAGGTAGTAAAAGTAACTTTTAATTACCCTGGATGAAGAACACGACGAACAGTGAGGTGGAGAGGTGAAGTTCGTCTGTGTAGATCTTCCACGCCCTAACTCGGCGGAGGAAGATGGCTATGGCGGCGGCGGAGTGAAGATTTCCACGGCCGGTGCGAGTACGGCGGCGACGAGGTCGAGGCAGTGAAGATCTTCCTCACCGGCGATGATGAAGTAGCGGCGGCGCTAGGGTTTGAGAAGCTCGAGCTGGAGAGAGGTCGAGCGGAGTAAAAGAAGTGAGGAAGGGGAAGAGGGGTATTTATAGCCACGGTGAAAAACTGTTCGCCCAAAGAAATTGGACGAACGTGCCCCTGACCCTTCTCATTCGCATGACATGTGTCACCCACGTACTGAGAGGTGGAGATCATGTATGATCGTGGGTGAATGGATAAGTGTATCGTGGGATGCAGAACGGTTTGAGCGGCAAAGCCGAAAATTTAGATAAGATAGGTTTTAAAGTTCCATTCGCAATTTCTTCAGCTGACAAGGACACAGTGAAGATTTTGAACGAGTTTCAAATAGAACGCACATGAAGAATTTGTGAACAGATTGGGTTGAGTATAGCATAGTATATATATATATAGCCAATGAAGAAAAACGACGGAAACAGTGAAGATAATGCAAAGTTGAAGAATATGAACAATTGAGGAATTTCAACTTTTGGTGGTGCCATGACCCACCGTATAAGAATGATGATTTCAGACACCGCGTACAATTATCGTAGGGTTCTGAGAATCAAATTCTTCGTTAATTTCTTCACACTAAGAGTGTTATTCTTCATTGATTGAGGAAAAACGTTTCTTCATGTGTTGCACATCTAAGTCATCAATTTTGCATAAGTGTTAGGATGACTGTCCTTTTCAAAGAACATTCAAAGATTCTAGGATATTTAGCTCACATCGCAACTTGCTAAATCTCTTCTCATCCAAGGGCTTTGTGAAAATATCGGCTAGCTGTTCTTCAGTCTTCACATGCTCAATAGAAATGTCGCCCTTCAACACATGATCACGAAGAAAATGATGACGAATCTGAATGTGCTTAGTCTTCGAGTGCTGAACTGGGTTGTGAGCAATCTTGATGGCACTATCATTGTCACAGAAGATAGGCACATTCTTCATGTTGATGCCGTAGTCCTTGAGAGTTTGCTTCATCCATAGCAATTGAGCACAGCAAGAACCAGCGACAATGTACTCAGCTTCAGCAGTAGATAGTGATACACAGTTCTGTTTCTTCGAGGACCAACAGACCAAAGATCATCTGAGGAAATGACATGTACCAGATGTTGACTTGCGGTCCACACGATCACCAACATAGTCAGAGTCAGAGTATCCAACGAGATCAAAAGCCGAGCCCTTGGGGTACCATAATCCAAGTGTTGGTGTGTGAGCTAGATATCGAAGAATATGCTTCACAACCTTATGGTGTGATTCCTTCGGTGTAGCTTGAAATCGGGCACACATGCAAACACTAAGCATTATATTTGGCCTAGATGCACATAAGTACAATAAAGAACCAATCATGGAGCGGTATACCTTATGATCGAAGTCAATACCATTTTCATCAGTGCACAGATGGCCATTTGTGGGCATAGGAATTTTGACGCCTTTGCAATCTTGCATGCCGAATTTCCTCAGTACATCCTTGAGGTATTTCTCCTGAGATATAAATATGCCATTGCGTTGTTGACGAATTTGAAGACCTAAGAAGAATTTCAACTCTCCCATCATAGACATTTGATATTCTTCACTCATCATATAGGAAAATTCATCACTATAACGTTGGTCAGTACAGCCAAAGATAATATCATCAACATATATTTGGCACACAAATAATTTACCATCATAAGATTTAGTGAAAAGAGTAGGGTCGAGTGAACCGGGTTTGAAGCCTTTCTCCATGAAAAATTCCTTCAAGGTGTCATACCACGCCCGAGGGGCCTGCTTGAGGCCATAGAGGGCCTTGTTGAGTCTGAAGACTTTGTCAGGATTCTTTGGATCTTCAAAACCTGGGGGTTGAGCAACATATACTTCTTCCTTAAGCTTACCATTGAGGAATGCACTTTTCACACCCACTTGATATAAAGTGATATCATGATGGTTAGCATAAGCAAGTAATATGCGAATAGCCTCAAGTCTAGCAACGGGTGCAAAAGTTTCATCGAAATCAATTCCTTTAACCTGTGTGTAGCCTTGAGCTACAAGCCGTGCCTTATTCCTCACCACAAGGCCATTTTCATCTTGCTTGTTGCGGTAGATCCACTTTGTGCCAAGGATATTGTGCTTGCGAGGGTCTGGACGTTTGACCAGTTCCCAGACATTGTTGAGCTCGAATTGATGTAATTCTTCTTGCATGGCCTGAATCCACTTAGCCTCCAGAAATGCTTCATCTACCTTAGTGGGCTCTGTGATAGAGACAAAGGCATAGTGCCCACAAAAGTTAGATAAATGTGAAGCTTTTGAGCGTGTGAGAGGACCTGGTGCTTTGATGTCATTGATGATCTTTTCAACTTGCACTTCTTTTGCAATGCGAGGATGAGCTGGTTGTCATTGAGGAATTTGATCAGTATTCTCTTCAGCACCATTTTCTTCAATATTTTCTTCAGGTGCATTAGCTCGACGTTCTTCATGTTCTGGAATGAATTCTTCAGCAGATTCTTCAGTAGGAATGGCATCCTCAGTAGCCTTGAACTTTATAGTTTCCTCAGGTGCTGGTTCATCTATCACAATAGGTAGGTGCTCTATTTGCGAGCCATTAGTTTCATCGAACCGCACATCTACAGTTTCAACAACCTTGTGAAGAACATTGTTGAAGACTATGTAGGTGTGCGAGTCCTTTCCATAACCAAGCATAAAACCTTCATGTGCTTTCAGTGCAAATTTAGAGTTGTGATGAGGATCTCTAATCCAACATTTAGCATCAAAGACTTTGAAATAACTTACATTGGATTTCTTATCAATGAGGAGTTCATAGGCAGTCTTCTTGAAGAATTTGTGAAGATATACTATGTTGATGATGTGGCACGCAGTATCAATTGCTTCAGTCCAGAAACGACGGAGGCGTTTTGTATTCATCAAGCATTGTGCGAGCCATCTCAGCAAGAGTCCCGTTCTTGTGCTCCACGACGCCGTTCTGCTGAGGAGTATAAGGAGCAGATAACTCATGAGTAATACCAAGTTCATCAAGATAGTCATCAAGACCAGAATTCTTGAACTCAGTGCCATTGTCACTTCTGATGTGCTTGATCTTCACACCAAAGTTGGTTGAAGCCCTTGAGGAAAATCGTTTGAAGACTTCCTGCACTTCATGTTTGTAAGTAACAAGGTGTACCCATGAGTAACGAGAGTAATCACCAACAATAACAAAGCCATATTGAGATGCTTCATTTGAAACAGCAGAATAATGATTAGGACCGAAGAGATCCATGTGAAGCAATTCAAATGGGCGAGTAGTGGTCATGATAGTCTTCGCTGGATGCTTGGCCTTTGTCATCTTCCCAGCTTCACAGGCTCCGCATAGGTGATCCTTGAGTAATTTGACATTCTCGATGCCGATGATATGCTTCTTCTTCGCAAGTGTGTGCAAATTCCTCATGCCTGCATGACCAAGTCGTCGATGCCAGAGCCAGCCTTCTAAAGCTTTTGCAAGTAGACACACGGCTAGTTGTGGTCCTGTAGAGAAATCAACAATATACAGGTCTCCTCTCCTAAAGCCTTCGAAGACTTTGGAATTGTCAGCTTCCATAACCACAACACAACGATACTTGCCAAAGACAACAACCATATCAAGATCACAAAGCATTGAGACAGACATAAGGTTGTATCCTAAGGACTCGACAAGCATGACTTTGTCCATGTGTCAATCATTTGTGATCGCAACCTTACCTGGACCCAATACCCGACTTTTGCCTTTGTCGGCAAAGATGATATGCTTCAGATGCGACGGAGATAATGGAGCATCCATCAATAGATTCTTGTCACCAGTCATGTGATTTGTACATCCACTATCGAGGACCCACTCAGTGGCTTTGGGTTGATCATCCTGCAGATGAATTAGTGCAGCTTACAAACTCATATACTTCATCAGTGAAGAATATGACATCCATTCATCAGATCAATTTCATCAAGGAACAGATCAGATAAAGCAGTATGAGGACGTGAGAAATGAAAGTTCATTTCTTCATGATTAGCCTACGTCCTTTCAGGCATACTCAGGTCTCCAACAAATTCTTCAGACGATTACGTATGTCTGGAGACCTGACCCTGCAGAAGAGATTAGTTCTTTTTCTTCACCACCCACATTTGAAGGGGTGGCAAAGAGTTCATCACTTTGCAAGCTCCATACGAGAAGGATGGCATAGAAGCCAGTCCATTTTGTTTCATATAAGAGGGGTTAGAGTAAGCATAAGAGTATGTAGAGAAATTCTTCGAGGAATTATGAACATAATGATTTGAAGAATAATGCACATATCCATAATCCTTAGATCTTCCCTGCAAACCAGACGGGTTAGCACGATGATGTTGATATGAGTACTTTGATCCATTTGAGGAATATGATCCATGTGAGGAGTTTGGTCCATATGAGGACTTGGATCCATATGAAGAATTTGGACCATACGAAGAATTTGATCTGGGGTTCCTATTCTTCACAGGTGGCGTCATGATGACATTCACCTGAAGATTTTCAAGGCATCTTTTGGGAACCCAGATTTTCTTCATAAGGGAACCGTTCCTGCAGTTAGTGCTGTTGGAAATATGCCCTAGAGGCAATAATAAAAGCATTATTATTATATTTCCTTGTTCATGATAATTGTCTTTATTCATGCTATAATTGTGTTATCCGGAAATCGTAATGCATGTGTGAATAACAGACACCAACATGTCCCTGGTGAGCCTCTAGTTGACTAGCTCGTTGATCAACAGATAGTCATGGTTTCCTGACTATGGACACTGGATGTCATTGATAACGAGATCACATCATTGGGAGAATGATGTGATGGACGAGACCCAATCCTAAACATAGCACAAGATCGTATAGTTCGTTTGCTAGAGTTTTGCAATGTCAAAGTATCTTTTCCTTAGACCATGAGATCGTGTAACTCCCGGATACCGTAGGAGTGCTTTGGGTATGCCAAACGTCACAACGTAACTGGGTGACTATAAAGGTAGACTACGGGTATCTCCGAAAGTGTCTGTTGGGTGACATGGATCAAGACTGGGATTTGTCACTCCGTATGACGGAGAGGTATCACTGGGCCCACTCGGTAATGCATCATCATAATGAGCTCAGAGTGACCAAGTGTCTGGTCACGGGATCATGCATTACGGTACGAGTAAAGTGACTTGCCGGTAACGAGATTGAACGAGGTATTGGGATACCGACGATCGAATCTCGGGCAAGTAACATATCGATAGACAAAGGGAATAGCATACGGGGTTGATAGAATCCTCGACATCGTGGTTCATCCGATGAGATCATCGTGGAGCATGTGGGAGCCAACATGGGTATCCAGATCCCGCTGTTGGTTATTGACCGGAGAGTCGTCTCGGTCATGTCTGCTTGTCTCTCGAACCCGTAGGGTCTACACACTTAAGGTTCGGTTACGCTAGGGTTGTAGGGATATGTATATGCAGTAACCCGAATGTTGTTCGGAGTCCCGGATGAGATCCCGGACGTCACGAGGAGTTCCGGAATGGTCCGGAGGTAAAGATTTATATATGGGAAGTCCTGTTTCGGGCATCGGGACAAGTTTCGGGGTTATCGGTATTGTACCGGGACCACCGGAGGGGTCCCGGGGGCCCACCGGGTGGGGCCACCTGTCCCGGGGGGCCACATGGGCTGTAAGGGGGTGCGCCTTGGCCTAATGGGCCAAGGGAACCAGCCCCACATAGGCCCATGCGCCTAGGGTTTAAGGGGGAAAGAGTCCTAAGGGGTTAAGGCACCTCCTAGGTGCCTTGGGGGGGAGGGAAACCTCCCCTTGGCCGCCGGCCATAGGAGATTGGATCTCCTAGGCTGCGCACCACCCCCCCTTGGCACCCCTATATATAGTGGGGGAGAGGAGGGACCTCAGACCTTGAGTCCTTGGCCTTAGGTTGCCTCCTTCTCCCTCCCCAACACCTCCTCCAACTCCATAGCGCTTAGCGAAGCTCTGCCGGAGTACTGCAGCTCCATCAACACCACGCCGTCGTGCTGCTGCTGGTGCCATCTCCCTCAACCTCTCCTCCCTCCCTTGCTGGATCAAGAAGGAGGAGACGTGGCTGTTCCGTACGTGTGTTGAACGCGGAGGTGCCGTCCGTTCGGTGCTAGGATCTCCGGTGATTTGGATCACGTCGTGTTCGACTACATCATCCCCGTTCTTTGAACGCTTCCGCTCGCGATCTACAAGGTACGTAGATGCATCCAATGACTCGTTGCTAGATGAACTCCTAGATGATCTTGGTGAAACGAGTAGGAAATTTTTGTTTTCTGCAACGTTCCCCAACAGTGGCATCATGAGCTAGGTCTATGCGTAGTTCTTCTTGCGCGAGTAGAACACAATTTGTTGTGGGCGTAGATTTGTCAACTTTCTTGCCGTTACTAGTCCTTTCTTGCTTCAGCGGTATTGTGGGATGAAGCGGCCCGGACCAACCTTACACGTACGCTTACGTGAGACCGGTTCCACCGACTAACATGCACTAGTTGCATAAGGTGGCTGGCGGGTGTCTGTCTCTCCCACTTTAGTTGGAGCGGAATCGATGAACAGGGTCCTTATGAAGGGTAAATAGAAGTTGACAAATCACGTTGTGGCTTTAACGTAGGTAAGAAGACGTTCTTGCTAGAACCCTAATTCAGCCACGTAAAACTTGCAACAACAATTAGAGGACGTCTAACTTGTTTTTGCAGCAAGTGGTTTGTGATATGATATGGCCAAAGTTGTGATGAATGATGAATGATCTATATGTGATGTATGAGATGTTCATGCTATTGTAATAGGATTCACGACTTGCATGTCGATGAGTATGACAACCGGCAGGAGCCATAGGAGTTGTCTTTATTCTTTTATATGACCTGCGTGACTTTTATTGCTAAACGCGTTAGCCATAGTAGTAGAAGTAATAGTTGGCGAGAAACTTCATGGAGACACGATGATGGAGATCATGGTGTCAAGCCGGTGACAAGATGATCATGGAGCCCCAAGATGGAGATCAAAGGAGCTGTGTGATATTGGCCATATCATGTCACGTTTATTATTTGATTGCATGTGATGTTTATCATGTTTTGCATCTTGTTTACTTAGAACGACGGTAGTAAATAAGATGATCCCTCACAATAATTTCAAGAAGTGTTCCCCCTAACTGTGCACCGTTGCGACAGTTCGCTGTTTCAAAACACCACGTGATGATCGGGTGTTTTATTCAGACGTTCACATACAACGGGTGTAAGACAGATTTACACATGCAAACACTTAGGTTGACTTGACGAGCCTAGCATGTACAGACATGGCCTCGGAACACAGAAGACCGAAAGGTCGAGCATGAGTCGTATAGAAGATACGATCAACATGAAGATGTTCACCGATGTTGACTAGTCCGTCTCACGTGATGATCGGACACGGTCTAGTTTAACTCGGATCATGTAATACTTAGATGACCAGAGGGATGTCTAATCTAAGTGGGAGTTCACTAATAATTTGATTAGTTGAACTTAATTATCATGAACTTAGTCTAAAATCTTTGCAATATGTCTTGTAGATCAAATGGCCAATGTAGTCCTCAACTTCAACGCGTTCCTAGAGAAAACTAAGCTGAAAGACGATGGCAGCAACTATACGGACTGGGTCCGGAACCTGAGGATCATCCTCATAGCTGCCAAGAAAGATTATGTCCTACAAGCACCGCTTGGTGACGCACCCGTTCTCCCTGCAGAACAAGATGTTATGAACGCTTGGCAGGCACGTTTCGATGACTACTCCCTCGTTCAGTGCGGCATGCTTTACAGCCTAGAGCCGGGGCTCCAAAAGCGTTTTGAGAGACATGGAGCATATGAGATGTTCGAAGAGCTGAAAATGGTTTTCCAAGCTCATGCCCGGGTCGAGAGATATGAAGTCTCCGACAAATTCTTTAGCTGTAAGATGGAGGAAAACAGTTCTGTCAGTGAGCACATACTCACTATGTCTGGGTTGCATAACCGCTTGACTCAGCTGGGAGTTAATCTCCCGGATGATGCGGTCATTGACAGAATCCTCCAGTCGCTTCCACCAAGCTACAAGAGCTTTGTGATGAACTTCAATATGCAGGGGATGGAAAAGACCATTCCTGAAGTATTTGCTATGCTAAAATCAGCAGAGGTAGAAGTCAGAAAGGAACATCAAGTGTTGATGGTCAATAAAACCACTAAGTTCAAGAAAGGCAAGGGTAAAAAGAACTTCAAGAAGGACGGCAAGGAGGTTGCCGCGCCCGGCAAGCAAGCTGCTGGGAAGAAGCCAAAGAATGGACCCAAGCCCGAGACTGAGTGCTTTTATTGCAAGGGAAGCGGTCACTGGAAGCGGAACTGCCCTAAGTACTTAGCGGATAAGAAGGCCGGCAAGACAAAAGCAGGGGCTGCGGAATAAGCGGAAACTAGCAAAGAACGAGGTGACGATGCGCGTCGGGAATGGTTCCAAGGTCAATGTGATCGCCGTCGGCACGCTACCTCTGCATCTCCCTTCGGGATTAGTTTTAAACCTTAATAATTGTTATTTAGTGCCAGCTTTGAGCATGAACATTGTATCGGGATCTCGTTTAATTCGAGATGGCTACTCTTTTAAATCTGAGAATAATGGTTGTTCCATTTTTATGAGAGATATGTTTTATGGTCATGCTCCTATGGTGAATGGTTTATTCCTTATGAATCTCGAACGTGATGCTACACATATTCATAATGTGAGTACCAAAAGAAGTAAGGTTGATAATGATAGTCCCACATACTTGTGGCACTGCCGCCTTGGTCACATAGGTGTCAAACGCATGAAGAAGCTCCATGCTGATGGACTTTTAGAGTCTCTTGATTATGAATCATTTGACACGTGCGAACCATGCCTTATGGGTAAAATGACCAAGACTCCGTTCTCAGGAACAATGGAGCGAGCAACCGACTTATTGGAAATCATACATACTGATGTGTGCGGTCCGATGAGTGTTGAGGCTCGCGGTGGCTATCGTTATGTTCTCACCCTCACTGATGATTTAAGTAGGTATGGGTATATCTACTTAATGAAACACAAGTCTGAAACCTTTGAAAAGTTCAAGGAATTTCAGAGTGAGGTTGAAAATCAACGTGACAGGAAAATCAAGTTTCTACGATCAGATCGTGGAGGAGAATACTTGAGTCACGAATTTGGGGCACACTTAAGAAAATGTGGAATAGTTTCACAACTCACGCCGCCTGGAACACCTCAGCGTAATGGTGTGTCCGAACGTCGTAATCGCACTCTGTTAGATATGGTGCGATCTATGATGTCTCTTACCGATTTACCGCTTTCCTTCTGGGGCTATGCTTTAGAGACTGCCGCATTCACTTTAAATAGGGCTCCGTCGAAATCCGTTAAGACGACACCGTATGAATTATGGTTTGGGAAGAAACCTAAGCTGTCGTTTCTAAAAGTTTGGGGATGAGATGCTTATGTTAAGAAACTTCAACCTGAAAAGCTCGAACCCAAATCGGAAAAATGCATCTTCATAGGATACCCAAAAGAAACTATTGGGTACACCTTCTACCTCAGATCCGAAGGCAAGATCTTTGTTGCCAAGAATGGGTCCTTTCTGGAGAAAGAGTTTCTCTCGAAAGAAGTAAGTGGGAGGAAAGTAGAGCTTGATGAAGTGTTACCTCTTGAACCGGAAAATGGCGCAACTCAAGAAAATGTTCCTGAGGTGCCAGCACCGACTAGAGAGGAAGTTAATGATAATGATCAAGATACTTCTGATCAAGCTCCTACTGAAATTCGAAGGTCCACAAGGACACGTTCCGCACCAGAGTGGTACGGCAACCCTGTCTTGGAAATCATGTTGTTAGACAACGGTGAACCTTCGAACTATGAAGAAGCGATGGCGGGACCAGATTCCGACAAATGGCTAGAAGCCATGAAATCCGAGATAGGATCCATGTATGAAAACGAAGTATGGACTTTGACTGACTTGCCCGTAGAACGGCGAGCCATAGAAAATAAATGGATCTTTAAGAAGAAGACAGACGCGGATGGTAATGTGACCATCTATAAAGCTCGGCTTGTTGCTAAGGGTTATCGACAAGTTCAAGGGGTTGACTACGATGAGACTTTCTCACCGGTAGCGAAGCTGAAGTCCGTCCGAATCGTGTTAGCAATTGCCGCATTCTATGATTACGAAATATGGCAAATGGACGTCAAAACGGCATTCCTTAATGGTTTCCTTAAGGAAGAATTGTATATGATGCAGCCGGAAGGTTTTGTCGATCCTAAGAATGCTGACAAAGTGTGCAAGCTCCAACGCTCGATTTATGGGCTGGTGCAAGCATCTCGGAGTTGGAACATTCGCTTTGATGAGATGATCAAAGCGTTTGGGTTTACACAGACTTATGGAGAAGCCTGCGTTTACAAGAAAGTGAGTGGGAGCTCTGTAGCATTTCTCATATTATATGTAGATGACATACTTTTGATGGGAAATGATATAGAACTCTTGAACAGCATCAAGGCCTACTTGAATAAAAGTTTTTCAATGAAGGACCTTGGAGAAGCTGCTTATATATTAGGCATCAAAATCTATAGAGATAGATCAAGACGCCTCATAGGTCTTTCACAAAGCACATACCTTGATAAGATATTGAAAAAGTTCAATATGGATCAATCCAAGAAAGGGTTCTTGCCTGTGTTACAAGGTGTGAAATTGAGCTCAGCTCAATGTCCGACCACGGCAGAAGATATAGAAGAGATGAGCGTCATCCCCTATGCCTCAGCCATAGGTTCTATTATGTATGCCATGCTGTGTACCAGACCTGATGTAAACCTTGCCGTCAGTTTGGTAGGAAGGTACCAAAGTAATCCCGGCAAGGAACACTGGACAGCGGTCAAGAATATCCTGAAGTACCCGAAAAGGACTAAGGAAATGTTTCTCGTTTATGGAGGTGACGAAGAGCTCGTCGTAAAGGGTTACGTCGACGCTAGCTTCGACACAGATCTGGATGACTCTAAGTCACAAACCGGATACGTGTATATTTTGAATGGTGGGGCAGTAAGCTGGTGCAGTTGCAAGCAAAGCGTCGTGGCGGGATCTACATGTGAAGCGGAGTACATGGCAGCCTCGGAGGCAGCACATGAAGCAATATGGGTGAAGGAGTTCATCACCGACCTAGGAGTCATACCCAATGCGTCGGGGCCGATCAAGCTCTTCTGTGACAACACTGGAGCTATTGCACTTGCCAAGGAGCCCAGGTTTCACAAGAAGACAAGGCACATCAAGCGTCGCTTCAACTCCATTCGTGAAAATGTTCAAGATGGAGACATAGAGATTTGTAAAGTACATACGGACCTGAATGTAGCAGATCCGTTGACTAAACCTCTCCCTAGAGCAAAACATGATCAACACCAGAATTCCATGGGTGTTCGATTCATCACAATGTAACTAGATTATTGACTCTAGTGCAAGTGGGAGACTGTTGGAAATATGCCCTAGAGGCAATAATAAAAGCATTATTATTATATTTCCTTGTTCATGATAATTGTCTTTATTCATGCTATAATTGTGTTATCCGGAAATCGTAATGCATGTGTGAATAACAGACACCAACATGTCCCTGGTGAGCCTCTAGTTGACTAGCTCGTTGATCAACAGATAGTCATGGTTTCCTGACTATGGACACTGGATGTCATTGATAACGAGATCACATCATTGGGAGAATGATGTGATGGACGAGACCCAATCCTAAACATAGCACAAGATCGTATAGTTCGTTTGCTAGAGTTTTGCAATGTCAAAGTATCTTTTCCTTAGACCATGAGATCGTGTAACTCCCGGATACCGTAGGAGTGCTTTGGGTATGCCAAACGTCACAACGTAACTGGGTGACTATAAAGGTAGACTACGGGTATCTCCGAAAGTGTCTGTTGGGTGACATGGATCAAGACTGGGATTTGTCACTCCGTATGACGGAGAGGTATCACTGGGCCCACTCGGTAATGCATCATCATAATGAGCTCAGAGTGACCAAGTGTCTGGTCACGGGATCATGCATTACGGTACGAGTAAAGTGACTTGCCGGTAACGAGATTGAACGAGGTATTGGGATACCGACGATCGAATCTCGGGCAAGTAACATATCGATAGACAAAGGGAATAGCATACGGGGTTGATAGAATCCTCGACATCGTGGTTCATCCGATGAGATCATCGTGGAGCATGTGGGAGCCAACATGGGTATCCAGATCCCGCTGTTGGTTATTGACCGGAGAGTCGTCTCGGTCATGTCTGCTTGTCTCTCGAACCCGTAGGGTCTACACACTTAAGGTTCGGTTACGCTAGGGTTGTAGGGATATGTATATGCAGTAACCCAAATGTTGTTCGGAGTCCCGGATGAGATCCCGGACGTCACGAGGAGTTCCGGAATGGTCCGGAGGTAAAGATTTATATATGGGAAGTCCTGTTTCGGGCATCGGGACAAGTTTCGGGGTTATCGGTATTGTACCGGGACCACCGGAGGGGTCCCGGGGGCCCACCGGGTGGGGCCACCTGTCCCGGGGGGCCACATGGGCTGTAAGGGGGTGCGCCTTGGCCTAATGGGCCAAGGGCACCAGCCCCACATAGGCCCATGCGCCTAGGGTTTAAGGGGGAAAGAGTCCTAAGGGGTTAAGGCACCTCCTAGGTGCCTTGGGGGGGGAGGGAAACCTCCCCTTGGCCGCCGGCCATAGGAGATTGGATCTCCTAGGCTGCGCACCACCCCCCCTTGGCACCCCTGTATATAGTGGGGGAGAGGAGGGACCTCAGACCTTGAGTCCTTGGCCTTAGGTTGCCTCCTTCTCCCTCCCCAACACCTCCTCCAACTCCATAGCGCTTAGTGAAGCTCTGCCGGAGTACTGCAGCTCCATCAACACCACGCCGTCGTGCTGCTGCTGGTGCCATCTCCCTCAACCTCTCCTCCCTCCCTTGCTGGATCAAGAAGGAGGAGACGTGGCTGTTCCGTACGTGTGTTGAACGCGGAGGTGCCGTCCGTTCGGTGCTAGGATCTCCGGTGATTTGGATCACGTCGTGTTCGACTACATCATCCCCGTTCTTTGAACGCTTCCGCTCGCGATCTACAAGGTACGTAGATGCATCCAATGACTCGTTGCTAGATGAACTCCTAGATGATCTTGGTGAAACGAGTAGGAAAATTTTTGTTTTCTGCAACGTTCCCCAACAAGTGCCAACATAGCTAGCAAATACTTCACCATTCTGATTTTTGAACAGTTTATAGTTGGAGTCAAATGACTCATCATCAGAACAAGGAGATTCACATGAAAATCCAGATAAATTAGATGGATCAACTGGAGGTCCCTTTGCAGCAACCCATGTAGTTTTGGGGTACTGCTCAGGCTTCCAATATGTACCATCAACATTGAGTTTCCTCTCAAAGGCAATACCCTCTTTCCTAGGGTTCCTGTTGAGGATCTGCTTTTTAAGCACATCACAAAGAGTCTGATGCCCTTCGAGGCTTTTGTACATGCCTGTCATGTACAATTCCTTCAGCCCTGCATCGTCAGTGATACTAGAAATGTCCTCAGATGAGGAATTAGTGATAGCAGAGGCATGTGAAGAATTTGAAACATTAGCAGCATTTGAACATTCAGGTGAAGAATTAGCAGATTCATGTTCAATGCACTTCAAGCATGGAGGAACAAATTCTTCCTGAGAAGCGCTGATTTGTTGAGCAAGTAATGAATCGCGCTCCTTCTAAAGGTCTTCATAACTCACTCTTAGCTTCTCAAGATCTTGCTTTCTTTGAAGAAATTCATAAGAAAGCTTCTCATGGTCGGATAAGAGAGTCTTATGATGACCTTGAAGGTTGTCAAACCTAGTATGAAGTCTCTGAAGATTTTCAGTCAAGGCTTTAGTGCGATCCATTTCTTCACCCATCATATCATCACTTTTGTCTAGCATGTTTTGAACCTTTTCTAAAGCCCTTTGTTGTTTTACAGCAATCTTAGCAAGTTTAGAATAGCTGGTCTTAAGGTTTTCATCAGATTCATTCTCACTTGATTCAGAGGAGGTATATTTGAGTACCTTGGCACCCTTTGCCATAAAGCAATAGGTGGGAGTGTAGTCATCATCACCTTCATCAGCCTTATTGGTGAGGTCATTTTCTTCAGTGTTGAAGATAGACTTGCTGACGAATGCAGTAGCGAGAGCTAGGCTCGCCACTCCGGATTCGGACTCCTCAGATGACTCCTCTTCCTCATTTTCTTCAGATTCAGCCTCAGAGTCCATTTCCATGCCAATGAATGCCCTAGCCTACTTGGAGCTTCTCTTCTTGTGATATGAAGGCTTTGAGGATTTTGATGATGAAGACTTTGTGGATTTCTTCTTTTTCTTCGCATCATCAGAACTGTAATCCTTGTATTTCTTCTTCTTTGATTCCTTTTCCCACCGAGGACAATCTTGAATGTAATGTCCAGGTTTCTTGCATTTGTGACAGAGCCTCCTCTTGTAGTCACTGGATGAGGAATCATTGCTCCTTGAGGGTCTTCCAAGGCGACCACGTCTTGAGAACTTTTGGAACTTCTTCATGAGCAGAGCCAGATCATGGCTTAGTTCTTCAGGATCACCAAGGCTGCTACCAGAGTCTTCATCTTCGGACTCAGATATTGCCTTGGCCTTCAGTGCGCGTGATCTGCCATAGCTCGGACCATAGAGATCTCTTTTTTCAGCAAGTTGGAACTCATGAGTATTTAGCCTCTCGAGAATATCAGCGGGATCAAGTGACTTGTAATCAGCACGTTCTTGTATCATCAATGCGAGAGTGTCAAATGAGGAATCAAGCGATCTCAGCAATTTCTTCACCACCTCATGGTCGGTGATGTTAGTGGCACCAAGTGCTTGAAGCTCATTTGGGATGTCAGTGAGGCGATCGAAGGTTTGTTGAACATTTTCATTGTCGAGTCTTTTGAAGCGGTTGAAGAGATTGCGAAGAACATCAACTCGAGAGTCACGCTGTGTTGAGACTCCTTCATTCACTTTGGACAACCTGTCCTAGATAAGCTTCACTGTCTCCAAAGCACTCACTCTGCCATACTGTCCTTTGCTCAGATGGCCACATATGATATTCTTCGCTTGAGAGTCGAGTTGCTTGAATCTCTTCACATCAGCAGCATTCAGAGAAGGTGTGACTGAGGGAATACCATTTTCCACAACATACCAGAGATCGTTATCAATTGCCTCAAGATGCATTCGCATCTTATTCTTCCAGTAGGGGTAGTCTGTCCCATCGAAGGTAGGACGCCCAGCAGAGACCTTGATCATACCTGCGGTCGACATAACTAAAACTCCAGGCAGTTAAACCAAAATCACACAGAAAAAGGGAGTACCTTGCTTGATACCAATTGAAAGTGTGTTATATCGACTAGAGGGGGGTGAATAGGCGATTTTTATGAAATTCTTCACTGAGGAATTTGCAGGTGAGGAAATTCCTTAGCGAAGAACTAGTAGCAGCGGAATAAGTACTCAAAAGTAAACATAACAGAATACAAGCATAGTTATCATGATGAAATGAAGACAGGCACAGAGTACAGGAAGAGTAAGCACAGGATAACACAGAATGAAGACAAACAGACTGAAGAAATTGAACTGAGGAAATTGAGAAAGTCTTCAGTCAAAGTCTTCAAACACAGATATGAACAAACACACAACACAGTTATGAGGAAATGAAAAAGTTGAGGGAATAGAACTAGTAAGCTTGGTGAAGACAATGATTTGGTAGACCAGTTCCAACTGCTGTCTCAGTTGTACGTCTGGTTGGAGCGGCTGAGTATTTAAACTCGAGGACACATAGTCCCGGACACCCAGTCCTGAACACGCAGCTCAGGACACCAAGTCTTCACCGTATTCTCCTTGAACTAAGGTCACACAGACCTCGTCCAATCACTCGTGGTAAGTCTTCAGGTGACTTCCGAACCTTCACAAACTTGGTCACTCGGCGATCCACAATTCCTCTTGGATGCTCTAGACCATAACGCCTAACCGTCTGGAAGAAGCACCATCTTCAAAGGTAACAAACATCAGATCCACGCAGGATCAATCTCTTTAGTGATGCTCAATCACTTGGGGTTTGTAGGTGTTTGGGTTTGGGTTTTTCCTCACTTGATGATTTTCGCTCAAAGTCCTCGGAGGATGGGTTGCTCTTAAATGACAAGTGTCAGTTTCTCTCGGAGCAGCCAACCAGCTAGTGGTTGTAGGGGGCGGCTATTCATAGCCTAGGGAGCAGCCCGACATGATAAGACATAAATGCCCTTCAATGATATGACCGTTAGGTGGATAGACATTTTGGGACAGCTGGCGCATAGCACAGCAACGGTCGGAATTTTGAGTAGCAAAATCCTCAGGGCTATCATGTTCCTCACTGGGTAGGCAATCCGCACTGGCGAATTCCTAACTCCTCAGTCAGAACAAATTCCTCAGAGACCATAAGAACTTCGTCTCTGTCACTGAAGAATATGACTGGACTCTATGAGATTTCCAATGGCTTCACTTGAAGGGATTGGTAGGTGTAGGATTTTGAGTTGAGCATCACATGGAAATTTTTCCTTAGTATTTCCTCGACCCCCTTTAAGAGTACGGTGTTACCTATGACTCAAGAAAGAGAAAATAAAACTACGAAAACAAAATTCTTCACGCTTCATGTTCCTCGAATGAATACTAAGTCTTCAAGGTCACACCAATTTCTTCACTTTCAAAGTGTTCAAAAAGTCTTCAGAAATCCAAAGTCTTCAGTCGAAGAACTTCATTTTTAGGGGTCGACTTTCTCTGTAAATATCAAACTCCTCATAGACTTATAGACCTGTGTACACTCACAAACGCATTAGTCCCTTAACCTATAAGTCTTCAATACACCAAAATCACTAAGGGGCACTAGATGCACTTACACTCTTGATCTAGCAAAGGTGTTGAGGAAGAAGATGAGTTCCATCAGCACGACAGCGCGGTGACGGTGATGGTGAGTGATCCACGCAGGGCTTCGCCTAAGCACTAAGAAGATATGACTGGAGGGGTAAACTGTGGAGGGGGCGCCGCACATGGCTAACAATTGTTGGTGTGTCTTCTAGGCACCCCTCCCCTCATATATATAGGTGCGAGGGGAGGAGTGGCATCCATGGGGCACCCCAAGTAGGATCCAAATCCTACTTGGGGTTTCCCAAGTGGCGCCCGCCTTCCTTATTGTACCAGAGAGGAAAAGGGAAGGGAGAGGAGAGAAGGGAAAGGGGGCCAAACCCCCCTTTTTCTTCTCCAATTTGTCCTCCTGCCTAAGGGGGGGGGGGCGCCACCCCTTGTGGGCTGGTGTGCTCTCCTCTTATGGCCCATATCTTCCCCTCGGGGGTTCCAGTAACCCCCCGGTACTCCGATAATTACCCGATACGCCCTGAACACTTCCAGTGTCCGAATACTATCGTCCTATATATCAATCTTTATATCTCAACCATTGCGAGACTCCTCGTCATGTCCGTGATCTCATTCGGGACTCCGAACAACATTCGGTCACCAAATCACATAACTCATATAATACTATATTGTCATCGAACGTTAAGCGAGCGGACCCTATGGGTTCAAGAACTATGCAGACATGACCGAGACACCTCTCTGGTCAATAACCAATAGCGGAACCTGGATGCTCATATTGGCTCCAACATATTCTACGAAGATCTTTGTCGGTCAAACCATTATGACAACGTACGTTATTCCCTTTGTCATCGATATGTTACTTGCCTGAGATTCGATCATCGGTATCTACATACCTAGTTCAATCTCGTTACCGGCAAGTCCCTTTACTCATTCTATAATACATCATCCTGCAACTAACTCATTAGTTACTTCGCTTGCAAGGCTTTTTGTGATGTGCATTACCGAGAGGGCCCAGAGATACCTCTCCGATACTCAGAGTGACAAATCCTAATCTCGATCTATGCCAACCCAACAAACACCTTTGGAGATACCTGTAGAGCATCTTTATAATCACCCAGTTACATTGTGACGTTTGATAGCAAACAAGGTATTCCTCTGGTATCCAGGAGTTGCATAATCTCATAGTCAAAGGAAATGTATTTAACATGAAGAAAGCGATAGCAATAAAACTGAACAATCATAATGCTAAGCTAAAGGATGGGTCATGTCCATCACATCATTCTCCTAATGATGTGATCTCGTTCATCAAATGACAACACATGTCCGTGGTTAGGAAACTTAACCATATTTGATTAACGACCTAGTCTAGTAGAGGCTTACTGGGGACACGGTGTTTTGTCTATGTATTCACACATGTATCAAGTTTCCGGTTAATACAATTCTAGTATGAATAATAAACATTTATCATGATATAAGGAAATATAAAATAACAACTTTATTATTGCCTCTAGGGCATATTTACTTCATTCTCCCACTTGCACTAGAGTCAATAATCTAGTTCATATTGCCATGTGATTTAACACCAATAGTTCACATCTTTATGTGATTAACACCCATAGTTCACATTGCCATGTGACCAACACCCAAAAAGGGTTTACTAGAGTCAATAATCTAGTTCACATCGCTATGTGATTAACACCAAAAGAGTACTAAGGTGTGATCATATTTTGCTTATGAGAGAAGTTTAGTCAACAAGTCTGTCACATTTAGATCCGTATGTATTTTGCAAATTTTTATGTCTACAATGCTCTACATGGAGCTACTCTAGCTAATTGCTCCTGCTTTCAATACATATCTAGATTGAGACTTAGTCATCTAGATCAGTGTCAAAGCTTACATCGACGTAACTCTTTACGACCAACTCTTTATCACCTCCATAACCGAGAAACATTTCCTTGGTCCTCTTTAAGGTAACTAAGGATAATTTTGACCGCTGTCCTGTGATCTAGTCTTGGATCACTATTGTAGCCCCTTGCCAAACTCATGGCAAGGTACACAACAAGGTTGGTACACAGCATGACATACTTTATAGAACATATGGCCGAGGCATAGGGAATGACTTCCGTTCTCTCTTTATCTTCTGTCGTGGTCAGGTTTTGAATCTTTACTCAACTTCACACCTTACAATATAGGCAAGAACTCCTTCTTTGACTGATCCATTTTGAACTCCTTCAAAATCTTGTCAAGGTATGTACTCATTGAAAGTCTTATCAAGCGTCTTGATCTAGCTCTATAGATCTTGATGCCCAATATGTAAGCAGCTTCACCGAGGTCTTTCATTGAAAAATTCTTATTCAAATATCCGTTTATGCTATCCAGAAATTGTACATCATTTCCAATCAATAATATGTCATCCACATATAATATCATAAATGCTAAAGATCTCAAACTCACTTTCTTGTAAATACAGGCTTCACCATAAGTCTGTATACAACCATATGCTTTGATCACCTTATCAAAGCGTACATTCCAACTCCGAGATGCTTGCACCGGTCCATAGATGGATTGCTGGAGTTTGCATACTTTGTTAGCACCTTTAGGATGGACAAAACCTTTTGGTTGCATCATATACAACTCTTCTTTAAGAAATCCATTAAGGAGTGCAGATTTGACATCCATTTGCCAGATTTCATGAAATGCGGCAATTGCTAACATGATTCGGAGAGACTTAAGCATCGGTACGAGTGAGAAAATCTCATTGTATTCAACACCTTGAACTTGTCGAAAACCTTTTGCGACAAGTCGAGCTTTGTAGATAGTGACACTACCATCAGTATTCGTCTTCCTCTTGAATATCCATTTATTCTCAATGGCTTGCCGGTCATTGGGCAGGTCCACCAAAGTCCACACTTTGTTCTCATACATGAATATTATCTCAGATTTCATGGCCTCAAGCCATCTTTCGGAATCTGGGCTCATCATAGCTTCTTCATAGTTCGTAGGTTCACCATGGTCTAATAACATGATTTCTAGGACAGGATTACCGTACCACTATGGTGCGGATCGTCCTCTATTCGACCTACAAGGTCCAGTAGTAACTTGATCTGAAGTTTCATGATCATTATCATTAGCTTCTTCTCTAGTTGGTGTAGGCATCATGGGAACAGATTTCTCTGATGAGCTACTTACCAATTCGAGAGAAGGTACAATTACCTCATCAAGTTCTACTTTCCTCCCACTCACTTCTTTCGCGAGAAACTCCTTCTCTAGAAAGGTTCTATTCTTGGCAACAAAGATCTTGCCTTCGAATATGTGGTAGAAGGGGTACCAATTGTTTCCTTAGGATATCCGATGAAGACACACTTATCCGATTTGGGTTCGAGCTTATCAGGTTGAAGCCTTTTGACATAAGTGTCACAACCCCAAACGTTAAGGAGTGATAGCTTAGGTTTCTTGATAAACCATAGTTCATACTGTGTCGTCTCAACGGATTTTAGATGGTGCCCTATTTAACGTGAATGCGGCTGTCTCTAATGCATAACCCCAAAACGATAGTGGTTAATCGGTAAGAACCATCATAGATCGCACCATATCTACTAAAGTGTGGTTACGATGTTCGGACATACTATTACGCTGTGGTGTTTTAGGTGGCGTGAGTTGTGAAACAATTCCACATTGTTTTAAATGAAGGCCAAACTTGTAACTCAAATATTCGCCTCCGCGATCAGATCGTAGAAACTTTATTTTATTGTTACGATGATTCTCCACTTCACTCTGAAATTCTTTGAACTTTTCATATGTTTCAGACTTGTGTTTCATTAGGTAGATATACCCATATCTGGTCAAATCATCTGTGAAGATCAGAAAATAATGATACCCGCCGCGTGCCTCAACACTCATTGGACCGCATACATCGGTATCTATTATTTCCAATAAGTCATTCGCTCACTCCATTGTTCCGGAGAACGGAGTTTTAGTCATCTTGCCCACGAGGCATGGTTCGCAAGTATCAAATGATTCATAATCAAGTGATTCCAAAATCCCATCTGCATGGAGTTTGTTCATGCGCTTTACACCAATATGACCTAAACGACAGTGCCACAAGTATGTTGCACTATCATTATCTACTTTGTATCTTTTGGCATCAATATTGTGAATATGTGTATCACTATGATTGAGATTCAGTAAAACATTTACATTGGGTGTATGACCATAGAAGATTTTATTCATGTAAACAGAATAACAATTATTCTCTAACTTAAATGAATAACCGTATTGCAATAAACATGATCAAATCATATTCATGCTCAACCCAAACACCAAATAACATTTATTTAGGTTCAACACTAATCCCGAAGGTAGAGGGAGTGTGCCATGGTGATCATATCAACCTTTGAATCACTTCCAACACACATCGTCACTTCACCCTTAACTAGTCTCTGTTCATTCTGCAACTCCTGTTTTGAGTTACTAATCTCATCAAGTGAACCATTATCAAATACCCAGGGGTTGCTACAAACATCAATAAAGTACACATTAATAACATGTATATCATATATACCTTTGTTCACTTTGCCATCCTTCTTATCCGCCAAGTATTTGGGGCAGTTTCGCTTCCAGCGACCATTTCCTTTGCAGTAGAAGCACTCAGTTTCAGGCTTGGGTCTAGCTTTGGGCTTCTTCATGGGAGTGGCAACTTGCTTGCCATTCTTCTTGAAGTTCCCTTTCTTTCCCTTGCCTTTTCTTGAAACTAGTGGTCTTGTTTATCATCAACACTTGATGTTCTTTCTTGATTTCTACCTTTGCCAATTTCAGCATCGCGAAGAGCTTGGGAATCGTTTTCGTCATCCCATGTATATTATAGTTCATCACGAAGTTCTAGTAACTTGGTGATAGTGACTAGAGAAATTTGTCCACCACTATCTTATCTGGAAGATCAACTCCCACTTGATTCAAGCGATTGTAGTACCCAGACAGTCTAAGACATGCTCACTGGTTGAGTTATTCTCCTCCATCTTGTAGGCAAATTACTTGTCAGAGGTCTCATACCTCTTGACACGGGCATGGGTATGAAATACCAATTTCAGCTCTTAGAACATCTCATATGCTTCGTGGTATTCAAAACGTTTTTGAAATCCCGGTTCTAGGCCGTAAAGCATGGCACACAAAACTATCAGGTAGTCATCATATCGAGCTTGCCAAGCGTTCATAACGTCTGCATCTGCTCCTACAATAGGTCTCTCACCTAGAGGTGCATCAAGGACATAATTCTTTTGTGCAGCAATGAGGATAATCCTTAGATCACAGACCCAGTCCGCATCACTGCTACTGTCATCTTTCAACTTAGTTTTCTCTAGGAACATATGAAAAAAATATGGGAGCTATATTGTGAGCTAATGATCTACAACATAGATATGCAAATACTATCAGGACTAAGTTCATGATAAATTAAGTTCAATTAACCAAATTACTTAAGAACTCCCACTTAGATAGACATCCGTCAAGTCATCTAAATGATACATGATCCAAATCAACTAAACCATGTCTGATCATCATGTGAGACGGAGTAGTCATCAATGGTGAACATCTCTATGTTGATCATATCTACTATATGATTCACATTCGAACTTTCGGTCTCCAGTGTTCTGAGGCCATGTCTGTACATGCGAGGCTTGTCAAGTTTAACCCGAGTATTCCGCATGTGCAAAACTGTCTTGCACCCTTTGTATGTGAACGTAGAGTCTATCACACCCGACCATCACGTGGTGTCTCAACAGGACGAACAGTCACAACAGTGCATACTCAGGAGAACACTTATACGTTCAAATTTTAGTTAAGGGATCATCTTATAATGCTACCATCGTACTAAGCAAAATAATATGCATAAAAGATAAACATCAGATGCAATCAAAATATGTGACATGATATGGCCATCATCATCTTGTGCTTTTGATCTCCATATCCAAAGCATCATCATGATCTCCATCGTCACCAGCATGACACCTTGATCTCCATCATAGCATCATGGTCATCTCGCCAACTATTGCTTCTACAACTATCGCTAACGCATAGTGATAAAGTAAAGCAATTACATGGCATTTTCATTTCATACAATAAAGATACAACCATAAGGCTCCTGCCGGTTGCCAGTAACTTTTACCAAACGTGATCATCTCATAAAATTACATATATCACATCATGTCTTGACCATATCACATCACAACATGCCCTACAAAAACAAGTTAGATGTCCTCTACTTTGTTGTTGCATGTTTTACGTGGCTGCTACGGGCTTCTAGCAAGAACCGTTCTTACCTACGCATCAAAACCACAACGGTGATTTATCAAGTTTGCTGTTTTAACCTTCAACAAGGACCGGTTGCAGTCAAATTCGATTTAACTAAAGTAGGAGAAACAGACACCCGCTAGGCACCTTTATGCAAAACTAGTTGCATGTCTGTCGGTGGAGCCGGTCGCATGAACGTGGTCATGTAAGGTTGGTCCGGGTCGCTTCATCCAACAATACTGCTGAATCAAAATAAGACATTGTTGCTAAGCGGTATGACGATCACCGCCCACACCTCTTTGTGTTCTACTCGTGCATATCATCTACTCATAGACCTGGCTCTCATACCACTGTTGGGAAACATAGCATGCAATTTCAAAAAATTTCCTATGCTCACACAAGATCTATCTAGGAGATGCATAGCAACGAGAGGGGGAGAGTGTGTCCACGTACCCTTGTAGACCAAAAGTAGAAGCGTTAGACAACGCGGTTGATGTAGTCGAACTTCTTCTAGCTCCGACCGGTCAAGCACCGAACGTACGACACCTCCGAGTTCTGCACACGTTCAGCTCGATGACGTCCCTCTCCTTCTTGATCCAGCTGGGTGTTGAGGAAGTAGATGAGTTCCGTCAGCACGATGGCATGGTGACGATGATGGTGAAGTGATCCTCACAGGTGTCGGTGTCAAAACCGGCGGATCTCGGGTAGGGGGTCCCGAACTGTGCGTCTAGGCGGATGGTAACAGGAGACAGGGGACACGAAGTTTTACCCAGGTTCGGGCCCTCTTGATGGAGGTAAAACCCTACGTCCTGCTTGATTAATATTGATGATATGGGTAGTACAAGAGTAGATGTACCACGAGATCAGAGAGGCTAAACCCTAGAAGCTTGCCTATGGTATGATTGTGTGTGTTGTCCTACAGACTAAAACCCTCCTGTTTATATAGACACCAGAGAGGGCTATGGTTACATAAGGTCGGTTACAAAGGAGGAGATATGCATATCTGTATTGCCTAGCTTGCCTTCCACGCCAAGTAGAGTCCCATCCGGACACGAGACGAAGTCTTCAATCTTGCATCTTCATAGTCTAACAGTCCGGCCAAAGAATATAGTCCGGCTGTCCGGAGACCCCCTAATCTAGGACTCCCTCAGTAGCCCCTGAACCAGGCTTCAATGACGATGAGTCCGGCGCGCAGTATTATCTTCGACATTGCAAGGCGGGTTACTCCTCTGAATACATCACGGAAGAATTTGAATACAAGGATAGTGTCCGACCCTGCAAAATAAGTTCCACATACCACCGTAGAGAGAGTAATATTTCCACAAATCTAATTTGCTGACTTGTTTTGGCAACACGACATTATGTCATGGCCCGGTGATTATTCGAACCGTTTCCTTTAACTAGCCCCGCACATAACGCGAGGCAGTTTTTTGACACGTCTTGTCAAAGCAGAGATCGTGTCCCCTTATCACGGGATTCTCATCAATACGGGCGTGGGTAACCCAACCGCGCCATCGATTACGGCGCTTGGGGATAAGCGAGTTTTACCAGGCTAGTGGGGCGCATAGTTTCGTCCGCCCATATAAAGGGATAAGGATTCACCTTTTCATCCACGCCTTCTTCCTCCTTTGCTCATCCATTTTCGCACACTCGAGCTCCAGCGCCCAAGTCCGCATTTCCCACCTCGACCTTCTCCAACCATGTCCGGAGCGGGAGGCAGGTGGATGGTCTCCTCCGTCACGGAGGGACACATCAAGAAGCTGAGGAGAGCCGGATACCTGCCCGACGACATCGCGCACCGGCTCCCAGATGAGGGGCAGCTCATCCCCACCCCCAGGCCCCATGAGAGGGTAGTGTTCCTTACCCATTTCCTCCGCGGACTGGGATTCCCTCTCCACCCATTCGTCCGGGGGCTCATGTTCTACTACGGCCTGGATTTCCACGATCTGGCCCCGAACTTCATCCTCAACATCTCGGCGTTTATCGTCGTGTGCGAGGCCTTCCTCCGCATCAAGCCCCACTTCGGCTTATGGCTGAAGACCTTCAATGTCAAGCCGAAGGTAGTGAGCGGCCGCCAGGCGGAGTGCGGAGGCGCCATGGTGGGCAAGATGCCCAACGTCACATGGCTCGAGGGCTCCTTCGTGGAGACCATAAAGGGGTGGCAATCGGGGTGGTTCTACATCACCGAGCCACGCGACCCTAAATGGGCAGCGGCCCCCAAGTTCCGATCTGGCTTCCCCACGCGGCTCACCTCCTGGCAAGAGAAGGGCCTGTCCTGGGGTAGTTCGGGAGAGCTGACCGGACTCCAAACATGTATTCAAAACATGGTGAACAAGAAGCTCAAACTCGTCAACGTAGTCCAGGTCATGCTCGTCCGCCGGATCCTCCCGTGCCGACAACGGGCTTTCAACTTGTGGGAGTTCGACCCTGCCCAGCACCGAACTCTGAACAGGCTCTTCGACACAACTCACAAAGAAGCCTGGAAGGTGCTATTCAAGAGTGCCGAGGTTCCCCCTCCCACTACCGAGGACCGCGGATTCTGCGCGAAGCGCCAAGCCAGCGCGGTAAGATGTTTTACCTCTCACAAGATACTTGTTTTTCATAGTTTGACTCTATGCGAGATCTAAGCTCCCGTACCTTTGACAGGACTGGCAGGAGACGGCCGGACAGATCGACTATCCGGCTCCTTTGCCCGAAGGCCCGGCAGACACTCTCCTGGCGAAGATGCTGACTCCGGCTCCTTACACAGTGCCAGAGAAGACCAAGAAGGCCAAAGGAACCCGAAAGAGTTCCCGATGCCAGGCGTCATCGGACTCACCGTCCGATGACTCTGCGGCACACTCCTCCCCTGAAGATGAGGAGGAAGAAGAAGATGCTCCCCCTCCAGGCGAGGGAGACAAGAAAAGGAAGGCCGCCCCAACTGGGGGGGCCAAAGGGTCCAAGAAGGGAAGGACTCTTCTTCCGGACAGTTCCACCGCCGCCGCCGAAGGCGAAGACGAGTGGTTGCCCAGGGCCAAGCCCCTGGGGAGGTCGTAAGTATTCGGATACTAGAGTAACTCATAGCATTCCTTTGTCGCACTGCTTTCCCTAACGCCGAATATGATTATGCAGGCCGCCACGAGCCCGTATCGATGTATCGTCAGATGACTCCCTGGGCTCGTCGGATATGGATAGCGATCCACTTCCGACCGCCACCTCCCCTTGCCCTGCGGATGATGCCGAGGTACTGTCTCAAGAGGCACCGGGTCGAGGGGAGACAGTCCCGGAGGCGCCTCAAGGCGACCTTCCGGACTCCGGGAGCAGAGGGGACAAGGCCCCTGAGGGCTTCGAGTTCGGCCCTCAGCCGAACACCGCGCTGGAACCTCCAGTGGTTCCGGACTCGGGCAGGCGGCCTCCTTCCAAGAGGGGCGAGACGCCTGTGCCGGTGACCTCTGTCCATCCAGAGGCGCCGGATAATCTGCTGGGAGCACTTCGCAGCGCTTCCATCGACGAGGAGCACCATACTATTATGAGTGCGGTGGTCCAGAAGGTTCAGTCCGCCAAGAGCGGATCGACTGAAGCCTGTGCCAGCCTTCTAACAGGCTTTGAGGTAAGTGTTAAAATATAGGAAAAATATTACTGCATAGACAGTAGCCCCTGATGCTCTGTTCGGTGTTCACAAAGAAAAGCCGAACAGAGGATCAAACAACATCGCAGGAGTCTAATATAAGTATGTCAATATGCATATGCAGGCTTCACTGCTGGCATCTGCCGCACTGACTGCGGAGGTCGCCGCACTGAAGCAGGACCTTAAAGTGTCCAAGGACGAGCTCGGCCTTGCCAAGAGGCAGCTCGAGGAGAACAAAGGTAAGTAATACCTAGTTTATGGATATGTATAAAAAGAATGCGATTGCAAAATGACAGGATCATCATGAATTTGCCAGGGGCCACGACCGAAGTGGCGACCCTAAGGCAAGCGCTGTCCGAGGCCGAAGATAAAGCGGCCAAGGAGCGCACCGAGTGGGAAAGGCAAGAGGCTCGGGTGGGCGAGGTGCAGCAAGAGCTCCAGGCTCTCGTGACAAATCACGAGGCGTTGGAGCTTGACTCGAAGACGCGAGAGTCTGAGCTTGCCACGGCCCTCGAGAGCACGAAAAGTGCCAAGGCCGAAGCCCAAAAGGCCCTCCAGGAGATTGACGCGATGAAGAAAATAGCGGCGGTAAGGCATTCTATATGCAAAGCAAGCATGTGAAAGTAAATTACCTATTACTTACCCGAATCCGGAGCTCTCCAGGAGCATTCGCAGATTTGCCCTGCAGCGTGTCGGATGCGGCATAGTTTTACCAGGCCGAGGAGGGAAGCTCAACGGAGAAGCTGTTCTGGTCTCAATATACTGGGACCGAACACCCGGTGCCTATGAGCGACCAGCTGAAGTAGCTGGTCGAGCTACACAAAGTGGCCGAACAAGCCATGAAGGGCTTTATAGTCCGGCTGTGGCCTGGCGACGCCCTTCCGAACAGCTACTTCGGCCTGGTGAGGCGGATTGTGGACGCCTGCCCATGGCTGGAGGTTGTCAAGCAGTCTGTCTGCATCGAAGGTGCATACCGGGCTTTCGCCCGCGCGAAGGTGCAATGGGCCAAGCTAGATGCCGTGAAGCTGATCAAGGAGGGACCGCCGCAGGGCAAGGAGCATCGCACCCCCGAAATTTATTATGAGGATGTCCTGAAGGGTGCCCGTCTTGTAGCGGATGAATGTTCAAAGGATGTAATATTTGAGTAAACTTGCTCGTGTGATCCTGCATGATGAAAACTTGTTTCATATGCGCTATGCAACGCTTGTTTGAATTTAAAATATTACCTTTTGTTTGGTTGTTTATCCAATCTGAGAGATGGCTAGTCCTCGGCTTTTGCCCCCATGCTGCGAGTGCTGGGGTGTTCGGGATAAACATGAGCACTCTTGTTCCCATTTTTGGGTCCTTCGAGGGAGGTGCTCAGCACAGCGAACAAGGCAACCGGACTAATAATGCTTTATCACTCTCACTTAGCCATAGAATTCTATAATTTTAAATTTCGGCGAAGCCCCTGGTATTCGGAAGGCCGAATTCGGGGCGCGATACACGCCTTTAAGCCGGACAGGACCGGCTCCTCGCTCTAAGCGGCATAAGTCTTTAGGGACTCGAAACCTCGCCGAACAGCGACCGGTCTCTCACCTTATCATGACAGTCAGTTTTAGCTTTCTCTACTGAGGTGCTTAGCCCAGCAGAACCGGGGCACAATCGCAGTAGTTCTCCTAGCGCTACCTTAGCCGATAGAGCGGAACGTAAGGTACCAAAACATAGGAGCCGGGCAAACCCAACATTTGACCAAAGACATGATTCGGAGCTGATGCATATAATGCTATAAGTTCGGGGTGCCGCACTTGTGAAAGTGTTCGGACTTCTCACACCATATTGTGGGGTACTTAAGCCCCTGGTGTGTTGGCCGTACCAAAGTGTACGGTTGCAAGGCGTCATTAATGAACACACATATATAAAACAAGAATGCAATAATAGTCATAATGTTATGCGTTGTTTATTCAAAGAGGTGCGTTAAAGCAGAATGATACAGATAGTGCGATAAGCAAAAAGTAGGATTATGTCCCTTCCAAGGGCAAGCTGAGGAATAGTATTAAAGCAAATATTTCACTCGTTATCGTAATCCACCTGGGAGTTCCGTGGTGTGACGTAGCTTTCTGCCTCTCTTGGTTGCTGCATCATGTGTTCGGCAATCATGCTGCCGGACAAGGTTTCCAGAGATTAAAGTCCTGAAAGAGAAAAATAACAAAGCGGGAAGCCCCTAGTGCGGTTTAGGCCGCGTCTTGGAGCGTGCCGTAGTTGTGCCCCCCTCCCCACCTGTGCCCATGGTATTTTCAATGCGTAATTATGTACGCGTGGCATGAATTTCGCCGTTTGGCTTGGGCAGGGGTGGGAGCCGCATTGCTACACGAGCTCCGACCGTGCAAGGCGGTCTAGTTGCCGATTACTCCGAGCGCGTTTGAAGGTGTCCGGGTCTTGAAACGCTGAACTGGTGGATTGCCTTGAGAGGCTGCTTTGCGCTTCTACTGCGAGGGCCGCAGTGTGCTCCTCCGTGCGGAGAGAGCACTCTGTGTTTCCATTAACTATGATGACCCCCTGGGGTCCTGGCATCTTGAGCTTGAGGTATGCATAATGCGGTACCACATTGAATCTTGCAAATGCGGTTCGCCCGAGCAGTGCATGATAGCCACTGCGGAACGGGACTATATCAAAGATTAATTCTTCGCTTCGGAAGTTATCAGGGGATCCGAAGACCACTTCTAGTGTAATTGATCCTGTGCAATGGGCCTCTACACCTGGAATGACGCCTTTAAAGGTCATTTTTGTGGGTCTGATCCTTGAGGGGTCTATACCCATTTTGCGCACTGTGTCCTGGTAAAACAGGTTCAGGCTGCTGCCGCCGTCCATAAGGACTCGAGTGAGGTGAAATCCGTCAATGATTGGGTCTAAGACTAGTGCGGCGAATCCGCCGTAACGGATACTAGTGGGGTGGTCCCTGCGATCAAAGGTGATCGGGCAGGAGGACCATGGGTTGAACTTTGGGGCGACTGGCTCCAACTCATATACATCCCTGAGCGCACGCTTCCGCTCCCTCTTGGGGATGTGGGTTGCGTATATCATGTTCACCGTCCGCACTTGTGGGGGGAACCTCTTCTGTCCTCCGGTGTTCGGCTGCCGAGGCTCCTCTTCTTCATCGCTGTGTGACCCCTTATCTTTGTCTTCGGCAATTAACTTGCCAGCCTGCTTGAACACACAGCATTCCCTGTTGGTGTGGTTGGCTGGCTTGTCAGGGGTACCGTGTATTTGACATGAGCGATCGAGTATGCGGTCCAAACTGGACGGGCCCGGAGTGCTTCTTTTAAATGCCTTTTTCCGCTGACCGGGTTTAGAGCCTTTGAATCGGGCATTGACTGCCGTATCCTCGGTATTATCGCTGTTAATGCGGCACTTATGGTGTGACATGACCTGCTATTGCTGTCCTTGGTATCCGAAGTACCATGGTTTTTTGATATGTTATTACTGCGAGCCAGCCAACTGTCTTCTCCTGCACAAAAGCGGGTCATGAGTGTCGTGAGGGCTGCCATAGATTTCGGCTTTTCCTGTCCAAGGTGCCGGGCAAGCCACTCGTCGCGGATGTTATGCTTGAAAGATGCTAGGGCCTCTGCATCCGGACAGTCGACGATTAGATTTTTCTTTGTTAGGAACTGTGTCCAGAATTGCCTGGCCGATTCTTCTGGCTGCTGAATTATGTGGCTCAAGTCATCGACGTCTGGTGGTCGCACATAAGTGCCCTGAAAGTTGTCGAGGAACGCGGCTTCCAGATCTTCCCAACAGCTAATGGACTCTGCTGGCAAGCTGTTAAGCCAATGTCGCGCTGGTCCTTTGAGCTTTAGTGGGAGGTATTTGATGGCGTGTAAGTCATCGCCGCGGGCCATGTGGATGTGGAGGAGGAAATCCTCGATCCATACTGTAGGATCTGTTGTGTCGTCGTATGATTCACTATTTACAGGTTTGAAACCCTCTGGAATTTGATGATCCATTACTTCATCTGTGAAGCATAGGGGGTGTGTGGCACCTCTGTATTGGGCTATATCGCGACGCAGCTCGAATGGGTCTTTCCCACTGTGTTCGGCCCGGCCGGATTGACTTTTACTGTATCCGGAGTGACGTTTATCGTCTCGCATAGTGGCGCACCCTCGTGATCCGTAGATCGATCTTGCATGTTTTGCTTTGTCCTCAAATACATCTCGCAGGTTTGGCGTATTTCCCCATGACTTTTTATTTGAATGGCGTCGGGGTGCAGGCTGAGTTTTTGGCTGGAATGCCTCTCTATCGCAGCCACGAGGTGGCCGATCAGCCATGTCATACGCTTCTTCCTCCAGTCGGGGTAGCAACCTGCATTTTGGGTAACTCTTGGAGGGGCGCTCGGGTTTATATTCCTCGGCTATGAGGACTTCAGTCCATCTGTCAGCTAGCAGATCTTGATCAACTTGAAGCTGCTGCTGCTTTTTCTTAAGGCTATTTGCCGTGGCTATAAGCCGGCGCTTGAAGCACTCTTGTTCGACGGGATCCTCTGGCATGGCGAATTCGTCATCGCCGAGGCTTGCTTCGTCTTCGGAGGGGGCATGTAATTATCATCCTTCGCTTCTCCATCTGCCGCTCTCTCAGGAGGGCTGGCTCCTCCATCCTCCTACTCTAAATCTTGCTGGAGGGGATTGTTGTTGTCTTTGGCACTATCCGGAGTGTTATTATCTCATGTGCCGGTATCACCACTTTTGCTTTGGCGGGACTTAGAGCGGCGCCGCTGACGTCGGCGCTTGGGTTGCTTCTTGGAGGGGTCATCCTCCACTGCCTCGTTGCCATTGCCTTCTTTGGGTGTGTCCACCATGTATATGTCGTATGATGAGGTGGCTGTCCAGTGCCCTGTGGGCAGTGGTTCATCTTCGTCTCCCACATCGTCGTCCATACCGTCGATGTCTTCGGAGTCAAAGTCGAGCATGTCGGTTAAGTCATCGACAGTGGCTACTAAGTGGGTGGTGGGCGGGCCGCGAATTTCTTCGTCGTCCGCATCCCAATCCTGCCGGACATAGTTCGGCCAGGATCCTCCTGATAAGGAGAGATACCTTAACGAGTTCAGTATGTCGCCAAAGGGCGAGTGCTGAAAAATATCCGCGGAGGTAAACTCTATGAACGGAGCCCAATCGGATTCGCTAGGAATGGGCGCAGGCAGTTCGGAGTCCATGGTCGGAGAGAGATCCGGCCGTTTGTCAACACGGCTCTCATGCGGAGTAAGGTCGATGTTCGGCTCGATCACCGATGAGGGTAAGGCCTCCATGGCGGGGTCCATCCACCCGTCCATGGACGGCGCAACTGGCTCCGAATTGAGGGTCGGAGCGGCTGCCGGTGCGATCTCCTGAACACTGTCTGATGGTAGAGCTAAATCATACTCATCATGACCGCGTGACGCACAAGGCAGAGGCTCGAATCCGTCGAAGATCAAGTCTCCGCGGATATCGGCCGTGTAGTTTAAGCTTCCAAACCTGACTTGAACGCCAGGGGCGTAGCTTTCAATCTGCTCCAGGTGGCCAAGCGAATTGGCCCGCAGAGCAAAGCCATCGAATACAAAAATCTGCCCAGGGGAAAAAGTCTCACCCTGGACTACATCGCTATCGATGATCATAGGAGCCATCAAGCCTAACGGCGATGACATTAGAGGAACTCTCAATGAAAGCACCAATGTCGGTGTCAAAACCGGCGGATCTCGGGTAGAGGGTCCCGAACTGTGCGTCTAGGCGGATGGTAACAGGAGGCAGGGGACACGAAGTTTTACCCAGGTTCGGGCCCTCTTGATGGAGGTAAAACCCTACGTCCTGCTTGATTAATATTGATGATATGGGTAGTACAAGAGTAGATCTACCACGAGATCAGAGAGGCTAAACCCTAGAAGCTAGCCTACGGTATGATTGTGTATGTTGTCCTACGGACTAAAACCCTCCGGTTTATATAGACACCGGAGAGGGCTAGGGTTACATAAGGTCGGTTACAAAGGAGGATATATGCATATTCGTATTGCCTAGCTTGCCTTCCACGCCAAGTAGAGTCCCATCCAGACACGAGACGAAGTCTTCAATCTTGCATCTTCATAGTCTAACAGTCCGGCCAAAGAATATAGTCCGGCTGTTCAGAGACCCCCTAATCCAGGACTCCCTCAACAGGGCTTCGCCCAAGCACCGCGAAAATATGACCGGAGGTGTAAACTGTGGAGAGGGGCGCCACACACGGCTAGGCAATTATCTGGTCTGTGCTAGGCGCTCCCCTATAGGTGGGTGGGAGGGAGGAGCAGCCATGGGAGCTCCCAAGTAGGAGGAATCCTACTTGGAGTCCCTCCCAACCGCACGCGCCCCCTGCCATATATAACCGAGGGGGGAAGGAAAGAGGGGGGAGAGGGAAGGAAGTAGGAATCCTAATCCACACTTTCCTTGCCCTCCCCTCTTTACTTATCCTCCTCATAGGGCTGGCCTCTGTAGGAGCGCACCAGGGATGGTGTGTTCCCTCACTTGGCCCATACGGCCATATCTTTGCAGGGGGTGCCCGAAACTCATTTCCGGTGACCCGATAAGTACACGGTACCCTCCGGAACACTTCCGGTGCCTGAATACCATCGTTCTATATATCAATCTTTACCTCTCGACCATTTTGAGACTCCTAGTCATGTCTATGATATCATCCGGGACTTAGAACAACATTCAGTCACCAAATCACATAACTCATATAATATTATATTGTCAACGAACGTTAAGCGTGCAGACCCTACGGGTTCGAGAACTATGTAGACATGACCGAGACACTTCTCCAGTTAATAACCAATAGCGGAACCTGGATGCTCATATTGGCTCCTACATATTCTACAAAGATCTTTATTGGTCGAAACGTTATGACAACATAAGTTATTCCCTTTGTCATCGGTATGTTACTCTTGCGCGAGATTCGATCGTCGGTATCTACATACCTAGTTCAATCTCGTTACCGGCAAGTCTCTTTACTCGTTCCGAAATACATCATCTTGCAACTAACCCATTAGTTACTTTGCTTGCAAGGCTTCTTGTGATGTGCATTATGATGTCTACTACACAACCTTCTTCTTGTAGACGTTGTTGGGCCTCCAAGTGCAGAGGTTTGTAGGACAGTAGCAAATTTCCCTCAAGTGGATGACCTAAGGTTTATCAATCCGTAGGAGGCGTAGGATGAAGATGGTCTCTCTCAAGCAACCCTGCAAACAAACAACAAATAGTCTCTTGTGTCCCCAACACACCCAATACAATGGAAATTGTATAGGTGCACTAGTTCGGTGAAGAGATGGTGATACAAGTGGTATATGGATGGTAGATAAAGGTTTTTGTAATCTGAAATGATAAAAACAGCAAGGTAACGAATGATAAAAGTGAGCGTAAACGGTATTGCAATGCTAGGAAATAAGGCCTAGGGTCCATACTTTTGCTAGTGTAAGTTCCCTCAACAATACTAACATAATTGGATCACATAACTATCCCTCAACATGCAACAAAGAGTCACTCCAAAGTCACTAATAGTGGAGAACGAACGAAGAGATTATGGTAGGGTACGAAACCACCTCAAAGTTATTCTTTCCAATCAATCCGTTGGGCTATTCCTATAAGTGTCACAAACAACCCTAGAGTTCGTACTAGAATAACACCTTAAGATACAAATCAACCAAAACCCTAATGTCACCTAGATACTCCAATGTCACCTCAAGTATCCGTGGGCATGATTATACGATATGCATCACACAATCTCAGATTCATCTATTCAACCAACACAAAGGACCTCAAAGAGTGCCCCAAAGTTTCTACCGGAGAATCATGAAGAAAACGTGTGCCAACCCCTATGCATAGGTTCCCAATGTCACGAAACCCGCAAGTTGGTCACCAAAACATACATCAAGTGGCACGTGGTATCCCATTGTCACCACAGATATCCACGGCAAGACATACATCAAGTGTTCTCAAGTCTTTAAAGACTCAATCCGATAAGATTACTTCAAAGGGGAAACTCGATTCATTACAAGAGAGAAGAGGGGGAGGAGAAACATAAGATCCAACTATAATAGCAAAGCTCGCGATACATCAAGATCGTGCCAAATCAAGAACACGAGAGAGAGAGAGAGATTAAACAAATAGCTACTGGTACATACCCTCAGCCCTGAGGGAGAACTACTCCCTCCTCATCATGGAGAGCACCGGGATGATGAAGATGGCCACCGGGGAAGGATTGCCCCCTCCGGCAGAGTGCCGAAATGGGTGTAGATTGGTTTTTGGTGGCTACGGAGGCTTCTGGCGGCGGAACTCCCGATCTATTGTGCGTTCTGGAAGTTTTAGGGTATATGGAGTTATATAGGTAGAAGAAGCACGCAAGGGGAGCCACATGGGCCCCATGAGGCAGGGGGGCGCGCCCTAGGGGGGGGGGAGCGCCCCCACCCTTGTGGGCAGCTTCCGTATCTTCTGATATGGGGTCCAAGTAAATCAGGTGTGTTTCCTTCCAAAAATAACTTCTCCAGTTGATTTCGTTCCGTTTCGACTCCATCTGATATTCCTTTTCTTCAAAACACTGAAATAGGCATAAAACAGCAAATTTGGGCTGGGCCTCCGGTTAATAGGTTAGTCCCAAAATTAATATAAAAGTGGAAAATAAAGCCCAATATTGCCCAAAACAGTAGATAATATAGCATGGAGCAATCAAAAATTATAGATACGTTGGAGACGTATCAAGCATCCCCAAGCTTAATTCCTGCTCGTCCTCGAGTAGGTAAATGATTAAAAAGATAATTTTTGATGTGGAATGCTAGTTGTCATAGTTTCAATGTAATTCTTCTTAATCGTGGTAGGAATATTCAGATCCATAAGATTCAAGACAAAAGTTCATATTGACATAGAAATAATAATACTTCAAGCATACTAACAAAGCAATTATGTCTTCTCAAAATAACATGGCCAAAGAAGGTTATCCCTACAAAATCATATAGTTTGGCTATGCTCCATCTTCACCACACAAAATATTTAAATCATGCACAACCCCAATGACAAGCCAAGCAATTGTTTCATACTTTTGATGTTCTCAAACTTTTTCAATCTTCACGCGATATATGAGCGTGAGCCATGGATATAGCACTATAGGTGGAATAGAGTGGTGGTTGTGGAGAAGACAAAAAGGGATAAGATAGTCTCACATCAACTAGGCGTATCAACGGGCTATGGAGATGCCCATAAATAGATAACAATGTGAGTGAGTAGGGATTGCCATGCAACAGATGGACTAGAGCTATAAATGTATGAAAGCTCAACAAAAGAAACTAGTGGGTGTGCATCCAACTCGCTTGCTCACGAAGACCTAGGGCATTTTGAGGAAGCCCATCATTGGAATATACAAGCCAAGTTCTATAATGAAAAATTCCCACTAGTATATGAAAGTGACAACATATGAGACTCTCTATATGAAGAACATGGTGCTACTTTGAAGCACAAGTGTGGAAAAAGGATAGTAGCATTGCCCCTTTTTATTATTTTTTTATTTTTTATTTGTCCTTTCTTTTTTACGGCCTTTCTCTTTTTTTTTGCCTTCCTTTTTTATTTGGGACAATGCTCTATTAATGATGATCATCACACTTCTATTTATTTACAACTCAATGATTACAACTCGATACTAGAACAAAGTATGACTCTATATGAATGCCTTCGGCGGTGTACCGGGATGTGCAATGATGCATGAGTGACATGTATTAAAGAATTATGAACGGTGGCTTTGCCACAAATACGATGTCAACTACATGATCATGCATAGCAATATGACAATGATGAAGCGTGTCATAATAAACGGAACGGTGGAAAGTTGCATGGCAATATATCTCGGAATGGCTATGGAAATGCCATAATAGGTAGGTATGGTGGCTGTTTTGAGGAAGGTATATGGTGGGTGTATGATACCGGCGAAAGTTGCGCGGTACTAGAGAGGCTAGCAATGGTGGAAGGGTGAGAGTGTGTATAATCCATGGACTCAACATTAGTCATAAAGAACTCACATACTTATTGCAAAAAACTATTAGTTATCGAAACAAAGTACTACGCGCATGCTCCTAGGGGGATAGGTTGGTAGGAAAAGACCATCGCTCGTCCCCGACCGCCACTCATAAGGAAGACAATCAATAAATAAATCATGCTCCGACTTCATCACATAACGGTTCACCATACGTGCATGCTACGGGAATCACAAACTTCAACACAAGTATTTCTCAAATTCATAACCACTCAACTAGCATGACTCTAATATCACCATCTCCATATCTCAAAACAATTATCAAGTATCAAACTTCTCATAGTATTCAACACACTCATAAGAGAATTTTATTATTCTTGAATACCTAGCATATTAGGATTTTAAGCAAATTACCATGCTATTTAAGACTCTCAAAACAATATAAGTGAAGCATGAGAGTTCACCTATTTATTCAAAATAAAACTACCACCATGCTCTAAAAGGATATAAGCGAAGCACTAGAGCAAACGACAAACTACTCCGAAAGATATAAGTGAAGATATGAGTAGTCGAATAATTATGCAACTATGTGAAGACTCTCTAACATTTAATAATTTCAGATATTGGTATTTTATTAAAACAGCAAGCAAATAAAAATAAAATGACATTCTAAGAATAGCAAAAATCATGTGAATAAGCAAAAACTTAGGATCAACCGATACTAAACGATAATTGTTGAAGAAGAAAGGTGGGATGCCAACCAGGGCATCCCCAAGCTTAGATGCTTGAGACTTCTTGAAATATTATCTTGGGGTGCCTTGGGCATCCCCAAGCTTGAGCCTTTGTGTCTCCTTAATTCCTCTCATATCACGGTCTCCCTAAATCTCAAAAGCTTCATCCACACAAAACTCAACAAGGACTCGTGAGATAAGTTAGTATAAACCATTGCAAAAACCTTATCATACTCTACTGTAGCAAATCCCCAAAATTATTATTCAACATTGCATACTAAATGCCTCTGCATATTTAATAGTCCTATCCTCAAATAGAATGCAAACAATGCAAACATAACAGCAATCTGCCTAAACAGGATAGTCTGTGAAGAATGCTGCAACATCCATACTTCCCTAGCTCCAAAAATTATGAAATAAAATTCCCACTGTATTAAATTTATCAGAGCTTAATATTCAAAAGGTTTCAACATTTTATCTCATTTTTAATTTTCTAGGGAATTATTGCAACAGCGGTAAACTTTCTGTTTTCAAACAACAACATGTATACTTGTAACATAGGCATAGTAAAGACTATTAATGCCACTTTTATTGAAATAAAAGATGCAAAACATTGTTCTAAATAAAAGAAAGAAAATCCTAACAAAATAAATTGACACTCCAAGCAAAACACATATCATGTGGTGAATAAAAATATAGCTCCAAGTAAAGTTACCGATGAACAAAGACGAAAGAGGGGATGCCTTCCGGGGCATCCCCAAGCTTAGGCTTTTGGTTGTCCTTGAATATTACCTTGGGGTGCCTCGGGCATCCCCACTCTTAGGCTCTTGCCACTCCTTATTCCATATTCCATCGAATCCTTACCCAAAACTTGAAAACTTCACAACACAAAACTTAACAGAAAACCCGTAAGCTCCGTTAGTATAAGAAAATAAATCACCACTTCAAGGTACTGTAATTAACTCATTATTTATTTATATTGGTGTTAAACCTACTGTATTCGAATTTCTCTATGGTTTATAAACTATTTTACTAGCCATAGATTCATCAAAATAAGCAAACAACACATCGAACATAGAATCTGTCAAAAACAGAACAGTCTGTAGTAATATGGATCAAACGTATACTTATTGATCTCATAAAATTCTCAAATACATTTCTGGACCTGAGGAATTTATCTATTAATCATCTGCAAAAAGAATTAACTAAATAGCACTCTCCAAATAAAAATGGCAGCAATTCTCGTGAGCGCTAAAGTTTCTGTTTTTGACAGCATGATCAACAAGACTTTCCCCAAGTCTTCCCAAAGGTTCTACTTGGCACAAACACTAATTAAACACATAAAACCACATCTAAACAGAGGCTATATGAATTATTTATTACTAAACAGGAGCAAAAATTAAGGAACAAAAATAAAATTGGGTTGTCTCCCAACAAGCGCTATCGTTTAACGCCCCTAGCTAGGCATGATGATTTCAACGATGCTCACGTAAAAGATAAGAATTGAAACATAAAGAGAGCATCATGAAGAATATGACTAGCACATTTAATTCTAACATATTTCCTATGCATAGAGATTTTGTGATCAAACAACTTGTGGGAACAATAATCAACTAGCATAGGAAGGTAAAACAAGCATAACTTCAAAATTTTAAGCACATAGAGAGGAAACTTGATATTATTGCAATTCCTACAAGCATATGTTCCTCCCTCATAATAATTTTCAGTAGCATCATGAATTAATTCAACAATATAACCAGCACCTAAATCATTCTTTTCATGATCTACAAGCATAGAATTTTTATTACTCTCCACATATGTAAAACTCTTTTCATGAATTATAGTGGGAGCAAACTCAACAAAATAATTATCATGTGAGGCATAATCCAATTGAAAACTAAAATCATGATGACAAGTTTCACGCATATCATTATTCTTTATAGCATACAAGTCATCACAATAATCATCATACATAGCAACTTTGTTCTCATAATCAATTGGAACCTCTTCCGAAATAGTGGATTCATCTCTAAATAAAGTCATGACCTCTCCAAATCCACTTTCATCAATATAATCATCATAAATAGGAGGCATGCTTATTTCATAATAAATTTTCTCAACAAAACTTGGGGGACAAAATATATCATCTTCATAAAACATAGCTTCCCCAAGCTTGTGGCTTTGCATATCATTAGCATCATGGATATTCAAGGAATTCATACTAACAACATTGCAATCATGCTCATCATTCAAATATTTAGTGCCAAACATTCTAATGCATTCTTCTTCTAGCACTTGAGCACAATTTTCCTTTCCATCATACTCACGGAAGATATTAAAAAGATGAAGCGTATGAGACAAACTCAATTCCATTTTTTATAATTTTCTTTTATAGACTAAACAAGTGATAAAACAAGAAACTAAAAGACTTGATTGCAAGATCTAAAGATATACCTTCAAGCACTCACCTCCCCGGCAACGGCGCCAGAAAAGAGCTTGATGTCTACTACACAACCTTCTTCTTGTAGACGTTGTTGGGCCTCCAAGTGCAGAGGTTTGTAGGATAGTAGCAAATTTCCCTCAAGTGGATGACCTAAGGTTTATCAATCCGTAGGAGGTGTAGGATGAAGATGGTCTCTCTGAAGCAACCCTGCAACCAAATAACAAAGAGTCTCTTGTGTCCCCAACACACCTAATACAATGGTAAATTGTATAGGTGCACTAGTTCGGCGAAGAAATGGTGATACAAGTGGTATATGGATGGTAGATAAAGGTTTTTGTAATCTGAAATAATAAAAACAGCAAGGTAACAAATGATAAAAGTGAGCGTAAACGGTATTGCAATGCTAGGAAATAAGGCCTAGGGTTCATACTTTCGCTAGTGTAAGTTCCCTCAACAATACTAACATAATTGGATCACATAACTATCCCTCAACATGCAACAAAGAGTCACTCCAAAGTCACTAATAGTGGAGAACGAACGAAGAGATTATGGTAGAGTACGAAACCACCTCAAAGTTATTCTTTCCAATCAATCCGTTGGGCTATTCCTATAAGTGTCACAAACAGCCCTAGAGTTCGTACTAGAATAACACCTTAAGATACAAATCAACCAAAACCCTAATGTCACCTAGATACTCCAATGTCACCTCAAGTATCCGTGGGCATGATTATACGATATGCATCACACAATCTCAGATTCATCTATTCAACCAACACAAAGGACCTCAAAGAGTGCCCCAAAGTTTCTACCGGAGAATCATGACAAAAACGTGTGCCAACCCCTATGCATAGGTTCCCAATGTCACGAAACCCGCAAGTTGGTCACCAAAACATACATCAAGTGGCACGTGGTATCCCATTGTCACCACAGATATCCACGGCAAGACATACATCAAGTGTTCTCAAGTCTTTAAAGACTCAATCCGATAAGATTACTTCAAAGGGGAAACTCGATTCATTACAAGAGAGAAGAGGGGGAGGAGAAACATAAGATCCAACTATAATAGCAAAGCTCGCGATACATCAAGATCGTGCCAAATCAAGAACACGAGAGAGAGAGATCAAACACATAACTACTGGTACATACCCTCAGCCCCGAGGGAGAACTACTCCCTCCTCGTCATGGAGAGCACCGGGATGATGAAGATGGCCACCGGGGAAGGATTGCCCCCTCCGGCAGGGTGTTGGAACGGGTCTAGATTGGTTTTCGGTGGCTACGAAGGCTTCTAGCGGCGGAACTCCTGATCTATTGTGCGTTTTGGAAGTTTTAGGGTATATGGAGTTATATAGGCAGAAGAAGCACGTCAGGGGAGCCATGGGGGCCCCACGAGGCAGGGGGGCGCGCCCTAGGGGGGGCGCGCCCCCACCCTCATGGGCAGCTCCCGTATCTTCTGACGTGGGGTCCAAGTCCATCAGGTGTGTTTCCTTCCGAAAATAACTTCTCCAGTTGATTTCGTTCCGTTTCGACTCCGTCTGATATTCCTTTTCTTCAAAACACTTAAATAGGGATAAAACAACAAATCTGGGCTGGGCCTCCGGTTAATAGGTTAGTCCCAAAAGTAATATAAAAGTGGAAAATAAAGCCCAATATTGCCCAAAACAGTAGATAATATAGCATGGAGCAATCAAAAAATATAGATACGTTGGAGACGTATCACATTATCGAGAGGGCCTAGAGATATCTCTCCGATACTCAGAGTGACAAATCCTAATCTTGATCTATGCCAACCCAACAAACACCTTCGGAGATACCCGTAGAGCCTCTTTATAATCACCCAGTTACGTTGTGACGTTTGATAGCACACAAGGTATTCCTCTGGTATCCGGGAGTTGCATAATCTCATAGTCAAAGGAATATGTATTTGACATGAAGAAAGCAATAGCAATAAAACTGAATGATCATAATGCTAAGCTAACGAATGGGTCATGTCCATCACATCATTCTCCTAATGATGTGACCCCGTTCATCAAATGGCAACACATGTCTATGGTTAGGAAACTTAACCATCTTTGATTAACGAGCTAGTCTAGTAGATGCTTACTAGGGGCACAGTGTTTTGTCTATGTATCCACACATGTATCAAGTTTCCTATTAATATAATTCTAGCATGAATAATAAACATTTAACATGATATAAGGAAATATTAAATGAAAACTTTATTATTGCCTCTAGGGCATATTTCCTTCAAAATTCACGTTGTGTCCGGCCAAATGATGATGTATGCCATCACATTGATAGGGACCTAAGAATATCTTTCCATCATCAGAGGAGCAAATCCCAGTCGCGGCCTCTCTAGCGTCTCGTCATATTTTTCGAATGAACCCATAAGTTGTCGTTAAGATCACCCTATTACGGATGGCGTTCGAACAACCACAAAGTGCACCGTACGATATGGAGTGACTTGATACTCTCATGGTCTAAGGAATGATACATACGGTAACTTTCCGTGTTATGGACTATAGACTTTTGACAATTACATCTCTAAGTATAACATACAACTTGGGTCAATTCAACACGAGTGTTCTTCCAACACCATGGTCTCAAACATTGTCGGCTTTATTGACTTGACAATGACCAGGAAAACATAATCATCAATCAACACTTTGAGCTAGTCCTAGAGGCAAGACTAGAATCTTATTTTATTGTTTATAAATGTACTTGTGCTCATGAGTTTTCCTCCGAATTGCATACCCGTCAACCATAGCAGTTATAACATAGATTACAAACCTTAACTAAACTTGGAAGTAAATAATACTTCATTATTTTTGCCTCTAGGGCATATTTCCAACATCTCCCACACGAAAAGGACACACATTAGCAATGCGCTGATTATGGAACTCCATCGAATTCATTAGCTGAATGTGCAAATGGTCAGACTTGACGGCACTTAGATGCACCACTGATGCTAAGCGAAATAAGTTGCACCAATCCTGAGAGGCTAAAGCCCGATCAAGACGCACCCGGCATAAATATCATCCTTAAATTGTTCTCTCAAATGTCCGGTCCAGCCCTCGATGCCCCAAATAAAAAAGGTGGCACACATCCACACTCTCTGGCGGGTTCGGATCAAACTGCTCCTCCCGCCTAAGAACTTCATTAAAGTCTCTTATACACAACCAAGGAAGATCAATGTTAGCTTCTTAGAATCTCATCATGTACCATGTTTTGTACCTCAAACTCCTATTGTATTCTCCATACTAACAAGTTAATCTCCAGGGATCCTTATTCCCCTCCTTCACCACCATATCAATATGGGGCAGCCCGGTGTATGTAGCTCCCGCTTGCGCAGGGTCGGGGAAGGGTCCGACCACTTTGGGTCTATAGTACGCAGCCTTTCCCTACATTTCTGTAAGAGGTTGTTTCCAGGACTTGAACCCGTGACCTCATGGTCACAAGGCAGCAGCTTTACCACTGCGCCAAGGCTCCCCTTCAAAAGGGCAACCTGGTGCATGTAGCTCCCGCTTGCGCAGGGTCCAGGGAAGGGTCCGACCACTTTGGGTCTATAGTACGCAGCCTTTCCCTACATTTCTGTAAGAGGCTGTTTCCAGGACTTGAACCCATGACCTCATGGTCACAAGGCAGCAGCTTTACTACTGCGCCAAGGCTCCCCTTCCACCACCATATCAATATGATATTAGAAAAATTGCAGAGTTCCAAAACTAGATGGTTCTTCTAGAAAATGCACAAACCACCACTTCTTTCGCTGCTACCACACCATACGCATGATCTAAACTCTAAGTTCCAGACAAACCTTCCACACGATACTTCGTCATATGTGTTCCCACCACGCAAAGAATTACCGACGTACACTCCCGCGAGAGGTTGCACAACTCATGAACTATCACAGGGTCACCCAGCCCGTGAAAGTTTCAGCATAAAGTACTCATTGGGTCGGCGGTCCTCCCCGAGGGGGCTGCTGATAATGCCAATGTATCGTTCTTCTTTAGAGACTGTCCCTTTTTTTGCGATTTATTCGAGATGGGTGTGAAAGAGAACCACCCGCCACGAGAAGAGGCCCGGCTGCCGTCAGCCGCGCGGGCTTCGCCCACGGCCTCCTACGGCAGCAGCGCGGCGGGAGGGGAGGGAAAGGGGGTTGGTGGCGCTACGTTTATGGGAGCGCCCGAGTCGCCCTGGGCTGGGTGACACGGGGCTGTTTCCTCGACGCGGGGAGTCTCACATTTAATTGATGTAACCGGGATAATAATTGTACATACACTACTTTTGATTTGGATTGAGATGGCTAACCACGCTTGCCACAGGGTGCACACATTGTTTGGTCATACAAACAAAGCATAATTTCGATATGCTAAAGTGGTAGAGCTTGACAGCGTAACATTATTCATTCATTTTACTTCTGGAGTACAAAGTGCACATGCATTCATCGCACACCACACCCACGCCAGTATGATCGCTCATGCATGAAATGGTTTTGTGTTTTGATTGTTGTAAAGCTTAGCAGCTTAACGCTATTCAAATGTTCTTTCTGGGTATAGAGAAGACACATAGTTGTCATGCACCATACTCACGCCAGTATGAACACTCATGCATGAATGCCTTTGTGCTACTGTTGATGGTTGTAAACATGTAATATCAAACAAATGTACATGTATATTTCACCGTGTGGAGTTTGATGTATATATGCACACCTTTTACAAGCAATCAAGAAACAGATCAGAAAACCTCTCAAAAAGAAACAAAAAGAGAAATCCTCGCCTCATAAAAAAGTTCAAAACGAATTTATTATTTTTGGCCGAGGAGGATTTCTCATGCCCATACAGCAAGCATGGACATGAGACCCGTCCCAACCAGCAAGGAGATGTTAATGATGACCTGCAACCTTCCGTTGTTCTGCACCCTAGGATTCATGAAGTCTTCCGCTAGAAGGTCGACGAGCGCCATGTAGATCAGAATTCCAGCGGCGGCAGCGCTGAGGAGTCCTTCCACGATTAGGGCCCTAGGGCTATTTTCGTCGTAAGCAGAGGATATCCCGATGCCGATCACGACACCAACTGGCAGCGTGAGTGAGAAGAAGAGCGCCATCATCAAGACAGACTTGAGGCGAAACCTAGCCTGTACGATAGAGCAAGGTTATTTCATTAATTGCGTAGCCTACATTTTCTACCATCATTTTATGGGCCAAGAAGTTAGTATCATGTTTGGTAAGCCATATTGTGGTTTATTGCCTCTCAATGTAATTAAAGAGTAAAACAATAGTGACCTCTAGGTACAGCCGGCTGGAAAGGGTTGTGTAGGGTTTATTCAATCAATTTGACTAGCAAGGCACTCGTAGATTATGTGGATGAGCTATGTAATCTTGGGTACAATCAATTGTGGTTGTGTTTCTTTTTGTTTGTATTACTGTCTGGTACTCGGTGACTTGAACTTGATTCACGTTCAATAAAATGGATGTGTGCATCCTGCGATGCAGAGGCCGGTGTACTCCCCTTTTCGAAAAAAAAACAATTGTGCTGTCTGTGAATCATGTGATATAAATTCACTCGAACTTCTTGCAGTGTGTAAATTTCGTGGAATGCAAAACTATACAATTGATTAAGGTAAGCTTCTAGAGTAGCCACCAAGAAGGTACATTATATTGAATATCTCTGTTCTTTCTATCATCTAGGATGTGATTTTAAATTTCAACTTTATTGATTGTACTACAAGAAAATATGTACAAATGGGTCAATTAAATTTTCATAATCCAACACAACGCTAAAGCGACTTGAAATTCCATTTTGGTGTAATTCTCTCGACCAATGATTCTTGGAAGAAAAAACAGGAAAATAAAAAGAAATTTTCATATGATCTAGAAACAGTGCAACATACTCCCTTCGTCCCATGATATAAGACATTTTTGCAACCTAACATAGCTTGCAAAACGTCTTATATTATGGGACAGAGGGAGTAACTAACATTCTAAGTTTTGAACCCTGAACTATCGGACTTCGTCTAACTAACAACCCCAAACCATGAAACTGTTTATATGAAACCCTAAACCTTTAAAATGAACCTTGGACCGATTTTTAAAATCATGGTTTGCAGGGGATGCTATGAAATGATAGGCCACAAAAATTAACTTACAAAAATGATATACATGCGTTGTGAAAAATGACAAAGATAGATTTATTATCCTTTGTAAGTTTTTCTATGAAATAACATAATTGTATTTGTTGATTATTTTTCAGCTGCCACATATATATAAACCTCTCCACACACCTATGTATTATTTTTCAGTTACGTAGAACCTTTGAAGACTAAGCGACCCTCCTAATCTTTACCACGTTACTTAGTGTGGTTTTGCACCTTTGAATTTAACAAAAAAATGAAAAAAGATCCTGGACATGGGGATGCTAGTAATTGGCAACCTGCAAAGCTTAATCGATAGTAATATGGCACAAGGAATCATTCTTTCTCTTGTTAGTTTTGCACACGACACAAATTGTTATAGTAGTTTTTTCGCAAAAAATATTGTCATGGTGTTTTTTAATGGAATTTTACAGATTACAAACTCACCTCGCTCCAGACACCTATGAATTTTTATCACATTCCTTGAAACCTCTAAATTCAAGACCAAGCTAGGGTTCAGGTGAAGCAATTTTAGAAAGTTCAGAAGCTTAGGGTTCAGGTGAGACAATTTTAGAAAGTTCAGAAGCTTAGGCTTCAGTTTAGTATTTAAGTTTAGGGTTATAGAAATATGAACGTAGTTTAGGAAATGTGTGGAATAATATGGCACATTTCTAGAACTCAAATTCACACGTCATTTTTGGTGGATGTCAGAAGATTAGCAAATCCATTTTTGTCTATTATTGTACGCACATACTCGTATATGAGCGGAACGACTCACATCGAGGAATATATGCATACCATTCTCTGGTGTGAACTGATGTACAAAACATATGCATACCTGAACGATGCATCCTCCCAGCCCTATCCCTTCGAAGAATTGATGAAAAGTTAGCGCGACCACGAGTGGTTTGATCGTGCTGGCATTCTCAGATGCACCCAAAGACATGCCGATGATTACCGAGTGCACTATGATCCCCAGCTCCAGCACCTAATTCAGATAAAGCATTGGAATCGACCAATTAATTCGCGTCCACAGCGACAGTGATTTGACTAATGATAGGAGCCTAAATCTCAGTCGAGTATGCATGTGCACACAGCCTTGATGCGTGCACAATTTAGTTACAACTAGTATGGACGCATCGATCAATCAGCATCAGCACCTGCGAGATGACGCGGTGACGGATGAGCTTCGCGCCGTCGTCGGAGAATGACGACGCGATGACGGCGGACACGCCGTGGGAGTGCCCACCGTGCGCCTGCTCGGAGTCGGAGGCCTCCACGTACCCGACGGCCGCGGATGTATTCTTGGCGTGCGCGCGCTGGAAGTATCCCGTGGCAATGGTGTCGACGATAAGGGTGGCGATGGCCGCGAGCATGGCGACGAATCCGGCGAACGGGAACTTCTGCCACGGCCCGTCGACGAGGCACGGCGAGCCGAGCCGCTCGAAGGCCTCCGGGAGGATGTGCACGAAGGCCGTGGCGAGAATAACCCCCGCCGCGAAGGCCTTGATGGCGAAGAACAGGTCCTTGTCCGGGCTCAGCGCCGGGAACTTCCGGCCGAGCGAGGGGATGGCGCAACCCGCGGCGCTGGCCACGAGGATACAGAAGATGGCGATGATCTTGAGCTTTAGCGCGCCCGCCTTGTCGTGCTCCTCCTCGCCGGCCTCGCACTCGCACTCGGCGCGGGCGAGCAAAGGGAGAGAGGAGACGAGGAGGAGGAGGCACAAGGCGGCGAGCTTGAGATTGGCAGCCATGGTTTTAGTCGGAGGGGTCGAAAGAATGGTGATCTACCGGAGACGACGTAGGCATGCATATATAGCACTGGATTGATCAGGGTATGAACTGGAAAATGAATTGAGAGATATCAATGTCAACATATATCATACATCATATAGTAGATCGCGTAAAGAGGAGCTTCGTAAGAAATGGTCAACATGGGCAAAACGATAACTACAAAAGTACAAGTCCAAACGAAAGATACATGTGACATTCACAGCGTCGAACCGCCTGACTGTCAATCTATATATGTCATGTGGAATGTGGTGCATAAAGTTGCATTCACCTGCATCCCACTTTTTCTTCGATATGCAATCACACTTTATCCTTCAACTATTATCATCAATGCACTTTCTCAGGTTGGTCTCGCACCATTTCTGTCTCCAAGATCCCTGCAGCAGTACACCATGCATGCAGAAAGCACCTGTCCGTCTCTCCTTCCACTTTGCACTTTTCTCTGGTAAGGGTTAATGATAGTTGTACGTCGACTTCGAGCATCTTTCAAACTCATGCTATAGCTACCTCTCTCTCTCTCTCTCTCTCTCTCTCTCTCTCTCTCTCTCTCTCTCTCTCTTTCTCTACCTGACACATGCATGAAGCAGGTCAAAGCCCCTCTCGCCGCAACCAATAACTCGCTGTCTCCAGTGACACGTAATATACTATAATAGTATATGGCATCAGACACACCTTCCCGAGATCTCATCTCGGATCGTTGAAGCAAAAAAGTAATATTGTTGAGATGTTGGGTGTCGACACCGTGAGCCATGGCATGACATAATACATGTGTTTTCACATTCTCATCACGGTTATCACAGGTTCACACCTATCAGCTCCAAGTCCTCGCCGTGCCATATATGCAGAGTTGGCATGCCAGGCACCAATATCAAACACAAGGTAGTAGTACAAAGAAGAAGACAATTGCAATTTATTTGCAGATGAGAAGGCATCTCCTCAACGGCATGAATTGTGTCGACACATGAGCAAGAGTGTCGTCACTCTCAAACCAGGCATAAGAACTATATAAAACCAGCAAAACATTGAAATGATCATAGGCTGTACCCTATAGCATAACAGTACTCAATTCACGCGGTGTCAACTCGATCGAGTTGCAAACTCGGTAGCACGTCTTGCTTGAGATATTTACGACTAATTATATTTCCAACCGTATATTTGTAAAAAAAGAAGTTGTATCTCGGATAAGTTTTAGAACTATCACAATTTTGGGGTAAGTCTTGATTGGACCACATTAGCGCTATGTGAACCGCATAGGAATCTACATGAAGTACATTGAGTATCGTATGGGAATTCAATATTCAAGCCATCTCTTTGACAATATCGAGTCCCGGATGAGCTAAAATGTCGCCTTTGTGGAACCATATATGAAAGACTAAAACAATATAATGATTGTAGGGTCAGCGCTAAGATAAGAGTACTCAATTCATCTTATGCTTTCATTTTATCCATTTTGAACCTGGCAACGCGTCTAACTTTAGTTTCTTTAAGAGATCTATTTTCAATCATGTATCCGAAACAAGGGGGCATGTTTGCTTTATTTCGAAAAAACATTCACCGTCTTGACCCGTTGGTGGTGGAAATCCTTGTCTGAACCACATTTGGCATCTAGACCTAGTATTGTTAGATTTGAAGCACATTTACCATTGGCTTAAATCCTTCAAAAGTTCATCAAAGACTAAAAAGGCATTGTATGTGCTTGAGTAGTCAATTCTTTGATGACAATTGATTGGCCTTCACATGCACAAAAAGTTGGCATTTGTGTTAGTAGATACAACAAATATATGACACGCAAGCAATATAACGAATTCATGATCACATGGTCAGCGTTATCCTAGGATTACTCAACTTGCCATCTTTCTTATTTGATCTAACTACAACTCGGTGGCATGTCATAATTTTTTGTGAATTATTTTTCTTCCAAGTATTTTTAAACAAAATAATGTGTTGATTCAATTTGACTTTTAAAAACTCACACATTACACAATGGGGCGCAAATACTGATTTGAAGGACACATAGCATCAGGGCCCCATGCTAATAGATTTCAACCTGGGCCACATCAAAATCATCTGAGGTACCATAGAGAATGAAACTAAATTGTATATTTTGAAGCATTTTATTTGACATGTTAGGTCTTAAAACAGAAATGTGTCATTATTACAATACATAGTTGCTAAGAAATAAAAACGTCATAAGGGCATCGCTAAGATAAGAAGGAAAATATGGTTACAGATACATGATTGAAAATATAATTCCTTGTTAGAGAAGCTAAATTTTTGGAGAGACATGTTTTAGCCATTGGGCTTCTCTTCTTGTTGGACTTAATGGATCATGACCTATGTTTCATAGTTAAAGTATGCTATTCAGTTTAGTGGTTGTAACACCCACAATGCGGCTATATCTCCCATGTGTCGGGGCACGACTTAGAGGCATAGCCGCATGGTAGGTTTGACGCAAGAGGGGTAATCTTAACACAATCCCATGTATTGAATAAGAAAGGGATAAAGAGTTGGCTTACAATCGCCACTTCACACATATAACAAGATAAACATACATCATCCAGAATACAATCAAGGTCCGACTACGGAACCAAAATAAAAGAAGACAACCCCAAATGCTAGATCCCCAATCGTCCCAACTGGGCTCCACTAATGATCAACAGGAAACGAAACAAAACAATGATCCACATCTTCATCAAGCTCCCACTCGAGCTTGGGTTGCGTCACCTGCACTGGTATCATCGGCACCTGCAACTATTTGGAAGTATCTGTGAGCCACGAGGACTCAGCAATCTCACACCCGCGAGATCAAGACTATTTAAGCTCATGGGTAGGATAGGGTAATCAGGTGGAGCTGCAGCAAGCACAAAGCATATATGGTAGCTAACATACGCAAATAAGAGCGCGAAGAGAAGCAACGCAACGGTCGTAAGCTAGAAGTGATCAAGAAGTGATCCTGAAACTACTTACGCACAATCATAACACAAGAACCATGTTCACTTCCCAGACTGCGCCGAGAAGAGACCATCACGGGTACACACGCGGTTGATGCATTTTAATTAAGCTAAGTGTCAAGTTCTCTACAACCAGATATTACCAAATTCCCATCTGCCACATAACCGCGGGCACGGCTCTCGAAAGTTTATACCCTGTAGGGGTGTCCCAACTTATCCCATCACAAGCTCTCACGGTCAACGAAGGATATTCCTTCTCTCAGAAAGACTCGATCAGTCTCGGAATCTCGGTTACAAGACATTTCGACAATGATAAAACAAGACCAGCAAAGCCGCCCGATGTGCCGACAAATCCCGATAGGAGTCGCACATATCTCGTTCTTAGGGCACACCGTCGGGTTGGCATAAACCCTGGTTGCCCAGGGGGCGCCAGACATCGCCAGGTTGGACCAACACTCAGAGGAGCACTGACCCGAGGGTTAAAATAAAGATGACCCTTGAGTCTGCAGAACCCAAGGGAAAAGGCTTAGGTGGCAAATGGTAAAACCAAGGTTGGGCCTTGCTGGAGGAGTTTTATTCAAAGCGAACTGTCAAGGGGTTCCCATAACACCCAACCGCGTGAGGAACGTAAAATCAAGGAACATAACACCGGTATGACGGAAACTAGAGCGGCAAGAGTGGAACAAAACACTAGGCATACGGCCGAGCCTTCCACCCTTTACCAAGTATATAGATGCATTAATTAAAATAAGAGATATTGTGATATCCCAACATATCCATGTTCCAACATGGAACAAACTTCATCTTCACCTGCAACTAGCAATGCTATAAGAGGGGCTGAGCAAAAGCGGTAACATAGCCAAACAACGGTTTGCTAGGAAAGGTGGGTTAGAGACTTGACATGGCAATATGGGAGGCATGATATAACAATTGGTAGGTAGCGCGACATAGCGATAGAGCGATCAACTAGCAAGCAAAGATAGAAGTGATTTCGAGGGTATGGTCATCTTGCCTGAGATCCCGCAAGGAAGAAGAACGAGTCCATGAAGAAGACAAACGGACGTAGTCGAATGAATCCTCACAACTCCAGAACGGGACCGAAGCTAACGAGAGAAGCTACCCGGAAAGAAGCAAGCAACATATTAAACAACCATCACATAAACATGGCCTGATGCACAACCAAGTATGATGCATGTCCGGTTTAATGAGGCATGGCATGGCAAAGTGCAACAAACAACACTACAAATTAAGTGGAGCTCAATATGCAACGAGTTGCATATTGACGGAACACCACATGACTTATTTAGTTCGATCTCGTTTATGTACCCAACAATATTAAATGTTGATTAACATGGCAAGATGTGAAGCATATGAAAACTACCTATCTAGACAAGTTTAAATGAGGCCGGATCTTGCCGGTGGTGGAACTTGGCATCGTTGTAGTCGATCTTGCCGGCCTTGACGTCCAACACAAAACAACACAAGGGGCCTCGGGATACCAACAGCAAGGAGGCGATGGTGGTAGTTGCGAGCTCCTGTGCAGGGGGAAGAAGAGGGCAGCCTCGTGGTCGTGCTGGTTTCTGACAGGGGCGACCCTAGTCGAGGCCAGGTGCAAAGGAGGGAGGCAGCCATGGCTCACAGGGGCCCGTCTTCTTGGTGGTACTCTGGTGAAGACGGCCGGAGCGACGGTGGTCGACGGGCACGACGCAGCTGGAGGGCGCCATGGCGCGCGCGGGAACGGGGTAGCAGAGAGGCGCAAAGGCGCTGGAGGAGGGCGCCGGCAGCGGAGAAGCTCCAGGGCGGCGGCTTGGTCATGGGGTCGAGATGCGGCTGCTCGCGTGCTCCAGCGCGAGCGGAACCAACAGCGAGGAGGAGAAAGGGAGCAGGGGCGCGCGACTGGGAAAGGCAGGCGGTGCTCATTGGAGGAGCACCGGACGGGGATCGGGAACCCCTCCTAGTCACACTGAGAGGTGAGGGAGGCGACGAGGAGCTGCAGAGGGGACGACCTTGGAGCACTGGTGCCCGGCAACGAGCATCAGGGAGGCAGGAGGCCTCAAGCGTCGGGCATCCACGAGCTCGAGTGCTGCTCAACAGCGGGAGGACAGAGAGGACGGAGCAAGGCGGCGACGACGCGAGACTTGAGGCGCAGGGGCGAGGCGAGCTCGAGCAGCTCCGGCGGGTAGCGCTCCTCGAAGGTCACCAGACGAAGCTGGACAACGGCAGTGGTGCTATGGAGCTTGGGCGAGCTCCTTCTCGTTCCTGGGAAGGAGAGAGAGAGAGAGAGGACCACCGTGAGAGAGAGAGAGAGGGAAAAATAGGAGGAGAGGAGCGGGATGAGGCCGGTCCTAGTCGTGGCCGCCGACGGCGGGGTCACCGGAGGGCGCCGCCTGCAGGGTCGGCGAGGCTCGGGCACGAGGGCTCCTGCTCCGTTGTTGTGGCACGGGGACGAGGAGGTAGGCGCTGGTTGAAGGGAGTGGTTGGAGCCATCAGTGCTTGGGGACGATTCCCTCGATCTGGATCGAGCGAGGCTGTGGGTGATTGGGTTGGCACAGAAATCAAGGAAGACATGATTTGATTTGGGTGGATGCGGTTGGACTGGTGGAAGAAACGAGGGAAGGAGAAACTGGCTGCGGGTTGGATCCCGATGAAGAGAGTGGCGACAGTGGGTGAGGGGATTTGGTGGATGGGACATGATAGGCTAGGGTTTGACTGTTTAAATAGGTAGGGCAGCTAGACTAGGGGCTAAAAGGACCCTCCGATTTAGATCGGACGCTCGAGATAAATAGGCTAGAGAGACCAAAAATAAAAACGGAGGTGTTTTGTAGATGTTTGGGGATGATCTAAGTCCAACGGTGACAACTTCCCAGGTTGGGTTCGGGACAACTTTCGGACGCGCACGCGAGGGGGTCGATGCACTGTGCAAGGAGGGATTTCAGGGCCTGGCGGTTGATAGCGGACTGTGTAGATGGTCTAGGGAGGAAAGAGAGGGAAAACCCGGCCACAGTCTTCGGAGACCGAAAACGTCCGACGTATGACCGACTATATTGCCGCTATAGTTATCCGTTGGGGCATCAAATGAACTCCGAACGCGATGAAATTTGATAGGCAGTCTACCTACACTATAACAAGACTGCATGCCAACTTCATCCCATTCTGAGAACATTTTCCGGTCACTTATAAAATAATATTTCGGATGTGCCGCGGGCGCGTGCAAGTGTGTCTGGGCTCAGAACGGACAGCGGACGGAACTGGGGAAACCCGGACGGATGCAAGTTTTGAAAACATGATGATGAAATGCACATGATGATATGACAAGATGCAACACGCAAGCGAATGACATGGCAACAATGCGCATAACTGGAAGACACCTGGCGCATCGGTCTTGGGGCGTCACAACACTCCACCACTACAAGAGGATCTTGTCCCGAGGTCTAGGATGGCACCGGGTAGAAACGGAAGAGGAAGAGAAGAGGTAGAACTAAGTTGCTTCTTGGCAAAAGAGTGAAACCACGAACCTTGAGAGATTGAACAAATTGAAAGAAAGAATACAAAGAAGATGATCAAAGTTAAAAAAACACTCCGTTAGAAAAGAGGAACAAGGAACATTACTAGAACCTTGTAGGTTGAAAGACATAAGAAAAAGAGTTGCAATGTACAGGAAGTACATGCAAGCACTCCGGATGAAACGAGATGTACAAGGAACGATAAAGATCAATTACGACAACGCTCCGGTTAGAAATGGAAGGCATAGAATATGAACTTGGCAAAAATGGGATGATGGATGAAGAGAGCAACATCACTATGCCTCCGGAACGAAAGAATAGAAGTTGAATTGTTGGCAAGGAAAGAATTGAGAAGAAAATGACATCTTCTGCCACAAATGAGCTGGGAAAACACCCTTCCAAGAAAATTATCACGGAGTTGTAGTAAAAACCAACAACGAAACGAATAAGCTTGTAGTGGGCTTATGGAAAACTACTCAAAATTGAGGCGAAATTCTGCCACTATGGAAACAATAGATTGGATTTATATCAACAAGGAGACGAGAAGCTTATTTCACCGAGAGGATAAATGAAGAACTTGGGTCATTTATGAGCACCATAATGGCAAAAATTCTTAGGGAAAGCTTTAGGTGAAATATAACCCAAGATAACTCCAATGAAGAGATTGATGGATTGAGAAGAGCTCATGAACGAATTGAAAATGATAGGTTTACAATATGTCATTCCGGACAACTTGTGAATCATGAAACTTGAAAGGGAAATTGTCAAGAGTGACATAACACCACCTTAAAAGATAAGAGAGAAAGAATTGCACTTCGGATGCCAGATGAAAAATGCTTGAACTCCTCAAAACAAAACATGTGTTGGGCACCATGTTTATTTTAGAGTATGGCTTCGCAGATCTTAACTCCGAGAGAAATCTTGAAGAACAATTGAAGAATGAAAAGAATCCTTGACAAACCACCATGTAGAACCTTCGTGAGAACTCCGGTAAAGAGAATGATCAAACAGAAAGAAAGCTGAAAAGAACTCCGGTAATAAAAGGATGATCAAAAAGAAAGAGAAGTTGAGAACACAAGGTGAAGCCTTGAGATGATTTAGATGGAGCTTCGCGATGAGATAAAGCGAAAAAACTTGGAACTCCAGAAAAGAAAGATGAACAAAAGAAATCAAGAATTTTGATGAACCTCCGGAATAAGGAGTTGAATATACTCGATGAAACAAGAATAAGAATTACATTATGCTTATCCTTCATCAATTAAATTGATGGGACACAATGGATTTGGCATACTACTCATTCTCATTGGAAAGGATCGAGGAAAGATATAGCGCAAACTTGAGAAGGTCTTTGGTGAACCACCGGTAGGATTGAAACAACGAATAAATTGATATGATAACCAAGGAAGAGAAATCTTGAACAAGCTACCTTAATAATTGAAAATGGAAGTAGCAAAGGCACAAATCACCGGTAAGAATTTGGAAAACGAATGAAGATACTTGAGGGGATTTAGATACATGAGAACGAAGAGATCATGAACTGATTAGAGGATATTTGAACTATGTGCCGGACGATAGAATTTGAGAATGAGAACTGAATGTTGAGAACGAATAAATCTTCTGAAATGATGGCCTCTGGAGAATCAAACTAAAAAGACTTCTGAATTGCTCCGGATGGGTAGGAAAAGAATTACTAACAAACGGAATAATTTGAGAATGATGATGAGAACCACCACCATGTTTATTGAGGCACTCCGGAACAATGAAGGATAGGAAGGTTGGACCAACGATGCAAGAATTTGAAAGATCTTGGAGAAAGACATATGACTGATGATAATTCATTTTTATGTCAACTTGGAGAAGAATTTGAGAGTAACTCCGGGAAAATAGAAGAGTCATGTAAGATCCTGGGAAAGACCTGTGGGTTAGGGCCCACTCAAAAGATACACCGTTGAACGATTGCTTAGGAAGAGATAATGCACCGGTTTATTTAAATGGTTTGAATGAGATAACAACCTCGAAATAGCTTGAACGGATTGAATGAGATAACATCTTCTGAGATATCTTTGCACTCCGGAACAAATGAATAGAGAGAGCCGAACAAATAAGAGGTGCACCAGCATGAGAGAACATTTGAAATAAGGAAAGGAATGTGATCAACACTGAAAGCTTGAATTTAGTCCACTGAAGAAGAAAAGAGTGAAGAATGATGAACTTGAAGCTCCGTTAGTATCTTCCTGAGAATCACCGGATAAGAACATTGACGGAAAAGAATGGAGAGACTTCACATCCATAAAATAAATACTTGATTAAGAAATATGAGTCCTTGAAGAAACAAGGGGTGGGAGGGCGGGAAAACAAAGGCAACTTGGGGACGGATGAAATGAGCAACGACCCACAATGCGACTATATCTGCCACGTGTTGGGGCACGACTTAGAGGCATAGCCGCATGGTAGGTTTGTCACAAGAGGGGTAATCTTCACACAATCCCATGTACTGAATAATAAAGGGATAAAGAGTTGGCTTACAATCGCCACTTCACACATATAACAAGATAAACATACATCATCCAGAATACAATCAAGGTCCGACTATGGAACCAAAATAAAAGAAGACAACCCCAAATGCCAGATCCCCGATCGTCCCAACTGGGCTCCACTACCGATCATTAGGAAAGGAAACAAAACAACGATCCACATCTTCATCAAGCTCCCACTCGATCTTGGGTTGCATCACCTACACTGGTACCATCGGCACCTGTAACTGTTTGGAAGTATCTGTGAGCCACGAGGACTCAGCAATCTCACACCGGTGAGATCAAGACTATTTAAGCTCATGGGTAGGATAGGGTAATGAGGTGGAGCTGCAGCAAGCACTAAGCATATATGGTGGCTAACATACGCAAATAAGAGCGAGAAGAGAAGCAATGCAATGGTCGTAAGCTAGAAGTGATCAAGAAGTGATCCCGAAACTACTTACGCACAACCATAACACAAGAACCGTGTTCACTTTCCGGACTCCGCCGAGAAGAGACCATCACGGCTACACACGCGGTTGATGCATTTTAATTAAGTTAAGTGTCAAGTTCTCTACAACCGAATATTAACAAATTCCCATCTGCCACATAACTGCGGGCACGGCTCTTGAAAGTTTATAACTTGCAGGGGTGTCCCAACTTAGCCCATCACAAGCTCTCACGGTCGACGAAGGATATTCCTTCTCCCGGAAAGACCCGATCAGTCTCGAAATCACGGTTACAAGACATTTCGACAATGGTAAAACAAGACCAGCAAAGCCGCATGATGTGCCGACAAATCCCGATAGGAGTCGCACGTATCTCGTTCTCAGGGCACACCGGATGGGCCAGATGTCGGGTTGGCATAAACCCTGGTTGCCCAGGGGGCGCCGGACATCGCCCAGGTTGGACCAACACTCAGAGGAGCACTGGCCCGGGGGTTAAAATAAAGATGACCCTTGAGTCTGCAGAACCCAAGGGAAAAGGCTTAGGTGGCAAATGGTAAAACCAAGGTTGGGCCTTGCTGGAGGAGTTTTATTCAAAGCGAACTGTCAAGGGGTTCCCATAACACCCAACCGTGCGAGGAATGCAAAATCAAGGAACATAATACCGGTATGACGGAAACTAGGGCGGCAAGAGTGGAACAAAACACCAGGCATAAGACCGAGCCTTCCACCCTTTACCATGTATATAGATGCATTAATTAAAATAAGAGATATTGTGATATCCCAACATATCCATGTTCCAACATGGAACAAACTTCATCTTCACCTGCAACTAGCAATGCTATAAGAGGGGCTGAGCAAAGCGGTAACATAGCCAAACAACAGTTTGCTAGGAAAGGTGGGTTAGAGACTTGACATGGCAATATGGGAGGCATGATATAACAAGTGGTAGGTAGCGCGACATAGTGATAGAGCGATCAACTAGCAAGCAAAGATAGAAGTGATTTCAAGGGTATGGTCATCTTGCTTGAGATCCCGCAAGGAAGAAGAACGAGCCCATGAAAAAGACAAACGGACGTAGTCGAACGAATCCTCACAACTCCGGAACGGAACCGAAGCTAACGAGAGAAGCAACCCGGAAAGAAGCAAGCAACATGAAAGTGCGTTATATCGACTAGAGGGGGGGGGTGAATAGGCGATTCTATGAAAGTCTTCAAAACATGGAAGTTATGAAGACAAACGATAGAAATAAACCTATTACCATGCAGTGGAAGGTAGACTACACTAGACAAGCCATAGTCAAGTATTCAATGAAGTGAAAGCACAATGACTTAATAGCAGCAATGTAGTAAGGATCAGGTAGGAAGATATTATGAAGCCATACAGAGCATGCAGTCACTCAGTGAAGACAAAAGATAGTGCGAACATACAATGACTTCACAAGGAGCAACAGTAAGTAAAGGGAAGGGAAGATGAAACCAGTGACTCGTTGAAGACAATGATTTGTTGGACCAGTTCCAGTTGCTATGACAACTGTACGTCTGGTTGGGGCGGCTAGGTATTTAAACCTTAGGACACACAGTCCCAGACACCCAGTCCTGAACACGCAGCTCAGGACACCCAGTCCTCACCGTATTCCCCTTGAGCTAAGGTCACACAGACCTCGCCCAATCACTCTGGTAAGTCTTCAAGGTAGACTCCCAAACCTTCACAGACTTCATTCACCGGCAATCCACAATGTCTCTTGGATGCTCAGAACGCGACGCCTAACCGGCTGGAGGATGCACAGTCCTCAAGTGTAATAAGTCTTCAGATCACACAGACAAGAAGACTTAAGTGATGCCCAATTCTCTCTGGCTCTGGGTGGTTAGGGATTTATCCTCGCAAGGAATTCTCTCTCAAAGGCTTCGAGGTGGGTTGCTCTCAAACGACAAAAGCCGTATTCTCAATCTGAGCAGCCAACCGTTTATGGTTGTGGGGGTGGGCTATTTATAGCCACTTGGCAACCCGACCTGATTTGTCTGAAATGACCCTGGGTCACTAAGGAACTGACACGTGTTCCAACGGTCATATTTCAAACTCACACGACAACTTTACTTGGGGTACAAGCAAAGCTGACTTGTCCGACTCTGGACAAGATTCGCTCTCATAGTCTTCACTCGAAGACATAGGTTTTTGGTTAGGCATCACTTCAGTCATTCTGACTGGTTCTCTTGGACCCCACTTGACAGTACGGTGGTTCCTATGACTCAACACAAAAGAAAAAGAACTACGAAAGATCTAAGTCTTCGAGCTCCATAGGCTTCATGTGGTGTCTTCTCTTGTCATAGTCTTCAATGTGAATATCTTCATATACCACCTTTGACTTCAATGTCTTCACACATTTTTAGGGGTCATCTCTGGTAGGAAAACCGAATCAATGAGGGACTTCTACCTGCGTTATCCTGCAATTCTCACAAACACATTAGTCCCTCAACTAGGTTTGTCATCAATACTCCAAAACCAACTAGGGGTGGCACTAGATGCACTTACAATCTCCCCCTTTTTGGTGATTGATGACAAACTAGTTGAAGTTTTCAACGGGGAATATAATCTGTGAAATTGTAAAGGATAAGGAATTGTCTTCATAAGTTGCAAGGGCTCCCCCTGAAGATGTGCATATAGGTAATTTGCTTTTGGAATGCAAATGCACATGGCAGGTTGTACTTGTGGAGATCCACTTCAACTTATGATGACAATCCACTATGCATGTGAAAGTATATGAAGATAATGACATGCATAATGGAAAATGGACGTCAATACTCCAAAACCAACTAGGGGTGGCACTAGATGCACTTACACAATATAGTAAACAACCATCACATAAACATGGCATGATGCACAACCAAGTATGATGCATGTCCGGTTTAATGAGGGATGGCATGGCAAAGTGCAACAAACAACACTACAAATTAAGTGGAGCTCAATATGCAACGAGTTGCATATTGACGGAACACCACATGACTTATTTAGTTCGATCTTGTTTATGTAGCCAACAATATTAAATGTTGATTAACATGGCAAGAGATGAAGCATATGAAAACTACCTATCTAGACAAGTTTAAATGAGGCCGGATCTTGTCGGTGGTGGAACTTGGCGTCATTGTAGTCGATCTTGCCGGCCTTGACGTCCAACACAAAAGAACACAAGGGGCCTTGGGATGCCAACAGCAAGGAGGCGATGGTGGTAGTTGCGAGCTCCTGTGCAGGGGGAAGGAGAGGGCAGCCTCGTGGTCGTGCTGGTTGCTGACAGGGGCGACTCCAGTCGAGGCTAGGTGCAAAGGAGGGAGGCGGCCATGGCGCACAGGGGCCCGGCTTCCTGGTGGTACTCTGGCAAAGACGGCTGATAACCCACAAGTATAGGGGACCGCAACAGTTTTCGATAAGTAAGAGTGTCGAACCCAACGAGGAGCTAAAGGCAGAACAAGTATTCCCTCAAGTTCTATCGACCACCGATACAACTCTACGCACGCTTGATGTTCGCTTTACCTAGAACAAGTATGAAACTAGAAGTACTTTGTAGGTGTTGTTGGATAGGTTTGCAAGATAATAAAGAGCAAGTAAATAAAAAGTAGGGGCTGCTGTAAGTAAAGAAGCAATAAAGTAAATATAGCGAGTGTGTAAAAGTGGTGGTAGGAGTTGTGAAATTGTCCCTAAGCAATTGACTACTTTACTAGACCGATAGCAAGTATTATGTGGGAGAGGCCACTTCTAGCATGCCATCCCTGACTTGGAATTCTATGCACTTATGATTGGAACTATTAGCAAGCATCCGCAACTACTAATGTTCATTAAGGTAAAACCCAACCATAACATTAAGATATATTGGTCCCCCTTCAATCCCATATGCATCAATTTCTATGCTAGGTTGAAGCTTCTGTCACTCTTGGCCTCCAATACAAAGTCCTATCAACATACAACTAACCCTATGGTGTGATCCACGCGCGTGTTCATATGATGGGCACCAAAGGACAGCAACATAACCACAAGAAAATAAAATCAATCATAGCAATTAATCAACCACACATAGGACAACGAAAATCTACTCAGACATCATAGGATGACAACGCATCATTGGATAATAATATGAAGCATAAAGCACCATGTTCAAGTAGAGGGTACAACGGGTTGCGGGAGAGTGGACCACTTTAGATAGAGGGGGAAGGTGATGGAGATGTTGGTGAAGATTGCGGAGGTGTTGGTGTAGATCGCGGTGATGATGATGATGGCCACGACAGCGTTCTGGCGCCACCGGAATAGAAGGGGAGAGGGGCCCCTTTGTATTCTTCTTCCTTGACCTCCTCCCTAGATGGGAGAAGGGTTTCCCCTCTGGTCCTTGGCCTCCATGGCATGGGAGGGGCGAGAGCCCCTCCGAGATTGGATCTGTCGCTCTGTCTCTCTCTGTTTTTGCGTTCTCAGATTCTGCCCTTTCACCGTTCTTATATTTCCGGAGATCCTTAACTCCGATTGGGCTGAAATTTTAACACGATCTCTATCTGGATATTAGATTTCTTGCGGCGAAAGAAGGGCATCAACCGCCTTACGAGGTGGCCACGAGGGTCAGGGGCGCCTGCCCCCTGCCTCGTGTGGATTTTTCTTCCCAAAAATCATATATATTCCAAAAAAAATCTCCGGCAGTTTTTATCCCGTTTGGACTCCGTTTGATATGGATGTTCTGCGAAACAAAAAACATGCAACAAACAAGAACTGGCACTGGGCACTGGATCAATATGTTAGTCCCAAAAATAGTATAAAAAGTTGCCAAAAGTATATGAAAGCTGTAGAATATTGGCATGGAACAATCAAAAATTATAGATATGACAGAGACGTATCAGCATCCCCAAGCTTAATTCCTACTCGTCCTCGAGTAGGTGAATGATAAAAAAGATAATTTTTGATGTGGAATGCTACCTAGCATAATCTTGATCATGTATCTAATCATGGCATGAATATTAAGATACGAGTGATTCAAAGCAATAATCTATCATTTGACATAAAAACAATAATACTTCAAGCCCACTAATAAAGCAATCATGTCTTTTCAAAATAACAAGGCCAAAGAAAGTTATCCCTACAAAATCATATAGTGTGGCTATGCTCCATCTTCACCACACAAAATATTCACATCATGCGCAACCCCGATGACAAGCCGAGCAATTGGTTCATACTTTTTAACGCACTTCGGCATTTTCAACCCTCACGCAATACATGAGCGTGAGCCGTGGATATAGCACTATAGGTGGAATAGCATGGTGGTTGTGGAGGAGACAAAAAGAAGAAGATAGTCTCACATCAACTAGGCGTATCAATGGGGTATGGAGATGCCCATCAATAGATATCAATGTGAGTGAGTAGGGATTGCCATGCAATGGATGCACTAGAGCTATAAGTGTATGAAAGCTCAGACTAAAAACTAAGTGGGTGTGCATCCAACTTGCTTGCCCATGAAGACCTCAGGCGTTTGAGGAAGCCCATCATCGGAATATACAAGCCAAGTTCTATAATGAAAATATCCCACTAGTATATGAAAGTGATAACTCAAGAGACTCTCTATATGAAGAACATGGTGCTACTTTGAAGCACAAGTGTGGTAAAAGGATAGTAACATTGCCCCTTCTCTCTTTTTCTCTCTCTTTTTTTAATTTTTTTGGGGGCCTTCTCTTTTTTGGCCTTTCTCTCTTTTATTATTATTTTTTTATTTTTTTCGTCCGGAGTCTCATCCCAACTTGTGGGGGAATCATAGTCTCCATTATCCTTACCTCACTGGGGCAATGCTCTAATAATGATGATCATCACACTTTTATTTACTTACAACTCAATATTACAACTCGATGTCTAGAACAAAGATATGACTCTACATGAATGCCTCCGACGGTGTACCGGGATGTGCAATGATCTAGCGTAGCAATGACATCAAGAAACAGACAAGCCATGAAAACATCATGCTAGCTATCTTACGATCATGCAAAGCAATATGACAATGAATGCTCAAGTCATGTATATGATGATGATGGAAGTTGCATGGCAATATATCTCGGAATGGCTATGGAAATGCCATGATAGGTAGGTATGGTGGCTGTTTTGAGGAAGGTATATGGTGGGTTTATGGTACCGGCAAAAGTTGCGCGGTACTAGAGAGGCTAGCAATGGTGGAAGGGTGAGAGTGCGTATAATCCATGGACTCAACATTAGTCATAAAGAACTCACATACTCATTGCAAAAGTTTATTAGCCCTCGAAGCAAAGTACTACTACACATGCCCCTAGGGGGATAGATTGGTAGGAAAAGACCATCGCTCGTCCCCGACCGCCACTCATAAGGAAGACAATCAATAAATACCTCACGCTCCGACTTCGTTACATAACGGTTCACCATACGTGCATGCTACGGGAATCACAAACCTCAACACAAGTATTTCTAATAATACACAACTACCCACTAGCATGACTCTAATATCACCATATTTATATCGCAAAACTATTGCAAGGAATCAAACATATCATGTTTAGTGATCTACAAGTTTTATGTAGGATTTTATGACTAACCATGTGAATGACCAGTTCCTGTCATCTCTCTAAATAGATATAAGTGAATCAAGAGAGTTTAAATCTTTCTACAAAAGATATGCCCACACTCTAACAAATATAAGTGAAGCAAAAGAGCATTCTACAAATGGTGGTTTTCTATGTAAAGAGAAATAGGCAATCCAAACTTCAAATGATATAAGTGAAGCACATGAAGCATTCTATAAAGCCATACTCAAAAGATATAAGTGAAGTGTAATGAGAATTCTATAAATCAACTAAGGACTAACTCATACCAGCATGGTGCATAAAAGAAAAATGAAAACTAAATGCAAAAGACGCTCCAAGATTTGCACATATCGCATGAACGAAACGAATCCGAAAACATACCGATACTTGTTGAAGAAAGAGGGGATGCCTTCCGGGGCATCCCCAAACTTAGATGTTTGAGTATCCTTGAATATTTACTTGGGGTGCCTCGGGCATCCCCAAGCTTGAGCTCTTGCCTCTCTTCCTTCTTCTCACATCAAGACCTTCTCGATCATCGAGCACTTCATCCACACAAAACATCAACAGAAAACTCGGTAAGATCCGTTAGTATAATAAAGCAAATCACTACTCTAAGTACTGTTGCAAACCAATTCATATTTTGTTTTTGCATTGTGTCTAATGTAATATAACTTTTCCATGGCTTAATCCACTGATATAAATCGTTAGTTTCATCAAAACAAGGAAACTATGCATCAAAAACAGAATCTGTCTAAAACAGAACAGTCTGTAATAATCTGAACATTCACCATACTTATGATACATGAAAAATTCTTCCAAAATTAGGAAAAATAAAAAATTTGCATAGAAAGACAGTGAGAAAAGAATCAGAACCATTTGACATTCCAGCTAAAAATGTAAAATCGCGCACTACAGCCAAAGTTTCTGTCCTGCACCGTACAAACCATCAAGCAAATGTAAACATCCTAAAGGCAAACCTTGGCACATTATTTTTATTATACAATGGAATTGTAAAAGGGGATAATTATTTTTGTTGAAAAGTTTCTGTAATCAAGATTCACAAAGTTTCCGTGAGCATGAACAAAGTTCAAGGCTAGCTCCCACTTCAACAATGCTTGTCTTTCTCACTTTCGCTTTTCTTTTTGAAATAGTTGTGGGTTCCCCTCTTTATTTTTGTTGTTTTTAAACTATATGAAAGCACTCAATAGAAATAAATGACTCTCTAAAACTTCCGGGTTGTCTCCCTGGCAGCGCTTTCTTTAAAGCCATTAAGCTAGGCGTAAAGTGCTCAAGTAGTGAATCCACCCGGATCCCAAGGTATATCAAAGTCAATTTTAATTAACAATGATTTGTAGTTTAGTAGTGAGCACAAAGTAACATATATCATGTAACAACGAAGTCTAACCCTCTTCCTATGCATCGGCATGTCATAAAAGAACAATTTATGCACACGAAGTAAAGGCCAATGCATAGTATAAACAGTTTCTTGCAATTTTATCGTGTGGGAAACATAGAGAGGTGGAGATATAGTTCCTCTCTCATAATAATTGCAAGTAGGAGCAGCAAGCACATGCATATTATATCTATCAAAATCATCATGTGTAGTAGTAAAAGGCAACCCATCAATATAATCCTTAATAAGCACAAACTTCTTTGATATAGTGTAGTTTGGAGAATTCAAAAAGATAATAGGACTATCATGTGTGGGTGCAATAGCAACAATTTCATGTTTAACATAAGGGACTATAGTAAGTTCATCTCCATAAACATAATTCATATTGGCATCTTGGCCACAAGCATAGCAAGCATCATCAAAAGGGATATTTCAAAAGAATCAACGGGATCATAGCATTCATCCTTCAGTAAGCACGAAGGGAAATTAAACAATGTATGAGTTGAAGAGTTACTCTCATTAGAAGGTGGGCACGGGTGATCAATCCGCTCTTCCTCCTTTTGTTCTTCGCTCTCCTCCTCATCTTTTTCATCCAATGAGCTCACAGTTTCATCAATTTCTTCTTCCATAGATTCCTGCAAAATATTAGTCTCTTCTGGGACAGCGGAGACTTTCTCAATAAACGCATCAATATCGGAATTGTATTCATAATTCTCATAACAATATTTAAGGATAGCTAAATTTTCAGGTCTGTAGACAGCATCATAAAGATTTTCATATTCTTTGAACATAGATTCAATTTCATAAGCACCCATAAAAGCAACAAATTCTTCTATTTGTTCCACATCATAATAGTCATATATACCTCTAGCATAAGAAGCCAAAGTTTCATTATCATTTAATTTGCATGAAAAGGGAAGGTGTGGAGCCTTCATCCTAGAGCAACAAGTATAATCATATCTCAAGCATACTTGCCTAGCATACCACTTCAACATATAAATTTGATCCCATAATAGTTTCCCTTTTTGAGTCAAGCGATAAACCCTAAAGTATTCACGTTGATCAAACGTGTCTCCCATAACATAATTGAATGGGGTTTTCTCAGGATTATCATAGTACATAATATCTATTACATAACGAGCATCAAGGGTTTTAGGAGGTTCCTCATCTCCATGAGCAGCAAGTACACCTAATTTTTTGGTATTTTGTGTTCCATATCCATAACTAAAGATAAAGAACAACTAACAGCATCAAATAAAAATTACTTAGTGATAAAGCAAACAAGCACCCACGAGAATATTCACCCCACGCTATTGCTCCTCGGCAACGGCGCCAGAAAAAGGTCTTGATAACCCACAAGTATAGGGGATCACAACAGTTTTCGATAAGCAAGAGTGTCAAACCCAACGAGGAGCTAAAGGCAGAACAAATATTCCCTCAAGTTCTATCGACCACCGATACAACTCTACACACGCTTGATGTTCGCTTTACCTAGAACAAGTATGAAACTAGAAGTACTTTGTAGGTGTTGTTGGGTAGGTTTGCAAGATAATAAAGAGCAAGTAAATAAAAATTAGGGGTTGTTGTAAGTAAAGAAGCAATAAAGTAAATATAGCAAGTGTGTAAAAGTGGTGGTAGGAGTTGTGAAATTGTCCCTAAGCAATTGACTACTTTACTAGACCGATAGCAAGTATTATGTGGGAGAGGCCATTGCTAGCATGTCATCCCTGACTTGGAATTCTATGCACTTATGATTGGAACTATTAGCAAGCATCCGCAACTACTAATGTTCATTAAGGTAAAACCCAACCATAGCACTAAGATATATTGGTCCCCCTTCAATCCCGTATGCATCAATTTCTATGCTAGGTTGAAGCTTCTGTCACTCTTGCCCTCCAATACATAGTCCTATCAACATACAACTAACCCTATGGTGTGATCCACGCGCATGTTCATATGATGGGCACCAAAGGACAGCAACATAACCACAAGCAAATTAAATCAATCATAGCAATTCATCAACCACCGATAGGACAATGAAAATCTACTCAGACATCATAGGATGGAACCACATCATTGGATAATAATATGAAGCATAAAGGACCATGTTCAAGTAGAGGGTACAGCGGGTTGCAGGAGAGTGGACCACTGTAGATAGAGGGGGAAGGTGATGGAGATGTTGGTGAAGATGGCGGAGGTGTTGGTGTAGATCGCGGTGATGATGATGATGGCCACAACAGCGTTTCGGCGCCACCGAAAGAGAAGGGGGGAGGGGGGCCCTTCACCTTCTTCTTCCTTGACCTCCTCCCTAGATGGGAGAAGGGTTTCCCCTCTGGTCCTTGGCCTCCATGGCATGGGAGGGGCGAGAGCCCCTCCGTGATTGGATTTGTCTCTCTGTCTCTCTCTATTTCTGCGTTCTCAGATTCTGCCCTTTCACAGTTTCTTATATTCCCGGAGATCCGTAACTCCGATTGGGCTGAAATTTTAACACGATCTCTATCCGGATATTACCTTTCTTGCGGTGAAAGAAGGGCATCAACCGCCTTATGGGGTGGCCACGAGGGTCAGGGGCGCGCCCCCCAGCCTCGTGCCCCCCTCGGGCACCGTCTCGCGTGGATTTTTCTTCCCAAAAATCATATATATTCCAAAAAAAATCTCTGTCAGTTTTTATCCCGTTTGGACTCCGTTTGATATGGATATTCTGTGAAACAAAAAACATGCAACAAACAGGAACTGGCACTGGGCACTGGATCAATATGTTAGTCCCAAAAATAGTATAAAAAGTTACCAAAAGTATATGAAAGTTGTAGAATATTGGCATGGAACAATCAAAAATTATAGATACGACGGAGAGGTATCAACGGCCGGAGCGGTGGTGGTCGACGGGCGCGACGCAGCTAGAGGTCGCCACGGCGCACGCGGGAACAGGGTAGCAAAGAGGCGCGGAGGCGCTGGAGGAGGGCGCTGGCAGCGGAGAAGCTCCAGGGTGGCGGCTTGGTTGTGGGGTCGAGCTGCGGCTGCTCGCATGCTCCGGCGCGAGCGGAACCAACAACGAGGAGGAGAAAGGGAGCCGGGGCACGCGACTGGGAAAGGCAGGCGATGCTCGTTGGAGGAGCTCAGGACGGGGATCGGGAACCCCTCCTAGTCGCGCTGAGAGGTGAGGGAGGCGACGAGGAGCTGCAGAGGGGCCGGCCTTGGAGCACTAGTGCTCGGCGACGAACATCAGGGAGGCAGGAGGCCTCAAGCGTCGGGCATCCACGAGCTCGGGTGCTGCTTGGACTTGAGGTGCAGGGGCTAGGCGAGCTCGAGCTGCTCCGGCGGGTAACGCTGCTCGGAGGTCACCAGACGAAGTAGGACGACGGCGGTGGCGCCATGGAGCTTGGGCGAGCTCCTTCTCGTTCCTGGGAAGGAGAGAGAGAGAGAGGACCACCGTATGTGTGAGAGAGGGAGAGAGAGAGAGAGGGAAAAACATGAGGAGAGGAGCGGGATGAGGCTGGTCCTGGTCGTGGCCGCCGGCGGCGGGGTCACCGGAGGGCGCGACCTGCAGGGTCGGCGAGGCTCGGGCACGAGGGCTCCTGCTGCGTTGTTGCGGCACGGGGACGAGGAGGTAGGCGCTGGTTGGAACCATCGGTGCTTGGGGACGATTCCCTCGATCTAGATCGAGCGAGGCTGTGGGTGATTGGGTTGGCACAAGGAAGACAGGATTTGATTTGGGTGGATGTGGTTGGACTGGTGGAAGAAACGAGGGAGGGAGAAATTGGCTGCGGGTTGGATCCTGATGTAGAGAGTGGCGGCGGCGGGTGAGGGGATTTGGTGGATGGGACATGATAGGCTAGGGTTTGACTGTTTAAATAGGTAGGGTGGCTATACTAGGGGCTAAAAGGACCCTTCGATTTAGATCGGACGCTCGAGATAAATAGCCTAGGGAGCCCAAAAATAAAAACGGAGATGTTTTGTAGATGTTTGGGGATGATCTGAGTCCAGCGGTGACAACTCACCAGGTCGGGTTCGGGGCAGCTTTCGGACGCGCACGCGAGGGGGTCGATGCACTGTGCAAGGAGGGGTTTCGGGGCCTGGCGGTTGATAGCGGACTGTGTAGATGGTCTAGGGAGGAAAGAGAGGGAAAACCCGGCCACAGTCTTCGGAGACCGAAAACGTCCGACGTATGACCGGCTATATTGTCGCTATAGTTATCCGTTGGGGCATCAAATGAACTCCGAACGCGATGAAATTTGATAGGCAGTCTACCTGCACTATAACAAGACTGCACGCCAACTTTCATCCCATTCCGAGAACATTTTCCAGCCACTTATAAAATAATATTTCGGACATGCCGCGGACGCGTGCAAGTGTGTCTGGGCTCAGAACGGACAACGGAGGAACTGGGGAAACCCGGACGGATGCAAGTTTTGAAAACATGATGATGCAATGCACATGATGATATGACAAGATGCAACATGCAAGCGAATGACATGGCAACAACGCGCATAACTGGAAGACACCTGGCGCATCGGTCTCGGGGCATCACAGTGGTCAAGACTCGTGGATCCCTTCACTCCAACCCGAGGCTTTATGCAAGGTGAGACTCTCTCGCCTTACCTATTTTTTGTCAATTGTTGCTTTGTCTATTCTACTGAATGATGCTATAGCCAAGGGGTCTACGTGACTTCAAAACTACTAGGAAAGTGTCGAGGGTATCTCATTTGTTCTTTGCATGTGACAGTTTATTCTTCTGTAAAGCCTCCTTGGTCAAGCCTTGCTTATTAAGCAATTTCTGGCAAGGCATAAGTAGGGTAGGGCTAGCAGTTGAGCCCTCACAAGTGTTTGATCTTGTTAGGTAATAAAATGCAGCATTGAGGATCATGTTTCAGTTATGGTTATTCTCGAGGTAGCTGCTAATAACTTTGATGATAAATATTTTTGCCTCCCCATTCCTGAGGGGCGTATGAAAGTGGGCACATTTTAGTTTATTAAAGACAATTTTTTTTAAATGAGGGGCTGATTGGACTGAGAAATATTTCTTTGGTGCGGGCGAGGAAACCTTGACTAAATTGGTGCTTCATGTGTTAGTGTTACCAACCTATGCTATGGGGGTGATCAAATTTCTAGTGAGTCTCTGTGATGACTTAGCTCATATTATTCGAGACTTTTTGTGGGGGTGAGAATGAGCGAAAGAAGGTGCATGTGTTTGATTCGAATAAAGCAACCAAATCTTAAAGGACATGGAGGTATGGGATTTTTGAAATTCTGTTTTTTATTTAAGCTCTTTTGGATAGATGTGGTTGGCATCTGTTTGATAATCCGAAGCCTCTGTGCGTTGTTGATGAAGGGTAAATATGTTTCTAATAGTCATCCTCTTGATATTATTTCCACTAGGCAAAACATCATGCATGGTTTCTACCTTTTGAAGAAATGAGTCATTTCGTGGGTTTATGATGGTTGACGTGTTAATATTTCGAGAGTTAATTGGCTTCCTCATACATCTAGCCTCAAAGTTTCAGGTAAAAGGAACATGAGTAGATTGGAATCGGTACATGAGCTTCTTATACATGATATGAGGATGTGGTGAAACATACTTTCTTTCATCCTGATGCGGGGGAAATTATCAACCTTCGCATCCATTCATCACTCGGAAAGCTTTCATTGTGTGGCATCATGAAAGGAATCATTGTTTTTCTATCTGGAATGCTTACAAGCTGGCTTTGTGCCTTTAAAATGGAATGTGATAATTCGAGCTAACATAGTGGGGGCAAATAATAGAAGCTGGACCTTATGGAATCTTTTGTGGAACACTAAGGTGCCTCTGAAGGTTAAGTCTTTGCTTGTTGTGCGGCAATTAGGAGGGTTGCAATGTAGAAGACAGGAAAAAGGCATCATAAAATTAATTGCACCACGCGTGATATTTGTGGTTCCGAAGAGAGAGATGTGTTTCATGCCTTAGTCATATGTACAAGGTGTGTTTGCTGAAACTCGCTATGTGGGATATTTGGGAGCTGCCGCATGTGAGGATTTATTTATTAGATCAGGTCCTGACTTGTTGCTTTTAGTACTGGCTAATGTGGATGGGTCGTTTCTAGAGAGTATGTCATCTTCGTAATTATGTTCTTTTTGTTGATAGTAAGGCTTTATTTTGGTTTCTGTGAATTTTTCCGCCAAATACTAGAATTATTTTGCGGGAGCCTCTCGGACTATTATTTCTTGTTACTGTGTAGGCAAGGCTCCTATGTCTTTGTGGCTGTCCTGTGATCGTAAGGGCACGACTCCTATGATTTCGTGTCCTAGTGGCACATCTTCACTGCTCGGCCTCGCCCAATGGGTTCTCTCGGCGTGCGAGTCTATTAAGATTAGTGTGCATGGCAGCTTCTTTGTTGAGAATGGTGCAATGAGTCTGCGAATTCTGGTTCTTGGCTCCATGGGGCGAGGTTATTTTAATAATCCTAGGATTTTCTCCCTATTTGTCATAGTGTGAAGGAATCAGAGCTTCATTTGGGTATTGCAAGTTTATACATGGTCGTTTCTGTGCACCAACCGATCATTTTGACGACTGGATCATGATGCACGATCCCTGGGTATGGACGGGGACGACGAACTCGGTTCAGCAACCGTAGGGTTGGCCAGGCCAGCGACACAGTGTCCCCCAACCATGGGGGAACATCACCAATTTTGAAGTACAATACATGTATATTTAATAGATCTACTTGTAAACTGGCTAGGACTCTACCTTGTAAATCGACTATGACTCTTGTAATCCTAGCCCTGATGTACCTATATAAGGGAAGGTATGGGGCCTCTGATCAGTACCTTCTCATATACCTTACATTCTACGTTAACATGCCTCTGGGAATTCCCTTTCTACACACCACAAACCCTAGCTCATACAAGGCTAAGATCAATCAACCTCATGAACAAAGTAGGACTAGAGTATTACCTCCACACTGAGGACCCGAACTTGCATCCATAGCTAAAATATGATGAATTGGTTGTTCTGCTTTTCAGTTGTAATTTTCTTTGTCTCGCAAGCATATTATACGGATTCTACCCAAAAATAAATCCAGACACTAAGATAAATGAGCATGTTGTCGGTGTACAAAAATTGGGGCGCTCCTTTTTACCCCTTTACTTGTGCATGGGCAGTCAGAGCCACGCGCTGCAGCCACACCTAGCAGGGCAGAGGAGGGAACCCAGAGAGAAGCCGAAGCACAAGACAACCAAGGCAACTCCAAGACCAGAAGCATAGAAGGGCAAGAGGGCGATGTGGACTCCCTCGGCAAGATCCTTGCCGAGGCGTCCCTCCCCCCCCCCCCCCCCCCCCCCCCCGCGCAGCCCCGGCAAGAGCCTTGCCGGGGCAACTTGCCCAACGCCAGCAGAGTGGGCCACCCTTGAGCCCAAAGGTTACGAATGTCATCAACAAATACGTTGGGACCAGGGCTCGGGAGGCACCTCCATTGTTGCATGCAGATCTTTGTCAAGATCATAAACATATGAGTGCAGATGAGGACCAGAAGACGGCGACCCTCGGCAGGATCCTAGCCGAGGAAATCCACAAGACCCCCGGCAAGACTCTTGCCGGGGATGACAGCAACGCCACGGAAAAGACCCTTGCCGGGCCCCCGGCAAGGCCCTTTGATACGTCTCCAACGTCTCTATAATTTTTTATTGCTCCATGCTATATTATCTTCTGTTTTGGACATTATTGGGCTTTATTATACACTTTTATATTATTTTTGGGACTAACCTACTAACCGGAGGCCCAGCCCAGAATTGTTGTTTTTTTGCCTATTTTAGGGTTTCGAAGAAAAGGAATATCAAACGAAGTCCAGGAATGAAACCTTCGGGAACGTGATTTTTGGGACGAACAAGATCCAGGAGACTTGGACCCAACATCAAGCAACCAACAGGAAAGCCACGAGGTAGGGGGCGCGCCTACCTCCCCCCCCCCAGGCGCGCCCTCCACCCTCGTGGGCCCTCTGTTGCTCCACCTACATACTCCTTCCTCCTATATATACCTACGTACCCCCAAACAATTAGATACGGAGCCAAAACCCTAATTCCACCGCCGTAACTTTCTGTATCCATGAGATCCCATCTTGGGTCCTGTTCCGGAGCTCCGCCGGAGGGGGCATCAATCACGGAGGGCTTCTACATCAACACCATAGACTCTCCGATGAAGTGTGAGTAGTTTACCTCAGACCTTCGGGTCCATAGTTATTAGCTAGATGGCTTCTCTCTTTTTGGATCTCAATACAAAGTTCTCCCCCTCTCTCGTGGAGATCTATTCGATGTAATCTTCTTTTGCGGTGTATTTGTTGAGACCGATGAATTGTGGGTTTATGATCAAGTTTATCTATGAACAATATTTGAATCTTCTTTGAATTCTTTTATGTATGATTGGTCATCTTTGCAAGTCTCTTTGAATTATCAGTTTGGTTTGGACTACTAGATTGATCTTTCTTGCAATGGGAGAAGTGCTTAGCTTTGGGTTCAATCTTGCGGTGTCCTTTCCCAGTGACAGTAGGGGCAGCAAGGCACGTATTGTATTGTTGCCATCGAGGATAACAAGATGGTTTTTTTATCATATTGCATGAATTTATCCCTCTACATCATGTCATCTTGCTTAAGGCGTTACTCTGTTCTTATGAACTTAATACTCTAGATGCATGCTGGATAGCGGTCGATGTGTGGAGTAATAGTAGTAGATGCAGTAAGGAGTCGGTCTACTTGTCTTGGACGTGATGCCTATATACATGATCATACCTAGATATTCTCATAACTATGCTCAATTCTGTCAATTGCTCAACAGTAATTTGTTCACCCACCGTAAAATACTTATGCTCTTGAGAGAAGCCACTAGTGAAACCTATGGCCCCCGAGTCTATCTTCATCATATTAATCTTCCAACACTTAGTTATTTCCTTTGCTTTTATTTTACTTTGCATCTTTATCATAAAAATACCAAAAATATTATCTTATCATATCTATCAGATCTCACTCTCGTAAGTGACCGTGTAGGGATTGACAACCCCTTATCGCGTTGGTTGGGAGGATTTATTTGTTTTGTGTAGGTACAAGGGACTCACGCGTATCCTCCTACTGGATTGATACCTTGGTTCTCAAAAACTGAGGGAAATGCTTATGCTACTTTGCTGCATCACCCTTTCTGCTTCAAGGGAAAACCAACGCAGTGCTCAGGAGGTAGCAAGAGGGATTTCTGGTGCCGTTGTCGGGGAAGTTCACGCAAGTCAAGATTTGACTCCCGACAACGAGCAATTTTTGGCGCCATTGCCGGGGAGGTCTACGCAAAACTCAACATACCAAGTACCCATCACAAACCCTTATCTCCCGCATTACATTATTTGTCATTTGCCTCTCATTTTTCTCTCCCCCACTTCACCCTTGTCATTTTATTCGCCCTCTCTCTCTCTATCCTCCCTCTCTTTCTCTATTTGCCTTTTGTTTGCCCGTTCCTCGTTTGCTTGTGTGTTGGATTTTATTAGCACTCTCATTGCTCCTCTTACCGATGCTGAATCTTGTGAAATTAATGTTGCCTTGCTGAATCCTGTCATGAAAGATCCGTTTTTCGGCCTTCCTAATGAAGATGCCGCTACCCATCTAAATAGCTTCGTTGATTTGTGTGATATGAAAAAGAAGAAAGATGTGGACAATGATATTGTTAAATTGGAGCTATTTTCTTTTTTGCTTAGAGATCGTGCTAAACCTTAGTTTTTGTCTTTGCCTAAAAATAGTATTGATTCTTGGAATAATTGCAAAGATGCTTTTATCTCTAAGTATTTTCCTCCCGCTAAGATCATCTCTCTTAGAAACGATATTATGAATTTTAAGCAACTTGATCATGAACATGTTGCACAAGCTTGGGAGAGGATGAAATTAATGATACGTAATTGCCCAACACATGTTTTGAATTTGTGGATGATTATACAAAAATTTTATGCCGGATTGAATTTTTCTTCTAGAAATCTTTTAGATTCGGCCGTGGGAGGCACTTTTATGGAAATCACTTTAGGAGAAGCTACTAAACTCCTAGATAATATTATGGTTAATTATTCTCAATGGCACACTGAAAGATCTACTAATAAAAAAGTGCATGCGATAGAAGAAATTAATGTTTTGAGTGGAAAGTTGGATGAACTTATGAAATTATTTCTACTAAGAGTGTTTCTTCTGATCCTAATGATATTTCTTTGTCTACTTTGATTGAGAATAATAATGAATCTATGTATGTGAATTTTGTTGGTAGGAATAATTTTGGTAACATCGCATAGAGAGGAAACTTTAATCCTAGGCCTTATCCTAGTAATTCCTCTAATAATTGTGGTAATTCCTACAACTATTCTTATGGAAATTTTAATAAGATGCCCTCTGAATTTGAGACTAGTGTTAAGGAATTTATGAATTCTCAAAAGAATTTCAATGCTTTGCTTGAAGAGAATTTGCTTAAAGTTGATGATTTGGCTAGGAACGTTGATAGAATTTCTCTTGATGTTGATTCTTTAAAACATAGATCTATTCCTCCTAAGCATGATATCAATGAGTCTCTCAAAGCCATGAGAACTTCCGTTAATGAGTGCAAAGAAAGAACAGCTAGGATGCGTGCTAAGAAAGATTCCTTTATAAGAGCGTGTTCTTCTAGTTTCTATGATAATAAAGATGAATATCTAAAAGTTATTGATGTGTCCCCTATTAAATCTTTGTTTTACAATATGAATCTTGATCTTGATGCTAAAATTGATAAAAGTGGGATTAAGGAGATCAAGACTCTAGATGTTAATGAACCTACTATTTTGGGTTTCAAGGAATTTAATTATGATAATTGCTCTTTGATAGATTGTATTTCCTTGTTGCAATCCGTGCTAAATTTTCCCCATGCTTATAGTCAAAATAAAGCTTTTACCAAACATATCATTGATGCTTTGATGCAATCTTATGAAGGAAAACTTGAGTTGGCAGTTTCTATCCCTAGAAAATTTATGATGAGTGCGAACCAACTATTAAAATTAAAATTAAAGATCATGAATGCTATGCTTTGTGTGATTTGGGTGCTAGTGTTTCCACGATTCCAAAGACTTTTTGTGATTTGTTAGGTTTCCATGATTTTGATGATTGCTCTTTAAACTTGCACCTTGCGGATTCCACTATTAAGAAAACCTATGGGAAGAATTAATGATGTTCTTATTGTTGCAAATAGGAACTTTGTGGCCGTAGATTTTATTGTTCTTGACATAGATTGCAATCCTTCATGTCCTATTATTCTTGGTAGACCTTTCCTTAGAACAATTGGTGCAATTATTGATATGAAGGAAGGGAATATTAGATTCCAATTTCCATTAAGGAAAGGCATGGAACACTTTCCTAGAAAGAAAATTAAATTACCTTATGAATTTATTATGAGAGCCACTTATGGATTGCCTACCAAAGATGACAATACCTAGATCTATCCTTGCTTTTTATGCCTAGCTAGGGGCATTAAACGATAACGCTTGTTGGGAGGCATCCCAATTTTATTTTTATTCCTTGCCTTTTGCTCCTGTTTAGTAATAAATAATTTATCTACCCTCTGTTTTGGTTGTGTTTTTTGTGTTTAATTAGTGTTTGTGCCAAGTAGAACCGTTGGGAAGACTTGGGGAAAGTCTTGTTAATCTTGTTGTAAAAAACAGAAACTTTAGCGCTCACGAGAACTGCTGCCATTTTTATCTGGAAATTGCTATTTACTTAATTATTTTTGCAGATGATTAATAGATAAATTCCTCACGTTCAGCAATATATTTTAGAATTTTTGGGGTTCCAGATCTTGCGCTAGCTACAGATTATTACAGACTGTTCTGTTTTTGACAGATTCTGTTTTTCGTGTGTTGATTGCTTATTTTGATGAATCTATGGCTAGTAAAATAGTTTATAAACCATAGAGAAGTTATAATAAATTAAGTTTAACACCAATATAAATAAATAATGGGTTCATTACAGTACCTTGAAGTGGTGTTTTGTTTTCTTTCACTAACGGAGCTCATGAGATTTTCTACTTTAAGTTTTGTGTTGTGAAGTTTTCAAGTTTTGGGTAAGGATTTGATGGATTATGGAACACGGAGTGGAAAGATCCTAAGCTTGGGGATGCCCATGGCACCCCCAAGATAATCTAAGGACACCAAAAAGCCAAAGCTTGGGGATGCCCCGGAAGGCATCCCCTCTTTCGTCTACTTCCATCGGTAACTTTACTTGGAGCTATATTTTTATTCACCACATGATATGTGTTCTGCTTGGAGTGTCTTGTATGATTTGAGTCTTTGCTTCTTAGTTTACCACAATCATCTTTTCTGTACACACCTTTTTAGAGAGACACACATGATTCAGAAATTATTAGAATACTCTATGTGCTTCACTTATATCTTTTGAGTTATATAGTTTTAGTTATGTTAGGCATTCAAGATTAATAATAAAATTATCTTATGATTGTGTTGAATACTAAGAGAAGTTTGATACTTGATAATTGTTTTGAGATATTGAGATGGTGATATTAGAGTCATGCTAGTTGAGTAGTTGTGAATTTGAGAAATACTTGTGTTAAAGTTTGTGATTCCCGTAGCATGCACGTATGGTGAACCATTATGTGATGAAATCGGAGCATGATTTATTTATTGATTGTCTTCCTTATGGGTGGTAGTTGGGGACGAGCGATGGTCTTTTCCTACCAATCTATCCCCCTAGGAGCATGCACGTAATACTTTGCTTTGATAACTTGTAGATTTTTGCAATAAGTATATGAGTTCTTTATGACTAATGTTGAGTCCATGGATCATACGCACTCTCACCCTTCCACCATTGCTAGCCTCTCTAATACCGCACACCTTTCGCCAGTATCATACACCCACCATATACCTTCCTCAAAATAGCCACCATACCTACATATCATGGCATTGCCATAGCCATTCCGAGATATATTGCGATGCAACTTTCCACCGTTCCGTTTACTATGACACGCTCCATCATTGTCATATTGCTTTGCATGATCATGTAGTTGACATTGTATTTGTGGCAAAGCCACCGTTCATAATTGTTTCATACATGTCACTCTTGATTCATTGCATATCCCGGTACACCGCCGGAGGCATTCACATAGAGTCATATCTTGTTCTAAGTATTGAGTTGTAATTGTTGAGTTGTAAGTAAATAAAAGTGTGATGATCATCATTTTAGAGCATTGTCCCAAGTGAGGAAAGGATGATGGAGACTATGATTCCCCCACAAGTCGGGATGAGACTCCGGACGAAAAAAAGAAGCCATAAAAAAAGGAGAAAAGGCCCAAATAAAAAAATATGAGAGAAAAAGAGAGAAGGGACAATGCTACTATCCTTTTAACACACTTGTGCTTCAAAGTAGCACCATGATCTTCATAATAGAGAGTCTCCTATGTTATCACTTTCATATACTAGTGGGAATTATTCATTATAGAACTTGGCTTGTATATTCCAATGATGGGCTTCCTCAAATTGCCCTAGGTCTTCGTGAGCAAGTGAGTTGGATGCACACCCACTTAGTTCCTTTCGTTGAGCTTTCATATACTTATAGCTCTAGTGCATCCGTTGCATGGCAATCCCTACTCACTCACATTGATATCTATTGGTTTGGCCTACTAGATTGATCTTTCTTGCAATGGGAGAAGTGCTTAGCTTTGGGTTCAATCTTGCGGTGTCCTTTCCCAGTGACAGTAGTGGCAGCAAGGCACGTATTGTATTGTTGCCATCGAGGATAACAAGATGGGGTTTTTATCATATTGCATGAATTTATCCCTCTACATCATGTCATCTTACTTAAGGCATAACTCTGTTCTTATGAACTTAATACTCTAGATGCATGCTGGATAGCGGTCGATGTGTGGAGTAATAGTGTCGGGGGTTGGGTGCGAAATATGCCAAAGGATGGCTTATCATGGTGGGAGCGAGTAGAACGTCGCCGGTGCCTGGAAACGGGATGAGGCGTAGATACGAATGTCGGCGTACTTACCAGGTTCGGGGTTCTCCTAGGAGATAACACCCCTAGTCCTGCTCTGTGGGGTCTCCGCATGATCACTAAGGCGCAAGTGAGTACAATGGTGCTCCTTGAGCTGTATGCTAGAGGTAGGAGAAGGCAAAGCTAGCTCTCTCCTTCCTCTATGGGCTGGTCTAGTTCTAACAAGTTCAGAACCCTTTGCATGGGTGCCCTATGGGTTTATATAGGCCTACCCCCCAAGGGTACAATGGTAATCCGGCCGGGCATAGGGCCCGGCCGTTAGTCTCTTCGGCCGCCGGCTTCTCCGCCGATTGCTGGGGCCTGCCGCATGGTGGGCCCCGCCGACTGGTTGGGTACGGGGCCGACAGGCCGCCCCCGCCGCTCTCGGGTCTTGTCGGCTGCTGATCGCTGTAGCCGTGACTCTAATGACGTAGGCTTGGTCAGGGGATCGTGGCTACAGCTTCGCCACCTGGTGGGCGATTACTGTAGCCACTCCGTGTCTCGTCTGGTTAATGGCGCGTGGGTCCCGAGGAAAGGGCAGGCCGACTGCCGGGGGCCGACCTCCATCGGGTCCAACTGGTGGGGCTCTTGCCGTCTTCCAGGCTCTGCTGATTGGTGGGGCCCGTCGTCCTTGGGCCGCACCGATAGGCTATCGTGGGAGCAGGACTCCGCCTGCTTGTGGTGATGTTAGGGATGGTGTGGCAACAGTGCCGTGCCCGACGGAGATCTCCGCCAGTACGGTACACTGTGTCCATGCCTGTCCCTGGATGGGGGGGATGGTGTTATGCCCTCGATGCGGCTATATTTCCCACGTGTCGAAGCACGACTTAGAGGCATAATCGCATTGAAAGCAATGTCGCAAGTGAGGTAATCTTTACACAACCAATGTAATACATAAGGGAAAAGATACATAGTTGGCTTACAATCGCCACTTCACACAAATACAAGAATAAAACATTACATCATCCAGATACAATCAGGGCCCGGCTACGGAGCCAAAATAAAAGAAGACTACCCCAAATGCTACACAGATCCCCGATCGACCCCAACTGGGCTCTACTACTGATCAACTAGAACGAAACAACACAAAGGACAAGATCTTCATTGAGCTCCTCCTTGAGCTCGGTTGCGTCATTTGCACGGTTCAACGGCCCTTGCAAGCTGGTTTTGGAAGTATTTGTGAGTCACGGGGACTCAGCAATCTCACACCCTCGCTATCAAGACTATTTAAGCTTATAGGTAAGGTAAAAGGTATGAGGTGGAGCTGTAGCAAACGACTAGCATATATAGTGGCTAACATACGTAAATGAGAGCGAGAAGAGAAGGCAAAGCACGGTCAAGAAACTATGATCAAGAAGTGATCCTAGAACAACCTACGTCAAACATAACTCCAACACCGTGTTCACTTCCCGGACTCCGCCGGAAAGAGATCATCACGGTAACACATGCGGTTGATGTATTTTAATTAAGATCAACTTCAGGTTTTCTACAACCAGACATTAACAAATTCCCATCTGCCCATAACCGTGGGCACGGCTTTCGAAAGTTCAAAACCCTGCAGGGGTGTCCCAACTTAGCCCATCACAAGCTCTCACGGTCAACGAAGGATAAACCTTCTCCCGAGGCATTCCGACCAGACTCGGCATCCCGGTTCTACAAGACAAGTTCGACAAAGATAAAACAAGTCCAACAACACCGCCCGAATGTGCCGACAAATCCCGATAGGAGCTGCACATATCTCGTTCTCAGGGCACACTCAGATTGTCTAAACTTCCGGTAGGCCAGTCCAGAGTTGCCCCTGGTGGCCACCGGCGGCTAACAGTTTGGACCAACACTCAGAGGAGCACTGGCCCGGGGGGGTTAAAATAATGATGACCCTTGAGTCTGCAGAACCCAAGGGAAAGAAAAGGCTAGGTGGCGAATGGTAAAACCAATGTTGGGCATTGCTGGAAGAGTTTTATTCAAGGCGAACTGTCAAGGGGTTCCCATTATTACCCAACCGCGTAAGGAACGCAAAATCCGGGAACATGACACCGACATGACGGAAACTAGGGGGGCAAGAGTGGAACAAAACACTAGGCATAAGGCCGAGCCTTCCACCCTTTACCAAGTATATAGATGCATTAATTTAATAAGATATATTGTGATATCCCAACAAGTAAACATGTTCCAACAAGGAACAACATCTCCATGTTCCAACAAGGAACAAACTTCAATCTTCACCTGTAACTAACAACCCTATAAGGGGGGCTAAGCAAAGCGGTAACATAGCCAAACAACGGTTTGCTAGGACAAGGTGGGTTAGAGGCTTGGCTCAACAGTATGGGAGGCATGATAAGCAAGTGGTAGGTATCGCAGCATAGGCATTGCGAAAGAGCGAGCAATTAGCAAGCAAAGATAGAAGTGATTTCGAGGGTATGGTCATCTTGCCTGAGATCCCGCAAGGAAGAAGAACGAGTCCATGAAGAAGACAAATGGACGTAGTCGAACATGTCCTCACAAACGCGACGTTATCGGAACCAACCCGAAGAAGCAAACACCGGAAAGAAGCACACAACATAGTAAACAACCAACACATGAACATGGCATGATACACAATCAAGTATGATGCATGTCCAGTTTAATGAGGCATGGCATGGCAAAGTGCACAAACAATCCTATAAATTAAGTGTAGCTCAATATGCAACTCCGTTGCATATTGACGAAACACCACATTCAAGTTATTTATTTCGATCTCGTTTATGTACCCAACAATATTAAATGTTGTTAAAACATGGCAAGAGGGTGAAGCAAAGTAAAACTACATATCTAGTCAAGTTTAAATGAGGCCGGAACAACAAAACAACAAGTCCGGAAACTCCTCATGTGCATATTTTAGGTTTGGTACTGTTCTGCCCTAAACCATATTTTATAGTTGTTAAACATGCAAAGTAAAGTCACCATGATAAACTAGGCATTTTTCTACCCCAATTACATATAAAGTTTGTTACAAACCGAGCTACGGTTAAATAGTTTTGAATTAAACCATTTTAACATGGCATAGGAGGAAATTTAATCAAACAACATTTTAAACATTTCAAACATAGATGAAAGTTGGATATTATGAATCTAGACAAAATTCTAAACAAGTTTCATATATAAAACATTTTAATCCGATGTACAGTTGTGAAGTTATTAAATGCATGAAGTCTAGGGACTTTTCTGTAAAACGGCATTCTCTGGAATAAAAGACAAATTTGCAGGCAAGGAAAAAAACACAATCGGGCTGAAACTGCTGGCCCAACAGTGGACAGGGGGTTTGGGTGGCTGCTCACATCGGGCTCTCGGGCCGGAAGCGAAGAAGCGGCTGGACGCAGGCTGGACCTTGGAGGTCCCACGCTCGACCAGCGAGGTCAACGGGCACGGGCGGCTTCGTTCTGTCGCTCAAAGCAGAGGACATGGACAGGCGACGCGACTGCAGCGGAGCTGATGCAGGGAGCGGCGGCGCGACACTGAAGATGGCGGGGAGGCCATGGCGCAGCTCCCGTCGACGAGGACTTGGCGAGGAGGAGCGGATCCAGGCGGAGGCGACCAGGAACTTGGCGCGCGAGCAAGGAACTTGGCGGCGGAGACTTGGGCGCAGGCAGGGCTGCGGGGCGACACTGCTGGCGACCTGGGGACGCCGGGACCCGAAGTAGAGGAGCGGGTGCTGCTCCGGCGGTGAGACGGCGACCCGGCGAGAACCGAGGTGAGGCAGGGGCGCGAGCGTCCTCTTCTGATCGACCTGAAGCAAAGCAGCAATGGCGACAACTTGCAGGAGGGTTCGTGGGGACTTGGTCGCCGGAGCGGCGCCGTGACGAGGCCAAGGCTGACTCCTTTCGGTCCCTGCGAGAAGACGCAGAGGAAGAGAGAGATGAGATGATGGGGATGGAAACAGAGGGAAGAAGGAAAGGGAAAGGGCGAGGGAGTCCTGGCCTGGCGCTCCGGTGGCGGCGAACTCCGGCGGTGAGCTGCAGGAGGAGAGCACGGGAGGGGCTCCAAGAGAAGGTCCTCTTCTCTGGGACGACAGGAGGCAGAAGCCCTTGCTCGGGAGGAGCTTGTTGACTGCGAGTGAAGCGGGAAGGCGGAGGCTGCGATCTACTGGGGATTGTTGGTGGCGCGGAAATCACGGGAGGCGGTTGGATGGTGGTTGGCTCGGTGAGGAAGACGAGGAGGAGACCAGGTGGGCTAGCGGCGGCGCGATGGGAAAGGATGGATGGGACAGGAGGCTAGGCTAGGGTTATCTGTTTATATAGTATGAGGATTTGGTTAGGGGTTATCTTGCCCCTAAGATCAAAATCGGACGGTTGAGAAAAATAGACTAGGGAGGTTAAATAGAGAAACTGGGGATGTTTCAGGGATGTTTGGAGATGATTTGGACACGACGGTAACGACTGGCCGGGTCGGGTCCGGGACAACTTTCGGACGCGCGCGCGAGGAGGGCTGCGGGCTGACGAGAGATGTTAGGTTGGACCTGGCGGTAGGTAGTTGGCTGTGTAGATGGTCTCGAGCCGAGATAAGAGAAGAGAGGGAGGCCCGGCGACTGTTTCTGGAGACTGAAAATGTCTGACGTTAGACCGGCTACTATTGCCGCTATATTTATCCGTTGGGGCATCAAACGAACTCCGAATGCGATGAAACTTGGCAGGCGGTCTACTGACAACAAAACAACACCGCATGCCAACTTTCAACCCATTTCGAGAACATTTTCCGGCCACTTATAAAATAATATTTCGGACATGTCGCGGGCGTGTGCAAGTGTGGTTGGGCTCAGAACGGACAACGGAGATGACGAGGAGACCGGGGCGGATGCAAGTTTTGAAAACATGATGATGCAATGCACATGATGACATGATAAGATGCGACACGCAAGAAAATGACCTGGCAACGACAGCAAATAACTGGAGGACACCTGGCACATCGGTCTCGGGGCGTTACAACACTCACCACTACGAGAGGATCTCGTCCCGAGATCTAGAATGGCACCGGAGGAACAACGGAAAAGAAAGAGAAGAGGTAAAACTAAGTTGCTTCTTGACAAAAGAGTGAAACCAAGGAACCTTGAGAGGTTGAACAAATTGAAAAGAAGAAAACAACGGAGCTTAACAAAGTTGAAAACACTCCATTAGAAAAGAGGAACAAGGAATAACAAATTTGAGCAGCACTCCGGTTGAGAAGTTATGCAAGACTTGATACGATGAAAAGAACTTGAGCAGAGGACACGACACTCCAGTTAAACAAGATAGAGAAGGAATAAGACTGATATAATTTGGACAACACTTCGACTGTAAATGGAAGAAATTGAACATGATCTTGACAAAATGAGATGAGGAGTGAAAAGAGCAACGTCAATAAACCTCCAGGAGAAAGAATAGAATAAAGATAATTGAGACAAAAGAATGTAGAAGACAATGCCAATTTCTGCTACAAAAGAGCTTGAAAAGGCATCTTTAGGAGAAGGGTTGAACGGAGTTGTTGGAAAACCAACAACAAAAAGAACAATGTTGTAGTGGACTTATAGAAAACATCTCAAAGATATGAGGTGAAATTCTGCCACTAACGAAAAATAATAGATTGGATTGATATCAACAAGGAGACGAGAAATTTATTTCACCGGAAGGATAAATGAAGAACTTGGGTCATTTATAAGCACCATAAATAGCAACAGTCCTTAGGGAAAGCTTTAGGTGAAATATAACCCAAGATAATTCCAAAGAAGAAATTGATGGGTTTAAATATTTCATTCCTGACAACTTTTGAATCATGAAACATGAAGGGAAATTGTCAAGAAAGACATAACACCATCTCAAAAGAAAAGTTAAAAAGAATTGCACTCCGGAATGCAAGAAGAAGAATGATTGAGCGCCTTAAAAGAATCTCGATGAAAACTTCGAAAAGGAAATAAATCCTTGATAAACCATCATGTAGTGCTTACATGAAGAACTCCGGTAACAAAGAATGATCAAACGAAAGGAAAAAGAGGTTGAAAACACAAGGTGAATCCTTGTACCGATTTAGATGAATCTCCGTGGTGAAGTAGTTGAAAAAGATTGGAACTCCGGGAAAAGGAGAAGATGAACAATTGAAATCAGGAATTTGATGAACCTCCAGAATAAGGAATTGAGTTCACTCGATGAAATAAGAATAAGAATTACATCATGCTTATCCTTCACCAATTAAATTGATGACAAGAAATGGATTTCGCATACTACTTATTCCAGTTGCAACGGATTGAAGAGATATATAGCATGAACTTGGAAAGGTCTTCCACGAATCCACCGGAAGGGTTGAAACGACGAATAAATTGATATGATAACCATGGAATAGAATCTTGGGCAAACCACCGTGAGAATAGCTCAAGCAAAAAGCAAAAGTACGAATCACCGGAAATAATCAGAAGATGAGACGAAGATACTTGAGAGAATTTAGATACAACTAAAACAAAGAGATCACGCGCTGATTAAAGAATATTGAATGATGCACCGGTGAGATTTGGGGAACGAGAGCTGAAAGCTGAGAATGAACAAGTCTTCTGAAATGATGGGCTCCGAATAATCGAACTAAAAATACCCTTGAATATCTCCTGATGGGTGAAAAAGGATTCTCACAATCAAAAATAATTATGAGAGGATGGCAACAAGCTAGCACCATGAATCTTGAAGAGAATGGAGCAAGATTAAAGAAAAACTCTTCTTCAGTCTTCAATATCTGAGAATGACAACGAGAAATACCATCATGACTTATTTAGGCACTCCGGAAGAATCAAAACGAAGAGGTTGAGCCAACGATGAAAAGAATTTGAAAGATCTTGGAGAAACCCTCTGACTGATGAAAATTCATTCTTACGTCACACTTCGAAAAGAAATTTGGATAGCTCCGGGAAAATAAGAAGAGTCAGGTAAGATCCTGGAAAAGACCTGTGGGTTAGGGCCCACTCAAGAGAAACACCGTTGAGATGATTTAAAGAGAGAGATTGCACCGATTGAATTTAACGGCTTGAATGGGATAACAACCTCAAATAAGTTGAACAGATCTTGAATCACAAAACGAGCCTTCTGAGATATCTTCAACACTCCGGAATAATTGAATAGCGAGAAATGAATGAATATGATGAGCACCGGCATGAGTAGGTATTTGAAACGAGGAAAAACGGGATATGAGCAACACCAAAAGCCTGAGTTGGTTCCACCAGAGAAGAAAAATAATGAGGAATGACGAACTTGAGGTTCCGTTAGGAACTTCATGAGAATCACCGGATAAGAATATTGACAGAAAAGGATGGAGAGACTTCCCATCAATAAAATGGATACTTGATGAAGAAATCTGAGTCCTTGAAGAAACAAAGGGAGGGAGGGTGGGAAAACAAAGACAACTTGGAATGGATGAAACAGACACCGTTGAGAAGAAATGATAATTGATCTTGCTGATGTTGAAATGACCGGATCCACTTGAAGAGAAACACGTTGGTTGAAAAGGATTGACAACACAATCTCGATGATCAAGAAGGATTAGTATTCACATCGGAGTATGAGAACACCACTTGGGAAAAGGTATGGAATCAACATTTGACTTCGAAGCAACTCGAATACCACAACTCAAAACAAAACAAGGATTGGCTTGCAGAATAAGCCAGAACAAACATATGATAGAGATTTCGTCCGAAGTTTTCGAGGTGGGTCCTACACGGGCTCGATCGTACAGCACCATCATGTACAAGGCAGTGCACATGACATACGAAGCGTCCCTGAGTCGGCATAGCCAAGGACTCTTTAAGACACAACGAGACCACTGTAAAACCAACCGTGAATAGGCGGACCACTAGACATTGAACCCCAATTTCAAATCATACATCTGTCGGAAAAATATCCTAAGAGCTACTTGAATTCCCACTTATAAACTCCCGAAATTTTCCGGTTATGCAATCAGGTGTTGGGGATACAGGGGAAGCATAATATCTCACCTAAAACTAGCAAATCCTACATCCAGCTTAACCATCCTTCAACACATAACCAAGAAACCTTCGGAAATCATCTACCTCAACCTTTGAAAAGCATCTGTTATACGAGTTATGGCAATACTCCCGAACTCCCGCCCCAGTACTGGGTGGCGTCGAGGTTATCTCACTAACAACTGCATAAAAGAGATTTTCGATGTCGGCGAAACTAAACTCAGGTATTCCAGAACTGCAACGATAAAATTGTGACGACAACACCTCAGAGCTCAACTTCCCGGGACACTGCCACAACCCCTAAATGACAGGAGGCACCAAGAACAATGTTCTCGTCACAAAACCATCGGAACGATTCCAAGATACCCGCGTGATCCTAATTTTTTTAGTGAAATTTGAGAAGAGAAGAGTCAAAACTCTACGTCAGGATGCCTCACCAGAGCGATGAAGGGACTGAGGAGTAAAAAGAATTCCTAAACTCTCCGATATATATATATATATATATATATATAATCCTAAATGACTCAAAACATTTCTAGACTCAATATCGCCAGCGATTCGATCAAGCAGGGGGCTCCTAAGGTCGGGGAAGGCTCTGACTACCAACTTGTTATGCCCTCGATGCGGCTATATCTCCCACATGTCGAAGCACGACTTAGAGGCATAACCACATTGAAAGCAATGTCGCAAGTGAGGTAATCTTCACACAACCCATGTAATACATAAGGGAAAAGATACATAGTTGGCTTACAATCGCCACTTCACACAAATACAATAATAAAGCATTACATCATCCAGATACAATCAAGGCCCGACTACGGAGCCAAAATAAAAGAAGACTACCCCAAATGCTACACAGATCCCCGATCAACCCCAACTGGGCTCCACTACTGATCAACTAGAACAAAACAACACAAAGGACAAGATCTTCATTGAGCTCCTCCTTGAGCTCGGCTGCGTCATCTGCACGGTTCAACGGCACCTGCAAGCTGGTTTTGGAAGTATCTGTGAGTCACGGGGACTCAGCAATCTCACACCCTCGCTATCAAGACTATTTAAGCTTATAGGTAAGGTAAAAGGTATGAGGTGGAGCTGTAGCAAACGACTAGCATATATAGTGGCTAACATACGTAAATGAGAGCGAGAAGAGAAGGCAAAGCACGGTCAAGAAACTATGATCAAGAAGTGATCCTAGAACAACCTACGTCAAACATAACTCCAACACCGTGTTCACTTCCTGGACTCCGTCGGAAAGAGACCATCACGGTAACACACGCGGTTGATGTATTTTAATTAAGATCAACTTCAGGTTTTCTATAACCGGACATTAACAAATTCCCATCTACCCATAACCGCGGGCATGGCTTTCGTAAGTTCAAAACCCTGCAGGGGTGTCCCAACTTAGCCCATCACAAGCTCTCACGGTCAACGAAGGATAAACCTTCTCCCGAGACATTCCGATCAGACTCGGCATCCCGGTTCTACAAGACAACTTCGACAAAGATAAAACAAGTCCAGCAACACCACCCGAATGTGCTGACAAATCTTGATAGGAGCTGCACATATCTTGTTCTCAGGGCACACTCAGATTGTCTAAACTTTCAATAGGCCAGCCCAGAGTTGCCCCTGGTGGCCACCGGCGGCTGACAGTTTGGACCAACACTCAGAGGAGCACTGGCTCGGGGGGTTAAAATAATGATGACCCTTGAGTCTGCGAACCCAAGGGAAAGAAAAGGCTAGGTGGCGAATGGTAAAACCAATGTTGGGCATTGCTGGAAGAGTTTTATTCAAGGCAAACTGTCAAGGGGTTCCCATTATTACCCAACCGCATAAGGAACGCAAAATCCGGGAACATAACACCGATATGACGGAAACTAGGGCGGCAAGAGTGGAACAAAACACCAGGCATAAGGCCGAGCCTTCCACCCTTTACCAAGTATATAGATGCATTAATTAAATAAGATATATTGTGATATCCCAACAAGTAAACATGTTCCAACAAGGAACAACATCTCCATGTTCCAACAAGGAACAAACTTCAATCTTCACCTGCAACTAACAACGCTATAAGGGGGGCTGAGCAAAGCGGTAACATAGCGAAACAATGGTTTGCTAGGACAAGGTGGGTTAGAGGCTTGGCTCAACAGTATGGGAGGCATGATAAGCAAGTGGTAGGTATCGCAGCATAGGCATAGCAAAAGAGCGAGCAACTAGCAAGCAAAGATAGAAGTGATTTCGAGGGTATGTTCATCTTGCCTGAGATCTCGCAAGGAAGAAGAACGAGTCCATGAAGAAGACAAACGGACGTAGTCGAACGGGTCCTCACAAACGCGACGTTATCGGAACCAACCCGAAGAAGCAAACACCAGAAAGAAGCACACAACATAGTAAACAACCAACACATGAACATGGCATGATACACAATCAAGTATGATGCATGTCCGGTTTAATGAGGCATGGCATGGCAAAGTGCACAAACAATCCTACAAATTAAGTGGAGCTCAATATGCAACTCCGTTGCATATTGACGAAACACCACGTTCAAGTTATTTAGTTCGATCTCGTTTATGTACCCAACAATATTAAATGTTGTTAAAACATGGCAAGAGGGTGAAGCAAAGTAAAACTACATATCTAGTCAAGTTTAAATGAGGCCGGAACAACAAGTCCGGAAACTCCTCATGTGCATATTTTAGGTTTGGTACTGTTCTGCCCTAAAACCATATTTTATAGTTGTTAAACATGCAAAGTAAAGTCACCATGATAAACTAGGCATTTTTCTACCCCAATTACATATAAAGTTTGTTACAAACCGAGCTACGGTTAAATAGTTATGAATTAAACCATTTTAACATGGCATAGGAGCAAATTTAATCAAACAACATTTTAAACATTTCAAACATAGATGAAAGTTGGATGTTATGAATCTAGACAAAATTCTAAACAAGTTTCATATATAAAACATTTTAATCCGATGCACAGTTGTGAAGTTATTAAATGCATGAAGTCTAGGGACTTTTCTGTAAAATGGTGTTCTCTGGAATAAAAGACAAATTCGCAGGCAAGGAAAAAAACACAATCGGGCTGAAACTGCTGGCCCAACAGTGCACAGGGGGTTTGGGTGGCTGCTCACATCGGGCTCTCGGGCCGGAAGCAAAGAAGCTGCTGGATGCAGGCTGGACCTTGGAGGTCCCACGCTCGACCAGCGAGGTCAACGGGCACGGGCGGCTTCGTTCTGTCGCTCGAAGCAGAGGACATGGACAGGCGATGCGGCTGCAGCGGAGCTGACGCAGGGAGCAGCGGCGCGACACTGAAGATGGCGGGAAGGCCATGGCGCAGCTCCTGGCGACGAGGACCAGGCGAGAAGGAGCGGATCCAGGCGGAGGCGACCAGGAACTTGGCGTGCGAGCAAGGAACTTGGCGGCAGAGACTTGGGCGCAGGCAGGGCTGCGGGGCGACGCTACTGGCGAGCTGGGGACGCCGGGACCCGAAGTAGAGGAGCGGGCGCTGCTCCGGCGGTGAGACGACGACCCGGCAAGAACCGAGGTGAGGCAAGGGCACGAGCGTCCTCTTCTGATCGACCTAAAGCAAAGCAGCAACGGCGACAACTTGCAGGAGGGTTCGTGGGGACTTGGTCACCGGAGCGGCGAGGTGACGAGACCAAGGCTGACTCCTTTTGGTCCCTGCGAGAAGACGCAGAGGAAGAGAGAGATGAGATGATGGGGATGGAAACAGAGGGAAGAAGGAAAGGGAAAGGGCGAGGGAGTCCTGGCCTGGCGCTCCGGTGGCGGCGAACTCCGGCGGTGAGCTGCAGGAGGAGAGCACGGGAGGGGCTCCAAGAGAAGGTCCTCTTTTCTGGGACGACTGGAGGTAGAAGCCCTTGCTCCAGAGGAGCTTGTTGACTGCGAGTGAAGCGGGAAGGCGGAGGCTGCGATCTGCTGGGGATTGTTGGTGGCGCGGAAATCACGGGAGGCGGTCGGATGGTGGTTGGGTTGGTGAGGAAGACGAGGAGGAGACCAGGTGGGCTAGCGGCGGCGCGATGGGAAAGGATGGATGGGACAGGAGGCTAGGCTAGGGTTATCTATTTATATAGCATGAGGATTTGGTTAGGGGTTATCTTGCCCCTAAGATCAAAATCGGACGGTTGAGAAAAATAGACTAGGGAGGTTAAATAGAGAAACTGGGGATGTTTCAGGGATGTTTGGAGATGATTTGGACGCGACAGTAACGACTGGCCGGGTCGGGTCCGGGACAACTTTCGGACGCACGCGCGAGGAGGGCCGCAGGCTGACGAGAGAGGTTAGGTTGGACCTGGCGGTAGGTAGTGGGCTGTGTAGATGGTCTCGAGCTGAGAGAGGAGAAGAGAGGGAGGCCCGGCGACTGTTTCCGGAGACCGAAAACGTCCAATGTTAGACCAGCTACTATTGCCGCTATATTTATCCGTTGGGGCGTCAAACAAACTCTGAATGCGATGAAACTTGGCAGGCGGTCTAGTGACAACAAAACAACACCGCATGCTAACTTTCAACCCATTCCGAGAACATTTTCTGGACACTTATAAAATAATATTTCGGACATGTCGCGGGCGTGTGCAAGTGTGGTTGGGCTCAAAACGGACAATGGAGAGGACGAGGAGACCGGGGCGAATGCAAGTTTTGAAAACATGATGATGCAATGTACATGATGACATGATAAGATGCGACACGCAAGCAAATGACCTGGCAACGACAATGAATAACTAGAGGACACCTGGCACATCGGTCTCAGGGCATTACAGATGGGCTACACTATAGCCATTCTTTGTCTTGTCCTTCTTGACGAGGGCGCAGGCTTCGTTGGCGCCACATGCCGACTGCTAGGGGTCGGCTTCTCTAGAAGCCGCCAGCTAGGAGTCGGCTTGTCCTGACGTCGCCTCCGGGACTCGGCTGTCTACGGGCAGCCGGCTATTCCTCCAGCCAGCCTCCTGAAGGCGGCACTTCATCTTGGCGCCTTGAGGGGCGCAGCTAGCCCCGATGTTTTGAAAGGTTCTGCGCCTCGGGTTAGCCTACCCGTGGCCCATTACTCCGACAGTAGTCTCCGAAGCTAGTGAGATGCCACGGCCGCGCAGCCGAGGAGCCTCGGCAGTTTTCTTCTCCGAGTGCCTGAGGTGGAGCTTCTTCCGACTTCTGCCGGACTGACTGGTGGGAGTCGGCCGCGCCCAGTCTGACTTATCCAAACTTCGAACGCGTCGGCGGGAACCAAGTGGCGTGCTAGCTAAGCCTCCAGGTCGCCGCCCGTTGTGGTCATGTCACGTGGCGCCGAGCGGCCGGGCCAGTCTTCTAACCCACGTCCGCGATGGGACACGCCTGCGGGCGGGGCCCGCCACTACCACGCCTCGGTGCGCGAGCGGATCCACTGCGGCTGAGGTGGGCGGTTGGGGTTCCTGTGGAGTTACTGCCCGTAGTATCTTGCGCGATAAACGTGGGGGCATGGGGTCGTGGGCGCAGTAAATCCCACGATCGCCCCCTCGGCTTCGCAGCCCATTGGCCTATAAGTAGGGGAAGGAGGGGGAGCGGCGGAGCACGTGCGTCCCTCTTCCCTATTCTTTCCTCCTTCTTCCTCTCGCCCAAGCGCCCCCAAGCCACATTGAGCGCCGCGGTGGTTCGTCTCTGATGAGCTCATCTTCTGACCCCACGCCCCCCATGGTGCGCTCCAGAGCATGGGATGGCTCCGAGGTTCATGATGACCACATCGACGTCCTCCGCCAGACGCGGCGGCTCCCCAGCGAGGACCACGTGAGGGTCCGCCTCGCGCCGAAGAGGGAGATTTCGCCGGCGCCGGAGGAGGGCGAGCAGGTCGTCTTCCGCTCGCACTGCCTGCGCGGCCTCGGCCTGCTGGCGAGCGGCTTCTTGCGATCCTTCCTCGAGTTCTACGGTCTCCAGCCGCACCACCTCACCCCAAACACGATGGTGCTGCTGTCCGCCTTCGTTACCTTGTGCGAAGGCTTCCTCGACGTCCTCCCCACAATAGAGCTCTGGGGGGAGTTCTTATACATCAAGCTCGGCACGCTCGTCACAGGCGTGCCGGCTCAATGCGGCGCGTTCATCGCGATGCGGAGGCCGGCAGCGGAAAATCCATTTCCTGCCATCCCGCCGATCAAGTCAGTGAAGATGTGGCAGCGGTCATATTTCTACGTGAAGAGCGTCTTCGCGGAGGACGACTGGGTCAACTTGCCGGCTTACGAAGCCGGACCGCCGGCTGGGAGGTGGCCCAACTGGTCGTACCGGGCCAAGACACTGTCGCCCTCCGGAGCCGCCGCTATCGCGCGGCTCCGAGTGCTGACACAGTCGAAGGGCCTGACCGGGCCCGACTTGCTATCCGCCTTCGTGCCGCGCTGAGTGCTCCCGCTCCAGAGCCGCCCTCACATGATCTGCCAGATAAGCGGACATCGGGACCCGAGTCGGCTGTGCACCAAGGAGATGCCTCACGCAGAGGTAACTGACATGGTGAACTACCTTGTGAACTGCGAGCTCATGGATGAGTGGCGGTTTGGCAAGGAGCCGTATTCACGCGCCAACCCTCCGCCTATTGTAAGTCGTCTGTCTTTTGTCTCTGTCTCTTTATTGCCGAGTTCGTGCTGTCCAGCCTGACCAATCGGCCTTTCAACAGAGTCCTCTTCTCCAGCCAGCAGCCGGCGCCACGGGGCCAGAACGCCAATTCATCCCCGACCGAGCGGAGAGCGACGTCGACGACCCCGATCTAGGGGCTGCAGCATTGGAGAACAACGTCGAGGGAGGAGGCGGCGAAGCAGGCGGCCCGAGGCTCGGAGCCAGCCTCGAGGACTGGCCTGATGATGATGCGGGGGAAGTCGCCCCGCGCCACCAGCCAGGAGCCGGCCAGCCGGGCGCGAGCTCATCTGCCACGCCAGATGCCCAAGGCGGCGCAAAGAAGCGCAGGGCCGCGCCGAGCTTGTTCGGCAGCCGGCCGAAGAAGCCCAAGGTCTCGACCACGGCGACCAAGCGGGATGAAGCGGCCGCGAAGGCCATCCACTTCCGCAAGGAGGTGAAGAAGCCGCAGCTGGTTTCTGCGTAAGTACCACCTTTATCTTGTACCTTCATTTTTTCCTTGTTGACTCTGTCTAAGTTTCTTCACTTCGTTTCCCTTGATCTAGGGCTCCGCTCTCTCTTGAGAAATCGGCCGCCGCCTCCATCGTGAGGTCGGCGGAGACTTCCACCACCACTCGGCGGATCGATCCGGCCGCCGACCTCCGGGAGGCGAGGGAGCGGAACACGCGGGAAGCGAGCGAGGAGGCAGTAGCCGCCCGCCTGGAGAAGGCGGAGGCCACCGCCCTGAAAAAACTGGCGGAGGCCGAGGCCGCCGACGCGGCGAAGAAGCAGGCTGAAGAAGCCGCGCACCGCCAGTCGGCGATTTTCATCACTCCCCTGAACTACGCACCGCCACCTTCGGAGTTCATGGTGCAGACTGGGGAGGCCGGCGACGAGCACCCGGTCATGGAGAGGGATGATGGCGACGTCGCTATGCCGGACGTGATTCTGCCTCCACCGCCGCCGTCTGGGAGAGCGCAAGGCGAGCAGCCAACGGACCCGTTGGTGCCGCCAACTGCAAACGAGGTGGCGACGGGCCTGACTCTTGAGGTCGGCGCACCGACGCGTTGCCGACTTGCAAAGGCGGCCTCGGCGCCACGCCCATTGGAGACTGGCGCCGCGAGCTCCTCGATCCCGGACACCGAGGCGACCAGCGCCACACTCATTGGGTGGGTGCGGGTCGGCGGGACAGGCCCTCTGAACAAGGCGATGTTGGATGTTCAAACCAAACTCCGCACCAAAGCCGACGCCATCAAGAACTGCAACAAGGCGTATCTGGCATCGCGAGAGGCCATCCAGGTATACTTCTTGCTTTTTTGTTTTTATCTCTTGTATTACTTCGTGGGGGCGCGCCAGCGCACCCACTGGGTGTAGTCCCCATGTACAGGGCCGGCTGCCGAGCAGGCGGCTCGAAACTTTAATTAGCAGGCTCTAAGTGCTGATATCCTTGCTGCGGGATTATCATAACCTTCGTGATGCCGCCTACAACTCCAAGGTCCTGGAGTCGGATTAACGTGCTGCAGACTTGTCGGAGAGCCGGAGTAAGTCTTCTTCCCTTTGCGGGGGCGCGCTGGCGCACCCGCGGGCTGTAGTCCCCGAGATCCGGGCTGACTGCTGATCAGTCGGGCCGGATCTTCCTGGTGACTGTTCTTATTTCTGTTGATTTTGATGACTCCTTTCTCCGTGGGGGCGCGCTGGCGCACCCGCGGGCTGTAGTCCCTGAGATTCGAGCCGACTGCTAAACAGTCGGGCCGGATCTCCCCGGCAACTCTAGCCTCTTCTCTGTTGGCAACTGACGCCTTCCCTTCTTCTTTCTTCCGCAGAAGCCAACGCCATCCTTCAATGGCAATTGAGTGAAGCCAACGCCACGCTGCATGCCAAAGAGGTGGACTGCAACAAGCTGGCCGAAGAACGTGATCGGCTGGCCATGCAGCTGGCGGAGCAGGCAGGGCTTCTCCAGAAGGCCTAGAAGGAGGCGGAGGACAAGGAGACCAGCCTCCTTGCTGAGTTTGCGATCGAACGCTCCGCCTGGACCGACAACGAGGCGATGCTGACTTCTGGCTTTCACGAGATCGAGGACATAGTCGATGGTGAGCTTCCCTCTTTTTTCTTCTTTGAGCTGCCGGCTGTTTGGTCGAGCCGGCTTCTCGTCTTTACCTTTGGCTCTTTGCTTTCTGTCTTGGCAGACTTCTTCCCTGGTCAATCGGGCACTGCCAACCAAGGCATTGAAGTTGATCGTGAAGGATAGAGGGCGGACGGTGCGCAGATTGCCGCCGACACCCCCCGAACCCTTAACGAGCAGATCCTGAGCATCGAGGCCCGTCTTCGGCCGGCTCACCGGATGCTGTGCCGGCTTCAACATGTCGGCGCCCAGGCAATCTCCGCCCTGTGGCCTAACTTGCCGGCACCACGCACTCCCAGTCGGACTGCCGACTGGCTGGAGGTAGCGGCCGGCCGTCTTGAGGCCTGGAAGGGCTCCTCGGCTCGGGCTGGAGCGCGCCGGGCCTTGGAGTTCGTCAAGTCGTGGTACCCTGGGCTGAGTCTAACCCAGCTAGCCACATTTCGGCTGGAGGCTCAGGAGGAATTGGCGGTCGTGGAAGATGACCTCATCAAGCGCGCGGCGTCAATCGCCGAATACACCGACACTAGCATCTTCGTCCCGGAGCGGGTTGAGAATGGCGCCGAGGCGCCGCCGGAATGGTTCGTGCTGAACCCGAAAGACGACGAGGACTCGGTGGTGGTGATCGTCTCCAGCGGCGAGGATGAACGCGAGGCGGAGGAGGAAGGCGAAGAGGAGGCGCCAGAGGTCAGAGCGGACGGCCAGCCCCAGCTCGACCGCGCCTCCAGCAACGAGCCACGCCCAACCGAGCCGGCTACCGCTGGAGGCGACCAAGCGGAGACTGACCAGCCGGCCGCTCCACCAACTGGCACTGCCAATTCCTCCGATCCACCGAACCCGTCCGCCGCTTCCTAGGCCGCCAGTTTATCTTTTTGCTTTACATGTCTATCAGTCTTGACGAACTTGTTAATTTTGCACAATTCCACCCGCGGGTTGTACGGATTGTATCTTAAACTTGTGTTTTGAAGATCAGCCAAGGGCTTTTGTTTTGTAAATATTTTTCCGAGTTCTATCTTTTCTTGCTTGCTGCTCTTTGGATTTTTCCTTTGCCGCCTTCCCTTGGTTGCCGTCTTGCCAACCGAACAGCCGCTCTGTGGACTGTGGCTAGGTCAAGTACTTGGCTACTTCCGGGAAGGCAAGTACTTAGCCGTTTTTAGAACATTCTAGCAAGTTAAGTAGAAGTCGGCAGGCCGGCTGCTCAACAGTCGGTCGTAGAAGACGGGAAGCCGGCTTAAACTATGCACATGCTTTGTGTCCTTAGCCATTTTTCATGTGGACACCCTTTCTGCCTTGCTCCTGCCCACCAGATAGTCGCTCTGCGAGCTGCGGCTTCTGGCAGGAGACAGCTTAAGTGCTAACACATTACTTGTCCGGCTGCAGGAACCATTTCATAGTACAAGGCGGCAAGTCCCCGGGCTGACTAGTTGGACCCGGTGCCAAGCGGCATAAAGAAAATGACATGCTCATAGGCATAATTCCTATCATATAGATAAAAGAGGGCAGTCCCCGAGCTGTTCTCGGGGGACCCGGAGTCTTCGTACTTTAATACAAAAGGTAGCGTGGTACATACTGTATCAACTGTAAAATCTTCGGAGGAGATTTGCATTCCATGGCCGCTCTATCTCCTTGCCGGAGTCGTCCCTCTTGCGTGCTCAAGGCTTCTGAGCGTCGATCAGGTAGTAGGAGTCATTGCCCAACACTTTGCTGATGATGAAGGGGCCTTCCCAAGGCGCTGAGAGCTTGTGCTGGCGGGCTGTTCACTGGATCAGCCGGAGGACAAGGTCTCCTTCTTGGAAAGATCTTGGCTTGACCTTCCGGTTGTAGTATCGACGCAGACCTTGCTGGTAGATGCTGGACCGGCTGAGTGCCAGCAGCCGGCCCTCTTCCAGCAGGTCGACGCTGTCTTGTCATGCTTCTTCTGCCTCCTCTTTAGTGTACATGGTGACTCGAGGGGAGTCGAATTCTATGTCTGTTGGGATGACGACTGCGGCACCGTAGACAAGGAAGAAAGGCGTGAAGCCGGTTGACTTGTTCGGAGTTGTGCGCAGGCTCCAGAGGATGGTTGGCAGCTCGTCGAGCCAGCAGCCGGCCGAACGCTCCAGAGGCTCGACCAGTCGGGGCTTGATGCCAGACAAAATGAGGCCGTTTGCATGCTCCACCTGGACGTTTGACTGAGGATGGGCAATGGATGCTAAGTCCAGTCGGATGCCCTGCGTTGTGCAGAAACGTGCCAAGGCGCCTTTGGAAAAGTTTGTGCCATTGTCGGTGATGATGCTGTGCGGCATGCCATATCGGACGGTGATGTCGGGGATGAAAGTCACAGCTATCGGACCATTCAGCTTCTTGATTGGTTTTGCTTCTATCCACTTGGTGAACTTGTCCACCGCGACAAGCAGATGAGTCATGCCACCACGCGATGTTTTGAATGGTCCCACCATGTCCAGGCCCCAGACAGCAAAGGGCCAGGCAATGGGAATAGTCTTGAGTGCAGAAGCCGGCTGATGTGGCTTGGAACGGAACTTCTGGCACCCTTTGCATTTCTGGACCAAGTCTTTGGCGTCTTCTAGAGTAGTCGGCCAGAAACAAAACCATGGCGGAAAGCTTTGGCAACAAGTGCTCTTGAAGCCGCATGGTGGCCACATTCGCCTTGATGGATGTCTTTGAGGATTGCTTGGCCTTGCTCAGGCTTGACGCATCGCTGGTAGACACCGGTGACACAGGAAGTTGAGGTTGGGCTGGGCCCATGAAGGTGCTGCGATTTCTTCTATTGCCAGGTCTGCAACTTGGATGAGGGTGGTTGGGCCAGGAGGCAGTGGGTTGGAATCGACTGCCGCTTGCTGGGTCGATGAAGTCCCCGGGCCGACTGCCACAGTCCTCGGGCCGGGCTATGAAGTCTCTGGCTGGCCGCTACAGTCCCCGGGTAGGGTGCGACTGCCGCGACCCCTGGGCAGCCTGACGGAATCCCCATGCCGGCTGCTGGAGCTCTCAAGTCGGATCCGACTGCTTCAGGAGGAGCCGGCACGAAGATAGAATACGACTCTGGTGATGGCTTGACAGATGGCTTGAGGAGGCGTTGTAGGGCGACGCCGGTCAGTATTGCTTGACGGGTGGAGCCGATTCGTGCCAAGGCATCTGCTTGCTCATTGTCATTTCTTGGCACATGGAGAAACTCGCACACCTCAAAATATCCACTGAGTTGCTGTACGAGGAAGCGGTAGCTCGCCATGATTGCATCCTTGGCGTCCCAGTCGCCTGACGACTGCTGGACCACCAAGTCAGAGTCACCATAGCATAGGATCCGGCGAATACCGAGCTCTTTGGCAAGCCAGAGCCCGTGAATGAGTGCCTCGTATTCAGCGACATTGTTGGAGGCGGCAAAATGGATTTGCAGCACATATCTGAGCTTGTCGCCTTTGGGAGAGGTGAGGACGATCACTAGTAGAAAAAGGGCCATTTATCCCCCTTTAGTCCCAGTTTTTATATGAACCGAGACTAAAGGCCCTCCACATGGCCGCTGCGTGGAGGTCCACCTTTAGTCCCGGTTGGTGCCACCAACTGATACTAAATGAAATTTTATGAAATTTTATTTTTTTTGAAAATTTGTTTTTGAATTTTTTTACCAAATTTTCAAATTGAATTATTTTAACCTCTAATCTCTAATCAGCTCTCATCACTGCTCAATTTAACCTCTAATCTCTAATCACCCCTCATCATTCCAAATCATCTAACTTCCCGAACGGTCACCCATCCTCTCACTACCCCAGCCTGAGCATGCGTAACTTCCGGGTTCACTACCCTAGTCTGCACTTGTTGTTTTCCTGACAATAGTGAGATGTCAATCCTATTAACCCTCAGGAGTTTAGCTTGATCATGAAGTCACACATTTCACTTTTTGAGTTTGAAACTATCATTCTAAAAAACAATAATTATTTAGTAACACTAATATTTCTTGAATTAGTAGTTTGACCACTGTTTGACCAGATTTGACCAAAATTCAAAAAATTGAAATAATTATTTAGTAACACTAATATTCTTGAATAATTATTTAGTAACACTAATACTTCTTGAATAAGTAGTTTGACCAGATTTAACGAAAATTCAAAAAAACTGAAATTTGAGCATAACTTTTTTTCCCTTTTAGAATTTGAGGAATCTAAAATTTTGCAAACAGGCCGTAGGCCATCAAAACCGGATGCAGATTTTCGTGCTGAACATTTTGATATATTCTACGTTTTTTTTGGCATCGTATGCAAAAGTTATAGCCGTTTTACATTTTCCCTACACTTTTTGCAAAACATGTCCAAATTTAAGTTTTAAAATTTTCCTAACTAGTAGATGTAGTAACATAACTACATCTCGAAGGATTTTAACTTTTGAAGTTTTTGTCATTTTCTTTTTCTTTTTACAAAACTGAAAAGGCGATACACGGGGTGGGGGTAGGATTTGAAAATTGCACCATTAGTACCGGTTCGTGGCACGAACCGGTACTAAAGGTCTAACCTTTAGTACTGGTTCGTGCCACGAACCGGTACTAATGGGCATCGCACCCTTTAGTCCCGGTTCGTGGCACCAACCGGGACTAAAGGTCCCATTTGAATCGGGATTAATGCCTGTACGGTGCCCTAGCCGCTCGAACCGGGACTAATGCTCACATTAGTCCTGGTTCGTAATGCAACCGATACTAATGCTCTTTTCTGGCTGAACCAAAGCCCCTTTTTCTACTAGTGGATGCCAGCCCCCAAACCAGTGCGCATCTTGGAACCATCAAAATGCATCCGCCAATGGGTGGAGTCGGGCGCTGGTGGCAGGTACTGGGTCTCGGCCCAGTTGACGAGGAAGTCGGCCAACGCTTGTGCCTTGATGGCGGTGCGAGGCTGGTAGTAGATAGTGCAGGGGGCCAAATTGATGGCCCATTTGGCCACTCGGCCTGAAGCATCCCGGCTTCCAATGATCTCGGCCAGTGGAGCTGTGCAGACCACAGTGATTGGGTGCTCTTGAAAATACGGCTTCAATTTCTTGGCGGCAAAGTGCACGCCGTAGCACATCTCTGGTAGTGGGGTAGTTTTGCTTGGAAGCTAACAGCACTTCACTCAAGTAATACACCAGTCTCTGGACTGGTAGCGCCTTTCCTTCCTCCTTGCGTTCTACCACTATGACTGTAGTGGCCACTCGGCTGGTGGCGGCGATGTAGAGGAGCATGGGCTCCTTAGGAGTCGGAGCCGCCAGGACACGCGGAGTAGTCAACATCTTCTTGAGCTGGAGAAAAGCTGCATCCGTCTTGTCGTTCCACTCGAAAAAAGTGGTCTTCTTCATGAGCTGGTACAGGGGAAGAGCCTTCTCTCCCAGCCAACTGATGAAACGGCTGATGGACACCAAACAGCCGGTGAACTTCTGCACATCCAGCAGTCGGGTGGGTACTTCCATCCTATCGATGGCCTTGATCTTCACAGGGTTGCACTCTATGCTGCGCTCTGAGACCAGGAATCCAAGAAGCTAGCCGGCTGGTACTCCGAAGACGCATTTCTGTGGGTTGAGCTTGATTTGAAACCGGCATAGGTTCTCAAAGGTCTCTTTCAGGTCTTCTAGCAGCGTTCCACGCTTCTCCGTCTTCACCACGACATCGTCCACGTAAACGTGGGCATTTCTACCGAGTTTTTTGAGGAGGCATTTCTGCATGCAACGTTGAAATGTGGCGTCGGTATTCCTCAAGCCGAACTTCATGGTCAAGTAGCAGAAGGCTCCAAATGGTGTGATGAAGGCGGTCTTCAGTCTGTCGGCCAGGTTTAGCTTGATCTGGTGATACCCTGAATATGCATCCAAGAAACTCAACAGCTTGCATCCGGCTGTGGAGTCTATCACTTGGTAGATTCTCGGCAAAGCAAACGGGTCCTTGGGGCAGGCTTTGTTGAGGCTGGTGTAATCAATACACATGCACCACTGCTTGTTTTTCTTCAACACAAGGATTGGGTTGGCCAGCCACTCTGGAAAGAACACTTGCATGATGAAGCCGGCTACCAGCAGCCGGGCTATCTCTTCTCCAACGACTCTTCTCTTCTCTTCTGACAGGCGGCGCAAGGGCTGCCTGACTGACTTGGCATCAGACTGGACATGTAACTTGTGCTTGGCGAAATCCGTCCGAACACCCGGCATGTCTTTAGGTGACCATGCAAAGATGTCCCGATTCTCACAGAGGAAATTGACGAGCTCGCCTTCCTATTTGCTGTCGAGGTTTGCACCTATGACAGCATACCTCTCCGGGTGCTCTGGGTCCAAGGGTATCTTCTTTGTCTCCTTGGCCAGCTTGAACGAGCCCTCGGCTTCCGACTCCTTGGGGTTGGGCGACATCTCCGGCTGCTTGCCTGCCATCGCCGCAACTCGGTCAAGGAGCCGCTTCTTGGCCGCAATCACAAGGGACTCGGCCAGCTGGCTGCTATCTGCTGCGCAAGTGGACGACTTCTTGTAATCCCCTGCTATGGTCAGAATTCCCTTGGAACTTGGCATCTTCATCTTGAGGTAAGCATAGTGGGGGACCGCCATGAACTTGCCAGAGCAGGTCGGCCAAGCGGTGCATGGTGAGGGCTCTCAAGGTCCACCACCTCAAACCAGACTGGCTCTCGGCGAAAGTGATATTTGTCTCCAAAGAGGATGTCTATCTAGATCTTGCCGATTGGTGAGCAGGAAAGGCCAGACACTATGCCATGGAATACAGTCCGACTGAGCTGAAGCTGGCTTTGTTTGATTCCTAACTTCTCCATGGTATCTTTGTACAGAATGTTCATGCTGCTGCCGCCATCTATCAAAACTCGGGGAAAGCGAGCAGCTCGCCTATCAGTGGCAAAGGTGGCATCCAGAACCAGGGCGTAGGAACCGGGATTGGGCATCACCTCCGGGTGGTCGGCTCTGCTCCGATCGATGGGCTTCTCGGACCAATGCATGAACTCGAGGGTCTCTGATGCTACTGCATTCACTTCTTGCTGTCGTTGCTGTCTATTGTGCTTGTTGTCGGCCACGCTGGTGAACACGACATAAGCTCCATGCTCTTCAGGATACTCGTCTTGTATGGCTCGGATTGGTCGAACCACCAGCTGCTGGGGGGAGGAGGAGGCAGCTGCCCAGCAGGCGGAGGAGGCAGAAGGCCATCTCCCTTGGCGATCCTGGTGAGCCAATGGCATTTCCGAGTGGTGTGATTGGACGGCTTCACACCACTATGGAACTTGCAGGGTGCGTCAAGAGTCTGCTCATACGAAAAAGCAGGCAGCCAATTGGACTTGCCGCCCTTCGGGCGCTTGGATGGAGGCTGCCCTTCCGGCTGCTGGTCGTCGACTGTCGCCACCTGTCGGCTTGTGGAAGCCGGCTGCATGGCCTTGCGCTTGTTGTCGCTTGGTTGCTGGCGCCGACTAGTGTCGCCAACCGGGGTTCGACGAGCTTGAGGGGCCACTTTGCCAGATGCATCAAATTGGATTTCTGCCTTCATGGAGGAGTCGGCCGTGGCATATTTATCTGCTATGATCAGCAGCTCATCGAGGGTCGCTGGCTCATCGCAGAGGAGTCGGTGCTTGAGGAGGGTGCCCTCTCGGCACCCAGCGGTGAAGTACTCGATAGCCTGCACCTCGTGCATGCCTTCGCAAGAGTTGCGGAGCTCGACCCAGCGTGTGAGGTAGTCGCGAGTCGACTCGTTGGGGCCTTGTACGCACAAGGAGAGCTGGCGAGGTTTGGGCGGCCGCTTGTACGTGCTGGTGAAGTTGCGGATGAAAGCTTCGGTGAAGTCGACCCAGCTGTTGATGCTGTGGGGCTTCAGGCTGTTCAGCCATGTATGGGCCATGCCCTGGAGCATGAGCGGAACGTACTTCACAGCACCATGCTTGTTGCCATTCGCTATGCTGACGGCGGCAGAGTAGTCGACCACCCAGTTCTCCGGCTTCACAGAGCCGGTGTATTTGGGTGTGTCTCTTTGGAGCGTGAACCCTTTGGGGAAGGGCTCGTCTCGAATGCGGGGGCCGAAACAGGGCGGACCCAACTCATCTTCCTCTTCTAGCGCCAGGGACCGATGAAACCGGTCGATCCGGTGGCGGGCATCGTTCTCTCCGACTCCCTCTCCGCGGCCAAGGCGGTCGCCGAGTGTCGGGTGATCTACAGGCGGCGGGGAGACGCGCCTTTCCCTGCGAGGGGGAGGAGGCAGACAGTCATCCCGTCGTTCCACTGCTCTTGGGCGGCCGTCTTGGTCGCGCTCAATGGTGATGCGAGTCTAGCTGCGGCTGGCAGTGTAACGCCCTCGATGCGGCTATATCTCCCACGTGTCGAAGCACGACTTAGAGGCATAACCGCATTGAAAGCAATGTCGCAAGTGAGGTAATCTTCACACAACCCATGTAATACAATAGGGGAAAAGATACATAGTTGGCTTACAATCGCCACTTCACACAATTACATGATTAAAGCATTACATCATCCAAATACACACAAGGTCCGACTATGGAACCAAAATAAAAGAAGAACCCCAAATGCGACAAAGGTACCCGATCGACCCCAACTGGGCTCCACTACTGAACAACTAGAACGAAACAACACAAAGGACAAGATCTTCATAGAGCTCCTCCATGAGCTTGGTTGTGTCATCTGCACGGACTCATCGGCACCTGCAAGCTGGTTTTGGAAGTATCTGTGAGCCACGGGGACTCAGCAATCTCGCACCCTCGCGATCAAGACTATTTAAGCTTATAGGTAGGGTAAAAGGTATGAGGTAGAGCTGCAGCAAGCGACTAGCATATATGGTGGCTAACATACGCAAATGAGAGCGAGAAGAGAAGGCAAAGCACGATCATGAAAAGTATGATCAAGAAGTGATCCTAAAACAACCTACGTCAAGCATAACTCTAACACCGTGTTCACTTCCCGGACTCCACCGGAAAGAGACCATCATGGTAACACATGCGGTTGATGTATTTTAATTAAGGTCAAGTTCAGGTTTTCTACAACCGGACGTTAACAAATTCCCATCTGCCCATAACCGCGGGCACGGCTTTCGAAAGTTCAAATCCCTGCAGGGGTATCCCAACTTAGCCCATCACAAGCTCTCACGGTCAACGAAGGAATAGACCTCCTCCCGAGACATTCCGATCAGACTCGGTATCTCGGTACAACAAGACATCCTCGACAATGGTAAAATAAGACTAGCAAGACCGCCCGATGCACCGACATCCTGATAGGAGCTGCACATATCTCGTTCTCAGGGCAACACCGGATGAACACTACATACAGCTAAAACCAGCCCTCAAGTTTCCCCGAGGTGGAGCCGCAAGTGGCTCTAGTTTGGACCAACACTTAGACAAGCACTGGCCCGGGGGGTTAAAATAAAGATGACCCTCGGGATGTGCGACTCCCAAGGGAAAAAGGCTAGGTGGCGAATGGTAAAACCAAGGTTGGGCCTTGCTGGAGGAGTTTTATTCAAAGCGAACTGTCAAGGGGTTCCCATTATAACCCAACCGCGTAAGGAATGCAAAATCCGGGAACATAACACCGATATGACGGAAACTAGGGCGGCAAGAGTGGAACAAAACACCAGGCATAAGGCCGAGCCTTCCACCCTTTACCAAGTATATAGATGCATTAATTAAATAAGATATATAGTGATATCCCAACAAGTAAACATGTTCCAACAAGGAACAACATCTCCATGTTCCAACAAGGAACAAACTTCAATCTTCACCTGCAACTAACAACGCTATAAGAGGGGCTGAGCAAAGCGGTAACATAGCCAAACAACGGTTTGCTAGGACAAGGTGGGTTAGAGGCTTGGTTCAACAATATAGGAGGCATGATAAGCAAGTGGTAGGTATCGCAGCATAGGCATAGCAAAAGAGCGAGCATCTAGCAAAGCAAAGATAGTAGTGATTTCGAGGGTATGATCATCTTGCCTGAGATCCCGCACGGAAGAAGAACGAGTCCATGAAGAAGACAAACGGATGTAGACGAACGGGTCCTCACAATCACGACGTAATCGGAACCAACCCGAAGAAACAACACCGGAAAGAAAGCAAACAATATAGTAATCAACCACGACATAGACATGGCATGATGCGCAAACAAGAATGATGCATGTCCGGTTTAAAGAGGGCATGGCATGGCAAAATGCAACAAACAAAACTACAAATTAAGTGGAGGTCAATATGCAACGAGTTGCATATTGACGAAAAAACCACATGACTTATTTAGTTCTCTCTCGTTTATGTACCCAACAAGATTAAATGTTGTTAGCATGGCAAGAGGTGAAGCAAATGAAAACTACCTATCTAGTCAAGGTTAAATGAGGCCGGAAGCAACGAACAACAATTCCGGAAACTCCTCATGAGCATATTATAGATTTGGTACTGTTCTGCCCTAAACACAATTTTAGAGTTGTTTAACATGCAAATAAAGGTCACCATGTTAAACTAGGCATTTTTCTACCCCATTTACATATAAAGTTTGTTAGATTTGGAGCTACGGTTGAATAGTTATGAATTAAATTATTTTAACATGGCATAGGAGCAAATTTAACCAAACATCAATTTAAACATTTTAAACATGGATGAAAGTTGCATATTATGAATCTAGACAAAATTCTAAGCAAGTTTCATATATAAATCATTTTAATCCGATGCACGGTTAGTGAGTTATTAAATGCATGAACTAGGGGGACTTTTCTGTAAAATTGCGTTCTCTGGAACAAATACTAAATTTGCAGGCGCTGGAAAAAAACACTACTAGGCTGAAATTTGGGACAAGCCCAACAATGCACAGGGGCTGGAGGGGGGCTTCTCACATTGGGCTTGGCCCGGTTGGTGCTGGGCTGGATGAGGCAGGTGGCTAGGCCGGTCGCTGCCAGGCTGAGGAGGCTCGCTGGGCTGGGCCGGCCTGAGCTGGAGGAGTCAGCGGGCGTTGGAGCGGCCCTGTTCGATGCAGAGGAGGCGTGTCCTCTTCTCGATAGGAAGCAGAAACAGAAGCAGAGCAGCGGCAGCGTGGGACTTGCAGGTCGGCGCGTGAACCGACAAGGAACTCCGGCGACGGTGGCTGACGACGACACGAGCGCCGGGAACGGGCAGGACCGGGCGAGGGGGTCTCGGATCCGGCGGCTCAAGGGAGCTCCGAGGCGGGGAGGAACGACAGGGCCCTGGTAGGGAAAAATTCAGTCACGAGGCAGGGACAGAGAGAGGGCCGGAGTGAGATCGAGAGGAGGCGAGGCGACCTGGCCGTGGCCGGCCGGCGGTAGGCGCGGGTGCCCGAGGATGCAAGGTGGAGGAGCACAGGGAGGCTCGTCACAGTGCGGTGGAGAAGGTCGGCCTCCATGGCGGCATCCATGGCGCAAGGAGCACCTGTTGCAGGAGAAGAACGAGGAAGATGAGAGGAGGAGACGAAGGGAGGAAGGAGAAAGGCAGGGCGACGGGGTTCTGGTCCGGTTGAGGCGCCGGCGAGCGATGGGAGGCCAGGCCTCCTGGATTGAGCGACCTGGGAGCTCTTTTCCCGATCCAGAACAGATCGAGGAGGCTGCGGGCGATGGGAGGTCCTGGCCTGATGGCGGCAGAGCTGCGGCTCTGGGTGATCCTGCTCGGGCCCAACCGCGGAGGGGCGTGGGGATGGATCAAGAGGAGGAGGAGCTCGCTGGTTGGGCTTGTGGTGAAAACGAGGAGGAGATGGATTTGGTTCGAGCGATGGGGATCTCGATGTTGGGGAAAGAGCGCGGCGGCGGCTGGGATGATCCCTAGAATTTAGGGATTTGGTCTGAAATTAGACTAGGGGTGGACTATAAATATACATCACGGATTAGGTTAGGGGCTATCTCGACCCTACGATCGCAAACGGACGATCGCGAATAAAATAGCTAGGAAGTCCAAATAAGAAAACGGTGACATTTTGTAGACGTTTGGGGATGATCCGGACACAACGGTGGCGACACCCCGGGTCGGGTCCGGGACAACTTTCGGACGCTCACGTGAGGGGTTCGATGCACTGTGCAGAGAGGGTTTCGGACCGTGCGGTCGCATCGGACAACTCTAGAAGCGAAGAGGGGAAGGAGGATGGCCTAGGTGGGCTGTGGCGAGGCTGAGAGGAGAGAAGAGAGAGAGGGAGGCCGACATCTGGCGCAACACGCAAGCGAATGACATGGCAACAACAGCGAATAACTAGACGACACCTGGCGCAACGGTCTGGGGGCGTTACAGGCAGCCGGCTCCTTGTCTCTTCTTCCGCGGACGCCACCAGTCAGCGTCCGAGATGTTGCGCCTTGATCTCGGCGGGGAGGCAGATCGTCGTTCTACCGGTGTGGCGCCTCAGTACGGCAAGCGGCCTCGTTATGCTCAGCAGCCGCGTCGAGGAGCCGCTGGACGCGCTCCGCCATCTGGCGATGTTCTTCGCCCTCGAACTTGTCTAGATCTTCTGCTGCCGCCTGGGCAGCTCGGATATTTTCCGCGGGCGTGGCGTAGACAGGGCGATCTGCCGCGAACAGGTTCGGGATGGCCATGCCGCGTTGCTGGACCGTGCCAAGGCGGCTAGGCCCAGTGGGAGTAGGTGTGCCGCCCACAACGTGGTCCATCTCGCGTCAGTAGGCTTCCAACAGGCGTCTCATGCTAGCCAGCTTCTTGGCGCCCTCGACGAGCTGGATGCGGCGTGCTTCCAGCATCTCGGCGTCGGCGTCTTCTGGGATGGGCGCCGTCAGGTCTTGGAGTGACGCATCGAGCGGGTCGTGAGCACCCCCGCCGAAGTGTGCTGTGGCCGATGACTAGCACCTCCATGACGGCGCTTTTGCCGCTCTCCGCGCAAGGAGGCGGCTCATCGTAGACCACCACGTTGGTGGGTAACGCGTCAAGCGACGCAGTGTCGGAATCGACAAGCATCGGGTCGGTGGAGCAAACGGATTCCAAGTCCGCAGCGAGCTTGCTGGCTACGTGGAGCTGATCGAGGAGGCGGACGAGGTGGCTCTCAGGGCCATCATTGCCCGCATCGGACGCCGGCTCGTCGGAGAGGCGAACCTCGCCAACAAGGTCGGCGAGGCAGCTCGCTGCGCACGCGATCTCCGCGTCACGCAGTGCGTCGGCACAGACTCCGTTTGGTGTGCCAGGTTGGCTACGCTCGTCAGGGAGGAAAAGGGTTCCCGTCCAGAACAGGTCTCCGGACGATGGTGCACCTCGCCCCACGGTGGGCGCCAAATGTCGGGGGTTGAGTGCGACATATGTCAAAGGATGGCTTATCATGGTGGGAGCGAGTAGAACGTCACCGGTGCCTGGAAATGGGATGAGGCATAGACACGAATGCCGGTGTACTTTACCCAGGTTCGGGGCTCTCCTAGGAGATAACACCCCTAGTCCTGCTCTGCGGGGTCTCCGCATGATCACTAAGGCGCAAGTGAGTACAATGGTGCTCCTTGAGCTGTATGCTAGATGTAGGAGAAGGCAAGGCTAGCTCTCTCCTTCCTCTGTGGGCTGGTCTAGTTCTAACAACTTCGGAACCCTTTGCATGGGTGCCCTGGGGGTTTATTTAGGCCTACCCCCTAGGGGTACAGTGGTAATCCGGTCGGGCGTAGGGCCCGACCGTTAGTCTCTTCGGCCGTTGGCTTCTTCGCCGATTGCTGGGGCCCACCGCCTGGTGGGCCCCGCCAACTGGTTGGGTACGGGGCCGACAGGCCGCCCCCACCGCTCACGGGTCTTGTCGGCTGCTGATCATTGTAGTCGTGACTCTAATGACGTAGGCTTGGTCAGGGGATCATGGCTACAGCTCCACTGCCTGGTGGGCGATTATTGTAGCCACTCCGTGTCTCGTCTGGTTAATGGCGCGTGGGTCCCGAGGAAAGGGCGGGCCGACTGCCGGGGGCCGACCTCCATCGGGTTCGACTGGTGGGGATCTTGCCGTCTTCCAGGCTCTCGCTGATTGGTGGGGCCCGTCGTCCTTGGGCCGTACCGACAGGCCGTCGTGGGAGCAGGACTCCGTCTGCTTGTGGTGATGTCAGGGATGGCGTGGCAACAGTGCCGCGCCTGGCGGAGATCTCCGCCGGTACGGTACACTGTGGCCACGCCTGTCCCTGGATGGGGGGGATGGGCTACACTTTAGCCATTCTCTGTCTTGTCCTTCTTGACGAGGGTGTAGGCTTCGTTGGCGCCACGGGCCGACTGCTAGGGGCCGGCTTCTCTAGAAGCCCCCAGCTAGGAGTCGGCTTGTGTCGGTGTGAAAACCGGCGGATCTCGGGTAGGGGGTCCCGAACTGTGCGTCTAAGGCGGATGGTAACAGGAGGCAGGGGACATGATGTTTACCCAGGTTTGGGCCCTCTTGATGGAGGTAATACCCTACGTCCTGCTTGATTGATCTTGATGATATGAGTATTACAAGAGTTGATCTACCACGAGATCATAGAGGCTAAACCCTAGAAGCTAGCCTATGGTATGATTGTATGTTGTCATACGGACTAAACCCTCCGGTTTATGTAGACACCGGAGGGGGCTAGGGTTACACAGAGTCGGTTACAAGGGAGGAGATCTACATATCTGTATTGCCAAGCTTCCCTTCTATGCTAAGGGAAGTCCCATCCGGACACGGGACGGAGTCTTCAATCTTGTATCTTCATAGTCCAACAGTCCGGCCAAAGGATATAGTCCGGCTGTTCGGAGACCCCCTAATCCAGGACTCCCTCAGTAGCCCCTGAACTAGGCTTCAATGACGATGAGTCCGACGCGCAGATTTGTCTTCGGCATTGCAAGGCGGGTTCCTCCTCCGAATACTCCATAGAATATTTTGAACACAGGGATAGTGTCCGGCTCTGCAAAACAAGTTCCACATACCACCGTAGAGAGAATAATACTTCCACAAATCTAATCTGCTGACACGTTTTGACAGCATGACATCATGTCATGGCCCGGTCATTATTCGAACTATTTTTCTCAACCAGCGCCGCACATATCGCGAGGCGGTTTTCTTGACATGTCTTGTTCAAAGCAGAGATCGTGTCCCCCTTATTATGGGATTCTCATCAATACGGACATGGGTAACCCAACCGCGCCATCAATTACGGTGCTTGGGGAATAAGCAATTTTACCAGGCAAGTGGGGAGGCGTATCACCTCTTCCGCCCTTATAAAGGGACAAAGATTCCTCCTTTTTACCCACGCCTTCTTCATCCTCGCTTATCCATTCTCACGCACTCGAGCTCCAATGCCCAAGTTCGCGTCTTTCTTCTCAAACCACTCCAAGCATGTCCGGAGCGGGAGGCAAGTAGATGGTATCCTCCGTCACGGAGGAGCACATCGCAAAGTTACGGGAAGCCGGATATCTGGCCGCGGATATCGCGCATCGGCTGTCAGACGCGGGGCAGATCATCCCTGCGCCTGAACCCCATGAGAGGGTAGTTTTTCTTACCCACTTCGTCCGCGGACTGGGATTTCCCCTCCACCCTTTTATCCGCGGGCTCATGTTCTACTACGGGCTGGATTTTCATGATCTGGCCCCCAATTTTATCCTCAACATCTCGGCGTTTATCGTCGTGTGCGAGGCCTTCCTCCGCATCAGGCCCCACTTCGGCATGTGGCTAAAAACCTTCAATATTAAATCGAAGGTGGTGGTCGGCCAGCAAGCAGAGTGCGGAGGTGCCATGGTGGCCAAAATGCCTAACGTCACCTGGCTCGAAGGCTCCTATGTGGAGACCATAAAGGGGTAGCAATCGGGGTGGTTCTACATCACCGAGCCGCGCGACACCAACTGGGTGGTGGCCCCCAAATTTCGATCCGAAATCCACACACGGCTCACCTCCTGGAAAGAGAAGGGCATGTCCTGGGGTTCCCCAATAGAGCTGACCGGACTCCAGACCTACATTAGGAACATGATGAGCAAGAAAATCAAGCTCGTCAACTTGGTCCAGGTCATGCTCTTCCGCTGGATCCTCCCGTGTCAACGATGGGCATTCAATTTGTGGGAGTTCGACCCGGCCAAGCTCCAGACGCTGTGAGAGCTCTTCGACACTGACACACAAGGACGTCTGGAAGGTGTCTTCAAGGGCAGTGAGGTACCTCCTCCCCTTACCGAGGACCGCGGACTTAACGCAACAGCGCTATGCCAATCGGTAAGTTTTCATATCTCACAGGATATTTATTTGCCCCGGTTTAATCATCTGCAGGATCTAAGTTTCCACGCCATTAACAGGACTAGATAAAGACAGCGGAGCAGCTCGATTGCCCAGCCCCTCTGCCTGAAGATCCTGCAGATGCTCTCCTAATGGAGATGCTGGCTCCATCACCTTACGAGGTGCCGGTGAAGAAGACCAAGAAGAAGGCCACGGGGACCCGAAAGGGTCTCCGGCGCAAGGTTATATCGGACTCATCATCCAATGACTCCGATGCGCACTCCTCCCACGAAAACGAGGAGGAGGAGGAGGAAAGTTCCCCCCCCCCCAGCCGGGGGAGACAAGAAAAGGAAGGCCGACCCAATCGGGGAGGCCGAAGGGTCCAAGAAGGGAAGGACCCTCCTTCCGGACTGCTCCACGACGGCCGCCTACGGCGGCGACGAGTGGTTACCCAGGGAAAAGCCCGTGGCGAAGTCGTAAGTATCCGGACACCATAGTAATTCATGGTATGTTTTATTGCACTATTTCTCATTACGCCGCATATGATTATGAAGTCCGTCCCAAGCTCATCTCAACGTAGATTCGTCGGACGGTTCATTGGACTTGTCGGATATGAATAGTGATTCACTTCCGACGGCCTCCACCCCTTGTCCTACGGACAACGTCGAGGTGTTGTCTCGAAAGGCACCGAGCCGAGGGGAGGTAGTCCTGGGGGCGCCTCGAGGCGACCTTCCGGACCCTAGGCGCAAAGGGAGCAAGACTCCCACGAGCTCCAAGTTCGGCCCCCAGCCGAATACTGCCCCGGAACCTTCAGTGGTTCCAGACTCCGGCAGGCGATCCCCCATTAAGGGGGGCAAGCTGCCCGTGCCGGTGTCCTCTGTCCATCCAGAGGCACCGGACAACTTGCTGGAAGCGCTTCACGGCGCTTCCATTGCCGAAGAGCGCCGCACTATCATGAGTGCGGTGATTGAGAAAGTTCAGTCCGCCAAAAACGGACTGACCGAAGCTTGCGCCAGCCTCCTAAAAGGCTTTGAGGTAAGCAATCAAATTATAAGAAAATATTACCGCACAGACAGTAGCCCCTGATGCTCCGTTCAGCGTTCATGAAGAAAGGCCAAATAGAGGATCAAATGATGACTCGGGAGTCTAATCAGAATATGTCTATGTGCATGTGCAGGCTTCACTGCTGGCCGCTGTCGCACGTACTACGAAGGTCTCTGCACTAAAGCAGGACCTGGAGTGGTCCGAGGACGAGCTCGGCCTTACCAAGAGGCAGCTCGAGGAGAGCAAAGGTAAGCAATACCTTGTCTATATATTTAAAAAGATGTTCGGGTGTAAAGTAATAGGATCATCATGAATTTGCCAGGGGCCACGACCGAAGTGGCGACCCTGAAGAAGGCGTTGTCCGAGGTCGAAGACAAAGCGGCCAAGGAGCGCATTGAGCGGGAAAAGCAAGAAGCCTGGGTAGGCAAGGTGCAGCAAGAGCTCGAGGCTCTCGCCAAAAAACACGAGTCCTTGGAGCTTGACTCTAAGACGCGAGAGTCCGAGCTTGCGAAGGCGCTCGAAAGCACCCGGAGCGCCAAGGCTGAAGCCCACAAGGCCCTCCAGGAGATTGATGCGGTGAAGAAGATAGCAGCGGGTAAGGCATTCATTATGCAAAGCAAGCATGTGAAGGAAACTTTCCTTTTACTTACCCGTGTTCAGAGCTCTCCAGGAGCGTTCGCAGATCTTCCCCGCAGTGTACTGGATGCCGCGGAGTTTTACTGAGCTGAGGAGGGGAGCTCGACGGAAAAGTTGTTCTGGCCTCAGTATACTAGGACCGAACACCCAATGCCCTTGAGCGACCAGCTGAAGCAATTGGTTGAGCTCCACAAGGCGGCCGAACAGGCCATCAAGGGTCTTATAGTCTGGATGTGGCCTGGCGAGCCCCTGCCCGGCAACTACTTCGGTCTACTGAGGCGGCTTGTGGATGCCTGCCCTTGGCTTGAAGTCATAAAGCGGTCTGTCTGCATCAAGGGTGCACGCAGGGCTTTTGCCCGGGTGAAGGTGCACTGGGCGAAGCTGGACGCCGTGAAGCTGGTGAAGGAGGGGTCGCCGGAGGGCAAGGAGCATCGCTGCCCCGAAATGTAGACAATGTCCTGAAGGGTTCCCGCCTTGTGGTGGATGAATGTGCCAGAGATGTAATTTTTGAATGAACATGCTCATGTGATCCTGTAATGTGAAACAAGTTCATTTACGCTATGCAACGCTTTTTAAATTTAAAATATTACCTTCTGTGCGGCCGTTTATAAAATCTGAGAGTTGGCCAGTCGTCGACTTCTGCCCCCATGTAATTAGTACTGGGGTGTTCGGGATAAACCTGAGCACTCTTTATCCCCATTTCGGGTCCTTCGAGGGAGGTGTTCAGCACAACGAACCAGGCAATCGGACTATAAGGCTTTATCACTCTCAATTAGCCATAGAAGTCTACAATTTTAAATTTTGTCGAAGCCCCTAGTATTCGGAAGGCCGAATTTGGGGCGCTATACATGCCTAAGTCGAGCAAGGCCGACTCCTCGCCCGAAGCAGAAAAAGTCTTTAAGGACTTGAGACCTCTCGAACAGCGACCAGCTCTCGCCTTATCATGACAGTCAGTTTTCGGCTTTCTCTACTGAGGTGCTCGTCCGTAAGAACCGGGACACAATAGCAGTAGTTCTCCCAGCGCTACCTTAGCCGATATTGCGGAACGTAAGGTACCAAAGCATGGGAGCCGGGCAAACCCAACTATTGACCCAAGACATGATTCGGAGCTGATGCATATAATGCTATAAGTTCGGGGTGCCGCACTGTCGAAAGTGTTCGGACTTCTCACACCGTATTATGGGGTAAACGAAAGCCCCTGGCGTACTACCCGTACCAGAATGTACGAGTGCAAGTTGTCGTAAATGAACATATAAGAAAAAAGGGGATGAATAATGCAATAATAGACTAATGCTATGCATTGTTATTTAAATAATACGTCGAAGCATACTGATACAAGTAGTGCAATAAGCAGAAAATAGGACTATTTGACATGTCCTATCCAAGGGCAAGCTGAGTATGGATAGTAGAAAGCGAGTATATCGATTATTATTAGAGACCACCTGGGGGTTCCCGTGTACATCTTAGCTTCTTGCCTCCTTGGTTGTTCCTTCCCGTAATGTGTCCGGCAATCGTACTGCCGGAAAGGGCTTTCAGAGAGTTAGGTCCTGAAAGAGAAAAAATGATAAAGGTATACAACCCCTAGGGCGGTTAAGCCGCATTGCGGGACATGCCCTGATCGTGCCCCCGCCTATGCCCATGGTATTTTCAGTGCGTAATTATGCACGCGTGGCATGGATTTCGTTGTTTTACTGGGACTGGGACGGGGGCCGAATTGCTAGGCGAGCTCTGAACGTGCCAGGCGATCCTGTTGTAGTTTACTCTAGACTCGCTTGACGGTGTCCGGGGGCTGTATCACCGAATTGGTGGTTTGCCTTAAAAGGCTGCTTTGTGCTTCTGCTGTGAGGGCCGCAGTGTGCTCTTCCGTGCGGAGCGAGCGTCCTGTGTTTCCATTGACTGTTATGACCCCCCTAGGTCCTGGCATCTTGAGCTTGAGGTATGCGTAATGCGATACCGCATTGAATTTTGCAAATGCGGTTCGCCCGAGCAGTGCGTGATAGTCGTTGTGGAACGGGACGATATCGAAGATTAACTCCTCGCTTCGGAAGTTGTCCGGAGATCCGAAGACCACTTCCAGTGTGATTGAGCCCATGTAATGGGCCTCTACACCTGGGATGGCGCCCTTAAAGGTGGTTTTGGTGGGTTTGATCCTCGAGGGATCTATACCCATTTTGCGCATTGTATCCTGATAGAGCAGGTTCAGGCTGTTGCCGTCGTCCATGAGGACTCGAGTGAGGTGAAATCCGTCGATGATGGGGTCTAGGACCAGTGCGGTGGATCCACCATGACGGATACTTGTGGGGTGGTCCCTGTGATCAAATGTGATCGGACAAGCGGACCATGGGTTGAACTTTGGGGCGACGGGCTCCATTGCATAGATGTCCCTTAATGCACGCTTCCGTTTTCTCTTGGTAATGTGGGTTGCGTATATCATGTTCACCGTCTTCACTTGTGGGGGGGAACCTCTTCTCTCCTCCCGTGTTCGGCGGCCGGGGCTCCTCCTCGTCATCATTGTGCAGCCCCTTGTCCTTGTTTTCGACATTTAACTTGCCAGCCTGCTTGAACACCCAGCATTCTCTGTTGGTGTGATTGGCTGGCTTATCGGGGGTTCCATGGATTTGACACGAGCGATCCAGTATGCGATCCAAATTGGACGGGCCCGGAGTACTTCTTTTGAATGGCGTTTCCCGCTGACCGGATCTAGAGCCTCTGAATCCGGCATTGACTACCGTATCACCGGTGTTATCGCTGTTGTTGCGGCACTTTTGTCTGTTACGACGTGGTCTGCCATTGGCATCTTTGGTATCCGGAGTGCCCGGATTCCTTGATGTGTTGCTGCTGCGAGCCAGCCAGCTATCCTCGCCCGCGCAAAAGCGGGTCATGAGTGTTGTGAGGGCTGCCATAGACTTTGGCTTCTCCTGGCCGAGGTGCCGGGAAAGCCACTCGTCACGGATGTTATGCTTGAATGCCGCTAAGGCCTCTGCATCCGGACAGTCGACAATCTGATTTTTCTTAGTTAGGAACCGTGTCCAGAATTGCCTGGCCGATTCCCCTGGCTGCTGAGTTATATGGCTCAAGTCATCAGCATCCGGTGGTCGCACATAAGTGCCCTGGAAGTTGTCAAGGAATGCGTCTTCCAAATCCTCCCAACTGCCGATGGAGTCTGCTGGCAAGCTATTCAGCCAATGCTGAGCTGGTCCTTTGAGTTTTAGTGGGAGGTACTTGATGGCATGTAGATCATCACAGCGAGCCATGTGGATGTGAAGGGGGAAATCCTCAATCCATACAGCGGGATCTGTTGTACCATCATAGGATTCGATATTTGCGGGTTTAAAACCCTCCAGGAATTCGTGATCCATAACTTCATCAGTGAAGCATAGGGGGGGTGCGGCGCCTCTGTGCCGGGCTATATCACGACGCAGTTCATATGAGTCTTGCCTGCTGTATTCGGCCCGGCAGGATTTACTTTTAGTGTATCCGGCGCGACGGTCATCGTCCCGCGTTGGCGCGCGCCCCCGTGACCTGTATATTAACCTTGCATGTTTTGCCCTGCTGTCCAATACATCTCGCAGGTCCCGTGTGTTGCCCCGGGCCTTGGTATTTTTTATTGAGTGGTGGCGGGGTGCAGGCTGAACTTTAGGCTGAAACGCCTCTCTGGCTCGGCCATGCGGTGGCCGGTCAGCCGCATCGTACACTGGTGATGGAGGTTTCAATGTTTCCTCCTTGAGGTGAGGTAGCAACCTACGCTTTGGGTAACTCTTGGAGGGGCTCTCGAGTTCGTATTCCTCGGCCGCAAGGACTTCAGTCCATCTGTCTGCTAGCAAGTCTTGATCAGCTTGAAGCTGTTGTTGCTTTTTCTTCAGGCTATTTGTTGTGGCCATAAGCCGGCGCTTGAGGCGCTCCTGCTCGACGGGATCCTCAGGCATGATAAATTCTTCGTCGCCGAGGCTCACCTCATCTTCGGAGAGAGGCATGTAATTTTCCTCCTCCGATTCTCCATCTGCTGCCTGCTCTGGAGGGCTAGCTTGTTCACCCTCCCGCTCTACATCATGCTGGAGGGGATTGTGGTTATCTTCGGCACTATCCGGAGTGTTATTGTCTCTTGTGCCGGTATCACTACTTTTGCTGTGGCGGGACTTAGAGCGGCGCCGCTGATGTCGGCGCTTGGGTTGCTTCTTGGAGGGGTCATCCTCTGCTGTCTCGTCGCCATTGCCTTCTTTGGGGGTGTCCACCATGTATATATCATATGATGAGGTGGCGGTCCAGCGCCCTATGGGCGGTGGTTCCTGTTCGTCTCCTGCATCGTTGTCCATACCATCGATGTCTTCGGAGTCGAAATCGAGCATGTCGGTTAAATCGTCGAAAGTGGCTACTAAGTGGGTGGTGGGTAGGCAGCGAATTTCTTCGTCGTCTGCATCCCATTCTAGTCGGACATAGTTCGGCCAAGGTTCTCCTGACAAGGAGAGAGACCTTAATGAATTTAGCAAATCGCCGAAAGGCGAGTGCTGAAAGATATCCGCGGAGGTGAACTCCATGATCTGTGCCCAGTCGGATTCAATAGGCACGGATGCAGGCGGCTCGTAGTCCGTGGCCTGAGACGAATCCAGTGGTTCGGTGACATGGCTCTCGTAAGGGGTGAAGTCAGTATCTGGCTCCATTGCCACTCAGAGTGCGGCCTCCATGGCGGGGTCTATCCCTTCGTCCTCGGATGGCGCAATTTGTTCCGGATTGAAGGCTGGAGTATTTGCAGATGCGATCTCCCGAACACTGTCCGATGGAAGAGTTACATCATGCCCATCGTGATTGTGCGGCGCGCCTGACATGGGCTCGAATCCGTCGAAGATCAAGTCTCCGCGGATGTCGGCAGTGTAGTTTAAGTTTCCGAACCTGGCCTGATGGCCAGGGGCGTAGCTCTCGATCTGCTCAAGATGGCCAAGCGAATTGGCCCGCCGTGCGAAGCCGCCAAATACGAAGATCTGTCTGGGGAGGAAAACCTCACCCTGGACTACATCGTTACTGATGATCGAAGGGGCCATCGAGCCTTATGGTGACGACACAGTGGAACTCTCAATGAAAGCACCACTGTCGGTGTCAAAACCGGCGGATCTCAGGTAGGGGGTCCCGAACTGTGCGTCTAAGGCGGATGGTAACAGGAGGCAGGGGACACGATGTTTACCCAGGTTTGGGTGCTCTTGATGGAGGTAATACCCTACGTCCTGCTTGATTGATCTTGATGATATGAGTATTACAAGAGTTTATCTACCACGAGATCGTAGAGGCTAAACCCTAGAAGCAAGCCTAAGGTATGATTGTATGTTGTCCTACGGACTAAACCCTTCAGTTTATATAGACACCGGAGGGGGCTAGGGTTACACAGAGTCGGTTACAAGGGAGGATATCTACATATCCATATTGCCAAGCTTGCCTTCTACGCCAAGGAAAGTCCCATCCGGACACGGGACGAAGTCTTCAATCTTGTATCTTCATAGTCCAACAATCCAGCCAAAGGATATAGTACGGCTGTCCGGAGACCCCCTAATCCAGGACACCCTCAGCTTGTCTTGACGTCGCCTCCGAGACTCGACCGTCTACGGGCAGCCGACTATTCCTCCAGCCGACCTCCAGAAGGCGACACTTCATCTTGGCGCCTTGAGGGGCGCAGCTAGCCCCGATGTTTTGAAAGGTTCTGGGCCTCGGCTTAGCCTACCCGTGGCCCATTACTCCGACAAATAGTAGTAGATGCAGGTAGGAGTCGGTTTGCTTGTCTTGGACGTGATGCCTATATACATGATCATACCTAGATATTCTCATAACTATGCTCAATTCTGTCAATTGCTCAACAGTAATTTGTTCACCCACCGTAAAATACGTATGCTCTTGAGAGAAGACATTGGTGAAACCTATGGCCCCCGGTTCTATCTTCATCATATTAATCTTCCAACACTTAGTTATTTCCTTTGCTTTTTTACTTTGCTTTTATTTTACTTTGCATCTTTATCATAAAAATACCAAAAATATTATCTTATCATATCTATCAGATCTCACTCTTGTAGGTGACCGTGTAGGGATTGACAACCCCTTATCGCGTTGGTTGGCGAGGATTTATTTGTTTTGTGTAGGTACGAGGGACTCGCACGTAGCCTCCTACTGGATTGATACCTTGGTTCTCAAAAATCGAGGGAAATACTTATGCTACTTTGCTGTATCACCCTTTCCTCTTCAAGGGAAAACCAACGTAGTGCTCAAGAGGTAGCACCCTTGCTGAAGACGCCAGCAGGGCCACTGCCAAGCCCGCACCAGCCAAGACTCCGCCGCCGTTCGCATGCAGCTGCCAGCCCAACCAGCTGGGCAGGCACCTGTGTGGCAACATGCAGCTTCCAGGCCAAATCAACAAGCACCTGCGTGGCGGCATGCAGATCTTCATGAAGGCCCTACCACCGCGCCACCTCAGCTGCTTGCCTGCCTACATGACGCTGCATGCATCGCTAGCCTGTGCGCGTGTCGAAGCGAGGCGGAGCGGCGACGGACGGGACGGGCCCCGTCCCCGATGAAGCTAATGGACACCTGCGGAGCGCATTTAATGCACTTTGTCCTGTAATGCCGTGCGATAAGCTCGTGCATTGTAGGCCTTTCCACCTCCTGTGTGCCACTGTGGCAACCCCTTTTTCCTATAAAAGGAGGCCCGAGGTGACCAGGAGAGGGATTCGGCTTTTTGGAACGGCACAGCCACCGTAGCTAGTTCAGAAAGCTCAAGATCACTCAATACACCCACCAAAGCAGTACTAGGGTTTTACGCATCCTCGTGGCCCGAACCTGGGTAAATGATCCGTGTGCTAGCTCCTAAACCTGCTCTTCTCACGACCCCGCGCCCGCCGACCATAGAAGGGATCCCAGTGATGCCATAGGTGTCGTTCCAACCGACATCTTTGGCGCGCCAGGCAGTGGGCGCAGTTGTGAGAATCTGGTCTAGAAGTTAGTGATGTCTACTACACAACCTTCTTCTTGTAGACGTTGTTGGGCCTCCAAGTGCAGAGTTTTGTAGGATAGTAGAAAATTTCCCTCAAGTGGATGACCTAAGGTTTATCAATCCGTAGGAGGCATAGGATGAAGATGGTCTCTCTCAAGCAACCCTGCAACCAAATAACAAAGAGTCTCTTGTGTCCCCAACACACCCAATACAATGGTAAATTGTATAGGTGCACTAGTTCGGCGAAGAGATGGTGATACAAGTGCAATATGGATGGTAGATAAAGGTATTTGTAATCTGAAATTATAAAAACAGCAAGGTAACTAATGATAAAAGTGAGCGTAAATGGTATTGCAATGTGTGGAAATAAGGCCTAGGGTTCATACTTTCACTAGTGCAAGTCCTCTCAACAATACTAACATAATTGGATCACATAACTATCCCTCAATATGCAACAAAGAGTCACTCCAAAGTCACTAATAGCGGAGAACGAACGAAGAGATTATGGTAGGGTACGAAACCACCTCAAAGTTATTATTTCCAATCAATCCGTTGGGCTATTCCTATAAGTGTCACAAAAAGCCCTAGAGTTCGTACTAGAATAACACCTTAAGACACAAATCAACCAAAACCCTAATGTCACCTAGATACTCCAATGTCACCTCAAGTATCCGTGGGTATGATTATACGATATGCATCACACAATCTCAGATTCATCTATTCAACCAACACAAAGGACCTCAAAGAGTGCCCCAAAGTTCTACCGGAGAATCACGATGAAAACGTGTGCCAACCCCTATGCATAGGTTCATGGGCGGAACCCGCAAGTTGATCACCAAAACATACATCACGTGAATCACGTGATATCCCATTGTCACCACAGATATCCACGGCAAGACATACATCAAGTGTTCTCAAATCTTTAAAGACTCAATCCGATAAGATTACTTCAAAGGGGAAACTCAATCCATTACAAGAGAGTAGAGGGGGGAGAAAACATCATAGGATCCAACTATAATAGCAAAGCTCGCGATACATCAAGATCGTATCACCTCAAGAACACGAGAGAGAGAGAGAGATCAAACACATAGCTACTGGTTCATACCCTCAGCCTCGAGTGAGAACTACTCCCTCCTCATCATGGAGAGCACCGGGATGATGAAGATGGCCGCTGGAGAAGGATTGCCCCCTCCGGCAGGGTGCCGGAACGTGTCTAGATTGGTTTTCGGTGGGTACGGAGGCTTTTGGCGGCGAAACTCTCGATCTATTGTGCTCACGGATGTTTTTAGGGTATATGGAGATATATATGCGGAAGAAGTATGTCAGGGGGGCCACGAGGGGCTCACGAGGGTGGAGGGAGCGCCTAGGGGGTGGGCGCACCCCCCTTCCTCATGACCTCCTCGCAGATCCCACAACGTGCACTCCAAGTCTTCTGGGCTTATTTCCTTCCAAAAATGAGTTCCGTGAAGTTTCAGGTCAATTGGACTCCGTTTGGTTTTCCTTTTCTTCGAAACCCTAAAACGGGGTAAAAAAAGAAACTGGCACTGGGCTCTGGGTTAATTCCCAAAAATGATATAAAAGTGTATAATAAAGCCCATAAACATTCAAAACAATAAATAATATAGCATGGAGCAATCAAAAATTATAGATACGATGGAGACGTATCAGCATCCCCAAGCTTAACTCATGCTCGTCCTCGAGTAGGTAAATGATAAAAACAGAATTTTTGATGCGGAGTGCTACTTGGCATAATTTCAATGTGATTCTTCTTAATTGTGGTGTGAATATTCAGATCCGAAATATGCAAGACAAAAGTTCATATTGGCATAAAAATGATAATACTTCAAGCATACTAACTAAGCAATTATGTCTTCTCAAAATAACATGGCCAAAGAAAGTTCATCCCTACAAAATCATATAGTTTAGTCATGTTTCATTTTCGTCACACAAGAATGCTCTCATCATGCACAACCCCGATGACAAGCCAAGCAATTGTTTCATACTTTAGTAATCTCAAACTCATAAACTTTCACGCAATACATGAGCGTGAGCCATGGATATAGCACTATGGGTGGAATAGAATATAATGAGGGGGTTATGTGGAGAAAACAAAAAGGAGAAAGTCTCACATCAACAAGGCTAATCAATGGGATATGGAGATGCCCATTGATTGATGTTAATGCAAGGAGTAGGGATTGCCATGCAACGGATGCACTAGAGCTATAAATGTATGAAAGCTCAACAAAATAAACTAAGTGGGTGTGCATCCAACTTGCTTGCTCATGAAATCCTAGGGCACTTGAGGAGGCCCATTGTTGGAATATACAAGCCAAGTTCTATAATGAAAAATTCCCACTAGTATATGAAAGTGATAACATCAGAGACTCTCTACTATGAAGATCATGGTGCTACTTTGAAGCACAAGTGTGGTAAAAGGATAGTAACATTGTCCCTTCTCTATTTTTCTCTCATTTTTTTGGGCCTTCTCTTTTTTATGGCCTTTTTTGGGCCTTATCTTTTTTTATGGCCTTTCTCTCTTTTTTTATTCCTCACTTGGGACAATGCTCTAATAATGATGATCATCACACTTCTATTTATTTACAACTCAATGATTACAACTCGATACTAGAACAAAGATGACTCTATATGAATGCCTCCGGCGGAGTACTGGGATTGCGATGAATCAAGTGTGACATGTATGAAAAATTATGGATGGTGGCTTTGCCACAAATACAATGTCAACTACATGATCATGCAAAGCAATATGACAATGATGATGCGTGTAATAATAAACGGAATGGTGGAAAGTTGCATGGCAATATATCTCGGAATGGCTATGGAAATGCCATAATAGGTAGGCATGGTGGCTGTTTTGAGGAAGATATAAGGAGTTTTATGTGTGAAAGAGCGTATCATATCACGGGGTTTGGATGCACCGGCGAAGTTTGCACCAACTCTCAATGTGAGAAAGGGCAATGCACGGTACCGAAGAGGCTAGCAAGGATGGAAGGGTGAGAGTGCGTATAATCCATGGACTCAACATTAGTCATAAAGAACTCACATACTTATTGCAAAAATCTACAAGTCATCAAAAACCTCGGCACTACGCGCATGCTTCTAGGGGGATAGATTGGTAGGAAAAGACCATCGCTCGTCCCCGACCGCCACTCATAAGGAAGACAATCAAATAACACCTCATGTTTCAAATTTGTTACACAAAGTTTACCATACGTGCATGCTACGGGACTTGCAAACTTCAACACAAGCATTCCTCAAATTCACAACTGATATTATTACCTCCATATCTCAAAACAATCATCAAGCATCAAACTTCTCTTAGTATTCAATACTCTATATGAAAGTTTTTACTAATCTTGTATACCTAGCATATTAGGATTTTAAGCAAATTACCATGCTATTTAAGACTCTCAAAATAATCTAAGTGAAGCATGAGAGTTCATCTATTTCTTCAAAATAAAACTACCACCATGCTCTAAAAGATATAAGTGAAGCACTAGAGCAAATGACAAACTACTCCAAAAGATATAAGTGGAGATCAATGAGTAGTTGAATAATTATGCAACTATGTGAAGACTCTCCAACATTTAAGAATTTCATATCTTCGTATTTTATTCAAACAGCAAGCAAAGCAAAATAAAATGACATTCTAAGAATGGCAAACATCATGTGAAGAAGCAAAAACTTAGGATCAACCGAAACTAACCGATAATTGTTGAAGAAGAAAGGTGGGATGCCAACCGGGGCATCCCCAAGCTTAGATGCTTGAGACTTCTTGAAATATTATCTTGGGGTGCCTTGGGCATCCCCAAGCTTGAGCTTTTGTGTCTCCTTAATTCCTCTCATATCAAGGTCTCCCTAAATCTCAAAAGCTTCATCCACACAAAACTCAACAAGGACTCGTGAGATAAGTTAGTATAAACCATTGCCAAAACCTTGTCATACTCTACTGTAACAAATCCCTAAAATTATTCTTCAACATTTCATACTAACTATCTCCGCATATTTAATAGTCCTATGCTCAAATAGAGTCATTAAATAAGCAAACATATGCAAACAATGCAAACATATCAGCAATCTGCCTAAACAGGATAGTCTGTAAAGAATGCAGCAACATCCATACTTCCCTAGCTCCAAAAATTACGAAAGAAAATTCCCACTGTAGTAAATTTATCAGAGCTTAATATGAAAAAGGTTTCAACATTTTATCACATTCTGACTTTTCTAGGGAATTATTGCAACAGTGGTAAACTTTCTGTTTTCAAACAGCAACAGGTGGACTTCTAAAATAGGCATAGTAAAGGCTATCAATGCCACTTTTATTGAAATAAAAGATGCAAAAAATTGTTCTAAATAAAATCAAGCAAATACTAACAAAATAAATTGACGCTCCAAGCAAAACACATATCATGTGGCGAATAAAAATATAGCTCCAAGTTAAGTTACCGATGAACGAAGACGAAAGAGGGGATGCCTTCCGGGGCATCCCCAAGCTTAGGCTCTTGGCTATCCTTGAATATTACCTTGGGGTGCCTCGGGCATCCCCAAGCTTAGGCTCTTGCCACTCCTTATTCCATAGTCCATCGAATCCTTACCCAAAACTTGAAAACTTCACAACACAAAACTTAACAGAAAACTCGTAAGCTCCGTTTGTATAAGAAAATAAATCACCACTTCAAGGTACTGTAATGAACTCATTATTAATGTATATTGGTGTTAAACCTACTGTATTCCAACTTATCTATGGTTCATACCCTCTGATACTACTCATAGATTCAACAAAATAAGCAAATAACACATAGAAAACAGAATCTGTCAAAAACAGAACAGTCTGTAGTAATCTGGATCAAACTTATACTTCAAGAACTCGTAAAATTCTCAAATAAATTGGTGGACCTGAGGACTTTATCTATTAATCATCTGCAAAAATAATTAACTAAATATCACTCTGCAAATAAAAATGGCAGCAATTCTCGTGAGCGCTAAAGTTTCTGTTTTTTACAGCATGATCAACAAGACTTTCCCCAAGTCTTCCCAAAGGTTCTACTTGGCACAAACACTAATTAAAGACATAAATCCACATCTAAACATAGGTTAGATGAATTATTTATTACTAAACATGAGCAAAAAGCAAGGAACAAAAATAAATTTGGGTTGCCTCCCAACAAGCGCTATCGTTTAACGCCCCTAGCTAGGCATGATGATTTCAATGATGCTCACATAAAAGATTAGAATTGAAACATAAAGAGAGCATCATGAAGAATATTACTATCACATTTAATTCTAACCCACTTCCTATGCATAGGTATTTTATGAGAAAACAACTTATGGAAACAATAATCAATTAGCATAGGAAGGTAAAGCAAGCAAAACTTCAAGATTTTAAGCACATAGAGAGGAAACTTTGTATTATTGCAATTCCTACAAGCATATATTCCTCCCTCGTAATAATTTTCAGTAGCATCATGAATGAATTTAACAATATAACCAGCACCTAAAGCATTCTTTTCATGATCTACAAGCATAGAATTTTTATTACTCTCCACATAAGCAAATTTCTTCTCATGAATAATAGTGGGAGAAAACTCAACAAAATAACTATCATGTGATTGAAAATTAAGATCAAGATGACAAGTTTCATGGTTATCATTATTCTTTAAAGCATACGTGTCATCACAATAATCATCATAGATAGGAGGCATGCTTTCATCATAGTAAATTTGCTCATCAAAGCTTGGGGGACAAAAAATATCATCTTCATCAAACATAGCTTCCCCAAGCTTGTGGCTTTGCATATCATTAGCATCATAGATATTCAAGGAATTCATACTAACAACATTGCAATCATGCTCATCATTCAAATATTTAGTGCCAAACATTCTAATGCATTCTTCTTCTAGCACTTGAGCACAATTATCGGAATCCTTATTTTCATGATAGATATTAAAAAGATGAAGCATATGAGGTAACCTTAATTCCATTTTCTATAAGTTTCTTTTATAAACTAAACTAGTGATAAAACAAGAAACTAAAAGACTCGATTGCAAGATCTAAAGATATACCTTCAAGCACTCACCTCCCCAGCAACGGCGCCATAAAAGAGCTTGATGTCTACTACACAACTTTCTTCTTGTAGACGTTGTTGGGCCTCCAAGTGCAGAGGTTTGTAGGACAGTAGCAAATTTCCCTCAAGTGGATGACCTAAGGTTTATCAATCGGTAGGAGGCGTGGGATGAACATGGTCTCTCTCAAGCAACCCTGCAACCAAATAACAAAGAGTCTCTTGTGTCCCCAACACACTCAATACAATGGTAAATTGTATAGGTGCACTAGTTCGGCGAAGAGATGGTGATACAAGTGCAATATGGATGGTAGATAAAGGTATTTGTAATCTGAAATTATAAAAACAGCAAGGTAACTAATGATAAAAGTGAGTGTAAACGGTATTGCAATGTGTCTAAATAAGGCCTAGGGTTCATACTTTTACTAGTGCAAGTCCTCTCAACAATACTAACATAATTGGATCACATAACTATCCCTCAACATGCAACAAAGAGTCACTCCAAAGTCACTAATAGCGGAGAACGAACAAAGAGATTATGGTAGGGTACGAAACCACCTCAAAGTTATTCTTTCCAATCAATCCGTTGGGCTATTCCTATAAGTGTCACAAACAGCCCTAGAGTTCGTACTAGAACAACACCTTAAGACACAAATCAACCAAAACCCTAATGTCACCTAGATACTCCAATGTCACCTCAAGTATCTGTGGGTATGATTATACGATATGCATCACACAATCTCAGATTCATCTATTCAACCAACACAAAGGACCTCAAAGAGTGCCCCAAAGTTCTACCGTAGAATCACGACGAAAACGTGTGCCAACCCCTATGCATAGGTTCATGGGCAGAACCCGCAAGTTGATCACCAAAACATACATCAAGTGAATCACGTGATATCCCATTGTCACCACGGATATCCACGGCAAGACATACATCAAGTGTTCTCAAATCTTTAAAGACTCAATCCGATAAGATTACTTCAAAGGGGAAACTCAATCCATTACAAGAGAGTAGAGGGGGAGAAAACATCATAGGATCCAACTATAATAGCAAAGCTCGCGATACATCAAGATCGTATCACGTCAAGAACACGAGAGAGAGATCAAACACATAGATACTAGTACATACCCTCAGCCCCGAGGGAGAACTACTCCCTCCTCGTCATGGAGAGCACCGGGATGATGAAGATGGCCACCGGAGAAGGATTGCCCCCTCCGGCAGGGTGCCGGAACGGGTCTAGATTGGTTTTTGGTGGCTACGGAGGCTTCTGGCGGCGGAACTCCCGATCTATTGTGCTCGCGGATGTTTTTAGGGTATATGGAGATATATAGGCGGAAGAAGTACGTCAGGGGGGCACGAGGGGCTCACGAGGGTGGAGGGCGCGCCCAGGGGGTGGGCGCGCCCCTTGCCTCGTGACCTCCTCGCAGATCCCCCGACATGCACTCCAAGTCTTCTGGGCTTCTTTCCTTCCAAAAATGAGTTCCGTGAACTTTCAGGTCAATTGGACTTCATTTGGTTTTCCTTTTCTTCGAAACCCTAAAACAGGGTAAAAACAGAAACTGGCACTGGGCTCTGGGTTAATAGGTTAGTCCCAAAAATGATATAAAAGTGTATAATAAAGCCCATAAACATTCAAAACAGTAAATAATATAGCATGGAGCAATCAAGAATTATAGATACGTTGGAGACGTATCAGTTAGCCTAGCGGTTCTTCGTCGCCATGGGTTCCAATAATAAGAAGCCCATGGCGGTCGGTTCGTCAGGAGTTGGACGGCCCGTACCAGTGCCGGCGAGCAGCGGGCCGATCGTGGACAGAACCCGAGGCGTGACCCGCGAGCACCAACATCGCTCTGGCAGTCAGAGCCTGGCGAGCGGTGTTGTTCGGGCGCACGGTGACAGGCCACACGCCACGAAATCCAGAGACGGAGATGGTCCCCCGCAGGCAGCGCGGGACCCTTCGGGGACGTCACCGTACCACCTGCGGGTAACGCGGCGACCTCCAAGACGCCCACTCCGGCGCCCATAGCGCGCTCTTCCCAGGTTGTGCGCGACGAGCACCGTCGCCATGCCGGTGACCCTGGACACCGCCATGGGACGAGTCTTTTGCGTCATCTGCATGACGAAGGAGGCCGGCATGCCCGCTGAAGTGTTGGCGAAGATGGTGCACAGCCGCTGGGCCGTGACGGAGCTCCTTCTAACGTGGTTAAAAATCGAAGCGCGCCACGTGATACGTCCATTTTGCATCATGTTTTTATATCGATATTTATTGCATTATGGGCTGTTATTTTACTTTATGTCACAATACTTATGGCTATTCTCTCTTATTTTACAAGGTTTAAATAAAGAGGGAGAATGCCGGCAGCTGGAATTCTGGGATGGAAAAGGAGCAAATATTAGAGACCTATTCTGCGCAAGTCTAAAAGTCATGAAACTCCACGGAACATCTTAAAATAAATAAAGAAAAATCCTCGCCAAAGATGAAGGCTAGGGGGCCCACACCCTACTCACTAGGGTGGGGGGCGCGCCCCCCTACCTCGTGGGCCCCTTGGTGGGTCTCCGACGTCCATCTTCTCCTATATGAAGTCTTTCGATGAGAAAAAAATAAAAAGCAACCTTTCAGGACGAAACTCCGCCGCCACAAGGCGGAACCAATCTAGAGCTCTGGCAGAGCTGTTCTGCCGGGGATACTTCCCTCCAGGAGGGGGAAATCATCACCATCGTCATCACCAACGCTCCTCTCATCGGGAGAGGGCAATCTCCATCAACATCTTCACCAGCACCATCTCATCTCCAAACCCTAGTTCATCTCTTGTATCCAATTCTTGTCTCAAAGCCCGGGATTGGTGCTAGTAGGTTGCTAGTAGTGTTGATTACTCCTTGTAGTTGATGCTAGTTGGTTTATTTGGTGGAAGATCATATGTTCAGATCCTATATGCATATTATTACCCCTCTGATTATGAACATGAATATGCTTTGTGAGTAATTACGTTTGTTCCTGAGGACAAGGGAGAAGTCTTGCTATTAGTAGTCATGTGAATTTGGTATTCGTTTGATATTTTTGATAAGATGTATGTTGTCTAGCCTCTAGTGGTGTTATGTGAACGTCGACTACATAACACTTCACCATTATTTGGGCCTAGAGGAAGGCATTGGGAAGTAATAAGTAGATGATGGGTTGCTAGAGTGACAGAAGCTTAAACCCTAGTTTATGCGTTGCTTCGTAAGGGGCTGATTTGGATCCATATGTTTCATGCTATGGTTAGGTTTACCTTAATACTTTTGTTGTAATTGCGGATGCTTGCAATAGAGGTTAATCTTAAGTGGGATGCTTGTTCAAGTAAGAATAGCACCCAAGCACCGGTCCACCCACATATCAAATTATCAAAGTACCGAACGCGAATCATATGAACGTGATGAAAACTAGCTTGACGATATTCCCATGTGTCCTCGGGAGCACTTTTCCTATTATAAGAGTTTGTTCCGTCTTGTCCTTTGCTACAAAAAGGATTGGGCCACCTTGCTGCACTTTATTTACTTTTGTTACTTGTTGCTCGTTACAATTTATCTTGTCACAAATCTATCTGTTACCACTTTTTTTAGTACTTGCAGAGAATACCTTGCTGAAAACCGCTTATCATTTCCTTCTGCTCCTCGTTGGGTTCGACACTCTTACTTATCGAAAGGACTACGATAGATCCCCTATACTTGTGGGTCATCAAGACTCTTTTCTGGCACCGTTTCCGGGGAGTGTAGCGCCTTTGGTAGGTGGAATTTGGTAAGGAAAAATTTATATAGTGTGCTGAAATTTACTGTCACTTGTTACTATGGAAAGTAATTCTCTGAGGGGCTTGTTCGGGGTATCTTCACCCCGTCCAGTAGAGCAAAGAGTTTCTCCTCAACCTACTGAACCTACTGAAAATGAAACTCCTTTTGAATTCCCTTCGGGTATGATGGAAAAACTGCTAGCTAACCTTTTTACAGGAGATGGAACAAAGCATCTTGATGAGCACTTAATATATGTGGATGAAGTTTGTGGATTATTTAAGCTTGCAGGTATACCCGATGATGTTGCTAAGAAGAAGGTCTTCCCTTTATCTTTGAAGGGAGGTGCATTGATATGGTATAGGCTATGTGATGATATGAGATCATGGAACTATAAAAGATTGAAGTTTGAATTTCATCAAAAGTATTACCCTATGCATCTTGTTCATCGTGATCGCAATTATATATATATAATTTCTGGCCTCACGAAGGAGAAAGCATCGCTCAAGCTTGGGGGAGGCTTAAATCAATGTTATATTCATGCCCCAATCATCAGCTCTCGAGAGAAATAATTATGCAAAGTTTTTATGATTGACTTTCTGAAAACAACCGCACCATGCTTGATACTTCTTGTGTTGGCTCTTTTATGATGAAGACTATTGAATTTAAATGGAATTTATTGGATAGAATTAAACGCAACTCTGAAGATTGGGACCTCAACGAAGGTAAGGAGTCAGGTATGACACCTAAGTTTGATTGTGTTAAATCTTTTATGGACATCGATAGTTTCCGTAAGTTTAGCACTAAATATGGACTTGACTCTGAGATAGTAGCTTCTTTCTGTGAATCTTTTGCTACTTATGTTGATCTCCCTAAGGAGAAGTGGTTTAAATATCATCCTCCCATAGAAGTAAAAGTAGCTGCACCTATTAAAGTTTAAGAAAGGACTATCACTTATAATGATCCTATTGTTCCTACTTCTTATGTTGAGAAACCACCTTTCCCTGTTAGAGTAAAGGATCATGCTAAAGCTTCAACTGTTGTTCATAAAAGCAATATTAGAACTTATACACCTCATGAGCAAGTTAAAGTAGAACCAAATATTGCTATTGTTAAAGACTCTTGTCTGATAATATTGATGGGAACGTTATTCAGTTCGATGGTGAAACTGCTAGAATTGCTAAGCCTTGTGATAAAGATAAACATAGACCTGTGGTTGGCGTGCCTGTTATTTCTGTTAAAATAGGAGATCATTGTTATCATGGCTTATGTGATATGGGTGCTAGTGCTAGTATTATACCTTATGACTTGTATAAAGAAATCAAGCATTAAATTGCACCTGCTGAGTTAGAATATATTGATGTCACAATTAAACTTGCCAATAGAGATACTATTTCAGCGATGGGAATTGTTAGAGATGTTGAATTCTTGTGTGGGAAAACTAAATATCCTGCTGATTTTCTTGTTCTTACTTCTCCGCAAGATAGCTTTTGTCCCATTATATTTGGTAGACCCTTCTTGAACACTGTTAATGCTCGGATAGATTGCAAAAAGAATGTTGTTACTATTGGCTTGGATGATATGGTTCATGAGTTTAATTGCTCTAAATTTAGTAAACAACACCGTGAGGAAGAATTACCTAGTAAGGATGAAATTATTGGTCTTGCTTCTATTGCCGTACCTCCTAGTGATCCTTTAGAACACTATTTGCTAGACCATGAAAATGATATGTTCATGAATGAAAGAAGGGAAATAGATGAAGTATTCTTTAAACAGGAACCTATTCTGTAACACAATTTGCCTGTTGAAATTTTAGGGGATCCTCCTCCACCCAAGGGTGATCCCGTGTTTGAGCTTAAACCGTTTCCTGATAATCTTAAATATGCTTATCTTGATGAAAATAAGATATATCTTGTTATTATTAGTGCTAACCTTTTAGAGCATGAAAAAGAAAGATTGTTGAAAACTCTAAAGAAGCACCGTGCTGCTATTGGATATACTCTTGATGATCTTAAGGGCATTAGTCCCACTCTATGTCAACATAAAATAAATTTGGAGGCGGACGCCAAACCAGTTCGTGATCCTCAACGACGTCTGAATCCTAAAATGAAAGAAGTGGTAAGAAAAGAAATACTCAAGCTTCTGGAGGCAGGTATAATCTATCACGTTGCTGATAGTTAGTGGGTAAGTCCTGTCCATTGTGTCCCTAAGAAGGGAGGTATTACTGTTGTTCCTAATGATAGAGATGAATTGATTCCATAAAGAATTATCACAGGTTATAGGATGGTAATTGATTTCCGCAAATTAAATAAGGCTACTAAGAAAGATCATTACCCCTTACCTTTTATTGATCAAATGCTAGAAAGATTATGCAAACATACACATTACTGCTTTCTAGATGGTTATTCTAGTTTCTCTCAAATACGTGTGTCGGCTAGAGATCAATCAAAGACTACTTTTACATGCCCTTTTGGTACTTTTGCTTATAGATGTATGCCTTTTGGTTTATGTAATGCACCTGCTACCTTTCAAAGATGCATGATGGCTATATTCTTTGACTTTTGTGAAAAGATTTGTGAGGTTCTCATGGATGACTTTTCTGTCTATGGTTCCTCTTTTGATGATTGCTTGAGCAATCTTGATCGAGTTTTGCAGAGATGTGAAGAAACTAATCTTGTCTTGAATTGGGAAAAGTGCCACTTTTTGGTTAATGAAGGTATTGTCTTGGGGCACAAAGTTTCTGAAAGAGGTATTGAAGTTGATAAAGCCAAGGTTGATGCTATTGAAAAGATGCCATGTCCCAAGGACATCAAAGGTATAAGAAGTTTCCTTGGTCACGCTGGATTTTATAGGAGGTTCATTAAGGACTTCTCAAAAATTTCTCGGCCTCTGACTAATTTATTACAAAAAGATATACCATTTGTCTTTGATGATGATTGTGTAGAAGCATTTGAAATACTTAAGAAAGCATTAGTCTCTGCACCTGTTGTTCAGCCACCTGATTGGAACCTACCCTTTGAAATTATGTGTGATGCTAGTGATTATGATGTAGGTGATGTCCTAGGGCAAAGAGTTGATAAGAAATTAAATGTTATTCACTGTGCTAGTAAGACTCTAGACAATGCTCAAAGAAATTATGCTACTACTGAAAAAGAACTCTTAGCAGTTGTATTCGCTTGTGATAAGTTCAGACCTTATATTGTTGATTCTAAAGTAACTATTCACACTGATCATGCTGCTATTAAATATCTTATGGAAAAGAAAGATGCTAAACCTAGACTCATCAGATGGGTTCTCCTGCTACAATAATTTGATTTGCATATTATTGATAGAAAGGGAGCTGAGAACCCCATTGCAGACAACTTGTCTAGGTTAGAGAATGTTCTTGATGACCCACTACCTATTAATGATAGCTTTCCTGATGAACAATTAAATGTTATAAGTACTTCTCGTAGTACTCCATGGTATGCTAATTATATTGTTGCTAAGTTTATACCACCTAGCTTCACATACCAGCAAAAGAAAAAAATTCTATGATTTAAGACATTACTTTTGGAATGACCCACATCTTTATAAAGAAGGAGTAGATGGTGTTATTAGACGTTGTGTACCTGAGCAGATCCTACGCAAGTGTCACTCCGAGGCTTATGGAGGACACCACGCTGGAGATAGAACTGCACATAAGGTATTGCAATCTGGTTTTTATTGGCCTACTCTCTTCAAGGATGCCCGTAAGTTTGTCTTGTCTTGTGATGAATGTCAAAGAATTGGTAATATTAGTAGACATCAAGAAATGCCTTTGAATTATTTACTTGTTATTGAATCATTTGATGTTTGGGGCTTTGATTATATGGGACCTTTTCCTGCCTCTAATGGATATACTCATATTTTAGTTGCTTTTGATTACGTTACGAAGTGGGTAGAAGCTATTCCAACTAGTAGTGTTGATCATAACACTTGTATTAAAATGCTTAAGGAAGTTATTTTCCCGAGGTTTGGAGTCCCTAGATATTTAATGACTGATGGTGGTTCACACTTTATTCATGGTGCTTTCCGTAAAATGCTTGCTAAATATGATGTTAATCATAGAATTGCATGTCCTTATCACCCTCAGTCTAGTGGTCAAGTAGAGTTGAGCAATAGAGAGCTCAAATTAATTTTGCAAAAGGCTGTTAATACGTCTAGAAAGAATTGGTCCAAGAAACTTGATGATGCATTATGGGCCTATAGAACTGCATATAAAAATCCTATGGGTATGTCTCCGTATAAAATGGTTTATGGAAAAGCATGTCACTTACCTCTCGAACTAAAACATAAGGCATATTGGGCTATTAAAGGGCTCAACTATGATTTTAAACTTGCCGGTGACAAGAGGTTATTTGATATTAGCTCACTTGATGAATGGAGAACCCAAGCTTATGAAAATGCCAAGTTGTTTAAGGAAAAAGTTAAAAGATGGCATGACAAAAGGATACAAAAGCGCGAGTTTAATGTAGGTGATTATGTATTGCTATACAACTCTCATTTAAGATTTTTTGCAGGCAAACTTCTATCTAAATGGGAAGGCCCCTATGTTATCGAAGAGGTCTATCGTTCTGGTGCCATAAAGATCAACAACTTCGAAGGCACAAATCCGAAGGTGGTAAACGGTCAAAGAATCAAACATTATATCTCAGGTAATCCCATAAATGTTGAAACTAATATTATTGAACCGTAACCCCGGAGGAATACATAAGGGACACTTTCCGGAACATTTCAGACTACGAAAAGGAATAGGTATGTGATGTCTACTACACAACCTTCTTCTTGTAGACTTTGTTGGGCCTCCAAGTGCAGAGGTTTGTAGGACAGTAGCAAATTTCCCTCAAGTGGATGACCCAAGGTTTATCAATCTGTAGGAGGCGTAGGATGAAGATGGCCTGTCTCAAGCAACCCTGCAACCAAATAACAAAGAGTCTCTTGTGTCCCCAACACACGCAATACAACGGTAAATTGTATAGGTGCACTAGTTAGGAGAAGAGATGGTGATACAAGTGCAATATGGATAGTAGATAAAGGTATTTGTAATCTGAAATAATAAAAACAGCAAGGTAGCAAGTGATAAAAGTGAGCATAAACGGTATTGGAATGCGTTGAAACAAGGCCTAGGGTTCATACTTTCACTAGTGCAAGTCCTCTCAACAATACTAACATAATTGGATCACATAACTATCCCTCAACATGCAACAAAGAGTCACTCCAAAGTCACTAATAGCAGAGAACGAGCGAAGAGATTATGGTAGGGTACGAAACCACCTCAAAGTTATTCTTTCCAAACAATCTGTTGGGCTATTCCTATAAGTGTCACAAACAGCCCTAGAGTTCATACTAGAATAACACCTTAAGATACAAATCAACCAAAACCCTAATGTCACCTAGATACTCCAATGTCACCTCAAGTATCCGTGGGTATGATTATACGATATGCATCACACAATCTCAGATTCATCTATTCAACCAACAAAAAGGACCTCAAAGAGTGCCCCAAAGATCTACTGGAGAATCACGACAAAAATGTGTGCCAATCCCTATGCATAGGTTCATGAACCCGCAAGTTGGTCACCTTAACATACATCTAGTGGCACGCGGTATCCCATTGTCACCACAGATATCCACGGCAAGACATACATCAAGTGTTCTCAAATCTTTAAGGACTCAATCCGATAAGATAACTTCAAAGGGGAAACTCAATTCATTACAAGAGAGAAGAGGGGGAGGAGAAACATAGGATCCAATTATAATAGCAAAGCTCGCGATACATCAAGATCGTATCATCTCAAGAACACGAGAGAGAGAGAGAGATCAAACACATAGCTACTGGTACATACCCTCAGCCCCGAGGGAGAACTACTCCCTCCTTGTCATGGAGGGCACCGGGATGATGAAGATGGCCACCGGAGAAGGATTGCCCCCTCCGGCAGGGTTCCGGAATGGGTCTAGATTGGTTTTTGGTGGATACGGAGGCTTCTGGCGGCGGAACTGCCGATCTATTGTGCGTTCTGGAAGTTTTAGGTCACGTAGGTATATATGGGTGCAGGAGGTACGTCAGGGGAGCCACGAGGGCCCCATGAGATAGGGGGCGCGCCCTAGGGGGGCGCACCCCCCACCCTCGTGAGCACCTCGTTCCTTTCTTGACGTGGGGTCCAAGTCCATCAGGTGTGTTTCCTTCCAAAAATAACTTCTCAAGTTGATTTCGTTCCATTTCGACTCCGTCTGATATTCCTTTTCTTCAAAACACTGAAATAGGCATAAAACAGCAAATCTGGGCTGGGCCTCCGGTTAATAGGTTAGTCCCAAAAGTAATATAAAAGTGGATAATAAAGCCCAATATTGCCTAAAACAATGGATAATATAGCATGGAGCAATCAAAAATTATAGATACGTTGGAGACGTATCAAGCATCCCCAAGCTTAATTCCTGCTCGTCCTCGAGTAGGTAAATGATAAAAATATATTTTTTGATGTGGAATGCTAGTTGGCATAATTTCAATGTAATTCTTCTTACTTGTGATATGAATATTCAGATCAGAAAGATTCAAGACAAAAGTTCATATTGACATAAAAATAATAATACTTCAAGCATACTAACTAAGCAATCATGTCTTCTCAAAATAACATGGCCAAAGAAAGTTATCCCTACAAAATCATATAGTCTGGCTATGCTCCATCTTCACCACATAAAGTATTTAAATCATGCACAACCCCGATGACAAGCCAAGCAATTGTTTCATACTCTAACTTTTTCAAAACTATCTTCACGCAATACATGAGCGTGAGCCATGGATATAGCACTATGGGTGGAATAGAATGGTGGTTGTGGAGAAGACAAAAAGGAGAAGATGGTCTCACATCAACTAGGTGTATAAACGGGCTATGGAGATGCCCATCAATAGATATCAATGTGAGTGAGTAGGGATTGCCATGCAACGGATGCACTAGAGCTATAAATGTATGAAAGCTCAACAAAAGAAACTAGTGGGTGTGCATCCAACTTGCTTTCTCACGAAGACCTAGGGCACTTGAGAAGGCCCATCATTGGAATATACAAGCCAAGTTCTATAATGTAAAATTCCCACTAGTATATGAAAGTGACAACATATGAGACTCTCTATATGAAGAACATGGTGCTACTTTGAAGCACAAGTGTGGAAAAAGGATAGTAGCATTGCCCCTTTTTATTTATTTTCTTTTTTTATTTGGCCTTTTTTTGCCATTCTTCTTTTTTATGGCCTTTCTTTTTTTATTAATTTGGCCTTTCTCCTTATTTTTGGGACAATGCTCTATTGAATGATGATCATCACACTTCTATTTATTTACAACTCGATGATACAACTCGATACTAGAACTGTCGGCGTTCTGGGAACGGGTTCCCCAGACTTGCCTCCCTGCGGCCTGCGGCATGGCTCAAAGGGGGGCCCAGCACGGCCCATCTTCATCAACACCGACCCAAGACCCTCGCGAGGGGCCAAGCCTCGCGGGGCGGACGGCACGGAGCTTCCTCAGGCACGGCCTCATCAGGCTGGCTCGCGAGGAGGCGGAGAGATCAAGGCGGGGTACCTCACGAGGTGCCCGTGACGCAAGCCATGACGACCAAAGGCGCCAGGCAGGCGCCAGCCGCGCAGTGTCCTTCTTTCCTCTTTGGTGCAAAGGGAGCAAGTGCAGGTGGGAGCATCAAGCAAAGGCACCCGTTTCGGTGCAACGAGACCAAGACCAGTCCAACGGCAGGGAGGAAGTCATTGTGGAGCCCAAGCCAGCGTCACCACCAGAGCCTTTGGCAGGCGAGGACCAACTTTAGTCAGGATAAGTGTACTAGATGTTCCCCTTCAAAATGGCCAATTGTTGGCGCCCTTCCCGCTCAATATTTGGGAAGAGGCCCAGGGCATTTGCCTATAAATAGGACTAGCCACCCACAGGGTAGAGGGGATCGAAATCAGAGAGGATCGAGAATCGGCCAACCCGGAAACAAGCTGGGATCGAAATCAGAGAGAGAAGGGTGACTGAACTCCTCCTAGCAGTTCATCCCCCCAGCCAAGAACAGATCCTCGCGAGGCTGTTCTTCCTTGTATTGCTCATCATCATCAGCCCAAGAGGCAATCCACCACACCACACACTGGAGTAGGGTATTACACCACAACGGTGGCCCGAACCAGTATAAACACTGTGTCTCTTGTGCTATTCTTTCCATAGCTTAGATCTTAGCGAGGCGCAGGGGTGCAGGTAGGTAGAAGGCGAAATCTCCGCGCACACCCCAGTGTTCGAACCTCAAGGGTCTGCCGGAACTCGAAATCCGACATTTGGCGCGCCAGGTAGGGGTGCGCCGGAATTCGTCTTCCACCACCCCATTCTCCTCCGACCATCACGTCCATGTCTGACGCTCGTCGGGCCCGCGTCGAGCGCCGGGCTGCTCTCGCTTCCCGCGTCGCCCAGACGGCTCCTGTCGGCGGGCGTCCTCGCCGTTCCCCGTCATCTGCCGTCAACGCCGCCACCGGCCCGGCGGGGGACGAGCAGCAAGCGTCGTCTCAGCATCCGTCCGTGCGGCAAGACAGCCGCACCGCCACTCCCTCGCTCACCCCAGTTGGTTCTTCGTCCTGCGTGCTCCGTGCACCCATGGAGGCTCGAGCTGCGCTCATCGCGGCAAACGAGCTCCTGCGCTACCGTCCCGAAGAATGGCTCGACCGCATCGCCGAGCTCATCCGCGCCGCAGGGGGCTCTCCCGCGCCATCCGTTCCGCTACACTGCACCCCGCCCCGCGCGGGCGATGAAGCTCCGGCAGCGCCCCGGCCGCCTCCTCCTCAAGAAGGCGCCATGGCTCCAAGGCGCGTGGCCCCTGGGCGGAACCCGCTCCGTCAGGTGCCAGCGCGGCAAGAGCAGAGCTGCCAAGAAGTCCCTCGCCCGCAAGAAGCTGCCCGGGCGCTCCCTGCTCCAGCACGTCGCGACCATACTCCTGCTCCCGCGCATCAAGACCCCGCGCTGCTCCCAGCTACAGCGCGTGGGGACATGCAAGACCAAGCTCTCCGTCACCCATGGCCTCCCATGGCCACAGCAGGCTGCCATGCCTTCACCACCGAGCTACGCAGCGTCGCGTGGCCCGGCAAGTTCAAGCCTGACCTGCCTCCTCGTTACGACGGCACGGCCGACCCTACGGAGTTCCTCCAGCTCTATGAGCCAGGCATCGAAGCTGCCAACAGAGACGAGAAGGTCATGGCAAACTGGTTTCCCATGGCGCTCAAGGATGGGGCCCGCACCTGGCTCCTGAACCTGGCTCCAGGCACGATCTCCTCCTGGGACAAGATGCGCACCCGCTTCATAGCCAACTTCCAAGGTACTCGTGATCGGCCACCCGCCGTGAGCGACATGCGCCGCATCAAGCAACAACCCGGAGAGACCCTGCAGAAGTACATCCAGCGCTTCAACAACGCACGCCTCAAGATTCCCAGGGTGACCGAGGAGGCCATCATCTCAGCCTTCTCCGACGGCGTGCGCGATGTCAAGATGAAGGAGGAGCTGGCGATGCATGAAGACACGTGCACTTCCTTGGAGCTGTTCAACTTGGCAACCAAGTGCGCCAGGGCTGAGGAAGGGCGTCTCTCCCTCCTCGAGCTGCCTGCCGCAGACCCAGAAGAGAAGAAGCTCAAGGCCAAGGATGTGAAGCGCAAGGGGGATGTCGTGCTCGCGGCAGAACCAGACACCAAGCGGGGCAGAGATCAGCCCGAACCTTCCAAGGGCAGTCGGTACTGTGTGTACCACGACCTCCACACCCACAACACCAACGAATGTCAAGAGCTCTGAGCCGTGCGAGAAGGAAGGATCGGCCGTCGCCCCGACCGCGGTGACCGGGGCTACGGTCGAGGAGGAGGAAGGAACGCAGGACGCTGGGAAGACTGCGGCCCGTGCCAAGGGTGGCGCGATCAACCTCGCGAGGATCGCTGGCAAGACCCGCCTCGCGAGGGAGACTGGAGGGATCAGCCTTGCGAGGATCGCCCACAAGGTAACGCAGGCCTCCCTTCGCTGCTGCCGCAGCCAAGGAGAAACGAGGACCGCCATCAGGACGAGGGGGCTGGGGGCTTCCAGGAGCCGCACGCGGTCGCCTGCATCCTGGGCGGGGCTCAAGCCCCAGCCTCTTAACGCATCTTCAAGCAGTTCGCCCGCGAAGTGAATGCAGTCCTCCCCAAGCTCGAAGCCATGCACCCTCTCAGGTGGTCGGCGTGCGCCATCACGTTCAGCTCAGCAGATCAGCTCAAGTGTGCAGCTACAGCGAGAGTCCTCCCGATGCTTTGTTCCCCAATCATCAGCAACATGGTGGTCACCAGGACCCTCATCGATGGCGGGGCAGGGCTCAACGTCCTATCCGTGGAAACATTAAACAATCTCCAAGTGCCCTACAACCAGCTTTAGCCAACCAAGCCTTTCTCCGGAGTCACCGACGGCTCCACGGTCCCGATTGAGCGGATCCACCTCCCTGTCACCTTCAGGGCACGCGACAACTACCGCACCGAGCTCATCGACTTCGACGTCGCTCACATTCGCCTGCCGTACAACGCCATCCTTGGGTACCCAGCGCTGGCCAAGTTCATGGACGTAACTCACCACGGCTACAACGTCCTCAAGATGCCAGGAAGTGGCGGAGTCATCACGGTGCCCTGTGAAGAGAAGGACGCGGTGTGTTCCCTGGAACGAGCCTTTCAAGCCGCATCACTGGAAGACCCGGATCGCGGAAGCAGGAAGCTTCCCGAGACCGCCCCCAAGAAGAAGAAGACATCGTCCGGCCCGGCCCCTCAGGAGGCAGGCCCCTCAGGGCCCGCGCCTGCCCAGGTAGAACCTCCTTCCATCGCATAGGAAAGCACGCCCGGCGCCCTCCTCAGGCAGGGCTCGGGGGCTCTCCCCTGGAGGGCCACCGACCTGGCTAAGGTCACGAGAGAGGCGCTTGGGCACCACATGGAGGCGTGTTTCGAAGCATGCTTCCCTCAAGAAGGAGTAAGGCAAGGAGAGCCAGACCCTCAGGAGTTCGTCAGCGAGGCCATTCAGGAGCTATAGGAGTCAAGAGTCATGAGAGGCGGCCGCCGCCTACCAGCTGTGGCTCCCCATCCAGGCAAGGATGGTGGGCTGCGCATCTGCATCGACATACCAGGGCTCAATCGAGTCGCCTCTCTGGAGCACCTCTGGCCCTCGCGAGTGGGGCGCTGTGAAGGTCCACCCCACAGCTACGTTCGCATGCCTTACGGCTTGCCGAACGCGGCTGCCACGTACCAGCGCCTCATGAGGGGCATCATGGAGGCTCAAGAGGCCAGGCGTTCCGCAGCCCTGGCGGAGATGGAGATGGTCCGCGAGGAGCCACTAGCGCCTCCGGAGCCTCCCGAGGCCCCTGGGCCTGGGGGCTCGTGAGGATCAGCTTCTGCAGCCCACCGAGTCTGCTACACCAATACTCCTTCGTCCTCAACATCATCAGGTGACATCTTTCAAGTTTCATTTCCAGCTGGGAGCGCCCCCAGGGCTGCATTATTCCCAGGCCGCGTGGGCCCGTCCCTGCGGCATGTATCCCTTTTATTTCATGTTGTTAGCTTACCTTGTTGGGGGCGCCCCACGGGCCGCATCATCCCCAAGTCGCTCGGGCCAGACCCAGTGATGTCCGCCTTCCCAGCATCTATTTGAATGAATCCACTCCTTCGCGGCTAATGTGTTTGACCTAGTTGCCCGCTCAACTGACGCCAACTGACGGAGCTGCTCCCAAACGGCACGACGCTTGCGCATGGGTCCATCCCTGCAACGCCGACAAACCTGAGTGGCTGAGCTCTGGCCGCAGCAGCCCCGCATGGCGCCACCTCGTCAAGCCTTCAGTGCCTCAAAGCCCCTCGGAAGCAACCAACGGCTGACTGTCAATTGTCATGGAAACCCCTCGTTCTTTCTATGATAGGTCTACAGGTTCTCCTAAAGGAGCTGCGTCAGGCGAGGCCCTTGCGGTGTCTCCTTCACTCTCATCCGCGCGAACCGCTTGCACGTTAAAGGGGGGTGCCTGAGCATCACGACTCAGGGCTCCTAGTGGCTCTCCAGCCCTCACCCTCTGGCCTTGTCCACGACATCGCGACCTGGCATACCAGCGACGGCTGAGACTCGCTCGAGGGCCGGGACCCGAGGACGTAGAGCAGAAAGGGGAGCAAAGGCGAGAGGGGAGGGACACGCGAGGACCTCACCGAGTAACCTCACGCCACCGATGCACGGACCCGGCGACACACCAGAGAGCGGCCCCTGATTCTCGAGATAAGTCACCACCCGGAAGCACCAACTACCGTGGCACCATCCCCGCACCTAATGCAATCCCGTGTTAGCGACGCCGCTCTCCTTTCTCACCGAACAACGGTTGCTTGAGCGCCAAAGGGGACCTCCTGAGCATCGCGACTCAGGGGCTCTTACTGGACCCCGGGTCGCTCACCTCCTGGCCTTGACCACGGCATCGCGACCTGGCATACCAGCGACGGCTGAAGCCGCCTTGGGACTGGGACCTGTCGGCGCAGAGCACCAAGCCCTCGTGAGGTTCGAAAGGGAGAACTGAGCTAAGACAGAATGAGCAACTCGCACAATTCTACGACAAGGGTTATATTAACGAAACAGGATCACAGGCACCTTACAAGCCCCCACGGGACGCGTCTTTGATTCCTCGCAGGGAACAGATCCTAAAAGGATGCTAACTACACGCGCCCCTGCAAAAGACGCCATCATCAATAGTGGGCCGTCAAGCACCAGCGCCAACCCCATCCAGATCAGAGTCGGCGACGGCCTGACGAGCCCGCCCTGCTCCAGGAGCGGCGCCGGCTCAGGGGCTCGTAGCTGTCGTCGCTCGTCTCCGGAGTCACGAAGAGCTCGCCGGAGTCGCTGGAACCTCCGACGCCTCCGCCGCCTGAGGAGCCGCCAAGGGAGCGGTCGGCGGGCCCAGTCCTCACCGTAGCAGGGTCTCGACCGCCTCTCCCGAGGCAGCACTCCAGCCGGCGCCCGTTCGCATCGAAGACCTTGAAGAACATCACCGAAGCACCGTCGTACTCCAAGTGGATTGCGAGGGTGCCTCTTGTCCTGCAAACCCGGGCGATTTTGCTCCAGCCTCGAGTCATGAAGACCTCGCCCGGGGCAACGACCGCAACCTCTGCCTCGGTCGCGAGGGTGCTGCAGCCGGCGTGCTGCAGCCGAAGCTCCAGGAGTTCTCCCTGCGGGATGATGGAGGCAAAGAAGGGAGGAAGGCGAATCCAAGACTGAGGAGGCATGGCGGCGTGGAGCACGAACTCTCGGGAGGAGCCCTCGGTGTGGACCCCAGGGGGGACGGCCCACACCTTCGTGACCCGTCGGCGCCGACGGCGGCGCCGCCCGTGGCGATCGGCATTGACTCCTTCAGAGCCCTCGATGTGGGCGTACAAGGGAAGCGGGAACCCCGGCGGTGCCCGCTCGCACCGGGGCCTCGACACCACCTGATGGGCCCCCTCGTCCCGGCCGCGGAGGGTGAGCCGTTTCTTCGGCGGGAGCGGGTCTGGTTCCTCTTGGGGAGCCTTTCCCTTCTCTACCGACGAGAACCGGCGGATCAGAGCCATCGCAGCAAGACGGAGCAAGGACCGGGAAGAAGGAGAAGCAAGAAGGGATGGACTGGAAGGGCGCGCGCCGTTCCGTACTTATGGCCGGCGAAGGCCAACCACCGACCTCCACGATCGCAGGTAATCATGACCCGCTTTGCATGCAGGGACTTGTCCAACCCGTGCAGTTGCCGAGGCGCCATGGGGAAGTGGAGACGCCCACGTCCAATCAGCCGCCACGCGGCGCCCAAGGCCGCAGGCTATTAGGGCCCGTGGCGCTTCGCTCTTGCCCTTTCGCCTCCTTGCACGGCCAAGTCTGGGCGCGCCTTGGGCCCGGGGGCTACTGTCGGTGTTCTGGGAACGGGGGTCCCCAGACTTGCCTGCCTGCGGCCTGTGGCGTGGCTCAAAGGGGGGCCCAGCACGGCCCATCTTCATCAACACAGACCCAAGACCCTCGCGAGGGGCCAAGCCTCGTGGGGCGGACGGCACGGAGCTTCCTCGGGCACGTCCTCATCAGGCTGGCTCGCGAGGAGGCGGAGAGATCAAGGCGGGGTACCTCACGAGGTGCCCGTGACACAAGCCATGACGACCAACGGCGCCAGGCGGGCGCCAGCCGCGCAGTGTCCTCCTTTCCTCTTTGGTGCAAAGGGAGCAAACGCAGGCGGGAGTATCAAGCAAAGGCACCCGTTTCAGTGCAACGAGACCAAGACCAGTCCAACGGCAGGGAGGAAGTCATTGTGGAGACCAAGCCAGCGTCACCACCAGAGCCTTTGGCAGGCGAGGACCAACTTTAGTCAGGATAAGTGTACTAGATGTTCCCCTTCAAAATGGCCGATTGTTGGCGCCCTTCCCGCTCAATATTTGGGAAGAGGCCCAGGGCCTTTGCCTATAAATAGGACTAGCCACCCACAGTGTAGAGGGGATCGAAATCAGAGAGGATCGAGAATTGGCCAACCCAGAAACAAGCTGGGATTGAAATCAGAGAGAGAGAGAGAAGGGTGACTGAACTCCTCCTAGCAGTTCATCCCCCCAGCCAAGAACAGACCCTCGCGAGGCTATTCTTCCTTGTATTGCTCATCATCATCAGCCCAAGAGGCAATCCACCACACCACACACTAGAGTAGGGTATTACACCACAACAGTGGCCCGAACCAGTATAAACCATGTGTCTCTTGTGCTGTTCTTTCCATAGCTTAGATCTTAGCGAGGCGGAGGGGTGCAGGTAGGTAGAAGGCGAAATCTCCGCGCGCACCCCAGTGTTCGAACCTCAAGGGTCTGCCGGAACCCGAAATCCGACAAGAACAAAGTATGACTCTATATGAATGCCTCTGGTGGTGTACCGGGATGTGCAATGAATCAAGAGTGACATATATGAAAGAATTATGAACGGTGGCTTTGCCACAAATACGATGTCAACTACATGATCATGCTAAGCAATATGACAATGATGGAGTGTGTATCAAATACGATGTCAACGGAACGGTGGAAAGTTGCATGGCAATATATCTCGGAATGGCTATGGCAATGCCATGATATGTAGGTATGGTGGCTGTTTTGAGGAAGGTATATGGTGGGTGTATGATACCGGCGAAAGGTGTGCGGTATTAGAGAGGCTAGCAATGGTGGAAGGGTGAGAGTGTGTATGATCCATGGACTCAACATTAGTCATAAAAAACTCATATACTTATTGCAAAAATCTACAAGTTCTCAAAGCAAAGTATTACGTGCATGATCCTAGGGGGATAGATTGGTAGGAAAAGACCATCGCTCGTCCCCGACCGCCACTCATAAGGAAGACAATCAATAAATAAATCATGCTCCAGCTTCATCACATAACGGTTCACCATACGTGCATGCTACGGGAATCACAAACTTCAACACAAGTATTTCTCAAATTCATAACCACTCAACTAGCATGACTCTAATATCACCATCCTCATATCTCAAAACAATCATCAAGTATCAAACTTCTCTTAGTATTCAACACACTCATAAGAGAATTTTATTATTCTTGAATACCTAGCATATTAGGATTTTAAGAAAATTAGCATGCTATTTAAGACTCTCAAAATAATCTAAGTGAAGCATGAGAGTTCATCTATTTCTGGAAAATAAAACTACCACCATGCTCTAAAACATATAAGTGAAGCAATAGAGCAAACGACAAACTACTCTGAAAGATATAAGTGAAGATCAATGAGTAGTCGAATGATTATGCAACTATGTGAAGAATCTCTAACATTTAATAATTTCAGATCTTGGTATTCTATTCAAACAGCAAGCAAAGCAAAATAAAATGACATCTAATAATAGCAAACATCATGTGAAGAAGCAAAAACTTAGGATCAACCGATACTAACCGATAGTTCTTGAAGAAGAAAGGTGGGATGCCAACCGGGGCATCCCCAAGCTTAGATGCTTGAGACTTCTTGAAATATTATCTTGGGGTGCCTTGGGCATCCCCAAACTTGAGCTTTTGTGTCTCCTTAATTCCTCTCATATCACGTTCTCCCTAAATCTCAAAAGCTTCATCCACACAAAACTCAACAAGGACTCGTGAGATAAGTTAGTATAAACCATTGCGAAAACCTTATCATACTCCACTGTAGCAAATCACTAAAATTATTATTCAACATTGCATACTAAATGCCTATGCATATTTAATAGCCCTATCCTCCAATAGAATCATTAAAGAAGCAAACATATGCAAACAATGCAAACATAACAGCAATCTTCCTAAACAGAATAGTCTGTAAAGAATGCAGCAACATCCATACTTCCCTAGCTCCACAAATTATGAAAGAAAATTCCCACTGTAGTAAATTTATCAGATCTTAATATGCAAAAGGTTTCAACATTATCACATTCTGACTTTTTAGGGAATTATTGCAACAGCGGTAAACTTTCTGTTTTCAAACAGCAACATGTATACTTGTAACATAGGCATAATAAAGGCTACCAATGCCACTTTTATTGAAATAAAAGATGCAAAACATTGTTATAAATAACATCAAGCAAATTCTAACAAAATAAATTGATGCTCCAAGCAAAACACATATCATGTGGCGGATAAAAATATAGCTCCAAGTAAAGTTACCGATGAACGAAGACGAAAGAGGGGATGCCTTCCGGGGCATCCCCAAGCTTAGGCTCTTGGTTGTCCTTGAATATTACCTTGGGGTTCCTTGGGCATCCCCAAGCTTAGGCTCTTGCCACTCCTTATTCCATAATCCATCAAATCTTTACCCAAAACTTGAAAACTTCACAACACAAAACTTAAAGTAGAAAACTCGTGAGCTCCGTTAGTATAAGAAAATAAATCACCACTTCAAGGTAATGAAATTAACTCATTATTTATTTATATTGGTGTTAAACCTACTGTATTCCAACTTATCTATGGTTTATAAACTATTTTACTAGCCATAGATTCATCAAAATAAGTACACAACACATGAAAAACAGAATCTGTCAAAAACAGAACAGTCTGTAGTAATCTGGATAAAACGTATACTTCTATAACTCATAAAATTCTAAAATAAATTTCTGGACCTAAGGAATTTATCTATTAATCATCTTCAAAAAGAATTAACTAAATATCACTCTCCAAATAAAAATGGCAGCAATTCTCGTGAGCGCTAAAGTTTCTGTTTTTTACAGCATGATCAACAAGACTTTCCCCAAGTCTTCCCAAAGGTTCTACTTGGCACAAACACTAATTAAAAGCATAAAACCACATCTAAACAGAGTCTAGATGAATTATTTATTACTAAAAAGGAACAAGAAGCAAGGAACAAAAATAAAATTGGGTTGCCTCCCAACAAGCGCTATCGTTTAACGCCCCTAGCTAGGCATGATGATTTCAACGATGCTCACATAAAGGATAAGAATTGTAACATAAAAAGAGCATCATGGAGAATATAACTAGCACATTTAAGCCTGACCCACTTACTATGCATAGGGATTTTGTGAGCAAAAAACTTGTGGGAACAATAATCAACTAGCATAGGAGGGCAAAACAAGCATAACTTCAAAACTTTAAGCACATAGAGAGGAAACTTGATATTATTGCAACTCCTACAAGCATATGTTCCTCCCTCATAATAATTTTCAGTAGCATCATGAATGAATTCAACAACATAACCAGCACTTAAAGCATTCTTTTCATGATCTACAAGCATAGAAAATTTACTACTCTCCACACAAGCAAAATTCTTCTCATGAATAATAGTGGGAGCAAACTCAACAAAATAACTATCATGTGATGGAAAATATAGATCAAGATGACAAGGTTCATTGTTATTATTATTCTTTAAAGCATACGTGTCATCACAATAATCATCATAGATAGGAGGCATGCTTTCATCATAATAAATTTGCTCATCAAAGCTTGGGGGACAAAAAATATCATCTTCATCAAACATAGCTTCCCCAAGCTTGTGGCTTTGCATATCATTAGCATCATGGATATTCAAGGAATTCATACTAACAACATTGCAATCATGCTCATCATTCAAATATTTAGTGCCAAACATTTTATAGATTTCTTCTTCTAGCACTTGAGCACAATTATCCTTTCCATCATACTCACGAAAGATATTAAAAAGGTGAAGCGTATGAGACAAACTCAATTCCATTTTTATAGTTTTCTTTTATAAACTAAACTAGTGATAAAACAAGAAACTAAAAGACTCGATTGCAAGATCTAAATATATACCTTCAAGCACTAACCTCCCCGGCAACGGCGCCAGAAAAGAGTTTGATGTCTACTACACAACCTTCTTCTTGTAGACGTTGTTGGGCCTCCAAGTGCAGAGGTTTGTAGGACAGTAGCAAATTTCCCTCAAGTGGATGACCTAAGGTTTATCAATCCGTAGGAGGCGTAGGATGAACATGGTCTCTCTCAAGCAACCCTGCAACCAAATAACAAAGAGTCTCTTGTGTCCCCAACACACCCAATACAATGGTAAATTGTATAGGCGCACTAGTTCGGCGAAGAGATGGTGATACAAGTGCAATATGGATAGTAGATAAAGGTATTTGTAATCTGAAATAATAAAAATAGCAAGGTAGCAAGTGATAAAAGTGAGCATAAACGGTATTGGAATGCGTTGAAACAAGGCCTAGGGTTCATACTTTCACTAGTGCAAGTCCTCTCAACAATACTAACATAATTGGATCACATAACTATCCCTCAACATGCAACAAAGAGTCACTCCAAAGTCACTAATAGCGGAGAACGAACGAAGAGATTATGGTAGAGTACGAAACCACCTCAAAGTTATTCTTTCCAATCAATTCGTTGGGCTATTCCTATAAGTGTCACAAACAGCCCTAGAGTTTGTACTAGAATAACACCCTTAAGATACAAATCAACCAAAACCCTAATGTCACCTAGATACTCCAATGTCACCTCAAGTATCCGTGGGTATGATTATACGGTATGCATCACACAATCTCAGATTCATCTATTCAACCAACACAAAGGACCTCAAAGAGTGCCCCAAAGATCTACCGGAGAATCACAACGAAAACGTGTGCCAACCCCTATGCATAGGTTCATGAACCCGCAGGTTGGTTACCTTAACATACATCAAGTGGCACGCGGTATCCCATTGTCACCACAGATATCCACGGCAAGACATACATCAAGTGTTCTCAAATCTTTAAAGACTCAATCCGATAAGATAACTTCAAAGGGGAAACTCAATTCATTACAAGAGAGAAGAGGGGGAGGAGAAACATAGGATCCAACTATAATAGCAAAGCTCGCGATACATCAAGATCGTATCATCTCAAGAACACGAGAGAGAGAGAGAGAGAGATCAAACACATAGCTACTGGTACATACCCTCAACCCCGAGGGAGAACTACTCCCTCCTCGTCATGGAGAGCACCGGGATGATGAAGATGGCCACCGGAGAAGGATTGCCCCCTCCAGCATGGTGCCGGAACGGGTCTAGATTGGTTTTTGGTGGCTACGAAGGCTTCTGGCGGCGGAACTGCCGATCTATTGTGCGTTTTGGAAGTTTTAGGTCACATAGGTATATATGGGTGCAGGAGGTACGTCAGGGGAGCCACGAGGGCCTCACGAGATAAGGGGCGCTCCCTAGGGGGAGCGCGCCCCCACCCTCATGAGCACCTCGTTCCTTCCTTGACGTGGGGTCCAAGTCCATCAGGTGTGTTTCCTTCCAAAAATAACTTCTCCAGTTGATTTCGTTCCGTTTCGACTCCGTCTGATATTCCTTTTCTTCAAAACACTGAAATAGGCATAAAACAACAAATCTGGGCTGGGCCTCCGGTTAATAGGTTATTCCCAAAAGTAATATAAAAGTGGATAATAAAGCCCAATATTGCCTAAAACAGTAGATAATATAGCATGGAGCAATCAAAAATTATAGATACATTGGAGATGTATCAGTATGTGGTACGGTAAGTAAACCGACTCCAAAACAATTTTTAAGGCAATATTTCTCCGTTTTGGAATATTTAGAAAAATAGAAAAATAAGTAGCAGTCTGGGAAGGACACGAGGGCCCCACGAGGGTGGTGGGCGCGTCCTACCCCTCCAGGCGCGCCCCCCTACCTCATGAGCACCTCGTGTGCCTTCCGGACTCCATTTTCTTGCACGATATGTATTTTGGTCGGTAAAAATTCATTATATAACCTCCCGAAGGTTTTGAGTCCCGTATCACGGAAATCTCCTCTGTTCTTGTTTCAAGCTGTTTTTCTGACAGAACTAGGTTATCATGACGGCCCCAAGTGCTTCCAAGGACAAGTTCTTCGAGAAGGTCATTAACCCTTACCTTGCGGAGGTGCTGCGACACCCTCAAACCATTGATTTGCGTGATGGGTTGCTGCACATCCGCAATGAAGAGGGACCAAAGGGGACCGGGAGCGTGGAGACGAGGCTCGAAGCAGTGGAGCAACAAGTTTTCAAGTGCCAAGGGATGGTGGAACGTGGACTCAACTCCAACCACATGATGATCACGGAGTTCGCTAGCAACCACAAGTTGGATGCTGACAACATCGGGGAGGCCATCTTCAAGCTTCATGAGAAGATCGAGCACCTCCAAGCCCAAATCTATGACCTGCAAAACCAAAACTGTGAGTATGAATATAGATTCAAAAGGATGAGTTTGGCTGCAGATTTCAGGATCCCGGAGACTCGATCATCTTTCTATGATGGTGAGCCTATGCCTTGGAAGATGGACGACAAGCCTGCATCATCAACAACACCTCCACCTTCTTCACCAACCAAGGAGACATAATCACATGGGTATGGGAACTCCCTTGGTAACTGCCAAGCTTGGGGGAGGTTCCCCGGTATCGTATCACAATAACAACCCCTACCTTTACCATTTTTCTTAGTTCGGTCCTATTAGTAGTATCTTGATCTAGTAGAATAAAGTTTATGGCATGATCTAGTTTTGAGTTTTGCTTTTTGATCTCTCTATGTAATCGAGTTCGTGAGTTATATATAATAAAGATTAGTGTTGAGTCAAGGGCTTGATTATTTTGCCATGATCTTGGGTGAATAAAAGAAAAGAGAAAAGGAATAAAAAGAAACAAAGAGTTCATATTGATCTTATTGAGAGTAATGACTTCACATAGAAAGAGTATGATGATTAAAAGTTGTTGGGAGTTGGTAGACATAGCCTTGGTCATCGTTGAAATTAATAGGAAGTAATAAGGAAAGAGAGTTTTCACATATAGATATATTATCATTGACATCTTTTATGATTGGGAGCACTCATTAAAATATGACATGCTAAAGAGTTGATGTTGGACAAGGAAGACAACATAATGAGTTATGTCTTTCTTATATCTAAGATAAAGTATGTTGTCTTGGATCCTCTAACTTGTTGAGCTTGCCTTTCCCCCTCATGCTAGCCAAATTCATAGCACCAAGTAGAAATACTACTTGTGCTTCCAAATACCCTTAAACCAGTTTTTCCATGAGAGTCCACCATATCTACCTATGGATTGAGTAAGATCCTTCAAGTAAGTTTTCATCGGTGCAAACCAATAAAAATTGCTCTAAATATGTATGATTGATTGGTGTGGGAGAAATAAGCTTTATACAATCTTGTGATGTGGAAGTAATAAAAGCGACAGACTACATAATAAAGGTTCATATCACAAGGGGAAATATAAAGTGACGTTCTTTCGCATTGAGATTTTGTGCATCCAACCATAAAAGCGCATGGCAACCTTTGCTTCCTTCTGCAAAGGGCCTATCTTTTATTATTATCTTCTACCTTATGCAAGAGTCATGGTGATCTTCACCTTTCCTTTTTCATTTTATCCTTTGGCAAGCTTAGCATGTTGGAAAGAACATGATATATATATCTAATTGGATGTAGGGGAGCATGAACCATTATTGTTGACATTACCTTTGAGGTAAAAGGTTGTGGGGCAAAACTATAAGCCCCTATCTTTCTCTTTGTCCGATTAAAACTCCGTAACCACAAGTATTGCATGAGTGTTAGCAATTATGAAGGACTAAATGATAGTTGAGTATGTGGACTTGCTTTTAAGCTCTGACATAGACTCTTTCCGATGTTATGATAAATTGCAATTGCTTCAATGACTAAGATTATAGTTTGTTGGAGCCCAATAAGGTTTATGATTTATACTCTTGCATTGTGAATAGATCATCACTTGAACATAAGTAATCATATGACAAAATCTATATATGTTGTTGTTATGAGAACAATCATGATGCCTTCATGTCCGTATTTTATTTTTATCGACGCCTCTACCTCTAAACATGAGGACATATTTATTGTTATCGGCTTTTCGCTTGAGGACAAGCAAGGTCTAAGCTTGGGGGAGTTGATACGTCCATTTTGCATCATGCTTTTATATCGATATTTATTGCATTATGGGCTGTTATTTCACTTTATGTCACAATACTTATGGCTATTCTCTCTTATTTTACAAGGTTTACATGAAGAGGGAGAATGTCGGCAGCTGGAATTCTGGGCTGGAAAATGAGCTAATATTAGAGACCTATTCTGCACAACTCTAAAAGTCCTGAAACTCCACAGAACATCTTAAAATAAATAAAGAAAAATCCTCGCCAAAGATGAAGGCCAGGGGGCCCACACCCTGCTCACGAGGGTGGGGGCGCCCCCCCCCCCTCCTAGGGCGCGCCCCCTACCTCGTGGGCCCCCTGGTGGGTCTCCGACGTCCATCTGCTCCTATATGAAGTCTTTCGATGAGAAAAAAATAAAAAGCAACCTTTCGGGAGAAACTACGCCGCCACGAGGCGGAACCTTGGAGGAACCAATCTAGAGCTCCGGAAGAGCTGTTCTGCCGGGGATACTTCCCTCCGGGAGGGGGAAATCATCACCATCGTCATCACCAATGCTCCTCTCATCGGGAGAGGGCAATCTCCATCAACATCTTCACCAACACCATCTCATCTCCAAACCCTACTTCATCTCTTGTATCCAATTCTTGTCTCAAAGCCCAAGATTGGTGCTAGTAGGTTGCTAGTAGTGTTGATTACTCCTTGTAGTTGATGCTAGTTGGTTTATTTGGTGGAAGATCATATGTTCAGATCCTATATGCATATTATTACCCCTCTGATTATGAACATGAATATGCTTTGTGAGTAATTACGTTTGTTCCTGAGGACAAGGGAGAAGTCTTGCTATTAGTAGTCATGTGAATTTGGTATTCGTTTGATATTTTGATAAGATGTATGTTGTCTAGCCTCTAGTGGTGTTATGTGAACGTTGACTACATAACACTTCACCATTATTTGGGCCTAGAGGAAGGCATTAGGAAGTAATAAGTAGATGATGGTTTGCTAGAGTGACAGAAGCTTAAACCCTAGTTTATGCGTTACTTCATAAGGGGCTGATTTGGATCCATATGTTTCATGCTATGGTTAGGTTTACCTTAATACTTTTGTTGTAGTTGCGGATGCTTGCAATAGAGGTTAATCATAAGTGGGATGCTTGTTCAAGTAAGAACCGCACCCAAGCACCGGTCCACCCACATATCAAATTATGAAAGTACCAAACACGAATCATATGAACGTGATGAAAACTAGCTTGACGATATTCCCATGTGTCCTCGGGAGCGCTTTTCCTATTATAAGAGTTTGTTCCGGCTTGTCCTTTGCTACAAAAAGGATTGGGCCACCTTGTTGCACTTTATTTACTTTTGTTACTTGTTGCTTGTTACAATTTATCTTGTCACAAATCTATCTGTTACCACTTATTTCAGTACTTGCAGAGAATACCTTGCTAAAAATCGCTTATCATTTCCTTCTGCTCCTCGTTGGGTTCAACACTCTTACTTATCGAAAGGACTACGATAGATCCCCTATACTTGTGGGTCATCACCATGGTCCACACAGCTTTTGCCGCCACCCACGCCAGCAGAAGCCTTGGCGCGTGCGCAGCTGCTCCTCGACTTCCCTCCCACCACGAAGAAGCTTGACGAGTGGAGAGCTACTATCCACAGCCTCGTCGGCGTCGTCAATAAAGACGGGCCACGGCCGGTGGGGCCCTCAGGCTGGCGCTCCATCGAGCCACTGCATGCCGGTGGTGGAGGGGTCGGAGGCGCCGCGTCCATGGTGCACTCACCTCCTCCACACCAGCCACCGCGGATGTCGGTTCGTCGTGATGACGCTTGTGGTGACATTTCTATAGCTTCATCTGACCCACAGACCCACCACGACCAACACCAGGTTCTTGGGAACGAGCCCATGAAGACGCTCGAACCACCATCAAGCGCTGGTGCAATACGCGCCACCAGTCAGACAGGCGGGCGGGGCCCGCTATGGACCACCCAGCACTGGGAGGCTCGGGCGGCCTACCTTACGAGGTGGGTTGCCCAGCCTTTACCCGTGGGCTGCGGCAGTTCCAGTGGCCGTCCCACCGCACGTTCAAGCCCGACGTCGACGAGAAGTACAACGGCAAGACCCACCCGTCAGAGTTCCTCAGCATCTACACCATCGTGATGCAAGCCGCTGGAGCTCGTGACGACAAGGTGCTTGCCAATTACTTCCCGTTGGCCCTGAAACCTAATGACATGTCCTGGTTGATGCACTTGCCAGCGAATTCCATTTCTTCTTGGTCAGATTTGTGCCACGAGTTCGTTGGTGCCTTCACTGGAGGCCACCAAGATCATGGCCACGCGAGTGATTTGCATATCATTCCCTAGAAGGAAGGTGAAAACCTGCGCAAGTAAATATAGAGGTTCAGCCAAGTGCAATACAACATCCCAGATGTTCATCCTTCCGCCGTGATCAGCGCATTCCATCAAAATGTGCATAACCGCGAGATGCGTGAAGAGCTGGCAATGAACAAGGTCAAGGACATGGCCAAACTTTACGTTCTAGCCGATAGATGCGCCCGGGCTGAAGAGGGAAGGAAGTACCCCGATGAAGACGCCGATGCGGAAACCGACTCTACCGACAAAGACACCGCCGCCCCGACGAAGAAGGGCCAGCATCGCAATAGGAGATGCAAGGACAAGACCATGCTTGCCATCGAGGGAACCGGTGACACCAGCGCCGCCAAGAAGGCCAAGGTAGACAACCCCGGCAAGGAGATTGCCGAGTGCACCGCTTGCCGGGCCTTGGCGGCTGCCGACAAGCCAGGTGGATCCGACAAGCAGTACTGCAAGATCCACAGCACCAAGGGCCATGACCTCCAGAACTGCCGACAAGTTGAGCTGCTTGCTGAAAAGCAAAAAGCCGAATATGAGAGGCGGAACAAGGAGAAGGGTTGGGATGGTGTCGAAGGATCCAGCAAGAAGCATGGCGGCCAAGGAGGTCACCGCGGCAAGGATAACCAACAAGAGAGGCCCGCTCGGGGCCACGACAAGAAACAGGAAGACGATGATCATGACGAGGACGACGAGTCCGGCGAGCAAGAGTTTCATAACGCTATGGAGGCCATGTGCGTCGATGGTGGCGCCTCGTTGCACACTTCTCACCGCCAGCTCAAGCAGTGGGTGCGTGAGATTACAACAGCAGAGCCATTGTTCAACGCTCAGAAGCCACTGAAGTAGTCCAGCATGCCCCTCATCTTTGACGCCAAGGACCACCCTGACCACACAACTGCGGTCGGTTGTTTGTTGTTGTTGGTCTCGCCAACGATACGCAACCTCAAGGTGAACAAGATGTTGGTTGACGGCGGGGCCGGCCTGAACTTGATCTCGCCCGTCGTGGTCAAAAGGCTGCAAATTCCTGATGGATACCTCGAGGAAACGGGTACGTTTCAAGGGGTCAGTCCGGGAAGGAGCCAACCGAAGGGGAAGGTCACATTGCACGTGACGTTTGGAGGTGAGTTGAACTACAGGACGGGGAGGATTGTCTTCGATGTGGCCGAGATCCCCTTGCCCTACAACGGGATCCTCGGCCGCCCGGCACTAGCCAAGTTCATGGCGGCGGCGCACTACGCCTACAACACGCTAAAGATGCCTGGGCCGATGACCATCATCACCGTCCCCTCTGACAAGAAGGATGCGCTGATCTGCGTTGACCAACTCTATCGAGAAGCAGTTGCGGCAGCTGCCGCCAAGGCACTTGCTCCTGCTGTTGAGGCCCTGGGAGGGAAGAAGAAGACCGGCAAGACCTCTCGCACCCACTTCGGCAAGCGCACCTCTTCGGAGTGTTGTGCTACCATCGAGGACGTGCCCGAGAGCTCTACCGGCAAGAGCAAGAAATCCAGAGCTGCACTACCAGAGACCAGGAGGGTGTTCGTCAAGGAGGATTGCACGAGAGGGGCTTTCACCATAAGCTCCACCCTCGACAACAAATAGGAAATCGCGCTCGTCGCTTTCCTGTGGGTGAATGTCGATGTGTTTGCATGGCAAGCATCCGACATCCCCGGCGTTCCTAGGGAAGTGATTGAGCACCACCTTGCTGTCTGTCCCCATGCGCGACCCGTCAAGCAGAAGGTCAGGAAGAAAGCTTTGGAACGACAGGAGTTCATCACAGAGGAGATCAGGAAATTGGAAGCGACATGTTTGGTGAGAGGAGTGCTCCATCCTACGTGGTTGGCCAATTCGGTGGTGGTGCGCAAGGCAAATGGGAAGTGGAGGCTGTGTATTGACTACACAGATGTCAATAAGGCTTGTCCTAAGGACCCCTTCCCATTGTCGCCCATCGACCAGATTGTTGACTCCACGGCCGGGTGTGATCTGTTGTCATTCCTCGACGCCTACTCGGGCTACCACCAGATCTTCATGACAAGAGAAGATGAAGAGAAGACAGCATTTATCACCCCATGTGGTATGTATTGCTTTTTACAGATGCCTTTTGGGTTGAAGAGTGTTGGCTCGACATTCACATTGGTTTTGAGCCCCAGCTACATAGAAATATGGAAGCTTATATGGATGACATAGTGGTCAAAACCAAGGACAAGGCGGCCCTTGTACAAGACCTAGAAGAGACGTTTGCCAACCTACGCAAGATCAACCTCAAGCTGAACCCTGAGAACTGTGTCTTTGGCGTTCCGTCAGGAAAACTTCTCGGGTTCTTTGTGTCGCAGCATGGGATCGAGGCAAACCCAGACAAGATCAAGGCTATTGAGCAGATTGAGGCACCCAAGCGGATCAAGGATGTGCGCCAACTCACTGGCTGCGTGGCCGCCATGAGCAGGTTCATCTCCAAGTCCGCTGAGCATGCCCTTCCCTTTTTCAAAATCTTGAAGAAGGCAGGCCCAATGGAGTGGACACCAAAGGCTGAGGCGGTGTTGCAGGATCTGAAGAAATACCTTTCCTCTACACCAATACTGGTTGCGCCTAAACCACAAGAGCTGTTGCTGCTGTATCTGGCGGCAACGAATCAAGTGGTCTGCGCCGCACTAGTGGCGCAGAGGGAGATCGATGAAGAGGCAGTGGTAACGGCAGGACCGGCGGATGGCAAGTCAGAGATTCCCACGGCAGGGCCTGGTGCCAGCAAGGCGAGGCCCCCGGCAGAGTCTGACGCCATCAGGACACGGCCCGCGCAGCCAAGTGAAGTGGTGCAGAAGAAGAAGATGATGCAGCACCCGGTTTACTTTGTCAGCTCCCTCTTGCAGGGGGCAGGTCAAGGTACTCCGGTGTGCAGAAATTGCTCTTCGGCCTCCTTATGGCCTAGAGGAAGCTGTGTCATTACTTCCAAGCCCACGAGATCACTGTCATCACCCGCCTCCCGTTGCAACGGATACTACACAACCCAGATGCAACCGGAAGGATCGTGGAATGGGCCTTGGAATTGTCAAGATTTGGGTTGAAGTTTGAAAGTACTTCGACAATCCAGAGCAGAGTCTTGGCGGAGTTCATTGCAGAATGGACCTCAACGCCTGACGAAGAAATCCAGGAGACCGCTCTCCCGGCAAGGAAGCAAGTCGCGACTAGATCATGTACTTTGACGGGGCTTTCTCGCTACAAGGCGCCGGTGCCGGTGTGATGCTTGTCGCACCCACCGGAGAGCACCTCTAGTATGTGATCCAGATGCACTTTCCCAAGGAGATGTCCACAAACAACACTGCTGAGTACGAGAGGCTGCTTGCCGGTCTCAGGATCGCGACAGACCTCGGGGTGAAGAAGCTCATCGTCTGGGGTGATTCGCAGCTTGTCGTCAGACAGGTCAACAAGGATTACCAGAGTCCGTTGATGGAGGCCTACGTAGATGAGGTGAGGAAGCTGGAGGAGCGCTTCGACGGTATACAAGCGGAGCACGTTCCCCGAGCAGAGAATGGCATTGCTGACTACCTGTCCAAGCGCGCTGCATTTAAGCTACCTGTGGAACCAGGTACCTTTTTGCTTCGGTTAACTCAACCATCCGTCGAACCATCAACGGAGTAGAACAAGCGGAGGAAATCGGGCCTCGGCAAGTACTTTCCCGCTGAGCCCCCAGGGGCCGCCGGCAAGGGTGTTGCTGCGGATTCTGAGCCTGCTAAGGGGCAGCTAGCTTCGGCAGGGCGCCAAGCCCTGGCCGTAGAGACGGCTGCCCCGTGGCGGAAGAGAAGCCTTTGGTCCTTGCCGTCGAGCCCCGGGCTCCGGCATGGGCACAACATACTGTCTGTTTCCTCCAGACAGGGGAACTTCCTGAGGAGCAGGAAGAAGCGGAAAAAGTAGCCCGTTGGTCTGCCTTGTACCAGTTCGTCGATGACGCCCTGTGCAAAAAAAGACCGAACGGTGTGAAATTGAAGTGCATCCCCCAGGAGGAAGGACTAGAGCTGTTGGCAGAGATGCATGGAGGCATATGTGGCTCCCACATAGGGTCGAGGGCCCTTGCTGGCAAGGCATTCCGGCAAGGCTTCTTCTGGCCCACCGCCCTCTAGGATGCGACAGCACTAGTAACTAGGTGTGAAGCGTGCCAGTTCCATTCGAAGAAGCTTCATCAACCAGCTCAAGCCCTTCAAACAATCCCTCTCTCCTGGCCGTTTTCGGTCTGGGGTTTCGACATACTGGGCCCTTTCCCTCGCGCTGTCGGGGGCTTTGAGTACTTGTACGTTGCAATCGACAAGTTCACAAAGTGGCCAGAGGTGGAGGCAATGAGGAAGGTGACAGCACAATCAGCCGTCAAGTTCTTCAAGGGACTACTCTGCCATTTTGGTGTGCCAAACAGAGTCATCACCAACAACGGAACGCAGTTCACAAGCCACACCTTCATGCAGTACACCCAAGACCTCGGCAGCAAGGTCTGTTTCGCTTCCGTGGCACACCCACGGAGCAACGGCCAGGCGGAGAGGGCAAATGCTGAAGTACTACGAGGCCTGAGAACAAAGACTTTTGACAAGCTGCACAAAAGCGGAAGGCGCTGGATTGATGAGTTGCGGGTGGTTCTTTGGTCGATCAGAATGACGCCAAATCGAGCCACCAGCCAGACACCCTTTGCCCTGGTATACAGGGCAGAACCAGTTCTCCCCATGGAACTCATACACGGGTCACCTCGAGTGCTCGCTTATGACGAGTTTGAGCAAGAGCAGTTGCGGCAAGATGACGCAACGCTCCTTGAGGAAGATCGTCTTCGGGCAGCTGTGAGAGCAGCACACTACCAGCAAGCCTTGCGCCGCTACCATAGCCGCAAGGTTCATGCCCGAAGCTTTGAGGAAGGCGACCTTGTTCTTTGGCGCGTTTAGTCGGCCAAGAATTCCAACAAGTTGACGCCAAAGTGGGAAGGCCCTTATCGGGTAATACGAGTCACCAGGCCCGGCGTAGTCCGCTTGGAGAGCGAAGATGCTGTCCCAGTGAGCAATTCCTGGAACATCAAACATCTTCGCAAGTTTTACCCATAAGGCGCGGTTGCAGGGCCTCCCGGCAAACCACCTTCTGTACAAGCCTTGCCGGCAAGGCATGTAACCCTCTGTACAAAGCCAGGCTCAAACTCTGAGCATAAATAAACGAAGCACTGGCGCCCTAAGTTATAGCATGCATGCTAGGTTAAGTCTCTCCCTCGGTTAGGGTTGATAGTGCTTAGCAGCGACTAACCCATAGCCTAGAGGTCGAGTGTGCATCTTTCTGTTCTCTTTGGTTCGCAGGGCATGCAGACACTTCTACTAAGCCGCTTAGGAAAAAGAGAACAAACCGGCGCTCCGGCCCCGGCGAGCCAAGACTGCCAGGGGCTGAAGATACAAGGATCCAACCACGACAAGCCAAGGTTGCCAGGGGCTGCGGATTCAAATAAGTATTTCATCCCCCTGTTATGTGATAACCCACAAGTATAGGGGATCGCAACAGCTTTCGAGGGTAGAGTATTCAACCCAAATTTATTGATTCGACACAATGGGAGCCAAAGAATATTCTCAAGTATTAGCGGCTGAGTTGTCAATTCAGCCACACCTAGAAACTTAGTATCTGCAAGAAAGTGCTTAGTAGCAAAGTAATATGATAGTGGTGGTAGCGGCAACAAAAGTAAAGACAGCAAAAGTAATGTTTTTGGTATTTTGTAGTGATTGTAACAGTAGCAGCGGGAAAGTAAATAAGCGAGAACCAGTATATGGAAAAATCGTAGGCACCGGATCAGTGATGGATAATTATGCCGGATGCGGTTCATCATGTAACAGTCATAACATAGGGTGACACAGAACTAGCTCCAATTCATCAATGTAATGTAGGCATGTATTCCGTATATAGTCATACGTGCTTATGGAAAAGAACTTGCATGACATCTTTTGTCCTACCCTCCCGTGGCAGCGGGGTCCTATTGGAAACTAAGGGATATTAAGGCCTCCTTTTAATAGAGAACCGGAACAAAGCATTAGCACATAGTGAATACATGAACTCCTCAAACTATGGTCATCACCGGGAGTGGTCCCGATTATTGTCACTTCGGGGTTGCCGGATCATAACACATAGTAGGTGACTATAGACTTGCAAGATAGGATCAAGAACTCACATATATTCATGAAAACATAATAGGTTCAGATCTGAAATCATGGCACTCGGGCCCTAGTGACAAGCATTAAGCATAGCAAAGTCATAGCAACATCAATCTCAGAACATAGTGGATACTAGGGATCAAACCCTAACAAAACTAACTCGATTACATGATAAATCTCATCCAACCCATCACCGTCCAGCAAGCCTACGATGGAATTACTCACGCACGGCGGTGAGCATCATGAAATTGGTGATGGAGGATGGTTGATGATGACGACGGCGACGAATCCCCCTCTCCGGAGCCCCGAACGGACTCCAGATCAGCCCTCCCGAGAGGTTTTAGGGCTTGGCGGCGGCTCCGTATCGTAAAACGCGATGATTTCTTCTCTCTATTTTTTTCTCTCTGAAAGCAAATATATAGAGTTGGAGTTGGCGTCGGAGGGTTTCCAGGGGGCCCACGAGGTAGGGGGCGCCGGGCGCCCCCACCCTCGTGAGAAGGGTGTGGGCCCCCTGGTCTTCATCTTTGGCGAGGATTTTTATTGTTTTTTCTAAGATGTTCCGTGGAGTTTCAGGTCATTCCGAGAATATTTGTTTTCTGCACATAAAACAACACCATGGCAATTCTGCTGAAAACAGCGTCAGTCTGGGTTAGTTCCATTCAAATCATACAAGTTAGAGTCCAAAACAAGGGCAAAAGTGTTTGGAAAAGTAGATACGACGGAGACGTATCAACTCCCCCAAGCTTAAACCCTTGCTTGTCCTCAAGCAATTCAGTTGACAAACTGAAAGAAAGAAAGAAAAACTTTTACAAACTCTGTTTGCTCTTGTTGTTGTAACTATGTCAAGCCAGCATTCAAGTTTTCAGCATAGATCATAACTAACCACATTTGCAATAATTCTCAGGTCTCATAATTACTCATATCAATAGCATAATCAACTAGCAAGCCATAATAATAAATCTCGGATGACAACACTTTCTCAAAACAATCATAATATGATATAACAAGATGGTATCTCGCTAGCCCTTTCTGAGACCGCAAAACATAAATGCAGAGCACCTTTAAAGATCAAGGACTGACTAGACATTGTAATTCATGGTAAAAGAGATCCAATCATAGTCATACCCAATATAAATTAACAGTGATGAATGCAAATGACAGCTGTGCTCTCCAGCTAGTGCTTTTTAATAAGAGGGTGATGACTCAACATAAAAGTAAATGGATAGGCCCTTCGCAGAGGGAAGCAGGGATTTGTAGAGGTGCCAGAGCTCGGTTTTGAAATAGAGATAAATTGTATTTTGAGCGGTATACTTTCATTGTCAACGTAACAACTAAGAGATGGCGATATCTTCCATGCTAAACACATTATAGGCGGTTCCCAAACAGAATGGTAAAGTTTATACTCCCCCTCCACCAACAAGCATCAATCCATGGCTTGCTCGAAACAACGAGTGCCTCCAACATACATCAGGTCCCAGGGGGAGTTTTGTTTGCAATTAATTTTGATTTAGTTTGCATAAAGCATGGGACTGGGCATCCCGGTGACCAGCCATTTTCTCGTGAGTGAGGAGCGGAGTCCACTCCTCTTGAGAATAACCCGCCTAACACGGAAGATAAGGACAGCCTTGGTTGATACATGAGCTATTCGAGCATACAAAACAGAATGTTTATTTGAAGGTTTAGAGTTTGGCACATACAAATTTACTTGGAACGGCAGGTAGATACCGCATATAGGAAGGTATAGTGGACTCATCTGGAATAACTTTGGGGTTTAAGGGATTGGATGCACAAGCAGTATTCCCGCTTAGTACAAGTGAAGGCTAGCAAAAGACTGGGAAGCGACCAACTAGAGAGCGACAACAGCCATGTACATGCATTAAAATTAATAAACATTGGATGCAAGCATGAGTAGGATATAATCCACCATGAACATAAATATCGTGAAGGCTATGTTGATTTGTTTCAACTACATGCGTGAACATGTGCCAAGTCAAGTCACTTAAATCATTCAAAGGAGGATACCACCCCATCATACCACATCATAATCATCTCAATAGCATGTTGGCACACAAGGTAAACCATTATAACTCATAGCTAATCAAGCATGGCACAAGCAACTATGATCTCTAATTGTCATTGCAAACATGTTTATTCATAATAAGCTGAATCAAGAACGAGGGACTCATCATATTTACAAAAACAAAAGAGGTCGAGTTCATACCAGCTTTTCTCATCTCAGTCAGTCCATCATATATCATCATAATTGCCTTTCACTTGCACGACCGAACGGTGTGAATAATAATAAGAGTGTACGTGCATTGGACTAAGCTGGAATCTGCGAGCATTCAATAAACAGGAGAAGACAAGGCAATATGGGCTCTGGGTTAAATCAACAATAATGCATATAAGAGCCACTTCAACAATTTAATTATGGTCTTCTCCTACTGACCCCCAAAGAAAAGAAAAGAAATAAAACTATTTACACGGGAAAGCTCCCAACAAGCAAAAGAAGAACGGGAAATATTTTTGGGTTTTCTTTTTAATTATTACTACTACAGCAGAAAAATAAACTACTACTAATTTTTTTGGTTTTTCTTAAGGTTTAACAAACACACAAGAAGAAAGCAGGAAAAAGAAAATAAACTAGCATGGATATTACAGTGAAAAAGTATGAGCACCGACATCTAGCAATGAGTGTGTGTGAACATAAATGTAATGTCGGTGAGAAATACGTACTCCCCCAAGCTTAGGCTTTTGGCCTAAGTTGGTCTATGGCCACGGCTGGCCTGGCGGATATCCATAATAATAGTTGTTGGGGTCGTACTGTGATGAGGAAGAATAGTTGGGATCATACTGATGTGCAGCGGTTATCGCCTGCTGAGCTGCAGCGTGGAGTCGAGCTGCCTCCGCTCTCCTCTCGTACTCTTCTGCCTCCTCTCTGGTAATAACATATCTTCCTTTTGTCTGTGAATCAAAGAAGGCAGGAGCAGGGAGAGTAATACGGAAAACACGTCGTTTATCAAAAATTAAACGATATAAGAGAGGTGATTCAGGCCTCTCGACAAACTGGTGCGAAGCCATAGAGTCATAATCTAAATATGCAGGAGGCAACTCCATATCACCCTCACGAATGTCTATCTCAAGAAAATGAGCTAAGCGGGTTGCATAAATTCCTCCAAAGAAATCTCCATTATGTCTATTATGATGCAACCTACGAGCTACAATGGCTCCCATATGATAAGATTGGTCTCCTAACACAGCACTCCTAAGAATGCTAAGATCAGGGACACACATGTGACATGCTTCATCCTTAGCATTTATGCATCTACCGATGAAGAGAGCAAAATAATGTATAGCAGGAAAGTGAATGCTCCCTATGGTAGCCTGCGTTATATCTCTAGATTCCCCCACAGTTATACTAGCAAGAAAGTTTCTAAATTCAGATTTAGGGGGATCCCTAACACTACCCCATGATGGAAGTTTGCAAGCAGAAGTGAAATCCTCTAAGTCCATGGTATAAGATTTGTCATAAAGATCAAACATGACTGAAGGAGAATTACGCGAAGATGAATACTCAAACCTCCTCACAAATGAACTTGTGAGATCATGATACTGGGGGCATTTGTTAGCCTCAAAATCCTCAAGACCGGCATTGCGCAAATATGCTTTGAATTCTTCTTTAATTCCCGCACGGTCCATAAAATTTTCCGACGGCCATTCGCAAGGCCGTACTGGAGCGTCTCTTGGTGGATCCTCGTCAGCATCGCGCATAGCAATCCTGGGTCCTTGCTTCTTAGAGGAACCACCTTGGAACATCTTCCTAAGCATATTGTTTTTCTCTGAAAAATTCTGAAATTTTTAGTAACTTCAAAATAAAAGTAAACCAAACTCAATAATATTGATAGCAACTACTCCTACAAGTGCCTAGAGCCTATATCAAGCATTAGAACTACTTGGAACCATATAAATTTGACATGCAAGCTCAAGAACATGGTCACCTATGCAGCACAAATTTGCAAAGAATAAAGCACTAGAACAAAAACTAATTGGACCAATGGAGGAGTCACATACCAAGGAACAATCTCCCCAAGCAGTTTTGCGAGAGGTGCTTTGAGCAAGGAGATCGAAAATCACAGCAAAAGTGGCTGGAACTCGTGCTTGAGTTGGTTTTTCGGGTTTGTGTGAGACAGAGGAAGAAGATGGGTGCTGGGATAAGTGGAGGAGGGCCACCGTGGGCCCACGAGGCAGGGGGCGCGCCCTAGAGGGGGGCGCGCCCACCACCCTCGTGGCCAGGTGGCAGCTCCTCCCGCGGTAATTTTTGCACAGTAAATCCTCAAATATTCCCGAAAAATCATATTAAATTGGCATGGCATACTAAGGACTTTTATTTTCGGGATATTTTTATATTGCACGGATAAGTCAGGAAACAGACAGAAAATACTATTTTTACTTTATTTAATATAAATAACAGAAAGTAAAAGTGGGGTACAAAAGTTTGTGCTTCTAGTTTCATCCATCTCATGCTCATCAAAAAGAATCCACTAACAAGGTTGATCAAGTCTTGTTAACAAACTCATTCCGATAATCATGAAACCGGAGAAATTTCGAATAACACTAAGTTACCTCAACGAGGATATGCATATCCCCAATAATAAGAATATCATATTTCTTCTTGACAGTAGGAAGAGGAAATTCAAAACCTCCAAATATAATCGATGGAATTTTTCCAATAGAGTTGATACTATGAACTTGAGGTTGTTTCCTCGGAAAGTGTACCGTATGCTCATTACCATTAACATGAAAAGTGACATTGCCTTTGTTGCAATCAATAACAGCCCCTGCAGTATTAACAAAAGGTCTTCCAAGAATAATAGACATACTATCATCCTCGGGAATATCAAGTATAACAAAGTCCGTTAAAATAGTAACGTTTGCAACCACAACAGGCACATCCTCACAAATACCGACAGGTATAGCAGTTGATTTATCAGCCATTTGCAAAGATATTTCGGTAGGTGTCAACTTATTCAAGTCAAGTCTACGATATAAAGAGAGAGGCATAACACTAACACAGGCTCCAAGATCACATAAAGCAGTTTTAATATAATTTCTTTTAATGGAGCAAGGCATAGTAGGTACTCCGGGGTCTCCAAGTTTCTTTGGTATACCACCCTTAAAAGTATAATTAGCAAGCATGGTGGAAATTTCAGCTTCCTGTATCTTTCTTTTATTAGTAATGATATCCTTCATATATTTAGCATAAGGATTTGTTTTGAGCACATCAGTTAATCGCATACGCAAAAAGATAGGCCTAATCATTTCAGCAAAGCGCTCAAAATCCTCATCATCCTTTTTCTTGGATGGTTTTGGAGGAAAAGGCATGGGTTTCTGAACCCAAGGTTCCCTTTCTTTACCATGTTTCCTAGCAACAAAGTCTCTTTTATCATAACGTTGATTCTTTGATTGTGGGTTATCAAGATCAACAGCAGGTTCAATTTCTACATCATTGTCATTACTAGGTTGAGCATCATCATGAACATCATTATTAATATTATCACTAGATTCATGTTCATTACCAGATTGTGTTTCAACATCAGACATAGAAATATCATTTGGATTATCAGGTGGTTCAGCAATAGGTTCACTAGAAGTTTGTACAGTTCTATCATTTTTCTTTTTCTTCTTTTTAGAAGAACTAGGAACATCGATATTATTTCTTTGAGAATCTTTCTCGATTCTCTTAGGGTGGCCTTCAGGATACAAAGGTTCCTGAGTCATTCTACCAGTTCTAGTAGCCACTCTAACAGCATAATCATTTTTCTTACTATTCATTTCATCAAGCACTTCTTTTTGAGCCTTAAGTACTTGTTCTACTTGAGTGGTAACCATAGAAGCATGTTTGCTAACAAGTTTAAGTTCACCTTTAATATTAGCCATATAATCACCCAAGCGTCTAATCATATAAGCATTTTCTTTTAATTGTCTACCAAAATAAGCATTGAAGTCGTCTTGCTTAAACATAAAGTTATCAAACTCATCCAAGCACTGACTAGCAATTTTAGTAGGAGGGACTTCAGCTTTATCATATCTATAGAGAGAATTTACCTTTACTACCTGTGCCGGGATATCGGGATCAGGAGGTTCTTCAATAAATAAAGAATTAAGCTCATAAGTTTCTTCAACAGGCGGTGAATTAAGACCATGTGTTTCTTCAATAGGAGGTAAATTCTTAACGTCTTCAGCTTTAATACCTTTGTCTTTCATAGATTTCTTTGCCTCTTGCATATCTTCGGGGCTGAGAAATAAAACACCTCTCTTCTTCAGAGTTGGTTTAGGAATAGGCTCAGTAATTGGAGCAGGAGTTGGCTCAGGAGCTGGCTCAGGAGGTGCCCAATTATTTTCATTTGTCAACATATAATTCAATAGAATTTCAGCTTCATCCGATGTTCTTTCCCTGAAAAGAGAACCAGCACAACTATCCAGGTAATCTTTGGAAGCATCGGTTAGTCCATTATAAAAGATATCAAGTATTTCAGGTTTCTTAAGAGGATGATCAGGCAAAGCATTAAGTAGCTTGAGAAGCCTCCCCCAAGCTTGTGGGAGACTCTCTTCTTCAATTTGCACGAAGTTGTATATTTCCCTCAAAGCAGCTTGTTTCTTATGAGCAGGGAAATATTTAGCAGAGAAGTAATAAATCATATCCTGGGGACTACGCACACAACCAGGATCAAGAGAATTAAACCATATCTTAGCATCACCCTTTAATGAGAACGGAAATATTTTGAGTATATAGAGGTAATGCGATCTCTCATCATTAGTAAATAGGGCAGCTATATCATTTAACTTAGTAAGATGTGCCACAACAGTTTCAGATTCATAGTCATAAAATGGATCAGATTCAACCAAAGTAATTATATCAGGATCAACAGAGAATTCATAATCCTTATCAGGAACACAAATAGGTGAAGTAGCAAAAGCAGGGTCAGGTTTCATTTTATCTCTAAGTGATTCTTTGTTCCATTTAACTAATAACCTCTTAAGCTCATATCTATCCCTGCAAGCTAAAATAGCGGCAGAAGATTCCATATCAAAAAGATAACCCTCAGGGATAACAGGCATATTTTCAGCATCACTATCATCATCGTATTCAGATTCAATAATTTCTTTTTCTCTAGCCCTAGCAATTTGTTCATCAAGAAATTCACTAAGGGGCACAGTAGTATCAGGCATAGAAGCAGTTTCATCATAAGTATCATGCATAGCAGAAGTGGCATCATCAATAACATGCGACATATCAGAACGAATAGCAGAAGCAGGTGTAGGTGTCGCTAACTTACTCATAACAGAAGGTGAATCAAGTGCAGAGCTAGATGGCAGTTCCTTACCTCCCCTCGTAGTTGAGGGATGGATCTTGGTTTTTGGATCTCTCAAGTTCTTCATAGCGATAAGCAGATATAAATCCCAAGTGACTCAAAGAATAGAGCTATGCTCCCCGGCAACGACGCCAGAAATTAGTCTTGATAACCCACAAGTATAGGGGATCGCAACAGCTTTCGAGGGTAGAGTATTCAACCCAAATTTATTGATTCGACACAAGGGGAGCCAAAGAATATTCTCAAGTATTAGCAGCTGAGTTGTCAATTCAACCACACCTGGAAACTTAGTATCTGCAACAAAGTGTTTAGTAGCAAAGTAATATGATGGTGGTGGTAGCGGCAACAAAAGTAAAGACAACAAAAGTAGTGTTTTTGGTATTTTGTAGTGATTGTAACAGTAGCAGCGGGAAAGTAAATAAGCGAGAACCAATATATGGAAAACTTGTAGGCACCGGATCAGTGATGGATAATTATGCCAGATGTGGTTCATCATGTAACAGTCATAACATAGGGTGACACAGAACTAGCTCCAATTCATCAATGTAATGTAGGCATGTATCCTGTATATCGTCATACGTGCTTATGGAAAAGAACTTGCATGACATCTTTTGTCCTACCCTCCCGTGGCAGCGGGGTCCTATTGGAAACTAAGGGATATTAAGGCCTCCTTTTAATAGAGAACCGGAACAAAGCATTAGCACATAGTGAATACATGAACTCCTCAAACTATGGTCATCACCGGGAGTGGTCCCGATTATTGTCACTTCGGGGTTGCCGAATCATAACACATAGTAGGTGACTATAGACTTGCAAGATAGGAACAAGAACTCACATATATTCATGAAAACATAATAGGTTCAGATCTGAAATCATGGCACTCAGGCCCTAGTGACAAGCATTAAGCATAGCAAAGTCATAGCAACATCAATCTCAGAACTTAGTGGATACTAGGGATCAAACCCTAACAAAACTAACTCGATTACATGATAAATCTCATCCAACCCATCACCGTCCAGCAAGCCTATGATGGAATTACTCACGCACGGCGGTGAGCATCATGAAATTGGTGATGGAGGATGGTTGATGATGACGACAGCGATGAATCCCCCTCTCCGGAGCCCCGAACGGACTCCAGATCAGCCCTCCCGAGAGGTTTTAGGGCTTGGCGGCGGCTCCGTATCGTAAAAAGCGATGATTTCCTCTCTCTTATTTTTTTCTCTCCGAAAGAAAATATAGAGTTGGAGTTGGCGTCGGAGGGTTTCCAGGGGGCCCACGAGGTAGGGGGGCGCGCCCCCCACCCTCGTGAGAAGGGTGTGGGCCCCCTGGTCTTCATCTTTGGCGAGGATTTTTTATTGTTTTTTCTAAGATGTTCCGTGGAGTTTCAGGTCATTCCGAGAATATTTGTTTTCTGCACATAAAACAACACCATGGCAATTCTGCTGAAAACAGCATCAGTCCGGGTTAGTTCCATTCAAATCATACAAGTTAGAGTCCAAAACAAGGGCAAAAGTGTTTGGAAAAGTAGATACGACGAGACGTATCATTATGTGTTTCCGTATAGAACTGGGACATGTGAAACCTCGTTTATGTTCTTAAAACCACCGTGTTCCCCCTTTCCTGTACCCAAGAGCTACCTCCTGGGTCGGAATTTGGTACTAGTCGCGGTGGCGAGGAGTTGAACGAGGAGCCTAACTCTACTTCGCCCCTGCCTCCGCCAAGAGTGCGAGAATGGTCGACTGAAGTGGGGAGACGGCAAAGCCTGTTGCCGGGCGACAATGTTTATCTTAAAAATAACAAGGATTCATCCATGGCATGGGCCTCGCTCACGCACAAAGAACCCGGCAAGCACCCTTTTTCATTAAAAACATCCCATACAGGTACAGTTCATACGGAATTAAAAACATGAGCAAGGGGATTACAAGTCTTAGAATTAACCAGTGCCCGCAGGCTTACAAACTAAAAAGAGATAAGGTGCCCGTAATCCCTTTCTTGTCCCTCTTCACAGAAGGTGGAACAAGGCAGCAGGAGGGTGAAAAGAGCGCCTAGAAAAGGTACGAGGAGCAGAAGGCACCAAGAGAACATCTTGGTGCCAGGAAAGGAGCTAGAAGACAAGGCAGCGGGCCGGCAATACGCGACGAAGGCGTCGGTGCCCGCGTACTCCGGTTTGACGGCCGCCACCCGCCTTCTTCGCCTTCTCCGACCCTCCTACGCCAGCCGCCCAAGGAGACGACGAGGAGCACCCCGATGGAGAGCTTGGCGAGGATGGCCCTCGGCAAGGCACGTAGCCGAGGGAGGGGCGGCGCGGTCAGTCAAAGTCGGAGTCGGCATCCTGCCGCTCGACTCCCTCGTCGTCGCTGTTGTTCTCCTCCTCGTCACTCCCGCTTAAGGAGGAATCTTCATCGTCGGAGGAGCTCTCCATGCAGCACATCAAGCGAGTTCCGAGATCTCCAAAGACCTTGACGGAAAGCAGGCTGCCCTCCATTAACTTGAAGTAGAGGACAAGCCCTGCCATCAAGTTGTGGTTGCGTGTGAACGTATTCCATCCATGGCGGAGATACATGACGTGAGGAGCGGGGAAGTTGACGTCGACCCGCATGCCACCGTTCCTGTGGCCCTTCATGTGCAACCAGAGGGTCTGGGGTGGATCGAGCTCCATCTCCCGAGAAAATGCAGTAGGGAGACGGAGGCGGCAACGCGGTGGCCGGTGCAGCCTGATGAAGAACTCACGGGGCTGGTCCCCGATGTGGCGCTCCGTCGGGGGAGGCGTCGCTGGCGGAGGCGAGCCCAATGCGCCGCCCCGTCCTCCTCTCCCTCGAGCGCCACGACGACCTCGGCCTCTCCCCTCCCCCTTCCTCTCGTGGCCGGTTCCGCCTCCACGAGCTCTTGGGGAGGACGAACGCGCTGACGAGCAGCAACCCTCGCCGCCACCATTGAAGGGCCAGCATTTCCTCTCGCCATGGCGGATGGAAGAAAGAAGCGGAGGTGGAAGGAGATGGATGATGGAAGAATGTGGAATGCCGCCCCCTCCCCTTCTAATAAAGGGGCGGAGTCGGGGCTCGGCCGCCCTACTCGACCAATCCGGTCATCGGGGACGCAGGGAATCAGGACCGGCCCGCTGCCCCAATCAGCGACGACCCGGTTTCCTGCCTCCACCTCCTGCCACCTGCATGAGGGACACATGGCGAGCGAGCAGCATTAAAGGGACGAGCGAAGCGGCCGCTCCCCACCCCTGATCGTGGGGCGCAGGCACCTTGAAGACCACGACCCAAGTCCACCCAAGTAAATGGGTCATGCCTCTACGCCTCCCTCCTTTTATGGGGAAGGCGTGAGCCGCCTCCTCTCCCATTAACAACGATGTGACGCATGCATGCGGGAACCGCCCCACGCATGACCCCCACATCACGCACGACCCTCCACATCACGTGTTCAACACGGGTCGTGGGGAAGCGCAGCGGACGAAAAATTACTACGGTAAAATCCCGCCCCGACTGCCCGTGCACCATTTTGGGCCTGGCCCAACAACGTGTCGCGCTTATGTGTGGCCCAGGCCCGTGGGATCCTGTCGGTGTACAAAAGTAGGGGCGCTCCTTTTTACACCTTTACTTGTGCATGGGCAGTCAGAGCCACGCGCCGCGGCCACACCTAGCAGGGTAGAGGAGGGAAGCCGGAGAGAAGCCGAAGTGCAAGACAACCAAGGCGACGCCAAGACCAGAAGCACAGGAGGGTATGAGGGCGAGGTGGACTCCCTCGGCAAGTTCCTTGCTGCCCCCCCCCCCCCCCCCGCAGCCCTGGCAAGAGCCTTGCCGGGGCAACTTGCCCAACGCCAGCAAAGTGGGCCACCCTTGAGCCCAAAGGTTCCAAACACCGTCAACAAATATGTTGGGACCAGGGCTCAGGAGGCACCTCCGTGGTGGCATGCAGATCTTTGTCAAGATCATAAACATATGAGTGCACATGAGGACTAGAAGACGGCGACCCTCGGCTGGATCCTAGCCGAGGAAATCCACAAGACCCCCAGCAAGACTCTTGCCGGGGATGATAGCAACGCCACAGCAAGACCCTTGTCGGGCCCCCAGCAAGGCCCTTGCCGAAGACGCTAGTAGGGCCACTGCCAGGCCCGCACTAGCCAAGACTCCGTCGTTGTTCGCATGCAGCTGCCAGCCCAACCAGCTGGGCAGGCACCTGCGTGGCAACATGCAGCTTCTAGGCCAAATCAGCAAGCACCTGCGTGGCGGCATGCAGATCTTCATGAAGGCCCTACCACCACGCCACCTCAGCTGCTTGCCTGCCTACATGGCACTGCATGCATCGCTAACCTGGGCGCGTGTCGAAGCGAGGCGGAGCGGCGACGGACGGGACGGGCCTCGTTCCCGTCCCCGATCGATAAAGCTAATGGACACCTGCATAGCACATTTAATGCACTTTGTACTGTAATGCCGTGCGATAAGCTCACACACTGTAGGCCTTTCCACCTCCTGTGTGCCACCGTGGCAACCCCTTTTTCCTATAAAAGGAGGCCCGAGGCGACCAGGAGAGGGATTTGGCTTTTTGGAATGGCACAGCCACCGTAGCTAGTTCAGAAAGCTCAAGAACACTCAATACACCCACCGGAGTAGGACTAGGGTTTTCGCATCCTCGCGGCCCGAATCTGGGTAAACGATCCGTGTGCTAGCTCCTAAACCTGCTCTTCTCATGACCCCGCGCCCGCCGACCGTAGAAGGGATCCCAGTGATCCCATAGGTGTCGTTCCCACCGACACATGTCATGTACAATTATCAAAAAAACATACACTTCAATTTGCATATCATCGGCTTCTAAACTAAGCATATCAAAGAGCACTAAGCATGCATATCAATCAGATTCTACACTAAGCATATCATCGGATTCTACACTAAACAAATTCTACACAAAGCATGCATATCAATCAGATTCTAAACGACATCAGCAAATTCTACACTAAACAAATTTCTATACTAAGATGAAGACCTTTAAGTAACATACCATGAGATGGTGGACGGTAACATTGGTCCTTATCAGTCGGGTCACGAATGGCACCCCGATGTAGTCATCACATGGCAGAATGTTGTCGAAGAGGTTGCCAGTCTCATCCTCGCTAAGCCTAATTCTTTGTGAAAAGACTACATACATCGTCAAATGGGTCCTCATCATCATAATCCGTGTTGAGATAGATAACATAAACCCTGGGTCTTCTTCCTCTTAAGGAGAATATGATCAATTCACCCCCAGTGAGACGGTTATGGGCAAGAAAACGATCTCATCCATCTCTCTAGATGGATCCTTCCTGGTCCTTTCTCAAGTTGCATGGTGTAGGGGCCCTAAGAGCCTCGAAGATCATGGTGTCCTCGGTAAGCTCATTGAAATCGTACCTCACCTTGCATGGGGCCGTCTGTTCGAAATATGCCCTAGAGGCAATAATAAAATGGTTATTATTATATTTCCTTGTCCATGATAATTTTCTATTGTTCATGCTATAATTGTGTTATCCGGAAATCATAATACATGTGTGAATACATAGACCACAACATGTCCCTAGTAAGCCTTTAGTTGGCTAGCTCGTTGATCAATAGATGGTTACGGTTTCCTGACCATGGACATTGGATGTTATTGATAACGGGATCACATCATTAGGAGAATGACGTGATAGACAAGACCCAATCCTAAGCATAACACAAGATCATGTAGTTCGTCTGCTAAAGCTTTTCTAATGTCAAGTATCTTTTCCTTAGACCATGAGATTGTTCAACTCCCAGATACTGTAGGAATGCTTTGGGTGTGCCAAATGTCACAACATAACTGGGTGGCTATAAAGGTGCACTACGAGTATCTCCGAAAGTGTCTGTTGGGTTGGCACGAATCGAGACTGGGATTTGTCACTCCGTATGACGGAGAGGTACCTCTGGGCCCACTCGGTAATTCATCATCATAATGAGCTCAATGTGCCTAAGCAGTTAGTCACGGGATCATGCATTACCGAACGAGTAAAGTGACTTGCTGGTAACGAGATTGAACGAGGTATTGGGATACCGACGATCGAATCTCTGGCAAGTAACGTACCGATTGACAAAGGGAATTGTATACGGGATTGATTGAATCCTCGACATCGTGGTTCATCCGATGAGATCATCATGGAACATGTGGGAGCCAACATGGGTATCCAGATCCCGCTGTTGGTTATTGGCCGAATAGATGTCTCGGTCATGTATGCATGATTCCCGAACCCGTAGGGTCTACACACTTAAGGTTCGGTGACACTAGAGTTGTTATGGGAATTAGTATGTGGTTACCGAATGTTGTTCAGAGTCATGGATGAGATCCTGGACATTACGAGGAGTTCCGGAATGGTCCGGAGATAAAGATTTATATATGGGAAGTCCTTATTCGGTCGCCGGAAGTGTTCGAGGGTTTATCGGTATTGTACCGGGACCACCGAAGGGGTTCCGGGGGTCCACCGGGAGGGTCCACCTACCCCGGAGGGCCCTATGGGCTGAATATGGAGGGGAACCAGCCCCTAGGTGGGCTGGGCACCAAACCCCCCTAGGGCCCATGCGCCTAGGGTTTAGGGGAAACCCTAAAGGGGGCGCCCCCTTGGCTTGGGGGGCAAGCCCCCCCTCTAGATCCATATGGAGGGGTCGGCCCCCCTCTCTCTTGCCCCTATAAATAGAGGGGAGGTGGGAGGGCTGCTGCACCCTTCCCCTGGCACAGCCCTCTCCCTCCCCAACACCTCCTCCTTCGTAGTAGTGCTTGGCGAAGCCCTGCCGGAGAACTGCAAGCTCCACCACCACACCGTCGTGCTACCGGAGCTCTTCCTCAACTTCTCCTCTCCCCTTGCTAGATCAAGAAGGAGGAGACGTCCCCGGGCTGTATGTGTGTTGAACGCGGAGGCGCCGTTGTTCGGCGCTTAGATCGGAATCAACTATGATCTAAACCGCTGCAAGTACGACTCCTTCATCTGCGTTCTTGTAATGCTTCCATTTTGCAATCTTAAAGGGTATGAAGATACACTCCCCTCTCTCGTTGCTAGTCTCTCCATAGATTGATCTTGGTGATGCGTAAAAAAAATTAATTTCTGAACGATCCCCAACAGTGGCATCATGAGCTAGGTCTATGCGTAGTTTCTATGCACGAGTAGAACACAAGATGTTGTGGGCGTCAATTTTGTCGATTTACTTGACGTTACTAGAAATATCTTGATTCGGCCGCATCGTGGAATGAAGCGGCCCGGACCGACCTTACACGTACGCTTACATGAGACCGGTTCCACCGACTGACATGCACTAGTTGCATAAGGTGGCTACCGGGTGTATGTCTCTCCCACTTTAGTCGGATCGGATTCGATGAAAAGGGTCCTTATGAAGGGTAAATAGAAATTGGCATATCACGTTGTGGTTTTGGCGTAGGTAAGAAACGTTCTTGCTAGAAACCTATAGCAGACACGTAAAAAACTTGCAACAACAATTAGAGGATGGCTAACTTGTTCTTGCAGCATATGTCGTGTGATGTGATATGGCCAAAAGGATGTGATGAATGATATATGTGATGTATGAGATTGATCGTGTTCTTGTAATAGGAATAACGACTTGCATGTCGATGAGTATGACAACCGGAAGGAGCCATAGGAGTTGTCTTAATTTATTGTATGACCTGTGTGTCAATGAAAACACCATGTAAATACTTTACTTTATTGCTAAGCATTAGCCATAGTAGTAGAAGTAACAGTTGGCGAGACAACTTCATGAAGACACGATGATGGAGATCATGGTGTCATGCCGGTGACGATGACGATCATGGCGCCCCGAAGATGGAGATCAAAAGGAGCAAAATGATATTGGCCATATCATGTCACTATTTGATTGCATGTGATGTTTATCATGTTTATACATCTTATTTGCTTAGAACGATGGTAGCTTAAATAAGATGATCCCTCGCTAAAATTTCAAGAAATTGTTCCCCCTAACTGTGCACCGTTGCGAAGGTTCATTGTTTCGAAGCACCACATGATGATCGGGTGTGATATATTCTAACGTTCGAATACAACGGGTGTAAGCCAGATTTACACATGCAAAACACTTAGGTTGACTTGACGAGCCTAGCATGTACAGACATGGCCTTGGAACACGAGAGACCGAAAGGTCGAACATGAGTCGTATAGGAGATACAATCAACATCGAGATGTTCACCGTTGATGACTAGTCTGTCTCACGTGATGATCGGACACGGCCTAGTCGATGCGGATCATGTATCACTTAGATGACTAGAGGGATGTCTGTCTGAGTGGGAGTTCATGAAATAATTTGATTAGATGAACTTAATTATCATGAACATAGTCTAAAATATTTGCAATATGTCTTGTAGATCAAATGGCCCATGCTAACATTGCCCTCAACTTCAACACGTTCCTAGAGAAAACTGCTACCTCTTGAACACTGTGTTGGTTTTCCCTTGAAGAGGAAAGGGTGATGCGGCAAAGTAGCGTAAGTATTTCCCTTAGTTTTTGAGAACCAAGGTATCAATCTAGTAGGAGGCTACGTGTGAGTCCCTCGCACCTGCACAAAACAAATAAATCCTCGCAACCAATGCGATAAGGGGTTGTCAATCCCTACACGGTCACTTACGAGAGTGAGATCTGATAGATATGATAAGATAATGTTTTTGGTGTTTTTATGATAAAGATGCAAAGTAAAATAAAAGCAAAGGAAATAACTAAGTGTTGGAAGATTAATATGATGGAAGATAGACCCGGGGGCCATAGGTTTCACTGGTGGCTTCTCTCAAGAGCATAAGTGTTTTACGGTGGGTGAACAAATTACTGTTGAGCAATTGACAGAATTGAGCATAGTTATGAGAATATCTAGGTATGATCATGTATATAGGCATCACGTCCAAGACAAGTAGACCGACTCCTGGCTGCATCTACTACTATTACTCCATAGATCGACCGCTATCCAGCATGCATCTAGAGTATTAAGTTCATAAGAACAGAGTAACGCCTTAAGCAAGATGACATGATGTAGAGGGATAAATTCATGCAATATGATAAAAAACCTATCTTGTTATCCTCGATGGAAACAATACAATATGTGCCTTGCTACCCCTACTGTCACTGGGAAAGGACACCGCAAGATTGAACCCAAAGCTAAGCACTTCTCCCATTGCAAGAAAGATCAATCTAGTAGGCCAAACCAAACTGATAATTCGAAGAGACTTGCAAAGATAACCAATCATACATAAAAGAATTCAGCGAAGATTCAAATATTGTTCATAGATAAACTTGATCATAAACCCACAATTCATCGGTCTTAACAAACACACCGCAAAAGAAGATTACATCGAATAGATCTCCACAAGAGAGGGGGAGAACTTTGTATTGACATCCAAAAAGAGAGAAGAAGCCATCTAGCTAATAACTATGGACCCGAAGGTCTGAGGTAAACTACTCACACTTCATCGGAAGGGCTATGGTATTGATGTAGAAGCCCTCCGTGATCGATGCCCCCTCCGGTGGAGCTCCGGAACAGGCCCCAAGATGGGATCTCGTGGATACAGAAAGTTGCGGTGGTGGAATTAGGGTATTGGCTCCGTCTCTGATTGTTTGGAGGTACGTAGGTATATATAGGAGGAAGGAGTACGTCGGTGGAGCAACAGGGGGCCCACGAGGGTCGAGGGCGCGCCTGGGGGGTAGGCGCGCCCCCCTACCTCGTGGATTCCCTATTGGTTGCTTGACGTAGGGTCCAAGTCTCCTAGATCTTGTTTGTTCCAAAAATCACGTTCCCGAAGGTTTCATTCCGTTTGGACTCTGTTTGATATTCGTTTTCTTCGAAACCCTAAAATAGGCAAAAAAAACAGCAATTCTGGGCTGGGCCTCCGGTTAGTAGGTTAGTCCCAAAAATAATATAAGTGTACAATAAAGCCCAATAATGTCCAAAATAGTAGATAATATAGCATGGAGCAATCAAAAATTATAGATATGTTGGAGACGTATCAAGCATCCCCAAGCTTAATTCCTACTCGTCCTCGAGTAGGTAAATGATAAAAACAGAATTTTTGATGTGGAATGCTACTAGGCAAATTTCAATGTAATTCTTCTTAATTGTGGTATGAATATTCAGATCAGAAAGATTCAAGACAAAAGTTTAATATTGACATAAAAAATAATACTTCAAGCATACTAACTAAGCAATTATGTCTTCTCAAAATAGCATGGCCAAAGAAAGTTCATCCCTACAAAATCATATAGTTTAGTCATGCTCCATTTTCGTCACACAAGAATGCTATCATCATGCACAACCGCGATGACAAGACTAACAATTGTTTCATACTTTAGTAATCTCAAACTTTATAAACCTTCACGCAATACATGAGCGTGAGCCATGGATATAGCACTATGGGTGGAATAGAGTGTAATGATGGGGGTTATGTGGAGAAGACAAAAAAGGAGATAGTCTCACATCAACGAGGCTAATCAATGGGCTACGGAGATGCCCATCAATTGATGTTAATGCAAGGAGTAGGGATTGCCATGCAACGGATGCACTAGAGCTATAAATGTATGAAAGCTCAACAAAAGAAACTAGTGGGTGTGCATCCAACTTGCTTGCTCACGAAGACCTAGGGCACTTGAGGAGGCCCATTGTTGGAATATACAAGCCAAGTTCTATAATGAAAAATTCCCACTAGTATATGAAAGTGACAAAACAAGAGACTCTCTATCATGAAGACCATGGTGCTACTTTGAAGCACAAGTGTGGAAAAAAAGATAGTAGCATTGTCCCTTTTCATTTCTCTTTTTTTTGGGCCTTCTTTTTTTGGCCTTTCTCTTTTTTTATTGGGACAATGCTCTATTAAATGATGATCATCACACTTCTATTTATTTACAACTCAATGATTACAACTCGATACTAGAACAAGGTATGACTCTATATGAATGCCTCCGGCGGTGTACCGGGAGATGCAATGAACCAAGAGTGACATGTATGAAAGAATTATGAATGGTGGATTTGCCACAAATACTATGTCAACTACATGATCATGCTAAACAATATGACAATGATGAACGTGTCATGATAAACGGGATGGTGGAAAGTTGCATGGAAATATATCTCGGAATGGCTATGGAAATGCCATAATAGGTAGGTATGGTGGCTGTTTTGAGGAAGATATAAGGAGGTTTATGTGTGACAGAGCGTATCATATCACGGGGTTTGGATGCACCGGCGAAGTTTGCACCAACTCTCAATGTGAGAAAGGGCAATGACGGTACCGAAGAGGCTAGCAATGATGGAAAGGTGAGAGTGCGTATAATCCATGGAATCAACATTAGTCATAAAGAACTCACATACTTATTGCAAAAATCTATAAGTCATCAAAAACCAAGCACTACGTGCATACTCCTAGGGGGATAGATTGGTAGGAAAAGACCATCGCTCGTCCCCGACCGCCACTCATAAGGAGGACAATCAAAGAACACCTCATGTTTCAAATTTGTTACATAACGTTTACCATACGTGCATGCTACGGGACTTGCAAACTTCAACACAAGTATTTCTCAATTTCACAACTACTCAACTAGCACAACTTTAATATCACTACCTCCATATCTCAGAACAATCATCAAGCATCAAACTTCTCTTAGTATTCAAAACAATCAAAAGAAAGTTTTTACTAATCATCAATACCTAGCATATTAGGATTATTTAAGCAAATTACCATGCTATTTAATACTCTAAAAAAATCTAAGTGAAGCATGAGAGATCAATATTTTCTATAAAACAAATCCACCACCGTGCTCTAAAAGATATACGTGAAGTACTGTCGGTGTTCTAGGAACGGGGGTCCCCAGACTTGCTTGCCTGTGGCCTGCAGCGTGGCTCAAAAGGGGGCCCAGCGCGGCCCATCTTCATCAACACAGACCCAAGACCCTCGCGAGGGGCCAAGCCTCGCGGGGCGGACGACACGGAGCTTCCTCAGGCACGGCCTCATCAGGCTAGCTCGCAAGGAGGCAGAGAGATCAAGGCGGGGTACCTCACGAGGTGCCCGTGACGCAAGCCATGACGACCAAAGGCGCCAGGCGGGCGCCAGCCGCGCAGTGTCCTCCTTTCCTCTTTGGTGCAAAGGGAGCAAGCGCAGGCGAGAGCATCAAGCAAAGGCACCCGTTTCGGTGCAACGAGACCAAGACCAGTCCAACGGCAGGGAGGAAGTCATTGTGGAGCCCAAGCCAGCGTCACCACCAGAGCCTTTGGCAGGCGAGGACCAACTTTAGTCAGGATAAGTGTACCAGATGTTCCCCTTCAAAATGGCCAATTGTTGGCGCCCTTCCCGCTCAATATTTGGGGAAGAGGCCTAGGGCCTTTGCCTATAAATAGGACTAGCCACCCACAGGGTAGTGGGGATCATAATCAAGAGATCGGATCGCAATCGGATCGGAGAGAGAATCGAGAAGAGAGAGAGAGAAGGGTGACTGAACTCCTCCTAGCAGTTCATCCCCTCAGCCAAGAACAGACCCTCGCGAGGCTGTTCTTCCTTGTACTGCTCATCATCATCAGCCCAAGAGGCAATCCACCACACCACACACTGGAGTAGGGTATTACACCACAATGGTGGCCCGAACCAGTATAAACCCTGTGTCTCTTGTGTTATTCTTTCCATAGCTTAGATCTTAGCGAGGCAAAGGGGTGCAGGTAGGTAGCAGGCGAAATCTCCACGCGCACCCCAGTGTTCGAACCTCAAGGGTCTGCCGGAACCCGAAATCCGACATTTGGCGCGCTAGGTAGGGGTGCGCCGGAATTTGTCTTCCACCACCCCGTTCTCCTCTGACCATCCGCCCATGTCTGACGCTCATCGGGCCCGCGCCGAGCGCCGGGCCGCTCTCGCTTCCCGCGTCGCCCAGACGGCTCCTGTCGGCGGGCGTCCTCGCCGTTTCCCATCACCTGCTGTCAACGCCGCCACCGGCCCGGCGGGGGACAAGCAGCAAGCGTCGTCTCAGCACCCGTCCGTGCAGCAAGACGGCCGCACCGCTACTCCCTCGCTCACCCCAGCTGGTTCTTTGTCCCACGCGCTCTGTGCACCCATGGAGGCTCGAGCTGTGCTCATCGCAGCAAACGAGCTCCTGCGCTGCCGTCCCGTCGACGACGCCTACGAAGAGTGGCTCGACCGCGTCGCCGAGCTCGTCCGCGCCGCAGGGGGCTCTCCTGCACCATCCATTCCGCTGCACCGCACCACGCCCCGCGCGGGCGACGAAGCTCCGGGGGCGCCCCAGCCGCCTCCTCCTCAAGAAGGCGCCATGGCTCCAAGGCGCGTGGCCCCTGGGCGGAACCCGCTCCGTCAGGTGGCAGCGCGGCAAGAGCAGAGCTGCCAAGAAGTCCCTCGCCCGCAAGTAGCTGCCCGAGCGCTCCCTGCTCCAGCACGTCGCGACCATGCTCCTACTCCCGCACGTCAAGACCCCGCGCTGCTCCCAGCTGCAGCGCGTGGGGACATGCAAGACCAAGCTCTCCGTCACCCAAGGCCTCCCGTGGCCACAGTAGGCTGCCGTGCCTTCACCACCGAGCTACGCAGCATCGCGTGGCCCGGCAAGTTCAAGCCAGACCTGCCTCCTCGTTACGACGGCATGGCCGACCCTGCGGAGTTCCTCCAGCTCTATGAGCTGGGCATCGAAGCTTCCAACGGAGACAAGAAGGTCATGGCGAACTGGTTTCCCATGGCGCTCAAGGACGGGGCCCGCACCTGGCTCCTGAACCTAGCTCCAGGCACGATCTCCTCCTGGGACGATATGTGCACCCGCTTCATCGCCAACTTCCAAGGTACTCGCGACCGGCCACCCGCCGTGAGCGACATGCGCCGCATCAAGCAACAACCCGGAGAGACCCTGCAGAAGTACATGCAGCGCTTCAACAACGCACGCCTCAAGATTCCCAAGGTGACCGAGGAGGCCATCATCTCAGCCTTCTCCGACGGCGTGCACGATGTCAAGATGAAGGAGGAGCTGGCGATGCATGAAGACTTGTGCACTTCCTTGGAGTTGTTCAACTTGGCAACCAAGTGCGCCAGGGCTGAGGAAGGGCGTCTCTCCCTCCTTGAGATGCCTGCCGCAGACCCAGAAGAGAGGAAGCCCAAGGCCAAGGATGTGAAGCGCAAGGGGGCTGCCGTGCTCGCGGCAGAACCAGACACCAAGCGGGGCAGAGATCAGCCCGAACCTTCCAAGGGCAGTCGGTACTGTGTGTACCATGACCCCCACACCCACAACACCAACGAATGTCAAGAGCTCCGGGCCGTGCGAGAAGGAAGGATCGGCCATCGCCCCGACGGCGGTGACCGAGGCTACGGTCGAGGAGGAGGAAGGAACGCAGGACGCTGGGAAGACCGCTGCCCGCGCCAGGCGTGGCGCGATCGACCTCGCGAGGATCGCTAGCAAGACCCGCCTCGCGAGGGAGACTGGAGGGATCAGCCTCGCGAGGATCGCCCGCAAGGCAACGCAGGCCTCCCTCCGCTGCCGCCGCAACCAAGGAGAAACAAGGACCGCCATCAGGACGAGGGGGTTGGGGGCTTCCAGGAGCCGCGCGCGATCGCCTGCATCCTGGGCGGGGCTCAAGCCCCAGCCTCTCAATGCATCTTCAAGCAGTTCGCCCGCAAAGTGAATGCAGTCCTCCCCAAGCTGGAAGCCACGCGCCCTCTCAGGTGGTCAGCGTGCACCATCACGTTCAGCTCAGCAGATCAGCTCAAGTGTGCGGCCACACCTGGAGTCCTCCCGATGCTTTGTTCCCCAATCATCAGCAACGTGGTGGTCACCAGGACCCTCATCGATGGCGGGGCAGGGCTCAACGTCCTGTCCGTGGAAACATTCAACAATCTCCAAGTGCCCTACAACCAGCTTCGGCCAACCAAGCCTTTCTCCGGAGTCACCGACAGCTCCACGGTCCCGATTGGGCAGGTCCGCCTCCATGTCACCTTCGGGGCACGGGACAACTACCGCACCAAGCTCATCGACTTCGACGTCGCTCACATTCGCCTGCCGTACAACGCCATCCTTGGGTACCCAGCGCTGGCCAAGTTCATGGCCATAACTCACCACGGCTACAACGTTCTCAAGATGCCAGGAAGTGGCGGAGTCATCACGGTGCCCTGTGAAGAGAAGGACGCGGTGTGTTCCCTGGAACGAGCCTTTCAGGCCGCATCACTGGAAGACCCGGATCGCTGAAGCAGGAGGCTTCCGAGACCGCCCCCAAGAAGAAGAAGACATCGTCCGGCCCGGCCCCTCAGGAGGCAGGCCCCTCAAGGCCCGCGCCTGCCCAGGGGGAACCTCCTTCGATCGCATAGGAAAGCGCGCCCGGCGCCTTCCTTAGGCAGGGCTCGGGGGCTCTCCCCTAGAGGGCCACCAACCTGGCTAAGGTCACGAGGGAGGCGCTTGGGCACCACATGGAGGCGTGTTTCGAAGCACGTTTCCCTCAAGAAGGAGTAAGGCAAGGAGGGCCAGACCCTCAGGAGTTCGTCAGCAAGGCCATTCAGGAGCTACAGGAGTCAAGAGTCATGAAAGGCGGCCGCCGCCTACCAGCTGTGGCTCCCCATCCAGGCGAGGATGGTGGGCTGCGCGTCTGCATCGACATACCAGGGCTCAATCGAGTCGCCTCTCTGGAGTGCCTCTGGCCCTCACGAGTGGGGCGCTGCGAAGGTCCACCCTACATCTACGTTCGCATGCCTTACGGCTTGCCGAACGCGGCTGCCACATACCAGCGCCTCATGAGGGGCATCATGGAGGCTCAAGAGACCAGGCGTTCCGCAGCCCTGGCGGAGATGGAGATGGTCCGCGAGGAGCCACCAGCGCCTCCGGAGCCTCCCGGGGCCCCTGGGCCTGGGGGCTCATGAGGATTGGCTTCCGCAGCCCACCGAGTCTGCTACACCAACACTCCTTCGTCCTCAACATCATCAGGTGACATCTTTCAAGTTTCACTTCCAGCTGGGAGCGCCCCCCAGGGCTGCATTATTCCCAGGCCGCGTGGTTCCGTCCCTGCGGCATGTATCCCTTTTATTTCATGTTGTTAGCTTACCTTGTTGGGGACGCCCCTCGGGCTGCATCATCCCCCAAGTCACTCGGGTCAGACCCAGCGACATGTATCCCTTTTTTGCATTTATTTCCGGCTATGCGTTCGACCCACCATGCTTGATTATTTGATGCCTGTCCACGGCACCTCTTTTTCTCCATGCCGACCACTTGCACGTTAAAGGGGGGGTACCTGAGCATCGCGACTCAGGGCTCTTACTGGCTCTCCAGCTCTCACCCTCTGGCCTTGTCCACGCCATCGTGACCTGGCATACCAGCGATGGCTGAGACCAGCTTGAGGGCCGGGACCCGAGGACATAGAGTGCCGGCATCTAACCAAATTTGAAGGGATACATCACAAGATAAGGCCCAGTGCCAGGCGCAACCCGCCTAGAGGTAGGGCCCCGTGAGTCCCGCGCTGGCTCACGGGTGCCCAGATACACCTCGCTAGGCCCTACCGTGCCAGCCACGTGTCAGGGCGGGGATGTACACGCCCCGGGGGCTCCTCCCGGAGGGGAGCCCCCTCCCACGTACCAGTGGAAGCACCATGCTCCGCGCTGGCTGACGACACTGCCGAGGAGCGGCTATGCCCGTACACATACGAAAGCGCTATGCTCCGCGCTGGTGATAAACAACTGAGGGCGGCCCCCGGGCCGCATCAACCTCAGGGAGCCCAGAGCTCAGTGTTTAGCCTCATCGTAACGCCTCCCCTCAGGAGTGCCGCGCGAGGGGGCTGGGCACGGGGGCTGCGCCTAGGTCACGCCCAGATGCACGCCACCCAGCCAGCCCCCCCCCCCCCGGGCCTGGTTCGTCACGCGTCTCTCCCCGAGCGGAGCCAAGGTACGAAGGCTGTTTGAGCGTCAAGGGGGACTCCTGAGCATCGCGACTCAGGAGCCTAACTGGTCACATAGCCCCTCACACCTTAGTTCCGAAAGGCTAACGGCGGTTGAGGTATGCGCGCGGCCGGGCTCTGCAGACGTAGAACGGTAGATCCACCCACATCACACCTTCCTACTTGCTGTTCGTGCGCCAAGGGGGACTCCTGAGCATCGCGACTCAGGAGCCTAACTTGTCATGTAGCCCCTAACTCCTTGGTCCCATCTTGGTTTCCAGTCGGGGCTAACGGCGGCTGAGGTATGCGCGGGGCCGGGCTCTGCCGGCGTAGAACATAAGCAAGTAGGAAGGAAAAGCGTAAATTTCAAGGAATTCAAAAGCAAATATTACAGTCCACACTGTTATCTCAAGGCCAAACGCAATTTTAAACGCCTCCCCGAGGCATGATACATGTGCAGGAATCAAAGGCAGGACAGGAGCCACAACGGAGTCACTTGTCGGCGGTGGAGCAGCGCGGAGTGGGTTCGCCTCATGGAGCAGCGGGGTTGGCAGCACCTTGCTTCGGCTTGGTGCTGAAGGCCTGGAACTTCCCCACCAGAGCCTCGGCACGACCCTTCACGGCCTCGGCAGTGGCAGCGGCAGCGGCACGCTCGCCGCTTACTGCCTCCAGCAGGCTATCGAGATCGACGCCGGGATCGCGAAGGTAGATGTGGGTGAGGACCCGCGTCAGCGCTGCAGAAGACAGGACACGCACCTCGGCCTCAGCCGTGGGGCCAAGGCCAAGGGCGACATCTTCAAGAGCGCAAACCAGGAAGGGAAGCAGCTTGGCGGGGCCGTCCTTGGCGCCAGCGAGCGGGCTCTCCAGGCCGCTGTCGTAAAGCTTCATCAGCGAGGAGCGAGCCTTCGCCTTCATCTCCGCGAAGGCCATGCGGTCCTCGGCAAGAACCTGGGCCTTGTCGTCCAGCTCGACCTTCCTCGCCCCCAACTCCTGCTCCAGCGCGCCTAGGCGGCCGCGGCGCTTCCTGAGCTTGGCCTCCCGGCCCTCGACGGCCGCCTCACGAGCCTTCACGCCTTCTTCCTGCTCTTGGCGAAGGCGGACCTCTTTCGCGAGCTGGTCCCGCAGGCCTTGCAGCTCGTCCTCCAGCGCCTTGCAGCGACCACGGACGTCGACCACCTCCCCCAGGGCTGCATCACGAGCAGCCTTCGCCTCAAGGTCGGCCTACCTCTCCTCATCGCAAGCCGTCGAGGCCTGGACCAGCGCCGCCCGAATCGAAGCGTCGGAGCGAATCCATCCTAAAGCCAGTTCCAAGTGCACGGCCACCAAGCGAGGGTCAGCGCCAAGAAGATCCTGCCGCGGCCGGTCCAGCTCAGCAGTAGCACGATCCAGAACGGCAGGAGGAGTCGAAGAGACAGCAGTCGGTGGAGTAGGAGGAGAAGGTGGCAGCGCGACCACAGCATCCTGAGGCAGAGCCTGCTGCGCCCCAACGGCTGTAGTGGTGGCAGCAGGCAAAGGCACCTCGGGAGTCACTTGGGCCATGGGGGCTGAGTTCGCCCCAGCCGGCTCAGCCAGGCCTCGCGAGGACGACCGGGCAGGAGAAGCCCGTGCGTCATGGTCACCTTCCTTCACGGGCAGAGGCGCTACCACGGATGGAACCTCAGGAGCTCCCTTCGGCTTCTTTGCTGCGGGCGCCAGCCTGTCCAAGAGATGTGGACGTCAAGCCTCAGCAGCAGAACAAGAAATAAAGACAAGAATCAAGTGCTTACGGGTCGTTGCCAGTGAGCTCAGGCAGCCTCCGGCCAAATTTGAAGCCTGAAAGCCAGCTGGAAGGGTCAACCTCAGGAAGCTTGGAAGCAGAAGGCACGTCTGCGGTCCGCCTCAGGGCCGGGGCAGACCCGCGGGAGATCAGCCCGGTCCTGTCCTTCTTCGGGATCAGGGGCAAGCTCCCACCGTCCTGCTCGTCATTATCCTCGTTGTCATCGCTCGGAGAGAGGCGGAGAACGCGGGACCAGCGCCGGGGGAGCCCTCGACTCTTTGTCAGTCGCCTCGGATTCAGGCCCTTTTTCCCGCTCCCCTCCTTCCTTCTCTTTGCTGGAGTCGTCGGAGGACACGTCCACCGATTCCCCGGGAGTTTCCACGGGCACGGGCCCGTCCCCGTTGAAGACGGGCATGGACTCCACTACCTGCTCCCAGTCGTCGCGGAGGAACAAGGGCGTAGGAGCGCCCTCCAACCTCACCACATCGCCCCCGACCAGAGATTGGAGGACCGCAGCCAGATCTCCGTCGGCCAAGGCCGCGGGGCTCGGATGGGGCCTCCACATCGGAAGTGAGTACTTCCAAAGCGGAGCCAGCTGGTGCTCCAGGAATTCCCTCAGCAGCGATGCGCCGGTCAGCTTCGCCGCTGCCATGTTGGCCGGCCTCAGATCCGCGTCCATCTTCTCCAACACCAGCTTCGCGCGGGGGTCTGCGAGCTCCGCTCGACCCCAATCGCTGGAGCTCATGGGTTGCTCCATGGGCAAGATCAGCCGAGGGTGGATGCGCCCAGCATCTGCCAAGACCCACTTGCTCCTGAAGCCCTCAATCCTTTTCCTGGGGTTCGAAATGGCAATGGTGCCACCGTACGCGATGAAGCTCGCGCATGCGGAAGCAGGACCGCGAGAGGTCCGGAGGTAGAAGTAGTGGCGTAGCAAGGCCACCAAGGGCTGCACCCCTACGTGAGCCTCGCAGTAATAGGCGAAGATTGCCAGGAGAAGGACGGAGTTGGGGTGGAGATGCAGAGCATGTAGCTTATAATGGCGGAGGACAGAGAAGAAGAACTCGGAGAAGGGAGGCACCAGGCCAGCAGCAATGGCGCTTACAAAGAACGGATAGAAGGTGCTCCCTTGGCCCTCAGGGGTGGCGGAGCCGGCCTTGAACACCTTCGCCCCGTCGATGCCCTGCGCCGCCGCCATCCGGCGCAACCGGGCGAGGCTCGCCTCCGACACGTTCGGCGAGTCCAGGGCAGACAAGTACCAAGCTCCGGCCGGGGACTGACGAGGCGCCATGGCTTCCTAGGTCACGCGGTCGGAGTAGATCTAGAAATTTTGGAGGATGGAAGGAGAGGCGCAAGAAAGGGGATCTGAGCAGCAACCGGAGAAAGCAAAAAAAGCAAAGCCTAGGCAGATGCCGCTCCCTTATCAACTGAGGCGCCCACGTCCAATCAACTGCCACGCGGCGCCCAAGGCCACAGGCTGTTAGGGCCCACGGCACTTCGCTCTTGCCCTTTCGCCTCCCTGCACAGCCAAGTCCGGGCGCGCCTTGGGCCCGGGGGCTACTGTCGGTGTTCTGGGAACGGGGGTCCCCAGACTTGCCTGCCTGCGGCCTGCGGCGTGGCTCAAAAGGGGGCCTAGCGCGGCCCATCTTCATCAACACAGACCCAAGACCCTCGCGAGGGGCCAAGCCTCACGGGGCGGACGACACGGAGCTTCCTCAGGCACGGCCTCATCAGGCTGGCTCGCTAGGAGGCGGAGAGATCAAGGCGAGGTACCTCACGAGGTGCCCGTGACGCAAGCCATGACAACCAAAGGCGCCAGGCGGGCGCCAGCCGCGTAGTGTCCTCCTTTCCTCTTTGGTGCAAAGGGAGCAAGCACAGGCAAGAGCATCAAGCAAAGGCACCCGTTTCGGTGCAACGAGCCCAACAGTCCAACGGCAGGGAGGAAGTCATTGTGGAGCCCAAGCCAGCGTCACCACCAGAGCCTTTGGCAGGCGAGGACCAACTTTAGTCAGGATAAATGTACCAGATGTTCTCCTTTAAAATGGCCAATTGTTGGCGCCTTTCCCGCTCAATATTTGGGGAAGAGGCCCAGGGCCTTTGCCTATAAATAGGACTAGCCACCCACAGGGTAGTGGGGATCGTAATCAAGAGATCGGATCGCAATCGGATTGGAGAGAGAATTGAGAAGAGAGAGAGAGAAGGGTGACTGAACTCCTCCTAGCAGTTCATCCCCTCAGCCAAGAACAGACCCTCGCGAGGCTATTCTTCCTTGTACTGCTCATCATCATCAGCCCAAGAGGCAATCCACCACACCACACACTGGGTATTACACCACAACGGTGGCCCGAACCAGTATAAACCATGTGTCTCTTGTGTTGTTCTTTCCATAGCTTAGATCTTAGCGAGGCGGAGGGGTGCATGTAGGTAGCAGGCGAAATCTCCGCGCGCACCCCAGTGTTCGAACCTCAAGGGTCTGCCGGAACCCGAAATCCGACAAGTACTAGAGCAAAACTATATAACTCAAAAGATATAAGTGAAGCACATAGAGTATTCTAATAATTTCCGAATCATGTGTGTCTCTCTCAAAAGGTATGTACAGCAAAGATGATTGTGGTAAACTAAAAATCAAAGACTCAAATCATACAAGACGCTCCAAGAAAAACACATATCATGTGGTGAATAAAAATATAGCTCCAAGTAAAGTTACCGATGGAAGTAGACGAAAGAGGGGATGCCTTCCAGGGCATCCCCAAACTTAGGCTCTTTGGTGTCCTTAGATTATCTTGGGGGTGCCATGGGCATCCCCAAGCTTAGGATCTTGCCACTCCTTGTTCCATAATCCATCAAATCCTTACCCAAAACTTGAAAACTTCACAACACAAAACTTAAAGTTGAAAATCTCGTGAGCTCCGTTAGCGAAAGAAAACAAAAGACCACTTCAAGGTACTGTAATGAACTCATTCTTTATTTATATTGGTGTTAAACCTACTGTATTCCAACTTCTCTATGGTTTATAAACTATTTTACTAGCCATAGATTCATCAAAATAAGCAAACAACACACGAAAAACAGAATCTGTCAAAAACAGAACAGTCTGTAGTAATCTGTAGCTAGCGCAAGATCTGGAACTCCAAAAATTCTAAAATAAATTGCTGGTCGTGAGTAATTTACCTATTAATCATCTTCAAAAATAATTAACTAAATAGCACTTTGCAAATAAAAATGGCAGCAGTTCTTGTGAGCGCTAAAGTTTCTGTTTTTTACAGCAAGATTAACAAGACTTTCCCCAAGTCTTCCCAACGGTTCTACTTGGCACAAACACTAATTAAACACAAAAAGACAACCAAAACAGAGGCTAGATAAATTATTTATTGCTAAACAGGAGCAAAAAGCAAGGAATAAAAATAAAATTGGGTTGCCTCCCAACAAGCGCTATCGTTTAACGCCCCTAGCTAGGCATAAAAAGCAAGGATAGATCTAGGTATTGCCATCTTTGGTTTTAGGGAAGAAAGGAGCAAACTTGCTATATATGGAATTAATCTTTCTATTTTTATAAAGCACATGGCTATTAATGGTAGAAGAAAGATTAAGTATGTTACGGAAATTTGTGTCTAAGCTAGCCTTCATCTCTTTGATAGATTCGTTTTGGTAAGAGAGCAAAAGAGATGTAGATTCAACTTTCTCATTCATGGGGTGCCCAAATATGGTTTTCATATTTTCATAAGTGTCTACGGCATCCCCTTCAAGAAAGCCTTCTTCAAATATAGAATCTAATACATGCTTAAAAGAAGAAGGAAGGGCAAAATAAAAGCTTTTTAAGTAAATTTCAATTTGGTATTGAGGCACATAGCTGGCCCTGATCCTTAATAGTCTATACCAAGCATCTTTCAAAGATTCATCAAGTAAATAACGAAAAATTCCGGAATCGTCTTCATCAAAAAATTTAAGATTCTCATTTATAACTCCAGTAGGTTTTCCATAGTATCCTTATTAATGAGCTTAGCGAGAATAGAAGGGTTGTCCAAAGTACTAAAACTCGGGAGAGAACCCCCAACCCTTTTTGATTCAGACATGGCGGAAGAAAGTGCAAAAGGCAAAAAGAGGCAAATAGAGAAAGAGAGGGATGATAGATAGTGAGAGCGAATAAAATGGCAAGGGTGAAGTGGGGGAGAGGAAAACGAGAGGCAAATGGCAAATAATGTAATGTGGGAGATAAGGGTTTGTGATGGGTACTTGGTATGTTGACTTTTGCGTAGACCTGCCCGGCAACAGCGCCAGAAATCCTTCTTGCTACCTCTTGAGCACTGCGTTGGTTTTCCCTTGAAGAGGAAAGGGTGATGCAGCAAAGTAGCGTAAGTATTTCCCTCAGTTTTTGAGAACCAAGGTATCAATCCAGTAGGAGGCTACGTGCGAGTCCCTCGCACCTACACAAAACAAATAACTCCTCGCAACCAACGCGATAAGGGGTTGTCAATCCCTACACGGTCACTTACGAGAGTGAGATCTGATAGATATGATAAGATAATGTTTTTGGTATTTTTATGATAAAGATGCAAAGTAAAATAAAAGCAAAGGAAATAACTAAGTGTTGCAAGATTAATATGATGGAAGATAGATCCGGGGGCCATAGGTTTCACTAGTGGCTTCTCTCAAGAGTATAAGTGTTTTATGGTGGGTGAACAAATTACTGTTGAGCAATTGACAGAATTGAGCATAGTTATGAGAATATCTAGGTATGATCATGTATATAGGCATCACGTCCAAGACAAGTAGACCGACTCCTGCCTGCATCTACTACTATTACTCCACACATCGACTGCTATCCAGCATGCATCTAGAGTATTAAGTTCATAAGAACAGAGTAACGCCTTAAGCAAGATGACATGATGTAGAGGGATAAATTCATGCAATATGATAAAAACCTCATCTTGTTATCCTCGATGGCAACAATACAATACGTGCCTTACTGCCCCTACTATCACTGGGAAAGGACACCACAAGATTGAACCCAAAGCTAAGCACGTCTCCCATTGCAAGAAAGATCAATCTAGTAGGCCAAACCAAACCGATAATTCAAAGAGACTTGCAAAGATAACCAATCATACATAAAAAATTCAGAGAAGATTCAAATATTGTTCATAGATAAACTTGATCATAAACCCACAATTCATCGGTCTCAACAAACACACCGCAAAAGAAGATTACATCGAATAGATCTCCACAAGAGAGGGGGAGAACTTTGTCTTGAGATCCAAAAAGAGAGAAGAAGTCATCTAGTTAATAACTATGGACCCAAAAGTCTGAGGTAAACTACTCACACTTCATCGGAAGGGCTATGGTGTTGATGTAGAAGCCCTCCGTGATCGATGCCCCCTCCGGCGGAGCTCCGGAACAGGCCCCAAGATGGGATCTCGTGGATACAGAAAGTTACGGTGGTGGAATTAGGGTTTTGGCTCCGTCTTTAATCGTTTGGAGGTACGTAGGTATATATAGGAGGAAGGAGTATGTCGGTGAGCAATAGGGGGCCCACGAGGGTGGAGGGCGCGCCTGGGGGGTAGGCGTGCCCTCCTACCTTGTGGCTTCCCTGTTGGTTGCTTGACGTAGGGTCCAAGTCTCCTGGATCTTGTTTGTTCCAAAAATCATGTTCCCGAAGGTTTCATTCCGTTTGGACTCCGTTTGATATTCCTTTTCTTCAAAACCCTAAAATAGGCAAAAAAACAGCAATTCTGGGCTGGGCCTCCGGTTAGTAGGTTAGTCCCAAAAATAATATAAAAGTGTATAATAAAGCCCAATAATGTCCAAAACAGTAAATAATATAGCATGGAGCAATCAAAAATTATAGATACGTTGGAGACGTATCAAAAACCAAGCTGAAAGACGATGGTAGCAACTATAAGGACTGGGTCCGTAACTTGAGGATCATCCTCATAGCTGCCAAGAAAGCATATGTCCTTGAAGCACCGCTAGGTGAAGCGCCCATTTTCCCAGCAACTCAAGACGTTATGAACGCCTGGCAGTCGCGTAGTGATGACTACTCCCTGGTTCAGTGCGGCATGCTTTACAACTTAGAACTAGGGCTCCAAAAGCGTTTTGAGCAACACGGAGCATATGAGATGTTCCAAGAGCTGAAAATGGTTTTCCAAGCTCATGCCCGGGTCGAGAGATATGAAGTCTCCGACAAGTTCTACAGTTGTAAGATGGAGGAGAATAGTTCTGTCAGCGAGCACATACTCAAAATGTCTGGGTTGCACAACCGCTTGTCTCAGCTGGGAGTTAATCTCCCGGATGACGCAGTCATTGACAGAATTCTTCAGTCGCTCCCACCTAGCTACAAGAGCTTTGTGATGAATTCAATATGCAGGGGATGGAGAAAACCATTCCTGAGGTATATTCAATGCTGAAATCAGCGGAGGTGGAGATCAAAAAGGAACATCAAGTGTTGATGGTCAATGAAACCACTAGTTTCAAGAAAGGCAAGGGTAAGAAGAACTTCAAGAAGGACGGCAAGGGAGTTGCCGCGCCCGGTAAGCCAGTTGCCGGGAAGAAGCCAAAGCATGGACCCAAGCCTGAGACTGAGTGCTTTTATTGCAAGGGAAACGGTCACTGGAAGCGGAACTGCCCCAAGTACTTAGCGGATAAGAAGGCTGGCAATACCAACGGTATATATGATATAAATGTTATTGATGTGTACCTTACCAGCACTCATATTAGCTCCTGAGTATTTGATACCGGTGCGGTTGCTCATATTTGTAACTCAAAATAGGAGCTGCGGAATAAGCGGAGACTGGCGAAGGATGAGGTGACGATGCGCGTTGGGAATGGTTCCAAGGTCGATGTGATCGCCGTCGGCACACTACCTCTACATTTACCTACGCGATTAGTTTTAAACCTCAATAATTGTTATTTAGTGCCGGCTTTGAGCATGAACATTGTATCTGGATCTCGTTTAATGCGAGATGGCTACTCATTTAAATCTGAGAATAATGGTTGTTTTATTTATATGAGAGATATGTTTTATGGTCATGCCCCGCTGGTCAATGGTTTATTCTTATTGAATCTCGAACGTGATGTTACACATATTCAAAGTGTGAATGCCAAAAGATGTAAGGTTGATAATGATAGTCCCACATACTTGTGGCACTGCCGCCTTGGTCACATTGGTGTCAAACGCATGAAGAAACTCCATGCAAATAGACTTTTGGAGTCTCTTGATTATGAATCATTTGACACATGCGAACCATGCCTCATGGGCAAACTGACCAAGACTCCGTTCTCCGGAACAATGGAGAGAGCAACCAACTTATTGGAAATCATAAATACTGATGTGTGCGGTCCAATGAGCGTTGAGGATCGCGGTGGCTATCGTTATGTTCTCGCCCTCACTGATGACTTGAGTAGATATGGATATGTCTACTTAATGAAACACAGGTCTGAGACCTTTGAAAAGTTCAAGGAATTTCATAATGAGGTAGAGAATCAACATGACAGGAAAATAAAGTTCTTACGATCAGATCATGGGGGAGAATATTTGGGTCACGAATTTGGCACGCACTTAAGGAAATGTGGAATTGTTTCACAACTCACGCCGCCTAGAACACCTCAGCGTAATGGTGTTTCTAAACGTCATAATCGCACTCTATTGGATATGGTGCGATCTATGACGTCTCTTACCGATCTGCCGCTATCATTTTGGGGTTATGCTTTAGAGACTGCCGCATTCACTTTAAATAGGGCTCCCTCGAAATCCGTTGAGACGACACCATATGAATTATGGTTTGGAAAGAAACCTAAACTGTCGTTTCTGAAAGTTTGGGGATGTGATGCTTATGTCAAGAAACTTCAACCTGAAAAGCTTGAACCCAAGTCGGAAAAATGCGTCTTCATAGGATACCCTAAGGAAACTATTGTGTATACCTTCTACCTCAGATCCGAAGGCAAGGTCTTTGTTGCCAAGAATGGATCCTTTCTGGAGAAAGAGTTTCTCTCGAAATAAGTAAGTGGGAGGAAAGTAGAACTTGATGAGGTACTGCCTCTTGAACCGGAGAGTGGCGCGGCTCAGGAAGATATTTCTGTGGTGCCTGCACCGACTAGAGAGGAAGTTAATGATGATGATCATGAAACTTCGGATCAAGTTGCTACTGAACTTCGTAGGTCCACAAGGACACGTTCCACACCAGAGTGGTACGGCAACCCTGTCCTGGAAATCATGTTGTTAGACAATGGTGAACCTTCGAACTATGAAGAAGCGATGGCGGGCCCAGATTCCAACAAATGGCTTGAAGCCATGAGATCCGAGATAGGATCCATGTATGAAAACGAAGTATGGACTTTGACAAACTTGCCCGATGATCGGCGAGCCATAGAAAATAAATGGATCTTTAAGAAGAAGACATACGTGGATGGTAATGTGACCATCTATAAAGCTCGGCTTGTCGCTAAGGGTTACCGACAAGTTCAAGGGGTTGACTACGATGTGACCTTCTCACCCGTAGCGAAGCTGAAGTCCGTCTGAATCATGTTAGCAATTGCCGCATTCTATGATTATGAGATATGGCAGATGGACGTCAAAACGACATTCCTTAATGGTTTCCTTAAGGAAGAATTGTATATGATGTAGCCGGAAGGTTTTGTCGATCCTAAGAATGCTGACAAGGTATGCAAGCTCCAACGCTCAATCTATGGGCTGGTGCAAGCATCTCGGAGTTGGAACATTCGCTTTGACGAGATGATCAAAGCGTTTGGGTTTACACAGACTTATGGAGAAGCCTGTGTTTACAAGAAAGTGAGTGGGAGCTTTGTGGCATTTCTCATATTATATGTGGATGACATACTATTGATGGGAAATGATATAGAATTCTTGGAAAGCATAAAGGCCTACTTGAGTAAGTGTTTTTCAATGAAGGACCTTGGAGAAGCTGCTTACATATTAGGCATCAAGATCTATAGAGATAGATCGAGACGCTCATTGGTCTTTCACAAAGCACATACGTTAACAAGATATTGAAGAAGTTCAATATGGATCAGTCCAAGAAGGGGTTCTTGCTTGTATTGCAAGGTGTGAAATTGAGCATGGCTCAATGCCCGACCACGGCAGAAGATAGAGAAAAGATGAGTGTCATCCCCTATGCCTCGGCCATAGGGTCTATTATTTATGCCATGTTGTGTACCAGACCTGATGTGAACCTTGCCGTAAGTTTGGTAGGAAGGTACCAAAGTAATCCCGACATGGAACACTGGACAACGGTCAAGAATATCCTGAAGTACCTGAAAAGTACTAAGGATATGTTTCTCGTTTATGGAGGTGACGAAGAGCTCGCCATAAAGGGTTACGTCGATGCTAGCTTCGACACAGATCTGGATGACTCCAAGTCACAAACCGGATACGTGTATATTTTGAATGGTGGGGCAGTCAGCTGGTGCAGTTGCAAGCAAAGTGTCGTGGTGGGATCTACATGTGAAGCAGAGTACATGGCAGCCTCAGAGGCAGCACATGAAGCAATCTGGATGAAGGAGTTCATTACCGACCTAGGAGTTATTCCCAATGCGTCGGGCCCGATGACTCTCTTCTGTGACAACACTGGAGCTATTGCCCTTGCCAAGGAGCCCATGTTTCGCAAGAAGACCAGGCATATCAAGTGTCGCTACAACTCCATTCGTGAAAATGTTCAAGATGGAGACATAGATATTTGTAAAGTGCATACGGACCTGAATGTCGCAGATCCGTTGACTAAACCTCTTCCACGAGCAAAACATGATCAACACCAGAACTCTATGGGTGTTCGATTCATCACAATGTAACTAGATTATTGACTCTAGTGCAGGTGGGAGACTGTTGGAAATATGCACTAGAGGCAATAATAAAATGGTTATTATTATATTTCCTTGTTCATGATAATTGTTTATTGTTCATGCTATAATTGTGTTATCCGGAAATTGTAATACATGTGTGAATACATAGACCACAACATGTCCCTAGTGAGCCTCTAGTTGACTAGCTCGTTAATCAATAGATGGTTACGGTTTCCTGACCATGGACATTGGATGTTATTGATAACGGGATCACATCATTAGGAGAATGATGTGATGGACAAGACCCAATCTTAAGCATAGCACAAGATCGTGTAGTTCGCCTGCTAAAGCTTTTCTAATATCAAGTATCTTTTCCTTAGACTATGAGATTGTGCAACTCCCGGATACTGTAGGAATGCTTTGGGTGTGCCAAACGTCACAACATAAATGGGTGGCTATAAAGGTGCACTACGGGTATCTCCAAAAGTGCCTGTTGGGTTGGCATGAATCGAGACTGGGATTTGTCACTCCGTATGACGGAGAGGTACCTCTGGGCCCACTCGGTAATGCATCATCATAATGAGATCAATGTGTCTAAGCAGTTATTCACAGTATCATGCATTACGGAATGAGTAAAGTGACTTGCTGGTAACGAGATTGAACGAGGTATTGGGATACCGACGATCGAATCTCGGGCAAGTAACATACCGATTGACAAAGGGAATTGTATACGGGATTGATTGAATCCTCGACATCGTGGTTCATCTGATGAGATCATCATGGAACATGTGGGAGCCAACATGGGTATCCAGATGCCGCTGTTGGTTATTGGCCAGATAGATGTCTCGGTCATGTCTGCATGATTCCTGAACCCGTAGGGTCTACACACTTAAGTTTCGGTGATGCTAGAGTTGTTATGGGAATTAATATGTGGTTACCAAATGTTGTTCGGAGTCCCGGATGAGATCCCGGACGTCACGAGGAGTTCCGGAATGGTATGGAGATAAAGATTTATATATGGGAAGTCCTTATTCAGTCGCCGGAAGTGTTCGGGGGTTTATCGGTATTGTACCGGGACCACCGAAGGGGTTCCGGGGGTCCACCGGGAGGGTCCACCTGCCCCGGAGGGCCCTATGGGCTGAATATGGACAGGAACCAGCCCCTAGGTGGGTTGGGCGCCAAACACCCCTAGGGCCCATGCGCCTAGGGTTTAGGGGAAAGCCTAAAGGGGGCGCCCCCTTGGCTTGGGGGGCAAGCCACCCCCCTCTAGATCCATCTACAGGGGGGTGGCCCCCCTCTCCCTTGCCCCTATAAATAGAGGGGAGGTGGGAGGGCTGCCGCATCCTTCCCCTGGCACAGCCCTCTCCCTCCCCAACACCTCCTCCTTCGTAGTAGTGCTTGGCGAAGCCCTGCCGGAGAACCACAAGCTCCACCACCACGCCGTCATGCTGCCGGAGCTCTTCCTCAACTTCTCCTCTCCCCTTGTTGGATCAAGAAGGAGGAGATGTCCCTGGGTTGTACGTGTGTTGAACGCGGAGGCGCTGTTGTTCGACGCTTAGATCAGAATCAACCGTGGTCTGAATCGTTGCAAGTACGACTCCTTCATCCGCGTTCTTGTAACGCTTCCGTTTCGTGATCTTTAAGGGTATGAAGATACACTCCCCTCTCTCTCGTTGCTAGTATCTCCATAGACTGATCTTGGTGATGCGTAGAAAAATTTTAATTTCTGCAATGATCCCCAACACCATCTGTGTAACAAAGCACAAAAACACACACAACATTAAAGGTAATAGCAAAAGGAGAAAAGAACAGACATATCATATTAGAGAAGAAGGTTTGTTACCGCTAAATAAACATAGGACTCGTGCAAATAAATGTCAACCAAATTGCCAGTTGCAAGGCTGCTCGCGCACCTTGACTTGCACAGTTGGCATGGTGGTGGTGGTGCCATTCTACAAAAATACATACCCATTTTTACACTACTAAAAAAATTAACGAATTCTACACAAAAACATTCATCACAAATATGTATCACTAGATTCTACACAAACGCGTTAATTCATCGGATTCGATGCTATGTAAATTGGGTTGTACATTAAGCATATCAATTGAAGATTCGGCACTAAAACAAATTCTACACCAATAAAAAAATTTCTACACTAATAAAATCGGCTTTTATACTACTAAATCAAATTCTACTAAGTATAATCGAATTGAACACTACTAAATCAATGCAAAAGACTATCATCTAATTCTACACTAAAACATATTCAACACTACAAGAAATTTATACTGGGTATAAAATCATATTGTACACTACTAAATCGAATTCTACTAAGTATAGTCAGATTGAACACTACTAAATCAACACAAAATACAATCATCCAACTCTACACTAAAACATATTCAACACTAAAAACATTCTACACTAAGTATAAAATCGGATTGCATACTACTAAATCAAATTCTAATCTACTAATATTCTACACAAATAAACCAAATCCACGGATTCCATGGAAGCACGAGGGGAGGGATCTCACCTGCTATTGAGGTGACTCGGAGGTGGCAACGGTGGCACTGGTCCGGCAGGGACGAGCGGTGAGGTCCGGAGGTGACGTTGAGCCGTTGACGGCACTAGTTGAGATAGAGTGTGAAAAATATAGGGATAGGAATGGCTAGGTTTTTTTTACTTGGGGAGGGGGTAGTGATAGGATATGGGCCGATGCTAACATGGGCCTAACAGGCTACACCATAACAACGTAGAGCCCATAGGAAAAAAAACATATAAAAGCAATGTCATGCAAAGAAAACTTATAACGCTAGCACTAAGGGTGTAGTGATGGTGTACCATATATGCCAACGCCACCACTATTTGGAAAAATAGTGTTGCATTGGTTGGAATTGGCGCGCCACCAACTAAAATTGTGGCTAGCCATTTCTCTACTAGTGGAAGCTTCATAGAGTTGAAATTGGTGGAAGCAACATGAGCGGCTTATTACATAACGTAGCTCCGAGAGGGTGTGGGCGCTTTCTAGAAGAAGAAAAATCGAAGGGTTCAACAGATAACAGTATCCGACGGAACAATGCTACATCCAAGTGTTGTTACGTACATTTTAGGGTGGCAAAAAAAGTTGGCAGGATTTGATTGGAGAGATGGGGAAGGATGGGCCCAGCCCGGTGAAATTCAGGAGGGAGGCGATAGAACTAATAGGCAGGCTACTTAACTCTTTGTAACGGCTTGGTAGGTGCAATATTATTGGTACTCAATGCCCTATGGGCCAAATAGAACATTCGTGGGCCTCGCCCTCCCTAACGAGCCGCCAAAATGAGGGGTGGCTTGGGTTATCCAGTAGTTTCCGTGGGGCGGCGCAATGTCTCGCTTATAGCGAGACCTAGCGTGTCCTCATGCCTGGTGCCTCCCTTAATGGGGCGGCCCGGGCATGCGGGAGGTCATGACCTTGTTTATTTGTTTATTCCCTAATTTTCGTTTATACTTCCAATTATTCTAAATAAACATAAAAAAACTCTTAACATAAAATACTTGGAACAAATGTTAACCAAGCATTTTAAAAAAGTTAAATAAGGACAGACCTAGTGCATAGAAGCTCCCACACAAGGTGGGGTCTGGGGAGGGATTATACGAACCTAGTCTTACCCCTGCAAAGTGCAATACAGAGAGGCTGGTTCGAACCCAGGACCTCTATGTATAAAAAAGTTAAATAAGTATAAAGAAAATATTTCTCATGTATACAAAATCACTATATGTGTGAAAAAGTTGATCATGTATTTTAAAAATCTTTAATCAAACAATTGAAAAAAATGTTAAACAAGTAATTGAATTTTTTAATCATGCATTTGAAAAATGTTAAATGTGTATTCGAAAAATGTTGACCATGTATTCAGGAAATATCAACCTTCTATTTGAGAATGTTAAATCTGTATAGAAAAAATGTTAATATGTATTAAAAAATTAATCTTGTATTTGAAATATGTTCATCAAGCTTTTTGAAAATGTTAAAATCTGTACAAATAAATATTGACCATGTATTAAACAATGTTAATTTTGTATTTGAAAAAAATAATCAAACATTTAAAAAATGTTTAAAATGTGTGAAAAAATGTTGACCATATATTCAAAAAACGTTATACTTATATTTGAGAAATATTAATCTGTCATTTGAAAAATGTTACATTTGTATGGAAATAATGTTGACCATGTATTTAAAAAACATTAAAACTTGTATTTGAAAAAAATACTAATCAAGAATTCGAAAAATGTAAAGAATATGTATAGAAAAGATGTTGATCATGTATTAAAAAAATTAAACTTGTATTTGAAATATGTTAATCCATCATTTGAAAAGGTTAAATGTGTATAGAAAAAATATTGACCATGTATTACAAAAATGTTAAACTTGTATTTGGAAAAATGTTAATCAAGCATTTGAAAAATGTTAAATGAGTAGAGAAAAATTGTTGACCATGTATTAAAAAATGTTTATCTTGTATTTTAAAAATGCTAATCAAGCATTTTTAAATGTTGAATATGTATAAAAAATGTTGATGACCTATTCAAAAAAATTATTTGATAAATGACTTGTATTAGATATATACCAAAAAAGTATATAAAAATAGTGAAATTGAAGAGAGAGAAATTAGAAAGATGCACACAAAGCCAGAGAAAAGCGGTGAAAATCAAAGACACTGAAGAAAGAAAGAAAAGAAACACCTCAAAAACAAAACAAAACGGAAACCCGAAGAAAATCGTGAAAATCCATGTGGAAATGAAGGAAACCCAAGAAAAGGAGTAAATAAAATGTGAAAAACTAGAGAAAACCGATGCAAAAATGAAAAGGACACAAAGAAACAGGAAAAGTAGATGGGAAACGATAAGGAACCAAATAGACTGAAGAAACGAAGAAAAAGGAAAGGCCTAGTGAAAATCAAGAAATGAATGAAGAAAATCGATGAAAAACAAAGAAAACAAAATCCGAAGAAAATCATGTAGAAGGAAAGGAAACCGATAAGAACCGTGTAAAAAATATAAAAGCTGGTGAAAAAAGAATGAACAATAGAAAACCCACGCGTCAAGGTAGCTCGAGATGTCCTGGCCCAGGTGCCCTGGAGGCCACAGCCTCGTTTTCTTTTCTTGTTTTTTTTTTACTTCTTTTCATTTATTTTTTTACCTTTTTCACACTTCCAAAAAATATAAACATATATATGAAAAAAAATATAATTCACATAACATTCAGAAAAATGTTAATCATGCATGTAACGAATTGTTAAATGTGTATAGAAAAAATCTTGACCATGTATAAAAAACACAACGTGTGTGAAAAAGTTGCTCATGTATTTGGAAAATGTTAAAATTATATATAAATAAAGTTAAACAAGTATTTAAAAATTGTTAAACTAGTATTTGAATTTTTTTAAACAAGTACTTGAACAATATTAAATATGTGCAGAAAGAATGTTGACCATGTATTCATAAAATGTTAAACTTGCATTTCAAAAAGTTAGTTGTGTACATAAAAAATGTTTACAAAGTATTCTAAAAGGTTAAAGTTGTACTTAAAAAAATATAAAGTGTATATAGAAGAACCGGTGAAAAACCAAAACAAAAAACCCCGAAAAAACTAGTGGAAAAATCGCCTCGATTTGAATCAAGTAGGCCGCGCCCTTCTACTTAAGCACGAACCCGACGCGAGCCAAGTGGCTAGCAGCGTTGCCCATCCCATCATCTAGGAGATCCGGAATCGATCCTTGTGCACTCCTCCTTTTCATCCCTATTTCTAATGTAGACGCTCAAGGCGAGAGGTTCCTCCATCTGGCACTAAGCGAGATATAGTCGCCACGTCTGGTGCAGGCCATGGCTCCTCACCCTCAGCTGCCAAAGGGGCATGCGCAGGAGCAGCCAAGATTTTCGTGTTGCGATGGACCGCACAGGATGCAACGGAGCAGTGAATGTCGGGGCGGCGGCTCCGAGACTTTGCAGCATTGAGAGTTTCAGCTTCGTATCGTCTGGGCGACGAGGTTGCCTTCGATGTTGCTCGTTGTCATAAGTGCATGCTCTTCATTTCTGCAGGGAGGGTCCCGTGGCTGCTCCTCTCATAGTAGTCATGGATTCTTCTTTCCGGCAGCGGTGGAAGTTGTGTGTTCGACATGTTGTCGGCAAGAGTGGACTTAGTCATGTCCGCTTGATTGTGTGGGAGTGGGCTTAGACTAGTCACAATGGGAATAACTTAACTAGTAACATCACACATTTCAATACAAGATTGCTTATGTGGCAACTAATTAATGAAAGAGGGGTTTGTGATAACTTAGGTAGTTACTGTAACATCACACATTTCAAGGCATAATGAATCTATAGCCTAATAAATGAACTTTTTCATGATACCACTCATATGTTACAACCACTATGTAGGTACTAACATAGACTAGTAACATCGGTAAGTTACTACTCTATGTTACTCCTCACTGTGAACAGTCTTAGCCCTTGTTGTATCGGTTTTCGCCCAATTTTACTAATTAACTGAGCAGTTCTCTTCTGCTTAATTAATAGATGTTTTTGCCTCCGTTTAAAAAAAAAAGATTTTCGTGCTGTTGCTGCTGTCTGCATGGGAACAGTAGCATCTGGTAGGCTCGCCGTGCTAGACGAGAGCCTATACAGATCGGCGTATGAGAGCACGAGGGCACGGCCGCGACCCCACCTCGAGCCGTGCGAAACTGTCAGGTCTATCCACTATCTAGTTTTCATCAACATTATCGGTGGCGTTGCGTACGGGCACACAGAAACGCAAATGCCTAGTCTCCTAGTGCAGTGGTAAAAAAAACAGTTTATGGTCAGCAGAACGCATATGGGCATATTGATATAGTTAGTGATAATAAAGTTACTGCTGCAGGTGACCAAGTCTTGTTAACCCGGGCCAAATCGCTGTTGCTGGCGCGCATAGATCCAAATTAGCTCACGGAGAACGGAGACTGGATCGCTGATTAGCCGGGAATTAAGGGAATAGACTCTGCCACCTTTTGTGTCCCGCAAGCATCGCAAGCAGTGCAGGACCACCTGGCCTGGCCGAATGGCACGAGATTCTCAAAACAAAACGGTTGTTTTCGACTCTTTGCAACGCACATCACATGCCAGGAAAGATTAACCCGTTGATTATAGATGAGTAGCACTACTAATGCAATGGAGTAGTACTACTATAGCTAGATAGCTAGGGCTGGACATGTCCCTGTCCCCGAGTTCTAGTGCCTCTCTTTTCTCGTTTTCTTTTTTCTTTACTTTTAGGTTTTCATTCGGTTTTTCTGATTAGCCGAGGATGTTTGGTTTTTGGGTCCGGTTTTTCTTATAAACCGGACCAACTCTCTTTTTAATGAAATGCAGGAACTCCCTGCCCCTCTAGATGTGCCCCTCTCGATGTGTTCTCGAAAAAAAAGGTTGGAAATGTGGAGAGTATGGATAGATAGAGAAGGCGGTAGACATGCGCGCGTGATGATGATGTAATAGTTCAAGTCTCGAGGCAATCGATGGATCGGGCATTATTTCTCTCTCTCTTTCTCTCTTTCTCTCTTTCTCTTTCTCTCTCTCGTGTGTGTCCTACGCAAGCTAAACTAGAAGCTAGCTAGAGCCTCTCTTGCTGCTTTTTTAACGGGCAAGCTTGCTGATTCCTACTTGATTGACAGCAATTGTATACGAACAACCGGTCCTAAACTACCATTATCATTTGCGAGTGGGTGATTCCCGCTTATCCAATCGCAAAGGAACATGTAGCACGTACGTAAGGTTAGGTCGCTACACGCCGCAAGTGGTTTTGCTTAACCACTACGTACTCCAGTTTCGTTTTGTTTATCTCGCAGAGTGTGCAAGTAGGGGTAGTTTATTGATCGCTAGGTATCATGGAGCCTCAACTGATTCGTGGATGCATTGCTGGATCCGAGAAGTTATTCCCGTCTCCGATCCCCAATCCGTCCCAAGACGAGACCCCAGATCCAAATCCAAATTGGACCCCAGAGTATGTACGCGCTCGTCTTGGAACGTGGTCAGGCCTCGATCCCAAGCAACACGCACACAAATTCCAGACAGATTGAGAAAACCGAAATGCACGTCCGCATACGCTACGCTGCTGGATAACGTTTCTGGATCAGACTGTCGATGGCCCCGTGCAGAAGGCGCTGTCAGGATGGATGCACGCACGGCTCTATCGGCACATGGACAAATTGTCGCACCCACACTGCATGCACACTGTCTTCCGTCGGGCATTTTTGTAGACGAATTTGCCATCCGGTTCGGCGGTACGTAGACACGCACACACATTTCAAAAATACAAGTGGTCCTCCGTTGCACCAGGCCACCAACCATCTCATTTCGTATTCATCTGCATGGCTGCACTGATTCATACTCCAACCATACAGAATACGCTGGTATATACATGCACGCTGTGGTCCTGTGGTACAGATGGGTCGACGGCATATACGGAGCAGCATTGAAATCGTTGCCAAGTCTGCGCAGGGATGCACCTCCAGATCGAGGGGCTTGGCACAGGGACGCTGCCACGCCAGCGGCGGACGGAGTAGTTCTGCCCAACGTTTACTACGTCTACTCTGCCAAGAAAAACTAGGCCCCATGACGCGGCGCAACTAAAAAAATATGCGTGCAGCGCAGTTAGTTGGCACAGGAAGAAATCGGGGTCTGTGGATAGGGATATGATGTTCTAGAAAACAATATGTGCGCTGAGAAGGAAATGTTATTTTGTGATAAGCGTACCATCACTGACTGTCTCCGTTTCATGAACAGAATACTGTCATGTACTCTACCACTCAATCAGAATAGGAGACCTTGTCCAAAGAAAAGGACATGTTGGAAAGGGAATTTATACATAAGATTAAGCCAAATGGAGAGGAGAGGGGGACCCGTGACTTTTTGGATCCGGAGTTTTAGTCGCGACGGAGATGGAAGGACTTCAGCACTGAGCGGCTAGCTGCTAGTCGGATTAAAAATTTCAGAAACTTACAGACCCCAGCGGGTTCAGAGCAGCGCAGTACTACGGTATTTTTTTCTCTTCAGCTGTCAGGAATAATGGAAGCATCTGATTCTCTGTGGCAGCAACACTGCTATACGGAGATATGATTACCATGGGATGCGTGGTTATCCGGTTAATTAGATTAGAGCTAACTCTAGCATTTGTGTCATACCGGCCTAATCGTTGTAATAACAGTCAGCACGGTGATTTTAACAAGGAAATGGTTCAGCAGAATCGTCATTTTGCGCTAAACAGGAATAATTTGTGGAGTCTCCTTCAAATCGAGTCTGCGGGCCTCCATATTTGGTGGTTATGCGATGCAATATAGCACGCCCTTCACCCATCAAAATCCTGGCGCCACAGACATTTAATTTTTTTAAGGCCGCTTCAATTGTTCCTAGCTTTTTTTTTTGTAGATTTAGTCTACCGGCTCATAGGTTCGTGTAAATGGCATAGGATTCGCATTTTGTATAGATGGATCTGATAATAGAGCTATTATTATTATTATTTGTCGTCGGATTCGATCTCCGAGTTCGAGAGTGAAATTATGGATGCCAAAGAAGACGAGGTTGTGTTGATGGTTGTCGAGTTGATAGCGGCAACCGGAACAAAGAGGAAGTATGCAGGGTCGTAGGTTGGTCATATGACAATTCACCGGAACATAAAATGAAAGGCCACAATAAGCTCATGTGCGAATACTTTCTACCAGGTTGTACCTTCCCTGCCTACGTGTTCCGGCGACGCTTCTGCATGACCAGTGATTGTTTCATTGAATTCCCGACGACATGGAAGCCAATGAACTTTTCTCTAGCAAAGGAGAAATGTTGCCAGTGTGCTGGGTTTTTTGGTTTCTAGAAGGTGATCGTAGCACTTGGATGACATCACGACATCAGTGTCTTGGAGAGATCTCATCTGTTTGCAAGGATAGCTGGTGGTATTGCTCCACCTTGTAACTTCACGGTGAATAGTCATCAGTACAACCAGGTTTGCTATCTAGTTGATGGCATCTATCCATCGCGATGAACATTTGTGAAGATGACCAGGAAACTTACGCATTTCGCCAAGATGCAAGAAGAGCGAAGAAGGACATAGAGAGAGCATTTGGAGTGGTGCAACCTAGGTTTACCATTGTCAAGGATCTTACTCGTTTCTGGAACAAGGATGTCTTAGCAACGATTATGACCTGGTGTGTAATCCTACACAACACGACCATCGAAGGATGATAGGGGATATGCCAAACCTTATGGACTATGAAAATATTAGCACATTCGTCAAGCCTCGTAGAAGAAAAACCGCATTCAAGCATTTCTTGAAGTGTACCGAAAGGTTGGAGACCGAGCCTCACATGATCAACTAAAGGAAAATCTCATTATGCATCATTAGCAGCTAGTTGGGAGATAGTGTGTTTAAATTTCTTTAGAACATTATGGAACTCGTCTTCCTTGAACATTTCTTGAACCCATATTATGGCGAATCTATGTTTGTGCGCACCCACCGCAGCCTTCAAAACATTATGGGACACACTTCATGTTCATTATGGAGGTTGCGACTATGGTGGTCGCGCTAGAGTCACTCTTGGCTCCCGTTGTTTGTCTTGACTTTGGTAGTGCTCCGATACTTTACCTTCCACAATGCACAATCATAAGCATCGGCATGCATGTCATATGAATGGTGTAATGGCAATAGCTTTATGTCCATGTCTCACGGGGAATACATTGGTTTTCTCGGTTTTTCACCCTACACCTTAATGACCGCCCTTGTTCATGCATCCAATGGCCAATACTGCTTGTGTGCCTCTTCTTTCTAGGAGGCTTGAAGGTGATGAAGAACCCAACACCACCTCCCTCTTTCATTGCAAGTATGCATTCTTGTACAAGTGTGTATTGGCCTCCTTGGTTCCTAAAGATGGTGATCGTGGTATGGTGAGGAACATCTTTATTGATCTTACGGCGAGGATGCGTATCAATGGCAACGAACCAATTTACATGGTTGATTTCCCATGGCATGACATTCGCTTGGCAAGCGCCAAGCACAGGGGGAGATTTCCTCATGCCTCATTTATTCAGGCTCTTCTTGACTCTGGGGCCGCCTTCCCCATCCACAAGGACACCCCGTAGAGGGTGTGGACTGCTAGACTGGAGAAGGAGGACATGGGTAAGGCATCCAAGTCTGTCTATAGGAAGAAGGGTAAGAAGGCCATCTTTGTTGCTTGCACATTTAATGCAACTGAGATTGCAAAAATGGAGAGAAAGTATGACAAGAAAGTCAAGGGGCTTAAGGATCATCTCCGTGCTAGGGGGAGCGATGTTTGTGAGGATGGGGATCCTCTGGTTGTGAAGAAGTTTCCATACTTTGGTTGGCATGAGCATGGATACGATGACTACTATGAGGATGAGGATGGCATTAATGCCCTCAATGACGGCAACTTTGATGAGTGATCTACTGGGTTATTGTGTAGTTCCCTTCGCCCATTTTGGTGATTTGATGCCAAAGGGCAGAAGTGGTATATTATTATGCCCTGTGGATTGAGCATATGGGTAGTCACATACCATTTGTCTTTCATTTAGTTGCTTCTCATGGTAATTGAAAATGTGTAGAAAAATTACTTGTATCATGGAAATTATACATATCATGGCAATATTTTAGTGGCTATATGGCAAATGTTCCACGCATTGCAAAACAATTAAAAATTAAGGTAAATTTACCTAAATAGATCCTGGCAAATGTGGATAAAAAAGGGAGTACTTGTATCAGGGCAACTATACATATGAGGGCAAATGTACAACATTAGTTATCAAAAGCAAAAAAGTTTGTGTTGGCAAAAAATTGATAAAATCCATGGTGTTGGCAAAAAGGGCGCTAAACTGCCACGACAACTTTAGGGAGAGTGAATGTAGCGTAAAAGGCCAAGCATGAAAATTTAATGTTTACCATACATAAGAAACTAAGTTTGCCAAAATAAACAGGAAGTTAACAATTTTGTTTGAACTAAAAGTTGATATACATGAAGAACAAAAAAGTTTGCCAAGAAAAAGTGTACAATCTATTTTCCCTATTCGAACATGATGGGAAACTCAGAAAATGTTTGCGGTGTGGCACAAGGAAATTGCACAATTTCTTTCTTTTGAAAACAAGATAGAAAATTCGTAAATATAAGTGTGGTGTTTACATGGCAATTTCAACACAAAAATTGTTGTTCTACATCATATGAAAAAAGTGAGTGAGCATCTCATACACATGCATGACCGCAAATGAACCTAGTAGTAGACCGTAGCTTAATCATATAAAAATGCCAGATACACCAACCTAAGTAAGATTGCCATCTATATTGTCTACAGTCTGACAAACGAGAGAGCAACTCATATACAAGCAAGATGGCAAAGTGAACCTAGAAGTAAACTATAACTTGATAATATAAATTTGCCGCACAGAGCATGTGAGCAAAATTGTCATCTAGATAGAAAAGGATGAAACTAGACATAAAGGTGTTGTAGTTCATGCATTTGCAGATGGCCATCAGGTCAGTTCCCCTGGGAAAAGTAAGTGGCTTTTCAATGACTAGAGTGCAAAAAATAGGGGGAAAGCAGGGTGGCTCACCGAGGAGCTCAAATCCGAGCTCGGTGAACCGGGGAGGGGGGCGAGGTGAAGATCGATGATGGACGACGATAAAATGAATCTCAGCGAGGTGAATACGATAGTGAGGAAGAAGAGCAAACCTAGCCACTCTCACCTCTAGGATCGATGAATCCGACGTCGAGGAAGAGGATGGACATGGCCTCCATGAACCTCGAACATGGCGTTCGATAGAACGAGGCTCTGCCTGCTCGAAGTGACTGCCTCCTCGCATCGTAGGATCGATGCCTCTCGCGTCCAGATATACAGATAATCAATATTTGAACCTTTTATTGTTACTTTAACATCTACGTAAACATTTTCCATCTATATATCAATTCCTGGCATTACCAGGTAAACCCTGAAACGCTTCTAGTAACTCAATGCTTTCAGTTTCTCTTGAAACTATTTCTATATTTGAAACTATTTGTTCAATATTTTGTCACAACTCTTACTCAACTAACACTTAACAGATCGTGATTCCCTTAAGCTTGTGACCCTGTAGGTTTAGTAAAACATAGACATGAACGAAACTCCCTTTTGATCAATGACGAATAGCGGAACCGTGGACATCCATATTGATCCCTATGAATACACGAATGATATTTGAGTGAACTTTTGTATATCATGTTTTATTACCTTTCATTTGCAATACTTTACAAAACCCAAGGTGAGATGTACCGGTATCCTCTTGAGTCATTCTCATGCTCACTATACTGATCTCCTCGTTATTGGTTTGGTTCATATTTCTCGTTGATATGTTTTGGCATCCTTGTGACCTTACTCAACTATGTCTGGGTAGACGATGACAGATGTCATCACACTCAGAGGGCCCTAAGAATATCTCACCATTGTCGGAGGAGCAAATCTCACTCTTGAGTTGTCTAGCCCCTTGTCAAACTTTCCAACGAACCTGTAAGTTGTGATTATGATCACCATGTTACAGATGACATTTGAGCAACCCCAAAGTTCATCATCCGGTAAGAAGTGGCTATGATACTCTCATGGTCAAAGGAACTAAAGCATATGTTAACTATCTGTGTTATATCAATATACTTGTGAAGATAGTATCTCAAAGTATAACAAAATGTTGGGTCAATTAATTATTGTCGTTCTTCTGACGTCATACTCTCAATGTTTTTTTGGACTATCGCTGCACTTATCCCAAGATTTGGAAAAACGATCAACATACAACACTTGAGCCAGTCCTAGACGCGAGACTAGGAATCGAAAATTGTTTATCATTCCACACGTGTTTATGACTTTTCCATTGAATTGCATATTCCAGGATCATAGCAGTTATAGCATAGAATATACACGCTTAATTATGAGTGTGGAAATAAATAACACAATATTATTACCTCTATGGCATATTTCCAACAGAAGATTTCGTCAATCTTCGCTCGTTGCTGTCGGATGAAGACCGTCTTCCTCCTCCAGATCTGCCCCTCCATGGGTTGGGGGTCCTGTTTGCGCCTCCGCCTGTTTCTCCCCTTCACTTCCTCTCCTGGCTCCTGTGAGTCTGGTGGCAAGCCGGCTGCGATCCGCGTGGCGCGCCTAGCCTGAATCTCCTCGAGCAGCTGGAGGCGCCGCTCCGGCGTTAGCTTAGCATAGGTGGTCCCTCTGTTAGGACATGGTGAAGGAAATATGCCCTAGAGGCAATAACAAAGTTATTATTTATTTCCTTATTTCATGATAAATGTTTATTATTCATGATAGAATTGTATTAACCAAAAACTTAGTACATGTGTGAATACATAGACAAAACAAAGTGCCCTAGTATGCCTCTACTTGACTAGTTCGTTTATCAAAGATGGTTATGTTTCCTAATCATGGACATGTGTTGTCATTTGATGAATGGGATCACATCATTAGGAGAATGATGTGATGGACAAGACCCATTCGTTAGCTTAGCATTATGATCGTTACAGTTTCATTGCTACTGCTTTCTTCATGACTTATACATGTTCCTCATACTATGAGATTATGCAACTCCCGAATACCGGAGGAACAACTTGTGTGCTATCAAACTTCACAACGTAACTGGATGATTATAAAGATGCTCTACGGGTGTCTCCGATGGTGTTTGTTGAGTTGGCATAGATTGAGATTAGGATTTGTCACTCCGTATATTGGAGAGGTATCTCTGGGCCCTCTCGGTGATGCACATCACTATAAGCCTTGCAAGCATTGTGACTAATGAGTTAGTTGCGGGATGATGCATTACGGAACGAGTAAAGAGACTTGCCGGTAACGAGATTGAACTAGGTATTGAGATACCGACGATCGAATCTCGGGCAAGTAACATACCGATGACAAAGGGAACAACGTATGTTGTTATGCGGTTTGACCGATAAAGATCTTCGTAGAATATGTAGGAACCAATATGAGCATCCAGGTTCCACTATTGGTTATTGACTGGAGATGAGTCTCGGTCATGTCTACATAGTTCTCGAACCCATAGGGTCCGCACGCTTAACGTTCTGTGATGATTTGTATTATGAGCTATGTGATTTGATGACCAAAGTTTGTTTGGAGTCTCGGATGAGATCGGGGACATGGCAAGGAGTCTCGAAATGGTCGAGATGTAAATATCGATACATTGGAAGGCTAAATTCGGGCATCAGAAAGGTTCCGAGTGATTCGGGTATTTTTCGGAGTACCGGAGAGTTACGGGAATTCGTATTGGGCCTTAATGGGTCGTACGGGAAAGGATAGAAAGGCCTCAAGGTGGCCATGCCCCTTCCCCATGGACTGGTCCGAATTGGACTAGGGAAAGGGGGCGCCCCTTCCTTCCTTCTCCTTCTCCCTTCCTGAAAGGGTCGATAAGGTTGACTAGAGGGGGGGGGGGGTGAATAGGCAACTAACAATTTTTAACTTTTCTTTACCAAATTAAACTTTGCATCAAAGTAGGTTGTCTAGATGTGCAACTAGGTGAGCAACCTACATGATGCAACAACAACAAACAAACAAACAAGCAAGATAAGTAACACTAAAGAGCTTGCACAAGTAAAGGTAAGAGATAACCAAGAGTGGATCCGGTGAAGACGAGGATGTGTTACCGAAGTTCCTTCCCTTTGAGGGGAAGTACGTCTCTGTTAGAGTGGTGTGGAGGCACAATGCTCCCCAAGAAGCCACTAGGGCCACCGTATTCTCCTCACGCCCTCACACAATGTGAGATGCCGTGATTCCACTATTGGTGCCCTTGAAGGCGGCGACCGGACCTTTACAAACAAGGTTGGGGCAATCTCCACAACTTAATCGGAGGCTCCCAACAATACCACGAAGCTTCACCACAACGGACTATGGCTCCGTGGTGACCTCAACCGTCTAGGGTGCTCAAACACCCAAGAGTAACAAGATCCGCTAGGGATAGGTGGGGGAATCAAAAATCTCTAGGTGGAAGTGTAGATCAGGGCCTTCTCAACCACTCCCGAGCAAATCAACAAGTTTGATTGGCTAGGGAGATAGATCGGGCGAAAATGGAGCTGGGAGCATTAATGGAGCTTGAGGGGGAAGAGATAAGTCAACAGGGAAGAAGGGGACCCCCTTTTATAGTGGGGGCAACAATCCAACCGTTGCCCCACTAAACAGCCCCGCAGAGGGCGGTACTACCGCGGGAGACAGTGGTACTGTCGCTGGGTTAAGCGGTACTACCGCTCCCTTCGGCGGTACTGCCGCGCAGAACGAAAGGCGAAGGGAACGAGGGAACCGGACGGTACTGCCGCGGAGGAAGGGCGGTACTGGCGCACTACTACCGCAGCGAGGTACCGCACAATCTGACACAGAAAAAGACCCCTCGAATCGACGCGGTAGGGACCTGGCAAGCCAGTGGTAGTACTACTGCGGAGGCACCGGCGGTACTACCATTGTGGAGCGGTACTGCCGCTTGTGACCCCTCAGCAGTACTACCGCTGGGTACGACGGTACTACCGCTGGGACCCAGACAAAAACCACAAGAAGAGAGAAGATCTCTCCATAGAAGCGGAAGGGCTCGGAGGGTGAGAAGCGGATGTGTACGTGATGATTCCACCCAAGCAATACCAAAGCGGACCCCCTCTTGATAGTACGGTGCCCTATACGCAACTAGTCTACCGAGAAAGAAACGAAAGAGCTACGCCGTCTTGAGTGACACTCCGAGGGAAAGAAATCGTCTCGTGCCAAGGATGAATCTCTGAAATGCTCAAAGCACATGATTAGTCCGCAAACACATTGTCATCAATCACCAAAACCACATCGAGAGAGATATGCCTCAACAATCTCCCCCTTTTTGGTGAATTGATGACAACTAGGGATTTGCACAAGGAAAAGATATAAAAGAAAGGATACTTAGAACTACAAAATATAGACGGGCTCCCCCTGAATGTGTGCACCTAGTTAGTGGAGCCTTTGGAATGCAAGACACACACATTCGGATCAACACTCCCCCTATATTTTATAGTCCAACAATTCTAAGCACATGATATATGAGAGCAGGGTATAAAATAGGATAAGCATGCAACTCATAAGATACTACAGTACTGAATAGACATAAGTCATAAGGTAGCGATAGGGTAGCATATGTCTCACACCATATGTCTAGAACTTAGGTCTTACTGGCACCAAACCAAACCAAACAAAGACAACGAGAAGACACACGAGAAAACACAAGACACAAAGACACGCTCGCAACACGGCAACAACACAAATCCCTAAACTCTCTCCCCCTTTGGCATCGAGACACCAAAAGGGCAAAGAGAAACGCTACGGCTCCAGGTGATGGCAAGCTGAGGATCTCGAACATCACATCTCAGCGTGATCGTCTGCATCTTCGTCGTGAGCGGAAACTGCTCGGCTTCTGAATCGGTCCAAGGGCAATGCTGGTGAATCCATTCCTCCTCTTCAGTGATTTGTCCCTCAGAACCACTAACAAATGGACAACTGACGCATGAGCTCCTTGTGACGCCCCTGGCCTTCTTCTCCGCCACATGAGTCATGTACTGGCCGTGTGACTCCATGCAGAAGAGCTTCCTCATCTTGTGCTTGAGTTTCTTTGCCCAAGAGGGCTCTGTCCCAGACGGCTCATAGTCCTCATCCTCAGCATCAGCCTCGGCCTCAATCTCAGTCTCCATGGCAGCGGCAGCAGTAGATGTGCCCCCGGGTTTAGGCACTGGGGTGCCCCAATTGTCCTTCTTCCGTAGACGCTTGATCTCATGAGAAACCAAGTCTCCAGTTTCCAACATCACTCTGGGATAGGCACATGCCCAGGCCTTCTCAATGAGCCTCATGATGAATGGACCATATATCGGGCACTTGCGCTCAGAAACGGCAGAGAGAAGTTCAGACCACATCACATGAGAAATGTCCAGGCTCTCTCTAGTGTTTGCTTCCTTCTCATGCTGGCAGAAAAGAAGCATGTCCACGAGATAGGAGTGGACCATATCCAGATTCCCAATGCGAGGGAAGAGAGTCTCAGGGAAGACACGATGAAGAATGTCCAGATAGGCAGACAGCTCATAGGTTTCCTTCTTAGTCACTGGGTTAACCTTCACAGTACAGTAGGGCCAAAGGACTTGCTTGTGCGGTGAGGGCGGAAGCCGACTGGAGTCTCAAGCCCGTGATCTTCCACATCAAGTAACTCCATGAAGGCCTGCCACTTGACAAAAAGCAATTTGCCATTAGTCATCCAAGTCAGAGTTCTGTCGGCATCAGTTCCAAGATGAACGGTAGCAAAGAATTGAGCCACCAAATCTGCATCAAAATCCTTGTTGAACTGCATGATCCTGAGAATCTTCAGCTGGGAACACATCTGAAGGGCTTCGCCAAAGTACTCAGGGTCCTTCTCCATAGCATTCGTGTCGATGGAGCGTACATCAACATAGAGATTCTTCTTGGCCTTGATCACATCAAAATAGATGGCAAACTGAAAGCGGTTCCAGAATGGGCGGTTGACCAAAGTGGGATCTTGGTCTTCCTCATAGGGGTTGCGGCGACGCATTGCCCAAAACTCCTTGGCAGTCATCTCAGTCACAATATTTCCCTTTGGCTTGTTGGCGGATCTCTTCGACTGCGGAGGTGGTGGTGGAGCACTTGAGGATGCGCCTGCTGGTGGAGGTTGAGTACTAGAGGAACCACCTGCTGGCTCTGAGGTGCGGTAGCGCTTTGACGTTGCACGCCTGGGGCTGACACGGCGGACCTGCTGCTCAGGATGATCATCACCTGGAACCAAACACACGACCAGAAGAAACACACGAAAGAAGAGAGCATAAGCCACCAAACGAGACAAAGAGGATCAAGGTGAGTTAGAAAATATTGGAACTGGGCATCCGACGGTAGTACCGCCATCTACCCGCGCTAGTACCACTCGTGAGATAGTACCGCTCATGGTGAGCGGCTAATGAGGACATCAATACCATTGTTACACCCACAGCCCCTACTGTTACATATACTGGACCAATTACTAGAGCTCGCGCACGCCAATTAAATTACCAGGTACTTTCGTTTCTTGGTAAAGATTCTAATGTTCATGAGATTATGATGCTGCCTAAATTGGATACATTTGTTTTGCTTACAAATGAAGGGCCTAGCTTGGAGAAGGATGAACATTGGAGCAAGAACATGCATGGAGTTGATGGCATGCGCAAGGGGATCAAGAACGAAGTTACAAGTGATGATTTCAGGACTTTGAAGCCGCCATAAGGAGTGCATGAAGCCTTGGACGAAATATACAAGATGCCACTTCATAATATTCGTCCATAGGCTATTCTAGGTGCTGCACCATCTTATTAATGGGCCAGGCCCATGTAATTTCGAAATACTTAAGTATAGGCTATTTTTAGAGTCCGTATGTGTGGGGAAACAAGAGTTAGGGTTGGTTTCGGACCCCACCCTCAAGGGCCACGAAATTCCCCCCTCTTCCTCCATATATACAGCCCTTAGGGCATCGTTTAGACTTTGGGTTTTGTTTAGATTAAAAGTTCGCCATAGCTGCAACTTCGCGTACTTCGTTTGTGTCCAACGACCAGACCAAGACGTCACAGAACCCCACCTTGATCAATAAAGCTTTCATCCTATATTCGCAATATCCCGATTGCAATCTCAGTTTCTTGCTTGTTCTTCGTTTGTTCGCAGGAAACAGACCCTCGTGGTCAGGTTGATCGTGCTCCGGCGTGGTCAATAACCCTCGGAAGTTGGTTTAGCGATTGCTAAGGCGCGACGTCTCGCACGTTCGTAGTCGGATCATCAAGGTCGACTCCCACAGAAAACGATAGCCACCATCTCATCGAAACATCGGGACACCTTAGCCTCTATCAAGTGGTATCAGATTTCCAGGTTGCTCGGTGAGATTTTACAGTTTTTCGTAGATTAGATCGAGTCTGTTCTTCTTACCTACAGTCCACGAAAAAGCCACACAAAAAAATTAGGGTTAGTTCATCATATCCGAACCAATCTAAGCCTTTGCATAATCTTTTTAGGGTTTTTGCTTTGTTGAATTTGCGGTTGCATCGTCGTGTCAAGTTGCTGGTCTTAGAGTCTAGTCTTTTAGAGTTTCGAGTTCTGGTCATAAGTTGTCACGCCGCCGCCGCACCATCATCATCGCCCATCTACCACTTTTGCTTATCCGCCACCGCTCTGAATCCATATCCATATACCACCACCAATCCGTATCCATATACCACCACCAATCTGTATCCATATACCACCACCGCTACCATATACCACCACCGCTGCCATATACCACAACCATATACCCACCACCAATCCGAGTTCTTCTCATATTAGATTTGTTCTTGAGATCAATCTAAATTCCGATTCGTGTTTCCTTGCCTGCGTAGGTCTCGAAAAAAAAGTCTGGAGACCCCCGGGCAGTTTTTAGGCCAAAATTTTCACGGGCAAATTTTTTTCCCTATCCTATTTTTAGGCTTTTCTGAGTCTTTTGAGCCACGTGCCATCATAGTGATTTTTTGTCGCACTTTTTCGTCGTCGCTGCCCTGATTTCGGAAAAAAAGTGAATTTTTTTTCATGCCCATCCTATCAGTTTGACGAGGGAAGAGTTTTGAGACACTCGCCATTATAGTGGTTTTTCGCAAAAAAAAAGAGGAGCGCAAAAAAAAGAGCGAAAAAAATAGAGTTCCAAAGTGTGCTTTTCCCTTATTTACGTGCAGCGCCGTGATTTTGTTAGTGTTCTAGGCTCGCGTCTCTAGCACGGTCTAGCCTAGGACCAGCACAGCACCGTCATTGAGCGTTTATTCAACTTTGCATCTCTGAATTGATTATTGCTGACCATTTTTGCTACCATACTATAAGCCTTCCCAGCTCCACATACATCTATGTCGTGCGTTTGACTCTCCCTGGCAATCGCTCTATCCAAGCTTTTGAGAGTTTTGACTACAGCGGTTGCCGATCACCGCCTGCTGCTGGGTAAGAACTGGTAAGAATTTGAGATTTGCTTGACGGGTTTGTGACACCCGCCACCACCACCACTTGTTAGTAGTCTGTAGGATCATATTCTTGTGTGTTTCTATTGCTGCTAACCATGCCAGGATCACAAGCCGACGAGACTGACTGGGAGAACTTGACGAACAAGGAGCTTCATGATACGTTTCAGCAAATGATGAGTGGACAGGTGCAAGATGTGATAAACAGATTTGAAGAGGCCATGGAGAAGATAGATGGCATGGAGAAGACGTTTGAAACAAAGCTCGATAACAAGTTTGCTGAATTGCTTTCGCGTTTTCCACCACCACCACCGGCTGCTCCTGCCGCACCTCTGCAACAACAGCAACAACACCGACTACCTCCACATCGGGAAACAGCCCTCCGCTGAGCGAGCCGTGTCCCTCTTCAGTCGGGCCAAACTGCTGGCGCTGCTGTTGATACTTCTGTGGATCCTACTGCTGATGTGGAGGAGGATGATTATGTGGGAGATTATGAAGATGAGGTTGATCAAAATCAAAACTATGTGCCACCACCAGCACAACAACCACCAGGTCGTCCACATGCAAATAATGGCAATGGTAAGGCTCACCCTCAGGTACGAGATCATGACCATCTCCCTAAACTAAAATTGAATATTCCACCATTTGAGGGTAGATATGTTCCTGATATATATCTTACTTGGGAGTTAGAAACTGAACAACGATTTACATGTTTACAATATCCCGAGGAGAGACGTGTTCCTGCTGCTGTTTGTGCTTTCACTAGTTTTGCATGTGTTTGGTGGTCTGAGCATTGTAGATTATATCCTATTCCGACTACTTGGGCTGCTTTGAAAACTGCTATGCGTACTCGTTGGGTTCCACCATATTATCAACGTGAATTACTTCAAAAATTGCAGCGCTTAAGACGGGGAAAAAATTCTGTAGAAGAATATTATCAGGAATTACAAACTGGCATGATTAGATGTGGTATTGTTGAGGAGAATGAAGCTATGCTTGCACGTTTTATGGGTGGATTAAATAGAGAGATTCAGACAATTCTAGAGTATAAGGAGTATACTAATATCACTCGTTTATTCCATCTTGCTTGTAAAGCTGAACGTGAAGTGCAGGATCGACATGCATTGGCGCGGACTAACTTTTCTGCAGGTCGACCTTCATCATGGACACCACGTGCATCATCTACTTCCACATGTTCTGCTACACCGGCGCCTCCGTCGGCTGTCACCTCAAACCGTGATACAATAAAGCAGGCACAATCACCACTATCTGCCAAGAGCACACCTTCTGGGCCTGCAAAGAGCTCTTCTTCATTCATGGCATCAACAGGGCAAACACATGATATTATTTGTCGATGTTGCAAGGGTGGAGGTCATTATGCGAGAGAATGCCCATCTAAGCGTGCGATGATTGTTACTGAGGATGGTGGGTATGAGTCCGCTAGTGACTATGATGAGGAGACTTTGGCTCTTATTACACGTGACGAACACGGTGGAGACGATTCTGATCATGAGACGCAATACATGGCTCCTGAAGATGCTGACAGGTATGAATGTTTAGTTGCTCAACGTGTTCTGAGTGTGCAGGTTACACAAGCTGAGCAAAATCAGAGGCATAATTTGTTCCATACAAAGGGAGTTGTGAAGGAACGTTCTGTTCGCGTGATCATAGATGGAGGGAGCTGCAATAACTTGGCTAGCATGGAGATGGTGGAGAAGCTATCTCTCACCACAAGACCACATCCACATCCTTACTACATCCAATGGTTCAACAACAGCGGCAAGATTAAGGTAACACGTACTGTTCGTGTGCATTTTAGTATCTCTACATATGCTGATTATGTTGATTGTGATGTGGTACCTATGCAAGCATGTTCCTTATTACTTGGTAGACCATGGCAATTTGATAAAAATTCTGTACACCATGGTAGAAACAATCAGTATACTCTTGTTCATAACGATAAAAATATTACTTTGCTTCCTATGACTCCTGATTCCATTTTGAAAGATGATATTAATAGAGCTAATAAAGCAAAACATGAGACAAATAAGAGTGAAAATCAGATTGTGGCAAAAGAATTTGAGCACCAAATGAAGCCTAATAATAAACCATCTACTGTTGTTTCTGAAATTAAATTGAAAAGTGCATGTTTACTTGCCACCAAATCTGATATTGATGAGCTAGATTTTAGCAAATCTGTTTGCTATGCTTTTGTGTGCAAAGAGGCATTATTTTCATTCGAGGACGTGCATTCCTCTTTGCCCCCTGCTGTCACTAACATTTTGCAGGAGTTCGATGACGTCTTTCCACAAGACGTGCCACCGGGATTACCACCTATTCGAGGGATTGAGCATCAAATTGACTTAATTCCCGGTGCTTCGCTACCCAACCGTGCACCATACCGTACCAATCCAGAGGAGACAAAGGAGATTATGCGTCAAGTACAAGAACTGCTCGACAAAGGTTATATACGCGAATCCCTTAGTCCTTGTGCTGTTCCTATCATTTTAGTGCCGAAAAAGGATGGTACATCGCGTATGTGCGTTGATTGTAGAGGCGTTAATAATATTACTATTCGTTATCGTCATCCTATTCCTAGGTTAGATGATATGCTTGATGAATTGAGTGGCTCTACAATATTCTCCAAAGTTGATTTGCGTAGTGGATACCATCAAATTCGTATGAAATTGGGAGATGAATGGAAAACATCATTTAAAACTAAGTTTGGATTATATGAGTGGTTAGTCATGCCCTTTGGGTTAACTAATGCACCTAGTACTTTCATGAGGTTAATGAACGAAGTTTTACGTGCTTTCATTGGACGATTTGTGGTCGTTTACTTTGATGACATATTGATTTATAGCAAATCTTTGGAGGAACATTTGGAACATTTACGTGCTGTTTTTATTGCTCTACGTGATGCACGTTTGTTTGGAAACCTTAGAAAGTGCACCTTTTGCACCGACCGAGTATCTTTTCTTGGCTATGTTGTTACTCCACAGGGAATTGAAATTGATAAAGCCAAGATTGAAGCTATTGAGAGTTGGCCGCAGCCCAAAACGGTCATACAAGTGAGGAGTTTCCTTGGCCTTGTTGGTTTCTATAGACGTTTTGTGAGAGATTTCAGCACCATTGTTGCACCTCTCAACGAGCTTACAAAGAAGGATGTGCCTTTTGTTTGGGGTACCGCACAAGAAGAAGCCTTCACGGTATTGAAAGATAAGTTGACACATGCTCCTTTACTCCAACTTCCTAATTTCAATAAGACTTTTGAGCTTGAATGTGATGCTAGTGGAATTGGATTAGGAGGTGCGTTATTACAAGATGGAAAACCTGTTGCATACTTTTCTGAAAAATTGAGTGGGCCTAGTCTGAACTATTCTACTTATGATAAAGAATCATATGCTCTTGTTCGGACCTTAGAAACATGGCAACATTATTTATGGCCCAAGGAATTTGTTATACATTCTGATCATGAATCTTTGAAACACATTAAAAGTCAAGCAAAACTGAACCGTAGACATGCTAAATGGGTTGAATTCATTGAGACTTTCCTTTATGTCATTAAACACAAGAAGGGTAAAGAAAATGTTATTGCTGATGCCTTGTCTCGTCGTTATACTATGCTTTCACAACTTGACTTTAAAATATTTGGTTTGGAGACCATCAAAGATCAATATGTTCATGATGCTGAATTTAAAGATGTATTGCAGAATTGTAAGGAAGGGAGAACTTGGAACAAGTTCGTTCTTAACGATGGATTTGTGTTTCGTGCTAACAAGCTATGCATTCCAGCTAGCTCCGTTCGTCTTTTGTTGTTGCAGGAGGCGCATGGAGGAGGATTAATGGGACACTTTGGCATCAAGAAGACGGAGGATATACTTGCTACACATTTCTTTTGGCCAAAGATGTGACGGGATGTTGAGCGTTTTGTTGCTCGCTGCACTACATGTCAAAGAGCTAAGTCACGACTCAATCCTCATGGTTTACATATGCCTTTGCCTGTACCTAGTGTTCCTTGGGAGGATATATCTATGGACTTTGTTTTAGGTTTACCTCGAACAAAGAAGGGGAAGGATAGCATATTTGTTGTCGTGGATAGGTTCTCGAAAATGGCACACTTTATACCATGTCATAAAAGCGATGATGATGTTAATGTTGCTGATTTGTTCTTTCATGAAATTATTCGCTTACATGGTGTGCCAAATACTATTGTTTCAGATCGTGATACTAAATTTCTTAGCCACTTTTGGAGATGTTTATGGGCTAAGTTGGGGACTAAGCTGCTTTTTAGTACTACTTGTCACCCCCAAACTGATGGACAAACTGAAGTAGTTAATAGAACATTGTCTACTATGCTTAGGGCTGTTTTGAAGAATAACAAGAAAATGTGGGAAGAATGCTTGCCTCATATTGAATTTGCTTATAATCGTTCATTGCATTCTACTACTAAGATGTGCCCTTTTGAAATTGTGTATGGTTTCCTACCTCGTGCACCTATTGATTTGTTGCCTCTTCCATCTTCAGAGAAGGTTAATTTTGATGCTAAAGAACGTTCTGAATTGATTTTAAAAATGCATAACTAAGGAAAATATTGAGCGTATGAATGCTAAATATAAACTTGTTGGAGATAAGGGTAGAAAACATATTGTGTTTGCGCTTGGAGATCTTGTTTGGTTACATTTGCGTAAAGATAGATTTCCTAATCTGCGCAAATCAAAGCTAATGCCACGTGCTGATGGTCCTTTTAAGGTGTTAGAGAAAATAAATGATAATGCATATAAACTTGAGCTACCTGTAGATTTTGGGGTTAGTCCCACTTTTAACATTGCAGATTTGAAGCCTTATTTGGGTGAGGAAGATGCGCTTCCATCGAGGACGACTTCATTTCAAGAAGGGGAGGATGATGAGGACATCAATACCATTGTTACACCCACAGCCCCTACTGTAACATATACTGGACCAATTACTAGAGCTCGTGCACACCAATTAAATTACCAGGTACTTTCGTTTCTTGGTAATGATTCTAATGTTCATGAGATTATGATGCTGCCTAAATTGGATACATTTGTTTTGCTTACAAATGAAGGGCCTAGCTTGGAGAAGGATGAACATTGGAGCAAGAACACGCATGGAGTTGATGGCATGCGCAAGGGGATCAAGAACGGAGTTACAAGTGATGATTTCAGGACTTTGAAGCCGCCATAAGGAGTGCATGAAGCCTTGGACGAAATATACAAGATGCCACTTCATAATATTCGTCCATAGGCTATTCTAGGTGCTGCATCACCTTATTAATGGGCCGGGCCCATGTAATTTCGAAATACTTAAGTATAGGCTATTTTTAGAGTCCGTATGTGTGGGGAAACAATAGTTAGGGTTGGTTTCGGACCCCACCCTCAAGGGCCACGAAATTCCCCCCTCTTCATCCATATATACAGCCCTTAGGGCATCGTTTAGACTTTGGGTTTTGTTTAGATTAAAAGTTCGCCATAGTTGCAACTTTGCGTACTTCGTTTGTGTCCAACGACCAGACCAAGACGTCACATAACCCCACCTTGATCAATAAAGCTTTCATCCTATATTCGCAATATCCCGATTGCAATCTCAGTTTCTTGCTTGTTCTTCGTTTGTTCGCAGGAAACAGACCCTCGTGGTCAGGTTGATCGTGCTCCGGCGTGGTCAATAACCCTCGGAAGTTGGTTTAGCGATTGCTAAGGCGCGACGTCTCGCACGTTCGTAGTCGGATCGTCAAGGTCGACTCCCACAGAAAACGATAGCCACCATCTCATCGAAACATCGGGACACCTTAGCCTCTATCAGCGGCAGTACCGCTCGCGCGACAGTATCGCTCAGAATGGGGAACAGCGGTTTTCTACTGCCGTGGTCAGATCCGGCACTACCGGGATGCCAAATTCAAAAATTTATCCTACCAAACATCAATCCAAAGAGCCTAGAAGCAATCTCCATCCACCACAAGCCTCTTCATTGCCAAAAAACTAGAAAACAATGCCTATTGCCCCTAAGAACTAGATGCAAGATCTAGGCAAAGAGAAACCAAGAACGGAGGCAATACCGACATCCATGGTTGGAGGACAAGATGGAGAACGACTCCACCGAAGGAAATGGAGAGAAGCGCCCGGAAAACGGCGGCCCGCCGGTGCCCTCCCGTGGCGAGGCGTCGCTGGAGCGACGAGGAAGACGAGCGAGTGGGGGCGAATGGGTATGGGGAGAAAATAACTCCCCTGCCCCGATATAACGCCCAGCGCCCGCCCCTCAGCGGCAGTACTGCTAGTGAGGGCGGTAGTACCGCTTAGCCGCAAAGAGGACTAGGCAAAAAGGGCTTAACTCTCGAAAAAGAACGAAAAGAAAACGGGAACAAAACACACACACAAAAACGACAAAGAGAACGAGAAACACACACCTCTCTAAGAGAGGGCGGTGGCTGAGGCCACCTATGTTTGAGTTTAGAGGTATGGCGCCGCGAAGATTTTAACCTTGGGCCCATGACTGTCACTTATCTTTGAAGCACAAGTGCCATAAAGAAATGGTTAATGTGAAAGAGTTTGGTTAGTTTATGCATTATGAGGGGAGGGAAAGTTCATTGAGAGAACAACACTCCCCCTATGTCCATGCCTACACCTAAACTAGACAACACGTTGAGTGAGGTGGGGTGTGCAGGGGTTCAAGTCACATTGCTCGAATCAATGATATTTAGCTCATGCCTTAACTCGCGAAATCTTGCTTCATCCAAAGGCTTCGTGAAGATATCTGCAAGGTTATCATGAGTGTTGACATAGTTGAGCTCGATCTCCCCTCGCCTAATGTGATCCCGGATGAAGTGATACCTAATCTCAATATGCTTTGTCTTGAAGTGTTCACCGGGTTGAGGGAAATCTTGATGGCACTTTCATTGTCACACCAAAGAGGCACTTTGTCACAAGTGACACCGTAATCCTTTAAAGTTTGCCTCATCCATAAAAGTTGTGCACAACAACTATCGGCAGCCACATACTCCGCTTCCATGGATGAGAGAGACACAGAACTTTGCTTCTTGGAAGACCAACTTACCAAGGAGCAACCAAGAAACTGGCACCCTCCGGAAGTGGACTTCCTATCCACTTTGTCTCCCGCCCAATCCAAGTCCGAATAACCTACAAGCTTGAGATTTTCTCCTCTTGGGTACCACAAGCCAAAGTTTGGGGTATGAGCCAAATATCGAAAGATTCGTTTGACCTCCACATAGTGACTTTCCTTAGGTGCGGCTTGAAACCGTGCACAAATTCCCACACTCAACATGATATCTGGTCTAGATGCACAAAGGTAAAGCAAGGAGCCAATCATGGAGCGATATACCTTTTGATCCACCGCTTTACCATTGGGATCAATGTCAAGTTGGCACTTGGTGGGCATGGGAGTGGACGCCGGCTTGACATCACTTAGCTTGAATCTCTTAAGCATGTCTTGAGTGTATTTGGCTTGGTTGATGAAAGTTCCTTCTCTCCTTTGCTTCACTTCGAACCCGAGAAAGAACTTCAACTCTCCCATGGAAGACATCTCAAACTTTGAGGTCATGAGAGCGGCAAATTCCTCATTGAAAGCTTTGTTAGGGGAACCAAAGATAATATCATCAACATATAATTGGCACACAAACAACTCCCCCTTGACCTTCTTAGTAAAAAGAGTGGGATCGATTAGCCCAACTTCAAAACCACGGTCTTGTAACAACTCGGTAAGGTGGTCATACCACGCACGTGGGGCTTGCTTAAGGCCATAGAGTGCCTTATCGAGTTGATACACATGATCGGGAAAGTAGGGATCCTCGAACCCGGAGGGTTGCTTGACATAAACGAATTCATTAATAGGACCATTAAAAAAAGCACTCTTCACATCCATTTGTTGTAACTTAAAGTTATGATGAGAAGCATATGTAATCAACATGCGAATGGATTCAAGACGAGCAACGGGAGCAAAGGTTTCACCGTAGTCGATACCCTCGACTTGGGAGTAGCCTTGTGCTACCAAACGAGCCTTGTTGCGAATGATAATCCCATGGGCATCTTGCTTGTTCTTAAATACCCACTTGGTTCCAATGATATTGTGGTTCCCCATCGGTCTTGGCACTAATCTCCACACTTTGTTATGCTCGAAGTTGTTGAGTTCTTCATGCATGGCATTGAGCCAATCCGGACTTCGAGCGCCTCATAGTCCTTGTGGGGTTCGACACAAGAGACAAACACGTGATGTTCACAATAGTTTGCTAATTTTCTGTGAGTGCTTACCCCCTTTCTTAAGCTTCCAAGCACATTCGTCATGAGATGATCCTTGATGGAGAGCTTGGAAGCAACCTTGGCGGCACGACGCTCCAATTCCTCCTCGGGGGTGAGACAAGGAGTGGTCACTTGATCATCTTGAGCGTCGTCTTGAGCTTGTTCTTGATCATGTGGGACTTGATCTTGAACTTGCTCAGAGGAGGGAGCTTGACCTTGGGCATCACTTGATGTTACAACACCATCTTGAGATTGATCTTGCCCTTGGTCTTGTTCTTGAGGTTGAGGGCCCTCACTTTGTTCTTCGGAAGCGTGTGGGTCTTGGGTTGGTGAAGGTTACACTTGAGTAGAACAGTGTCCTTCTCCTTCGACCACAAGGGGTTCCTCAATGGGTAGGATATGACCAATACCCATTCTTCTTATGGCTTGAGGAGGAATTTCATCACCTACATCACAAGTACCACTTTGCTCCACTTGAGAGCCGTTATTCTCATCAAACTCCACGTTACACATTTCCTCAATAAGTCCCGTGGACTTATTGAGAACACGGTAAGCATGAGAGTTTGTAGCATAACCAACAAATATGCCCTCATACGCTCTAGCCTCAAATTTAGACAAACGGACACCTTTCTTGAGAATGAAGCACTTACATCCGAACACTCGGAAGTACTTGAGGTTGGGCTTGTTACCGGTGAGTATCTCATATGGAGTCTTGTTCAATCCCTTGCGGAGGTAGAGCCGATTAGATGCATGGCATGCGGTGTTGATGGCTTCGGCCCAAAAGTTGTATGGAGACTTGAACTCCGCCATCATGGTCCTTGCCGCATCCATCAACGTCCGGTTCTTCCTCTCCGCTACACCATTTTGTTGAGGGGTATAGGGTGCGGAATATTGATGCTTGATTCCCTCATCACTCAAAAACACATCCAAGGTGTAGTTCTTGAACTCGGAGCCATTGTCACTTCTTATTGTCAAAATCTTTGCATTGTGTTGTCGTTGAGCTTCATTTGTAAAGTCGATGACGGTTTGTTGGGTCTCGCTCTTCCTCTTGAAGAAATATACCCAAGTGTATCTTGAATAGTCATCCACAATCACCAAGCAATACTTTCTACCCCCAAGACTATCAAAGGATGGAGGTCCAAAGAGATCCAAGTGAAGGAGCTCCAAAGGCCTCGTCGAGTAGATGATAGTCATGGGAGGGTGAGTCTTCTCATGTAGCTTTCCTTCAATGCAAGCACTGCAAGCACGATCTTTGGCAAAACTAACATTTGTTAGTCCACGGACATGGTACCCCTTGAGAAGACTTTGCAAAGATCTCATATTGACGTGGGCTAAACGGTGATGCCAAAGCCATCCCACGTCAACTTTAGCCATTAGGCATGTCGCAGTCTTAGTGGGTCGCTTCGAAAAGTTAATCACATAGAGACCGTTCTCGACATGCCCAACAAAGGCTACTTTAAGAGTCTTGCTCCACAAGAGGGCCACAGAATCAATATCAAATAAAGTGGCAAAACCCATGAGTGCTAGTTGACGAACGGAAAGTAAATTGTATGCAAGGGACTCAACAAGCATGACCTTCTCGATCGTAAGATCATGAGAAATGACAACTTTGTCGAGTCCCAATACCTTAGAAGACGAGGCATCACCCCACTCAACATTGGTGGGCATGGATGGAATCTTTTGCATGTCCACCACCAAGTCCATGCTTCCGGTCATATGATTAGTAGCTCCACTATCGAGCAACCATGATCCCCCACCGGAAGCAAACACCTACAAGAGATCAATGCTTGGTTTTAGGTACCCATTTTGTAATGGGTCCTTTGATGTTAGTAACAAGGGTCTTAGGAACCCAAATAGACCATTCAATGTACTTATAAGGAGAACCAAGAAATTTGGCATAAACATACCCATCTCTAGCGCGGCACAACACATAAGAAGGGTTAAAGTCGCCAGCCTTGTTGGGAAGGGGAGCGTTTCCCTTCTTGGCACCACTACCCTTCACGGAGTTTTTCTCCTTCTCCTTAGTAGCACCCTCACCCTCCCTCACAAAGGTTTGCTTGACAGGAGGAGGTCGTTTGGACTTGTCATTCTTCTTCTCGTTCTTGGACTTGGACACGTACCCAATCCCTTCCTTGGCCACAACTCACTTTTGGTTGGTCAAGAGGTCGTTGAGGCTCTTCTCGCCTGGTATGCAAGGCACAAGACCTTTCTCAAGTTGCACCTTTAGCTTAGCGTTCTCCTCAACAAGATGCACATGCTCACAACACGGGTTAGTAGCATTTGCATTATCAACTAACATCATACGAGGAAAGGTGGCTTTCTCCTTGGTTAGATTTACTTGGAGTTGATCATGAGACTCTTTGAGGGTAGCATGAGCACCCTTCAAGACCTTGTGAGCCTTGTCAAGTATATCAAACTCCTCTTTGAGTCTAGCAACATCAACCCCAAGTTTGGCCTTCTCAGAGTTTAGCACACGAGAAACCACGAGAGCATGATCAAAATCTTTCTTTAATTTAGCACGATCATCATTGTATGACTCCTCAAGAGCCAAATGAAGACCACGCTCTTCCTCAAGAGCATTGGAAAGATCCGAAATCTCATCGGCATAGTCACGACTATGCCCCTCCATCTTGGAGATGGTATCTTCATGAGACTCGATCACGTCATTGGCTTCACCAAGTTGTTCCAAGAGAGCAACAAAATGCTTCTTGGATTTACCCTTGAGTTTACCCATAAAGGACTCAAACTCATTTTCCTCCACATTAGATCCCTCACATTCATCAATGCAATCCGTCAAGGAAGGATTATTAATTATGGTAGTTTTGATGTTGGGAGTTACCTTGTTGGTGGATTTAGCCATGAGGCACTTGGCGGTGATGTTCTCATTGGGTGAGTCGAAGAGAGATAGTCGTGGAGTTTTTGCAATGGCAACGGAGGCCATGGCAACCGACTCACCATCTTCATCATCATCATCCTCATGGTACTCTCCTTGAACCACCAATGCCTTGTGAGGGGTTTTCTTGATGAAGTTTCTCTTGTTGGGAAAAGACTTGGATTTGTCCTTTCGAATGAGCTTACCACCATTGTCTTCCCTCTTCTCATACGGGCACTCCGCAACAAAATGACTCACATTGCCACAATTGTAGCAAGTCCTTACACGTTGCTTGCTCTTCGTGCCACTTGAGCTGTTCTTGTTGAAGTTTGGCCTTGAGTTTTTCTTACTCCAAAATTGCCTTGAAGCAAGTGCCATGTGTTCATGATAGGCATACTTTGTATCTTCGGGGTTGCTTTCCTCTTCTTCCTCCTCTTCTTCTTCAATGCATACCTTAGCCTTCAATGCAAGGTTGGGCTTATTTGCCCTTTGAGAACGAACACCGCATTGTCGGCGGTCTTGTCCAAGATGTTCATAGCCACAAACTCATCCAACACTTCACTTGAGGTCAAAGTGTGGAAGTCCGTCCTTTGACGAATGACGGAGGACATGGCCTTGTGGTAAGGCATCATTGCCTTGAGGAATTTGCACTTGATCCAATTGTCATTCGTGTCCTTGCTCCCGTGATCTCGAAGTAAGACCGCGAGCTTGGTTACTCTCCGATAAAGCTCACGAGGTTCTTCATCTTCTTTCATTGCAAACTCATCGGCTTCATCTTGCACTACTTCATAGTTGGAGCGTTGAATGCTTGCGCTTCCCCGGTAGAGAGAGACAACACAAAGCCATGCATCTTTGGCCAAGGCGAAGGGCTGAAGGTGAGGTAGATCTTTGGGTGGAATTGCATCTTGAATGATAAAGAGAGCATTCTCATTGAATTGATTATCCGTGGCTTCTCGAGGAGTGAAGTTGCTTGGATCATGCGGATGGAAACCTTCTTCAATATTTCTCCAAAGATTAGTGTTCACATGATTTAAATGACGCTTAAAGCGATAAACCCAAGAATCAAAGTCCTCATTTTTCATAATCTTAGGGGGAGGACCGGCATGATTCAAATGAGTGGAAGGAATCGGTCCACCATAAACAAGTGGTGGTTCCACATGAGCAAAGATGCCGGTGCCATTCTTACCACTAGAAGAAGGAGCCTTTTTACTACTAGCTCCCCCCTTGTCGGAGATAGCATCCGTCACCTTGTCAGTGGGAACACCCACTTTCAACGGTGCAGTGGATAGTTTAAGCCCTTCAATGAATTTGGTAAACATGCTTTCAACCACGGTTGTCATGGAGTTTTTCAATGTCTCCAAGGCCACATTGAACTCCTCACGAGAGATCGAGGTTCCCCCATCGCCCGTAGACGAGATCGGATTCACACCGGAGTGTTCCTCCACACCGTCTACAGTATCAACCATACTCTTAGGACGGCAAAGTCCTTAGTAAAGAGACGAGGCTCTGATAGCAATTTAAAGGATCGATAAGGTTGACTAGAGGGGGATGAATAGGCAACTAACAATTTTTAACTTTTCTTTACCAAATTAAACTTTGCATCAAAGTAGGTTGTCTAGATGTGCAACTAGGTGAGCAACCTATATGATGCAACAACAACAAACAAATAAGCAAGCAAGATAAGTAACACTAAAGAGTTTGCACAAGTAAAGGTAAGAGATAACCAAGAGTGGATCCAGTGAAGACGAGGATGTGTTACCGAAGTTCCTTCCTTTTGAGGGGAAGTACGTCTCCGTTAGAGCGGTGTGGAGGCACAATGCTCCCCAAGAAGCCACTAGGGCCACCGTATTCTCCTCACGCCCTCACACAATGCGAGATGCCATGATTCCATTATTGGTGCCCTTGAAGGCGGCGACCGGACCTTTACAAACAAGGTTGGAGCAATCTACACAACTTAATTGGAGGCTCCCAACAATACCACGAAGCTTCACCACAACGGACTATGGCTCCATGGTGACCTCAACCGTCTAGGGTGCTCAAACACCCAAGAGTAACAAGATCGGCTAGGGATAGGTGGGGGAATCAAAAATCTCTTGGTGGAAGTGTAGATCGGGGCCTTCTCAACCACTCCCGAGCAAATCAACAAGTTTGATTGGCTAGGGAGATAGATCGGCCGAAAATGGAGCTTGGAGCATTAATGGAGCTTGAGGGAGAAGAGATAAGTCAAATGGGAAGAAGGGGACCCCATTTTATAGTGGGGGCAACAATCCAACCGTTGCCCGACTAAACAGCCCCGCAGAGGGCGGTACTACCGCGGGAGACAGCGGTACTGCCGCTGGGTTAAGCGGTACTACCACTCCCTTCAGCGGTACTGCCGCGCAGAACGAAAGGCGAAGGGAATGAGGGAACCGGACGGTACTGCTGCCTAGGAAGGGCGGTACTGCCGCAAATGAGCGGTACTGCCGCAGCAAGGTACCACACAATCCGACACAGGAAAAGACCCCTCGAATCGACGCGGTAGGGACCTGGCAAGCCAGCGGTAGTACTGCTGCGGAGGCACCGGCGGTACTACCGCTGCGGAGCGGTACTGCCGCTTGTGACCCCTCAGCGGTACTACCGCTAGGTACCACGATACTACCGCTGGGACCCAGACAAAACCCACAAGAAGAGAGAAGATCTCTCCATAGAAGCGGAAGGGCTCGGAGGGTGAGAAGAGGATGTGTACATGATGATTCCACCCAAGCAATACCCAAGCGGACCCCTCTTGATAGGACGGTGCCCTCTACGCAACTAGTCCACCGAGAAAGAAACGAAAGAGCTACGCCATCTTGAGTGACACTCCGAGGGAAAGAAATCATCTCGTGCCAAGGATGAATCTCTGAAATGCTCAAAGCACACGATTAATCCGCAAACACGTTGTCATCAATCACTAAAACCACATCGAGAGAGATATGCCTCAACACTTCCCTTTTTCCTATTCCATGTGGGAGGTGGAATCCTACTAGGACTAGGGAGTCCTAGTAGGACTCCACACTTTGGGCGCGCCCTATGAGGGTCGACCTCCTCCTCCCTCCATCCTTTATATACGTGGCCAGGGGGCACCCCATAGACACACAAGTTAATTGTTTCCAGCCATGTGCGGTGCCCCCTCCACGATAATCCACCTTGGTCATATCGTTGTAGTGCTTAGACGAAGCACTGCGCCGGTAGCTTCATCATCACCGTCATCACGCCGTCATGCTGACGAAGCTCTCCCTCGACACTCTGCTGGATCGTGAGTTCGTGGGACGTCACCGAGCTGAACGTGTGCAGATCACGGAGGTGCCGTACATTTGGTACTAGGATCGGTCGATCGTGAAGACGTATGACTACGTCAACCGCGTTATCATAACGCTTCCGCTTTCGGTCTACGAGGGTACGTGGACAACACTCTTCCCTCTCGTTGCTATGCATCACCATGATTTTGCGTGTGCGTAGGAATTTTTTTTAAATTACTACGTTCCCAAACACATGGCTGTCATGGATACGAGCGGAGAGGGAGAGAAGTGGATGTGGGTCGGCTTGGCGGGGCGGATAGGGAGCAAGCCAATGTGGCTAGGGCAGGGGGTCGTCCAGATGGGTCGTGTTTTTTGTTTGACCGGTCAGTGACCGGGCCACTTACCAAGGCGTTTGAGACCGGCTTGAGGTGTCGGCTGTAGATGTTCTTACGATTGGGACAAGGCAACCAGCAACGCCGGAGCCAGAGCGCCGGGTGCAGGCGAACGTCGGTGCGGCAATAAGCAGAAACTCCTCTAGTAAGCTACTATTACTATCTGAATTACTTCATTTGTAAAGAAATATATAAGAACGTTTGGATCACTAAAGTAGTGATCTAAATGCTCTTATATTTCTTTACGTAGGAAGTATTTAGAGCATCTCCAATAGGCACGTAACCGCGCGGCGCGCTAAATATTTTTACAGCACCGGAATAGTCTTTTTTTTGCGCGGAGCAGGGTGCTTGCTCCAGCAGCTGCTGCAAAATATTGCGCGGGCGAGCAGCTCCAGCGGGCGCGCTAAATTTACAGCGCGCACCTAGCACAAACAACATTTCACACTCAAAATAGAACCAAAACAATCAAACACACAAAAAATCAACAATAAATAGTTCAATTTATTACAACTCAAACAAATAGTTTATCTCCAATACAACAAATAGTTCAACAATACAACATCAAACTAGTTTTGTCGGCCATTCCATGTTCATCACTCCTCGATTAGATCCTTTTGAAGATCATCATCCGTTTTGGCACGTCAAATGGCATGATAGGAGGCAACAAATCGGGACACCCTCTCAGTCCTCCTCCGCACTCGCACGGGACGTCCCAACAACTCATACTGAAAATAGTCTAAATCTTTCTCACGCTCATTCTTGATGATCATGTTATGCATGATCACACAAGCGTTCATGATGTACCAAAGGATCTTTTGATCCCAAAATCTAGCCGGTCCTCTCACAATAGGAAATTGTACTTGCAAAATCCTGAAAGCTCTCTCCGCATCTTTCCTAGCCGCCGCCTGAGCATTGTGGAAATCAAGATTTTTCTTACCTTCCGGTTTTTTCAACGGCTTCACAAATGTTTGTCACTTTGGTTAGATGCCATCCGCAAGATAGTAACCATGGTTGTATGTATGACCATTTGCTACAAACTCCAACGGTGTAGTTTCACCATTTGCAATCTTATTCATGAGTTGTGACTGATAAAGAACATTGATGTCCTAGAAAGATCTAGGCATTTCAAAAAAAACATGTCAAATCCAAGTCTCCTGATCGGCCACTACTTCAAGGATTATAGTGAAACCCTTTTTCTGGCCGTGGAATTGTCCATGACATGTCTTAGGACAGTTCTTCCAACTCCAGTGCATGCAATATATTGAGCCAAGCATACCTGGGAACCCGCGAGTTTTGGTCATCTCCAAAAGCCTTGCGGTATCTTCAGCATTGGCAGCTCTCAAATATTCCAGACCAAACACTTGCACAATTCCTACTGCGAAGCACTTGACACACATGACGGTTGACTCTCACCCATGGCCAAGTGGTCATCAACTAGATCCGCCGGAATACCGTATGCCAACATACGCAAAGCGGCTATCACCTTTTGAAAGGTGCTATGCCTGAGTTCTCCGGCGACATTCCTCCTTTGCTGAAAAAACCGATCATGGCTCGCCAGTTTCTCTACAATGCGTTTAAACAACTCGATGTTCATCTAAACTCGATGCTCATCCTAAAACGGCGCCGAAAGTAGGACTCGGGGTATGTGAGATTCTTCACAAAATAGTTCCTCGGCAATCTGTTGTGGGCATCGATCTTATCCCTCCAATATTTCTGACGACCCATAACTGAACCGTCGTGCTTCAGCTTTTTATTGATGTGCAACTAGGATCATTGTGAGGTCCTCCCTCTCGAATATCAAATTCTTCGTCAGAAGAATCCTATGACGAACTCATCTACAATATTGAATTTAAACTAGTTTATAAAACTACAAACAACATGCACCAAAATCATCTACAAAATATAAAGTTGAAGCAATACATACCTTGCAAGCGTTTTGTCAAACACCTTCTGGGCGGAGACCTGCAATGGGCCGCCAGGTGTTGTTCGTCGGAGGAATGGTGCGCTCGATGGGCGGCGGCGACGAGAGGAGGTGGAGGAAGCAGCGGCGGCGCGCAGGGATAGGCCGGGGAAGCGCCGATGGGTCGCCGGAGCAAATGAGGAAGGTGCATGCGGTGGCGCCAGCGCCTGGAGGTCTCAGATTTCGCGGGTAGTGAAATCGCGCGCGAGTCGTCGCGTTCCAGCGCGTGGGAGCGGGCGCATGAAATAAGCGACGCGCGATACCGTTTTCCTCCGCACGCTGAACCCATTATACCACGCGCGCGATTATTATGCGGCTGCTGTAGCGCCCGTTTCAGGTCCGCATGTGCGAAAAAAACATTTTTTCCGCCGCGCGGCTAAGATAGCGCGGCTGTTTGAGATGTTCTTAGTTATAAACTGAGCTCACTCTTCACAGCCTCTTTCGCTACGCGTACGCGAGGCCAGGCGCGTTGGCAGATCCATGCCGGCCGCGGTCAGGCACCCGTCATGGCCGGCGCCGATCCGCAGAGGCATGGACACGACCATGTCCATTACTCCCCATCATGCACGCAGCGCAAACGGATGGCCCCGGCCTGCCCACGACCTCCATGCCCTTTCCGCCACGCACAACCAACGGGAGAAACAGCAATCTGATCGATGAGTTCCTCGCAGCAGTGGATTGGACGTTGAGCGCATCGAAATTCCCTGACCGGTGATGATCCTTCCGAAAACAGTGAGCGAGCGCCCACCCCTTTCGCGCCGTGTGCTCTGCCCTTGCGGTTTGGATGCGAGCGGGGAGAATTTTTCGCAGCGAGCGCTGTGCCTTTGCGCCCCACCACCACACCTCCATCCCCCGAGCGCCCCACGATCTTTATTTATCATGGACTTTACTGCTGATCCTGCAAAGCTTTCTTCATCGCTGAAAGTTTTCGTCAGGCCACTTTCAGAGAAGCTTTTACCCAAGCAATCTTGGGTGATACAGTTTCAGAAAAGAGCTACGTCCCAACATTCAAAAAAAAAAGAGCTACGTGGAGCAGATATTTACGAGAGTTGAGTGCGGTTGCTTCGGCGGCAAACATTGATCACTTGGGAAGCCATGCTTATCGGGAGAGTTAATGGCAGACGAGGGCGAAGCTACGCCTGACCTAATAACCACTCATGGTCGATGAACCCCTCGATCGGGACCATGGATGGACACGCACGAAAGCAACCAAGGCAGGGCAGGCGCACACCTACATGCCTGCCTGCTCCCATCAACGCAACGCAACGCAAGCCACGATCGATCCCATCAGTCAGTTAGCTGCACGTAATCATCCACATACACCGCTCCTTTCCGCCGCGCCGGGCAACGCCCGGCACGAGGGTCCCCCGGCGACGGCCTCCACGTACCACGCCGCGCTCCGGTAGCCGGGCCGGGCCCCGGACGCCGATCGATGCCGACGTACCGTCCGCTCCCCCACCCCACCCCACCCATCATGCATGCATGCATGCTTCCTTGGCCGATCTCCATGCACGCGTCGATCAAAACGACCGACCGATCGTCGTCGTCGACCCCGGGCCGGCCACTCGAGTCCTCTTCTCCATCGTCTTCTCCGATCAGGCTTCGTTTTGAGCGCGTAAGGCGGTACTGCGTGTAAAAGCGTACGTACGTAACCAGGTGCACGGGAATGATGGCCTCACGTAGGCAGGCAGGCACGGGGATCGGGTCATGGAAGAAAAGGGGTTTGTTCGCTTGCCTTGCCTCCCCTTTTTGCCGGTACGTAGTACGTGAGCGCATGGCATGCACAACTTGTGAGCAGGGGGGCGTTGCGACTTGCGAGAGGCAGGCAGGCCCTCGTACAGTACCTTTTGTTTCCTTGCACCTGTCATGACCCCCGATTCCCTGGCTGGCCTCCATCGACTTTTGGCATCCTGAATTACGGACACTCGCTCGATCGGAGAAGGCCGGCCGAGGAAAAGTTCAGGGACGGAGGGAGGGAGGGTAGCTAGCGACGCATCAAACCATCATCTCACTGATTTTATCTATCTGGATCGAAAATTTACCCAGGCTAGAAAACAAACAGTACAAGAAGAGGCCATTCTTGTGCTAGCAAGTGTCCGTCCATGTAGTACAGGAGTGCTAACAGTTTTGTGCTAAGTGTCCGTCCAGTCTTGTGGTAACAGAGGGGGAAATATTGGCATTGAATGCATGATGTTGCCGTGTAACCTGACGGATCGTGGCTTCGACTGATTGGCGCATAGCATAAAGCCGGATACGACCTGCCTCTTCTCCCTGCTATCTCCCTTTTCTCGATGGAGCGAGCGAAAAGGGAGCCCCGGTCCTTGTCGACCGGGCATGGATGAATTTGCATCATATCGCTGTGCTCGCATTCCGCTGGCACAGTGACACGCACGTCGATCAGGGAGGGAGGGAGAGACAGAGACTGTTTCATCGCAAACCGATCCACACAATGCAAGAAGAAAGAAAAATCTCGACGAATAATTGACACGGTACTGCATGACACTTTCAAACCCGTTTTCATCTAGTCCTCGGCTCTATCCTTATAATTTGACGACCACGCGGGAGGATCCGGAGCTTGAGTGAGGATCCACCCGAGCTTGAGTGAGGATCCGGAGAAGCTCCCCATTACTCCTCCATAGCATTAGCAGCGACCGCTTGGATTGGATCCCACATCAACCCCCCACAAAGTCATGTGCAAGTGCAGTCGCTTCGGCACGGATAAGATAGATAGGGGCAACCGGAATCAGGAGGCCGGCTTGGCTTGTGTGCGCGCGCGGTGCTCGTTTCGCTGCACGATCCGTGGCAAGCAACCGGGTTGCTTCGGGGCAACCCCCCGTCAGTTTCGTGTTCGGTCTAGCCTGGCCGGCGGCTGTGACCGACCGACCGACCGATGGGCTGTTCTGTTGGCGCGGCCGCAAGCTTTGCACCGCCACTCGTGTCGCGCGGCGTATTGATGGAACCGCCATGGCTTGTTAATTTGAATTGAACGAACCGACATGGCCTCTCGTCAAGTCCTTCCCGAATTGAACTGAATTATCTCCATAAATAAATAAAGCCAGTAAATGATGCATTATTCCCTTCCTTTCTTTGCCATTCCGCCCATAATTAGGAGAGCAAATGCCTCGGAATTCAGTTTCTGAGCGAAACGACGGTGGCAAAAATGGATGTTTTCCAGCCAGAAACAACGCAGGCTCCTCCCGGGCACGAGACCAGCGGCCCGGCTCCGCTCCTGTCACCTGCAAAATGCCCGAACTGCCCTCCAAGCCTGGCCGCATTTGCACCCGCGATGCACCCGTTAACTACGAGCCAAGCGAGTGTAGGCGAGTCATTTCGCAACCTCGACCCACCTGTCAGAGCACACGTCGGACAGCATCGAGGATAGGGACGACCACGCGGGAGGCCACGCCTCATTTACGCCCGCCACGTCACCGCGCCCGGGGCCTTTAAATCCCGGTCCCCTCTCCCACTCCCCTCTTCGTCTTCTTCCGTGGGATTTCCTTCACACCACAGCCAACCAACAGATTGTAACTCGCTCCGTAAAACAAAGGGGAGGCAAAATAAACCCTAGCCGCGCCGATCGACCGCTATGCGGCCGGCGATCGCCGGAGCCCAGGATCGCCGCCTCTAGCCGCCGCGCCGACCAGTGCCCGCCCGCTCGCCTCCGCCGCCATGAGGCCCGCCACGGCGCAGATCGATCCGTCCCCGTCCCCGTCCCCCGCCGCGCTGGCCAAGTCGCGCCTCAAGCGCCTCTTCGAGCGCCAGGTGCTGCGGGTCTCGCCGGCGGAGCGGCTCCCGCCCGTCTCCGCCGGCGGGGACAAGGACAGGGAGAAGGATGACTTGGAGCCCAGCTCCGTGTGCCTGGACGGCATGGTCCGCAGCTTCCTGGAGGACGGCGGCGGCGCCGTCGGCGAGCGGGCCCCGGCCGCGCGCTGCTGCAACTGCTTCAACGGCGGCGACGCCTCCGACGACGAGGACGGGCCCGCCGCGGCCGAGGCGTCTGCCATCTCCGACGCCGCGGAGACCATCAAGGTAGGTAGTGCGCGTGGCGACGGCCGAGCGCTGATTTTTTTTTCATGATCGTCTTTGCTTCATCGCCGGCAGGCCGCTTGTCGCCGTCGATAACGCCAGGAACGAGCGCACGAACTGAACTGACCGTTCTCTTCCATTTCTCGGTGTGCGCTTTCAGGGCCTCGTCCACTGCGCCAGTCTCCGGGAGCGCAACCTGCTCGCCGACGTGTCCACGCTCGTGGAGCGCCACCGCGCGGCGGGGGCGCGCAAGCGCGACCTCCTCCGCCTCCTCGCGGCGTCCCTCCGCGCCATGGGCCACGACGCCGCGCTCTGCCTCTCCCGCTGGGACAAGTCGTCGTCCCACCCCGCCGGCGAGCACGCCTACGTGGACGTCCTCCTCCCCGCCGGCTCGGAGCGCGGCGACCGCGAGCGCGTGCTGGTGGACGTCGACTTCAGGTCCCAGTTCGAGGTGGCACGGCCCACCAAGGCCTACCGCGCCGTGCTGCAGCGGCTCCCGTCGGCGTTCGTCGGCAAGGAGGACCGGCTGCGCCTGCTGGTGGCCGCCGCCGCAGACTCCTCGCGCGCCAGCCTCAAGAAGCGCGGCCTCCATCTTCCACCGTGGCGGAAGCCCGAGTACATGCGCGCCAAGTGGCTGTCCCCCTACGAGCGCGAGGCGCCTCCTCCGGCGCCGGACGGCCCCGCCAGTGCCAGTGCCAGTGAGCTCGCCGACACCGGCGAGGGAGGCGAAGACGGAGCCAAAGCTTGATTAATCAAGGATCGGCCATTAGTTGATTATTTTTTTCGCCTGGGGAATTTGCAGCGCAGTCCCCGGGCAGGGACCGGATGCAGATGTTTTTGCTATATTTTCGTCCTTTTTCTCTCTCATTTTGACCCTTTTGATGGGTAACGGAGTACTAGCAGTAACTTCCAGTAAGTACGTACCGGGAAGCAAGGAAGAGCAACTAAATAAATAAAAATTTAGTGTTTAGTCCAAATCTTTTTACTATGTTAAATTGTTGCTCTTACTCAGCAGCAGAGCAAATTTCTCACAGCTATGTGGCATCCAGTGGAGAAATGTGATCCTTCTGGAAGGGAACGAGACCATAAAAATGGGGTGAAATCGAACAGTAACCGACCTGTTGCAGATATGGAATGCACTGAGTGGCGAACTGAACTGACATGAGTAATTTGGGGTTGCTTTCTTGATCGGTTTCCGTATTATTGCCCACGCCGGAGGGATGGATGGCGTGCGGTGCAACTCGCTGGAGCTTGCCCGCCTGTGCGGAACAAGATACCCGGGAACTGACTGGCAGCGCCTTCCATTCCCTGATCTGAAATCCTGGGCACGGAGACAGCGATATTCTCTGCATCAGTAAAAAAATAACCATTTTGTGAACTGACCGGGGGGCTGGACTGGAAGCGGCCAAAATGCACGCACCACGCCGATGACGAATTCATATCGGGATGAAGGGATTAAAAGAAGCGTCTCGAATAGTTTATGATAGCGAGGTGGGTGTACTGTGCAAGCGAGGCTCTGCTCAGGTGACGGACGCGAGAACAAGTGGATAGGACCGTCCGTCCATAGGGAGGAGCAGTATTCTACATATATCCGCATCGGTGTACGCGCTCGTTCACGTATTTGTTTAATTCGGCGCCATAAACAAGTGCCGTAAACCCGAATCTTGGCGATAAGATAATCCGGGACGGGTCGGAGGGCCATGCGGAAGCGTAGATCTGTTCAGCTCAGCGCTCGCCTCCGGATCCTCTGCGATCTTTCCCTTGCTCGCGTACGCTTCCCATCGGATATAACGCTTGCTGCATGATTGGGGGAGAGGAGTATGGAGTGGTTCTGGAGTTAACCCTGTTGTCTGTTCTCAGCCTTCTTGCCGTGGAGGTGGAGTAATAAGTTTCTTGATGATCGCCTGGAGAGGAGGGGGTTTCTTTCTTGGACCAGATCGTGCATGTACTCCGCCGTGACGCTTGTCTAGATGCACCCCCTCATGAAGCATGTACTCGCACCTGCTGGTAGTACGGTGAGTGCTATCGTTCAACTGCTGCTGGTTTCTTTAATGGAAATCGCAAGGGCAGAAAAAAAGAAAAAGAAAACGTAGAGCGCTATCTGGACGCCATTAGTGATGGAGTTAAAATTAGCCCTGACAGAACGAACTAGAATATGTCCTACTGCATGTCCCAGTTTTTGCTTGGACTTGGCCTGGAAATTCCGGTCCTGCTCCGGCCACTCTCTGCCCCTCGCCACCGGCCAAGATCTGCACCTTGTCACCTGCTCTGACCGGCCGTACGCGCCCCGCCGCGGGGCATCGATCGATCGGGCTGTGCCCGTGGCAGCACCGCGCGTGCACGTACCTACGGTACAGCAACGCACTCCGGACTCCGGAGCGACCGTACTAGTACGAACGAGCGGCACGGCTCACGCGTCGCCGTCGTGGCCGTAAAATGTCGCGCGTTCCGGCGGCCGGCGTGCGACGGGACGGACCCTGCCAGGCCGGGCCCGTGCGCGAGCGATGGCACGCACGCATGCACATCGCGTACCAGTCGGAGCAGCACGCGCGCGTGAGCGTGACCGACCACCTGCGCTGCGCTGCGGTACGTGTATCGCTGCATGCACCGCGCGAACTGACTCAACAGCCGGCACAGTACAGTACAACGGACGCGCATTTACGTACGTACTCAGTATTCACCTCGCCAAGGCCAAGCCCCCGCCGCGCCGAGGGGGTCGGGTTTCGAACTTGAGATACTCCTGATCACGGGCTCAAGCTCGGAAAGAGGCTTGGGGCGGGGCACCGGCACTGTAGCTGTGGATGACACCGGCTCCACTGCGGACAAGTTGGATGCTGTCTTGGTTTCCTTTTTCTTTCTTTCTTTTTCGCGTCGTCCACTGACGCGGCTTTATTATTGCGCTGTGCCCCGCTGCCCATCACACGATGATTGCGCCCCCCCTTCCCGCTTTCGCCTTTCGCTCTCTCCTCTCTCCGGTCCGGGACGCAAAAGCGGGCGCCCCCTTTTTGTTTTGCTTCTGACCTGACGGACGGGGGAAAAGGGACACGCATTTCTCTCGAGCGAGCGCCACTCAGTGCGCGCGTGGGGCCTCGCCTCGCATCGATCCTGCTTGGCTCGCTCGGTCTTATGATAAGAATAAAGATCTACGGTCACCGGTGTTGTGGTGCGCACCAGAGCTCCCGTTAGAGTTAGGTCACTGACGCTGGCTCGCCACTGGCCGACCATGGCCGTCGTATTGCCCATGCCGCATGCCTGCCTCCGCCTACGTTTGCGCCATCACCGCTTCCATGCACGGGGACGACCGCGTGCCCCGTCCCGTGCAACGGGCGCGAGAGTCCACGGACTGCGGCGCGTCCCCCTTTCGGGGCGCACCCCCGGCTGCGCCGCCCGTAAATGCACGCTGACGGAGCTGCTTGCACTGCACTGCGCCTCTACCGCGTAGCCAGGGTCGCCTCTAGTCCTCTACCACTCGCCGTACGTACGTGCGTGCGTGACATGGACGCCTGCTTGAGTGCACGCATTGATGAGTTCCTGACGGACGCGAGCGAGCACGAGCACGAAAAAAAATCGTATGAATAGTCGTCGCGACCAGCAAGCGAATCATTGATGCGGCCTGCATGGGCCGATCAGCGGTGCATGCATGCACGGCCGGGCCAGCGTACGTGATGTGTGTGTGTGCAACCCGCAGGCTCGTACTACTAGTACTAGGCATGCAGCGTACCGAGTGCTGGGGGACGGGGTACGTTCACTGGCGGCGGTACATCTTTCATCTGGCGCGATGCACGTAGGGTGCATGCGTGGGTGTAAAGCATCTTTCGGATGCCCCCAAGATGAGGCGTACGTCGCCACTGCATGCCCGTGATCGGCTTGTACCACCACGGCGACGCGTGAACAGGAGCAGGCGTTAAGGTGCCGGGCGAAAGCATAAAATACAAAGGGCGGGCCAATGTCGTGTCCCGCGAGACATGGACGTAAAGCTAAGCTAGCTATTGCCATGCTCTGCTCTGAACCCGGCGGTGGTTCTTAAATTCTGCTAGTTTCTGAATTTTTTTAACTGACTAGCTAGCTTGTGAGTGCTCAAGTCCTTGTACGTATCTCCGCCGCGATTAAAAAAGCGGATACGGAAGTCATGGCTTCTCCCTCCCGGCTCCATTTGGCTTATATTTACGCATATATTCCTTTTCTAACGCGTCGTTTTCTTTGGACGGGGTCCCTCCTATCGGCTTCTGACCGAGTGATACATGACAGTATTCTGTCTATGAAATGGACAGTCAGTGATGCCACGCTTATCCTGAAAATAATATTTCCTTCTCAAGGCGCATATTGTTTTCTAGGATATCACATCCCTATCCACAAAGCACAAATTTCTTCCTGCGCCAACTAACCGCATGCATTTTTCTATTGCGCCGCGACGTGGGGTCTAGTTTTTCTTTGCAGAGGAGCAGTAGACATAGTAAACGTTCGGCAGAACTAGTCGTCCGCCCTCCCCTGTGCCAAGCCTGCTTGATGTGGAGGTGCATTCCTGTACAAACTTGGCAACGATTTGAATGCTGCTCTGTGTATGGCAATCGATCGACCAGTGCTGTACAGTAGTACCAGTGCTGTACCGTGGGGCCACAGAGGCACAGCGTACATGTGTATACCAGTGTATGAATTAGTCCAACCGTGCATTGATATGTAGTGACATGGTTGGTGGCGGCTTGTGTGTTTTTACTTTTGTATGTGTGCGCGTGTGTCTGCGTACCACCGAACCGGATGGCAAATTTTGCATACAAAAATATCCAACGGCAAAGACAGTGTGAGCGTCACAATTTATCCATTTGCCGATGGAACTGTGCATCCACCCTGACAGGGCCTTTTGCACGGGATCATCAACAATTGATCTCGAAATGTTATGCGGCGGCGTATTTTCTTCATTAAGGAGTTTTCCCCAAGCTTCATTTCTCAATATCACAGGAGGCCGTCTAAGTGGACGGATCCCCGTTGCCGCAAAAAGAAAAGTGGATGGATCCCCGTTGCCACAAAAAAAAAAGTGGACGGATCCCCATTCCAACACTTAAAGCTCGTTGCGCCCGTTGTAAGCAGAAGAGATCTCGATATACAACCCCTGGCCAAACAACCTAGGAGTTCTCTCTGGTCTCCGATCTCGGCGATTACCGGTCAACAATGATGACTGAAGTTTTGATGCCTTGCATAGTGCTCTGGCCCCCTTTATTTATGATGGTGGCAATGGTGTGGCCTAGAGGAGGTGCAGAGTTGTCTCGGCAGATCACTACCCTTCGCCGCGCTCTGTGGTATCTCTGTCGTGGCGTGCCGAGGTAGTGGGACGCCCTTCGACAATGGCTCCGACTCTCCTAGCTCTTCGATGTGCAGAGTGATCATAGAGCAGCTGGCAAACATCTTCTTGATGGCGGATCTCCTTTCGACAGATCCAACAAAGCTAGCTCCAAGGCTTCTCGGTCCATGATGTGGTGAACTGGTGATGGGCGTTAAGTTCTCGGTGTTGTTGTTTGTCTCAGCTCGCTTCTGGTTCATCTTCTGTTGTTCCCTATAGCTTCTTGTGTGTGTTGGGTCCTATCTATTGTACCCTCTATTTTGTATGTCACTTTTTATTCATAATAAAAATGGTTCAGTCCGTGTAAACCCATCGTAGCACCTGAAAAGAAAATTAGTTTATGATCGATTGTTCATATACAATTGTTGTTAATCAAGCAAGAAGAGCAGACCAACCTCTCAGTCCTCCTTTTTCATCGCTACTTTGTAGGATCGAAAGTATGCCTAGAGAGGGGGGGGGGTGATTAGACTACTTGACTAAATAAAAATCTAGCATTTTCCCAATTTTAAGTCTTAACAGATTTTAGCAACTTAGAACAAGTCAAGCAATCAACCTACACATGCAAGTCTAAGAGTATAGTAGCGAAATGTAAAACAAGGTAAAAGGAGGAGTTTGGAGGGCGCAAACGCAATGTAGACATCGAGATTTTTGGCGTGGTTCCGATAGGTGGTGCTATCGTACATCCACGTTGATGTAGAGTTCAATCCACGAAAGGTAACGGGTGCGCGAGTCCACAGAGGGCTCCACCCATGAAGGGTCCACGAAGAAGCAACCTTGTCTATCCCATCATGGCCATCGCCCACGAAGGACTTGCCTCACTAAGGTAGATCTTCACGAAGCAGGCGATCTCCTTGCCCGTACAAACTCTTTGGTTCAACTCCACAATCTTGTCGGAGGCTCCCAAGTGACACCTAACTAATCTAGGAGACACCACTCTCCAAAATGTAATAGACGGTGTGTTGATGATGTACTTCTTGCTCTTGTGCTTCAAATGATAGTCTCCCCAACACTCAACTCTCTTTCATAGATTGGGATTTGGTGGAAATATGATTTGAGTGGAAAGCAACTTGGGGAAGGTTAGAGATCAAGATTCATATGATTGGAATGGAATATCTTGGTCTCAACACATGAGTAGGTGGTTCTCTCTCAGAAAATGTATGCTGGAAGTGTAGGCATGTTCTGATGGCTCTCCCCACTAATGAAGGAAGGGTGGAGGGGTATATATAGCCTCCACACAAAATCTAACCATTACACACAATTCACCAAACTCGATGGGACCGAATCAGAAAACTCGGTCATACCGATTCAATTCAAAATGTGAACGTTAGGCTTTTCGGTAGGACCGACATGTCAACTCAGTGGGACCGATTTCATTAGGGTTAGGGCATAACGTAATCTCAGTGAGACTGATTACTCAAACTCGGTAGGACCAACTTCGGTAATAAGCTAACCAGGGAGTTGGTCAGACAAACTTGGTGGGACCAATTCGCTCATTTTGGTGAGACCGAAACATTACGAAAGGGAAACAGAGAGTTTGCATTGCAGACTCGGTGGGACCGATCGCTCATCTCGGTTAGACCAAAATGTTACGAAGGGAAACCGAGAGTTTGCAATCCCATCTCGGTGAGACCGAGATCCCTATCTGTGAGACCGAAGTGACTTGGGTTTTTGGCAGTGGGTATGTCAAATGAACTCGGTGGCGCCGGATAGAACATTTCGGTGGGGCCGAGTTTGACTTTTGGTTTGGGACATATGTGGATATGAGAAAGTGGTTGATGGCTTTTGGAGTATATCACTAAGCATTTTGAGCAAGTAAGCCATTAAGCAATACCTAATCCCCTTGTAATAGTATTGGCTTTTCCTATGGACTCAATGTGATCTTGGATCAATAAAATAAAAATATAGAGTCTTGAGCTTGAGCCAATGTGTGTCCTTAGCATTTTGAGGGGTCCACATTCCTAATCCATGCCATGCCAATCATTGAACTTTCTGAAATGATCATCTTGAAATAGTATTAGTTCAATGAGCTATATATTGTTAGTAATTACCAAAACCACCCAGGGATAGTTGCACTTTCAATCTCCCCTTTTTTGGTAATTGATGACAACATATAGATCAAAGCTTCGACAAATGATAATAAGATTTAAATACATCATCATTTTGAGAAGTATGTGATAAGCAAGAGCTCCCCCTAAATTTGTGCATTATTAAAAATTTGCTTTTGAATGTAAATGCACAATCGATTAGGATCATGGGTTACTCTTCCATGTCACATACATCTTGGTGGAGCGCTCAAAGTGATAGGAATTAAAAACATGCACTCATCACCAAGCAAAGTGAATGATCATATAAGGATATAAAAGATAATATCATCCAAGCAAACATTAAAGTATGATATGATCAAACACATGATCATACAAGTATCTCACACAGACATAAAGTATCAAACGGGCACACACAAAAGTTCAACCAAATAGCAAGAGAGACAAAGAAGCAAAACACTCTCTCTCGAAGCCTATGATCTATACATTTCTCCCTCCTTTGGCAACAAGTTACCAAAAAGTTAGAAAATGCATAGTGCTATGTGTCTCTCAGGCTTGGTCTTCGGAAGGTGGTGTAGATAGAACTCCAAGGATGAAGGCATCAGTAGATGTTGTTGGAGTTGGTGGAGTAGCTGCTGGAGGTGGCACTGAATCTGTCACTGTTGGTGCAGATGAAGTAGCTCTAGTATCTGGCACTAGCACTAGCACTACAGGTGACCTCTGACCTCTTGGCACTCGCTGAAAAGCATCCGTAGTTGCCTTCCCTTTCTTCTCCTCTACTTCCTCCTGGAGCTGCTCAACTGTTGTCTGTATCTCAGTGACTTTCAGATCAAGATCATAGAACTTTGTTTCTACAATCCTCTCCAAGCTCTCCTAATTCTGAGTCAGGGTGGCCAAGCCCTTCTCAATCCTCAATGTTGCTTGAATCAGATAAGCTAGTTGATCTTGTTTGCTCTTTAAGAACACCCGAGATGCCTTCTCAACACTTGGCATCTTTGCAGCCTTTTCTGCCTTTGCCTTAGCTCTCTTCTCTTGTGCTTTCACTGATGAAGGGCCATCCTCATTCATCACAACTGTGTTATCTTCAAATTCTGGGTGCAAAGGTAAGTGCATGTGCCCATCTTTGAGTTGATGAGCACCTGAATGTGTGGAGCATACCCACAAGATCTTTTCCGATCTGCTGCTGTCCTCTTTATTGTCTCTACAATCAGACTCATGACTTTGAATTTCTAAGGAACATCAAATATCTGCAGCAGGTTGATGGAATGTCCTCTAATAATCTCGTGATCTCCAGATTTGGGTAACAGAGTATGCCTCAAGATTGTGTTGATTGTAGGCAGACCAGACAACAAATAATGCACAGATCCAAGCTTGTGTGTCTCCAAAGCTTTGTCCAGGATCTCCTTGTACATGTTTGCCATAGAGTTCTGGTCTTTCTTCTTCTTGGCATACACATCCAAATCATCCTCTTGCTCTTCTAGGGCATTGATCAACTTGGCCCACTCATCAACAGTTGACTGGTACCTTGTACCTTTAGACATCCAAACGATTCTACCATCTGGATAGAAATGAGCTGTATAATAGAACTGCATAACGAGCTCATCATTCCATTTGGTAAGCTTACGTCCCACAAACTCATCAACTCCATAAGCTTTGAAGCTTTCATGCACTCCTGGGAAATAGTCTTCATTCTCATCAATGAATTCCCAATCAACCCACTTCATATCACAGACAATTGGGTTCTTGTCAAGCAGAATGGTCTCATAGAAGTCTTGTTGTTCTTTGGTGTGGAACCTGTAATCCACTGCAGTCTTCCTCCTCACAGCATATGGATCAGATTGTCTCCAAAGTCTCAATCCCGCATCCTTCCTGATGTTCATGTCCTCAGCCACTAGATGAGTGTCATTGTGGTCTAGAATCTTAAGTTTCAGTTTTCTCAGCACTTGGGCTTCTGCATCTTCTTCTTCAACTTCAGGCACTGGGGCCTTATTCTTCTCTTCAGCTGGGATGTTACTGGTGCTTCTCTTGGGCTTAGAAGGATTTTGAGCTTGAGTAGCAGCCTTGGGGGAAGTCTTGGGCTTTGATGGAGCAGCCCCTGACTTAATGGCATCCCCCATAAGCTTCTGGGACTTGGGTGCTGGTGCAGCATCCTCTTCCTCTTCATCTTCTTTTGGCTCTCTCATTATAGAGGATCTACCAATGACTCTGGCAGTGGTCTTCTTGACCCTCTCTTTCCTTTTATTTCCCTCTCCAGCAACTTCTTCAGTTGGCTTAGAGGTTTCAGTAGATGAGGCCCTGGCCTTAGACATTGGAACTCTTTTTGCAGGTGCCTTCTTATGCAACCCTGGCTTAGTTGTTGCAGCAGTTCCATACTCTTTCTTCAACACCTTCTTTTTGGAGCTAACTTCCTCCTCAACATCCACATAGTCCTCATCTTCAGAGTCTGAAGTTTTCTTCTTCTTGTTCTGGTGGCTGCCTTGGGCAAATTGCTAGGAGTGCTCCTGCTGCCCTCATCATAGCTGCTTGAGGGACTAGTGCCCTCACTCATCTGCATTTGCTCTTATGACTTGTCCTGACTATCACTTTGGTCAGACATCCTGGCAAGCAAACTGACAGCAGACCCTGTGAATAGATATTGATGAGGTAGAATGGATGAGCATCACAAAGTGTAGAGTTTTTGCAAAACAAATGAATCAAAAACTTAGTTTTAGTTCTCCATAGAAAGCATTTCGGAGCTACCGATTTGATAAACTCGGTGAGACCGAAGTAACTGTTGGAGTCTAAACTAGTGAACTCGGTCAGACCGAGTCATAGTTCGGTGGCTCCGAGATTGCTAGGGTTTCACAAAGAGTCGAATTCGGTCGCACCGATTTGCAATTTTTGGTCAGACCAAAAAGCGCACGTGTAATGGCCTAAGCCAAATCGGTGAGACCGATTTCTACAACTCGGTCGGTCCGAGATGAGTTCGGCGGAGACCTAACCCTAAATTTTCGAATCAAACCTAACCTAAAGGAAGTTTTCTCTGGATAGATTTATTTCATACGTGGTAATGATCATGGCAAAGCAATGTGCTAGGAATCAGAGTAAAAAATTAGCACAAAGATCAAACTCATACCCTAGTTCGGCGGGAGTTCGCTACGGCGACAACAGTGAGGCAGAATCCCGTTGACGGCGATGGAAACCAGCGGCGAGGGGTCGCTGGCGACGAGGAGACAATCCAGAGACCTGAGGCGGCAGAGCAGGATACGCGCGGGCTGAGGAGGTTTGAAGAAATTTCCAAAATCTCACCCATGGGTATATATATCCTGACCCTGTCGGTGTGACCGAGTGGAACAACTCGGTGGCACCGAGATGCAGAATCGCAAGTGGTTACTGCAACTCGGTGTGACCGAAAAGTTCAAATCGGTTGCACCGAGATTGAAAATCTAGATCAACTCAGTGAAATCGGTGTGACCGAAGTGTATGGATCGGTCAGACCGAAATGCACATAGAGGTTTTGGAAGTTTAAGTCTATGACGAACCGGGGACTCCGAGTGCTCCTCACACAGAGTGGTTCGAATCTGACTTGATCAAACTTTGTGATGTAGCATGAATAGAGTTTGAGACGAGAAAAGCATAGATAGCTAGAGGAGGTTCTTAGGCATTCTTGTCCATCCATTTGGCAAAAGAGAAAAACCAAAGAATCAAAGCAACAAATGGATGTCCTCGAATGAGTAAAATATGCAATCAACATGCTCACGCAATAAAATGGCAAATGAAATATGTGGCAAAGCCTGCACAAACACTTTAGCATCTATCAAGCAATTGTCGATGACTAAGTCATCTATATATGAGTATATTGACTTAGGAGTCAAATGTGAACATTTGATCGTAGGTCATACTCATCGTTTAAGCACAAGTGGGGTTGCCACTTTTACATAAAGCATTGTTGTGTTCACACCATTAGAGTTGCTTTAGCTCAATTGATTAGAGTAAAGCTCCCCCTAGATGTGATATCCCTCCTAAGAGGGATGAACTAACCTTGGGTTTTATCGATAACGACTTCATGTAGGTGTTGAAGATGCGGATGCTCAATGTTGATGTAGATCATTTGGAGCAATCCATTGTAGTGAGTTGCACTTTCAATACCTACACGGGTTAGTACCACAAGAAACAAACAAGGATATCCATAGATATAGAGTGATGTACACACAAGATGATGTCCATGAAAGCATTAGGTTACCTTGTCCCTTGTCTTACCAACAAGAGGGTTTGTGACTCCTTGAACTAGTGCAAGATGTGGAAGTTGTTTGCACTTGTCCTTGCCAAAATGATTTGAGTGAAGTATGTTGGCGGAGTCACCCTCAAGAACTCTATAGTTCTTCTTCTTTGGGATCCACGTCATCTTGATGGGAATCCTTGGAGTTGTAGTCGTACTTGATGAAGTAGAACTTTATGTAGTCTTGGGAACCCACTTGACCAAGGCCTTAGGAGCTTCTTCAAATGCATCAATATCCTCTCGAAGCTTTGCCTTTTTGCTTGTGGTCTTGTGGTGGAAGATCATCTTGAGCTTGTGCCCCTTGGGATGAAGTGGGATCATACTTCTCTTGTTGAGGAACAAACTTCGTCTTGGGGTATTGATCTTCTTCCCACTCAACTCTGTTGGCATTGAACTTTCGTTCAAAACCAACACCTTGATTGTTCCGGTGCCTTCCTTGCTTGCGTACAATTTCCTCAAATTGCTTACTTCCGGCAAGGCTCTTGTAAACACCTTTCTCTATAATTCCCTTCAATAAGCTATTTTCTTGCTCAAGAGTAACTTGGCTAAGAGAATCATTAGTGTAATCAAGATAACTACTAGAAGCAACAACATTGGATTTAACATTATTATTGTTACTACTAGAAGAAGAATCTTTCTTACTCTTGTTGCTAGATTTGACTTGTGTCATGTAAGTAAACAAGAGTAAACGCTTGGCAATGTAAGAAGAACTTTTCTTGTGAAGATCATCATTGATTGCTTTTAAGATGCCATGCTCTTGCTCAAGGTTGAGCTTTTCAAAGCATAACTTCTCATGAGTCTTTAAAAGTTCTCGATGATCTTTCAAGGTAGTTTCATGAGCTAACTTAAGAGTTTTTAGCTCTCTAGTTAGACGCTCAATCTCCTTCTTATCACCGTCATTCGTTTTATCTTGATTAGCATGATTAATAGCAAGTTCATCATAGTTTTCATCACTAGAGTTGTCAACGAGTAAATCATCATCACCTAGCAAATCATCTTCATCACTACTGAAATCAACATACTCGAGGTGTGATACCTTTGGGCCTTTAGCCATGAAGCATCTTCCAATTCCTTCATTTGGTGAGTCAAATATGTCGTAGGAGTTTGTTGATACAAGTGCTAGACCGGCAACACCTTCATCTTGAGTATATTCGGAGTCGGAGTGATAACTTCTCTTGGAGTGATTGTCGGAGTCGGAGCGGGATACCCATTCACCAACATGAGCTTGATGTCTTCGTTTTGTGTAGCTCCTTGATGACTTGCCCTTCCTTTCCGAATCCTTGCTTCTCCGTGATGTTCTTTGTTCATAACGATCATCTTTACTCCTCTCTCTTGGTGGTGATTCTTCTCTTCTACTTCTCCTTTTGGGTGAATCTTCTCTTTTTTTGTAGGGGGCCGTACACTCATTGGAGTAGTGCTCGGGTCTCCCACAATTGTAGCAATTTTGTTCACGACTCGAAGATCTTTTGTCATTGTAGGACCTTGACTTGGAACTTCTTTCCTTGCTTCTACTCTTGTAGAACTTGTTGAAGTTCTTCACCATTAGGCTCAATTCTTCATTGAAGGCTTGTTTCTCACTTGATGATGTAGGAGCATCACATGAGGCTTTGTAATCACCACTTGACTTGTTGTGAAGTTCTTCCTTATCCTTGAGTGATGATACGTCCATTTTGCATCATGCTTTTATATCGATATTTATTGCATTATGGGCTGTTATTTCACATTATGTCACAATACTTATGGCTATTCTCTCTTATTTTACAAGGTTTACATAAGGAGGGAGAATGCCGGTAGCTGGAATTCTGGGCTGGAAAAGGAGCAAATATTAGAGACCTATTCTGCACAACTCCAAAAGTCCTGAAACTCCACGGAATACCTTATAATAAATAATGAAGAATCCTCGCCAAAGATGAAGACCAAGGGGCCCACACCCTTTCCACGAGGGTGGGGGCGCCCCCCTAGGGCGTGCCCCCTACCTCGTGGGCCCCCTGGTGGCTCTCCGATGACCATCTTCTGCTATATGGAGTCTTTCGTCGAGAAAAAACAAGGAGAAACCTTTCGGGACAAAACTCCGCCGCCACAAGGCGGAACCTTGGCGGAACCAATCTAGGGCTCCGGCAGAGCTGTTCTGCCGGGGAAACTTCCCTCCCAGAGGGGGAAATCATCGCCATCGTCATCACCAACGCTCCCCTCATCGGGAGAGGGAAATCTCCATCAACATCTTCATCAGCACCATCTCATCTCAAAACCCTAGTTCATCTCTTGTATCCAATTCTTGTCTCCAAGTCCAGGATTGGTGCTAGTAGGTTGCTAGTAGTGTTAATTACTCCTTGTAGTTGATGCTAGTCGGTTTAATTGGTGGAAGATCATATGTTCAGACCCTTTATGCATATTATTACCCCTCCGATTATGAATATGAATATGCTTTGTGAGTAGTTACGTTTGTTCCTGAGGACAAGGGAGAAGTCTTGCTATTAGTAGTCATGTGAATTTGGTATTCGTTCGATATTTTGATGAGATGTATGTTGTCTAGCCTCCAGTGGTGTTATGTGAATGTCGACTACATAACACTTCACCATTATTTGGGCCTAGAGGAAGGCATTGGGAAGTAATAAGTAGATGATGGGTTGCTAGAGTGACAGAAGCTTAAACCCTAGTTTATGCGTTGCTTCGTAAGGGGCTGATTTGGATCCATATGTTTCATGCTATGTTTAGGTTTACCTTAATACTTTTGTTGTAGTTGTGGATGCTTGCAATAGAGGTTAATCATAAGTGTGATGCTTGCTCAAGTAAGAACAGCACCCAAGCACCGGTCCACCCACATGTCAAATTATCAAAGTACCGAACGCGAATCATATGAACATGATGAAAACTAGCTTGACGATATTACCATGTGTCCTCGGGAGCGCTTTTCCTTATATAAGAGTTTGTCCAGGCTTGTCCTTTGCTACAAAAAGGATTGGGCCACCTTTCTGCACTTTATTTACTTTTGTTACTTGCTGCTCGGTAGAAATTATCTTATCACAAAACTATCTGTTACCACTTATTTCAATACTTGCAGAGAATACCTTGCTGAAAACCGCTTATTATTTCCTTCTGCTCCTCATTGGGTTCAACACTCTTACTTATCGAAAGGACTACGATAGATCCCCTATACTTGTGGTCATCAAGACTCTTTTCTGGCGCCGTTGCCGGGGACTGAAGCGCCTTTGGGGTAAGGAAAAAAATTATATAGTGTGCTGAAATTTACTGTCACTTGCTACTATGGAAAGTAATCCTCTGAGGGGCTTGTTCGGGGTATCTTCACCCCGACCAGTAGAGCAAAGAGTTGCTCCTCAACCTACTGAACCTATTGAAAATGAAATTCCTTATGAGTATCCTTTGGGTATGATAGAAAAACTGCTAGCTAATCCTTTTACAGGAGATGGAACAAAGCATCCTGATAAACACCTAATATATGTGGATGAAGTTTGTGGATTATTTAAGCTTGCAGGTATACCCGATGATGTTACTAAGAAGAAGGTATTCCCTTTATCTTTGAAGGGAGACACATTGACACGGTATAGGCTATGTGATGATACGAGATCATGGAACTATAGAAGATTGAAATTGGAATTTCATCAAAAGTATTACCCTATGCATCTTGTTCATCGTGACCGCAATTATATATATAATTTTTGGCCTCGTGAAGGAGAAAGCATCGCTCAAGCTTGGGGGAGGCTTAAATCAATGTTATATTCATGCCCCAATCATGAGCTCCCAAGAGAAACAATCCTTCAAAAAATTTATGCTCGGCTTTCTGAAAATAATCGCACCATGCTCGATACTTCTTGTGCTGGCTCTTTTATGATGAAGACTATTGCATTTAGATGGGATTTATTGGATATAATTAAATGCAACTCTAAAGATTGGGATCTTGACAAAGGTAAGGAGTCAGGTATGACACCTAAGTTTTATTGTGTTAAATCTTTTATGGATACCGATACTTTCCGTAAGTTTAGCACTAAATATGGACTTGATTCTGAGATAGTAGCTTCTTTCTGTGAATCTTTTGCTACTTATGTTGATATCCCTAAGGAGAAGTGGTTTAAATATCATCCTCCCATAGAAGTAAAAGTAGCTGCACCTATTAAACTTGAAGAAAAGACTGTCACTTATAATGATCCTATTGTTCCTACTTGTTATGTTGACAAACCACCTTTCCCTGTTAGGATAAAGGATCATGCTAAAGCTTCAACTGTGGTTTGTAAAAGCAATATTAAAACATATACACCTCCTGAGAAAGTTAAAGTTGAACCTAATATCGCTATTTTTCAAGATCTCTTGTCTGATAATATTGATGGGCATGTTATTCAGTTCTGCGGTGAAACTGCTAGAATTGCTAAACCTTGTGCTAAAGATAAAAATAGACCTATGGTAGGCATGCATGTTATTTCTGTTAAAATAGGAGATCATTGTTATCATGGCTTATGTGATATGGGTGCTAGTGCTAGTGCAATACCTATTGACTTATACAAAGAAATTATGCATGACATTGCACGTGTTGAGTTAGAAGAAATTGATGTTACTATTAAACTTGCTAATAGAGATACTATTTCACCAATGGGAATTGTTAGAGATGTTGAAGTCTTGTGTGGGAAAACTAAATATCCTGCTGATTTTCTTGTTCTTGGTTCCCCACAAGATAGGTTTTGTCCCATTATATTTGGTAGACCCTTCTTAAATACTATTAATGCTACCATAGATTGCACAAGGGATGTTGTTACTGTCAGCTTAGATGATATGACTCATGAGTTTAATTCTCTAAATTTAGTAAACAACACCGTGAAGAAGAATTGCCTAGTAAGGATGAAATTTTTGGTCTTGCTTCAATTGCCGTACCTCCTAGCGATCCTTTAGAACAATATTTGCTAGACCATGAGAATGATATGTTTGTGAATGAAAGAAGGGAAATAGATGAAGTATTCTTTAAACAGGAACCTATTCTGAAACACAATTTGTCTATTGAAATCCTAGGGGATCCCCCTCCACCTAAGGGTGATCCTGTGTTTGAGCTTAAGCCGTTGCCTGATAATCTTAAATATGCTTATCTTGATGAAAAGAAGATATATCCTGTTATTATTAGTGCTAACCTTTCAGAGCATGAAGAAGAAAGATTATTGAAAACTCTGAAGAAGCACCGTGCTGCTATTGGATATACTCTTGATGATCTTAAGGGCATTAGTCCCACTCTATGTCAACATAAAATAAATTTGGAAGCAGATGCCAAACCAGTTCGTGATCCTCAACGACGTCTGAATCCTAAAATGAAAGAAGTGGTAAGAAAAGAAATACTAAAGATTCTGGAGGCAAGTATAATTTATCCCGTTGCTGATAGTCAGTGGGTAAGTCCCGTTCATTGTGTCCCTAAGAAGGGAGGTATTACTGTTGTTCCTAATGATTAAGATGAATTGATTCCACAAAGAATTATTACAGGTTATATGATGGTAATTGATTTCCGCAAATTAAATAAGGCTAATAAGAAAGATCATTACCCCTTACCTTTATCGATCAAATGCTAGAAAGATTATGCAAGCATACACATTACTGCTTTCTAGATGGTTATTCTGGTTTCTCTCAAATACCTGTGTCGGCTAAAGATCAATCAAAGACTACTTTTACATGCCCTTTTGTTACTTTTGCTTATAGACGTATGCCTTTTGGTTTATGTAATGCACCTGCTACCTTTCAAAGATGCATGATGGCTATATTCTCTGACTTTTGTGAAAAGATTTGTGAGGTTTTCATGGACTACTTTTCCGTCTATGGATCTTCTTTTGATGATTGCTTGAGCAATCTTGATCGAGTTGTGCAGAGATGTGAAGAAACTAATCTTGTATTGAATTGGCAAAAGTGCCACTTTATGGTTAATGAAGGTATTGTCTTGGGGCATAAAGTTTCTAAAAGAGGTATTTGAAGTTGATAAAGCCAAGGTTGATGCTATTGAAAAGATGCCATGTCCAAAGGACATCAAAGGTATAAGAAGTTTCCTTGGTCACGCCGGATTTTATAGGAGGTTCATTAAGGACTTCTCAAAAATTTCTCGGCCTCTGACTAATTTATTACAAAAAGATATACCATTTGTCTTTGATGATGATTGTGTAGAAGCATTTGAAATACTTAAGAAAGCATTAGTATCTGCACCTATTGTTCAGCCACCGGATTGGAATTTACCCTTTGAAATTATGTGTGATGCTAGCGATTATGCTGTAGGTGCTGTTCTAGGGCAAAGAGTTGATTAGAAATTAAATGTTATCCATTATGCTAGTAAGACTCTAGACAATGCTCAAAGAAATTATGCTACTATTGAAAAAGAACTTTTAGCAGTTGTATTTGCTTGTGATAAGTTCATACCTTATATTGTTGATTCTAAAGTAACTATCCACACTGATCATGCTGCTATTAAGTATCTTATGGAGAATAAAGATGCTAAATCTAGACTTATTAGATGGGTTCTCTTACTACAAGAATTTGATTTGCATATTGTTGATACAAAAGGAGCTAAGAACCCCGTTGCAGACAACTTATCTAGGTTAGAGAATGTTCTTGATGACCCACTACCTATTGATGATAGCTTTCCCGATGAACAATTAAATGTCATAAGTACTTCTCGTAGTACCCCTTGGTATGCTGATTATGCTAATTACATTGTTGCTAAATTCATACCACCTAGATTCACATACCAACAAAAGAAAAAGTTCTTCTATTATTTGAGAAATTACTTTTGGGATGACCCACATCTTTATAAAGGAGTGGATGGTGTTATTAGACGTTGTGTACCTGAGCATGAACAGGAACAGATCCTACGGAAGTGCCACTCCGAAACTTATGGAGGACACCACGCGGGAGATAGAACTGCACATAAGGTATTACAATCAGGTTTTTATTAGCATACTCTCTTCAAGGATGCCCGTAAGTTTGTCCTATCTTGTGATGAATGTCAAAGAATTGGTAATATTAGTAGACGTCAAGAAATGCCTATGAATTATTCACTTGTTATTGAACCGTTTGATGTTTGGGGCTTTGATTATATGGGACCTTTTCCTGCCTCTAATGGATGTACACATATTTTAGTTGCTGTTGATTACGTTACTAAGTGGGTAGAAGCTATTCCAACTAGTAGTGCTGATCATAACACTTCTATTAAAATGCTTAAAGAAGTTATTTTTCCGAGGTTTGGAGTCCCTAGATATTTAATGACTGATGGCGGTTAACATTTTATTCATGGTGCTTCCCGTAAAATGCTTGCTAAATATGATGTCAATCATAGAATTGCATCTCCGTATCACCCACAGTCTAGTGGTCAAGTAGAATTGAGTAAAAGAGAACTCAAATTAATTTTGCAAAAGACTGTCAATAGGTCTAGAAAGAATTGGTCCAAGAAACTTGATGATGCATTATAGGCCTATAGAACTGCATATAAAAATCCTATGGGTATGTCTCTATATAAAATGGTATATGGAAAAGCATGTCACTTACCTCTCGAACTAGAATATAAGGCATATTGGGCTATTAAAGAGCTCAACTATGATTTCAAACTTGCTGGTGAAAAGAGGCTATTTGATATTAGCTCACTTGATGAATGGAGAACCCAAGCTTATGAAAATGCCAAGTTGTTTAAAGAAAAGGTTAAAAGATGGCATGACAAAAGGATACAAAAGCGTGAGTTTAATGTAGGTGATTATGTATTGCTATACAACTCTCATTTAAGATTTTTTGCAGGAAAACTTCTCTCTAAATGGGAAGGCCCCTATGTTATCGAGGAGGTCTATCGTTCCGGTGCCATAAAAATCAACAACTTCGAAGGCACAAATCCGAAGGTGGTAAACGGTCAGAGAGTTAAACATTATATCTCAGGTAATCCCATAAATATTGAAACCAATATTATTGAAACTGTAACCCCGGAGGAATACATAAGGGACACTTTCCATAATGTTTCAGACCCTAAAAAGGAATAGGTATGTGGTACGGTAAGTAAATCGATTCCAAAACAGTTTTTAAGGCAATATTTCTCCGTTTTGGAATATTTAGAAAAATAGAAAATTAAGTAGCAGTCCGGGAAGGACACGAGGGCCCCACGAGGGTGGAGGGCGCGCGGTACCCCCCTGGGCGCGCCCCCTACATCGTGAGCACCTCGTGTGCCTTTCGGACTCCGTTTTCTTGCACGATACGTATTTTGGTCGGTAAAAATTCACTATATATTCTCCCGAAGGTTTTGACTCCCATATCACGCAAATGTCCTCTATTCTTGTTTTGGGCTGTTCTGTGTCAGGGTTGTCAAGGCCAGGCATCATGTCGTCCCCCTCCTCCAACAACGGTGACAAAGATGCCTGGCTAATAAAGATAGAGCTGAAGAGGGAATAACCCATGGAGATCAACAAGGATGAAGGGATCAAGAAGGCCACGGAGAACCAAGCTCCGGCAACAGAAGACATCCTTCAACTTGATCACAACCTTCTTACCCCAACTAAGATCGAAGCTTTCCAGATGATTGAGTTAACTTGTATTCAAAACAAGTATCTCACAAGTGAAAATATTTTGTTGAAGGAGCATATCTTAGCACTCAAGGGCATTATTCGCAAGCTAGAGGACCTCTTACGCTCGATGTGCGACTATCCATCACCTCCTTCTTCACCAACCAAGGAGATATAATCACATGGGTATGGGCACTCCCCTTGGCAACTGCCAAGCTTGGGGGAGGTGCCCCGGTATCGTATCACAATCACAACTCCTATCTTTACCGTTTTCCTTAGTTCGATCCTATTAGTAGTATTTTGATCTAGTAGAATAAGGTTTATGGCATGATCTAGTTTTAAGTTTTGCTTTATGATCTCTCTATGTAATCGAGTCCATGAGCTATATAATAAAGATTAGTGTTGAGTCAAGGGCTTGATTTTCTTGCTATGATCCTGGGTGAATAAAAGAAAAGAGAAAAAGAATAAGAAGAAACAAAAGTTCATATTGATCTTATTGATAGTAATGACTTCACGTAGAAAGAGTGTGATGATTAAAAGTTGTTGGGAGTTGGCAGACATAGCTTTGGTCATCATTGCAATTAATAGGAAGTAATAAGGAAAGAGAGGTTTCACATATAAATATACTATTATTGACATCTTTTATGATTGGGAGCACTCATCAAAATATGACATGCTAAAGAGTTGATGTTGGACAAGGAAGACAACGTAATGGGTTATGTTTTCTTATATCTGAGATAAGTATGTTGTCATGGATCATCCAACATGTTGAGCTTGCCTTTCCCCCTCATGCTAGCCAAATTCTCAGCACCAAGTAGAGATACTACTTGTGCTTCCAAATACCCTTAAACCAGTTTTGCCATGAGAGTCCACCATATCTACCCATGGATTGAGTAAGATCCTTCAAGTAAGTTGTCATCGGTGCAAAGCAATAAAAATTGCTCTAAATATGTATGATTAGTGTGGGAGAAATAAGCTTTATACGATCTTGTGATGTGCAAGTAATAAAAGCGATGGACTGCATAATAAAGGTTCATATCACAAGGGGCAATATAAAGTGACGTTCTTTCGCATTAAGATTTTGTGCATCCAACCATAAAAGCGCATGGCAACCTCTGCTTCGCTCTGCGAAGGGCCTATCTTTTATTATTATCTTCTACCTTATGAAAGTGTCATGGTGATCTTCACCTCTCCCTTTTTCACTTTATCCTTTGGCAAGCCGAGCATGTTGGAAAGAACCTGATATATATATATATATATATATATATATATAAATAATTGGATGTAGGGGGGCATGAGTTATTATTGTTAACATTACCCTCAAGGTAAAAGGTTGTGGGGCGAAACTATAAGCCCCTATCTTTCTCTGTGTCCGATTAAAACTCCGTAACCACAAGTATTGTGCGAGTGTTAGCAATTATGAAGGACTAGATGATAGTTGAGTATGTGGACTTGCTTTTTAGCTCTGACATAGATTCTTTCTGATGTTATGATAAATTGCAATTGCTTCAATGGCTGAGGTTATAGTTTGTTGGTTCTCAATAAGGTTTTTGATTCATACTTTTGCATTGTGAATAGATCATCACTTGAACATAAGTAATCATATGACAATATCTATGTATGTTGCTGTTATGAGAATAATCATGATGCCCTCATGTCCATATTTTATTTTTACCGACGCCTCTACCTCTAAACATGGGGACATATTTATTGTTATCGGCTTTCGCTTGAGAACAAGCGAGGTCTAAGCTTGGGGGAGTTGATACGTCCATTTTGCATCATGCTTTTATATCGATATTTATTGCATTATGGACTGTTATTTCACATTCTGTCATAATACTTATGGCTATTCTCTCTTATTTTACAAGGTTTACATAAGGAGGGAGAATGCCGGCAGTTGGAATTCTGGGCTGGAAAAGGAGCAAATATTAGAGACCTATTCTGCACAACTCCAAAAGTCCTAAAACTCCAGGGAATACCTTATAATAAATAATGAAAAATCATCGCCAAAGATGAAGACCAGGGGTCCCACACCCTTTCCACGAGGGTGGGGGGCGCGCCCCCCCTAGGGCGCGCCCCCTACCTCGTGGGCCCCCTGGTGGCTCTCCGATGACCATCTTCTGCTATATGAAGTCTTTCGTCGAGAAAAAAACCAGAAGCAACCTTTAGGGACGAAACTCCGCCGCCACGAGGCGGAACCTTGGCGGAACCAATCTAGGGCTCCGACAGAGCTGTTCTGCCGGGGAAACTTCCCTCCCGGAGGGGGAAATCATCGCCATCGTCATCACCAACGCTCCTCTCATCGGGAGAGGGAAATCTCCATCAACATCTTCATCAGCACCATCTCATCTCAAAACCCTAGTTCATCTCTTGTATCCAATTCTTGTCTCCAAGTCCGGGATTGGTGCTAGTAGGTTGCTAGTGGTGTTAATTACTCCTTGTAGTTGATGCTAGTTGGTGTAATTGGTGCAAGATCATATGTTCAGATCCTTTATGCATATTATTACCCCTCTGATTATGAATATGAATATGCTTTGTGAGTAGTTATGTTTGTTCCTGAGGACAAGGGAGAAGTCTTGCTATTAGTAGTCATGTGAATTTGGTATTCGTTTGATATTTTGATGAGATGTATGTTGTCTAGCCTCTAGTGGTGTTATGTGAATGTCGACTACATAACACTTCACCATTGTTTGGGCCTAGAGGAAGGCATTGGGAAGTAATAAGTAGATGATGGGTTGCTAGAGTGACAGAAGCTTAAACCCTAGTTTATGCGTTGCTTCGTAAGGGGCTGATTTGGATCCATATGTTTCATGTTATGGTTAGGTTTACCTTAATACTTTTGTTGTAGTTGCGGATGCTTGCAATAGAGGTTAATCATAAGTGGGATGCTTGTTCAAGTAAGAACAGCACCCAAGCACCGGTCCACCCACATGTCAAATTATCAAAGTACCGAACGCGAATCATATGAACGTGATGAAAACTAGCTTGACGATATTCCCATGTGTCCTCGGGAGCGCTTTTCCTTATATAAGAGTTTTTCCAGGCTTGTCCTTTGCTACAAAAAGGATTGGGCCACCTTGCTGCACTTTTTTTTACTTTTGTTACTTGTTGCTCGTTACAAATTATCTTATCACAAAACTATCTGTTACCACTTATTTCAATACTTGCAGAGAATACCTTGCTGAAAACCGCTTGTCATTTCCTTCTGCTCCTCCTTGGGTTCGACACTCTTACTTATCGAAAGGACGAGATAGATCCCCTATACTTGTGGGTCATCAAGTGACATCTCATGAGAAATAATTCTTCCAATGACTTCCGTTGGCTTGAGATCTTTGTAGTTGGACATCATTTGGATCAATGTGCACACGGTATCATTTTTTCCATCCAAGGCTCTTAGGATCTTCTTGATGATGAATCTATCGGTCATCTCTTTACTTCCTAAGCCGGCAATCTCATTTGTGATGAGAGCAAGCCTAGAGTACATTTCAGCGACACCTTCACCATCCTTCATTTTGAACTTGTCAAGTTGACTTTGAAGCACATCCAATTTGGATTCCTTGACGGAGTCGGTACCTTCATGCATATCAATCAAAGTATCCCAACTTTCCTTTGCATTCTCAAGACGGCTGATTTTGTTGAATTCTTCGAGGCACAATTCGTTGCAGAGGATATCGCAAGCTTGAGCATTGTATTGCAGCATCTTCAACTCTTCCGCGGTAGCTTCACGGTTCGGTTCTCTCCCATCAAAGAATTCACCTTGCAAGCCAATACACACAATATCCCAAACGGCGGGGTTATGTCTAAGAATATGCATTTTCATCTTATGCTTCCAACTAGCAAAATTAGTACCATCAAAGTAAGGACCTCTATGGTGGTAATTTCCCTCGCTAGACGCCATACTCTCCTAGGTTGTGAAACCAAGGCTATGATCACCAAAGTTATGGAAATCAAGGCAAATGGAGACCAAATCTCTGATACCACTTGTAGGATCAAAAATATGTCTAGAGGGGGGGGGGTGATTAGACTACTTGACTAAATAAAAATCTAGCCTTTTCCCAATTTTAAGTCTTGGCAGATTTTAGCAACTAAGAACAAGTCAAGCAATCAACTTACACATGCAAGTCTAAGAGTATGGCAGCGGAATGTAAAATATTTGCATATGAAGGTAAAGGGGGGAGTTTGGAGGGAGCAAACGCAATGTAGACACGGAGATTTTTGGCATGGTTCCGATAGGTGGTGCTATCATACATCCACATTTATGGAGACTTCAACCCACAAATGGTATTGGTTGTGCGAGTCCACAGAGGGCTCCACCCACGAAGGGTCCACGAAGAAGCAACCTTGTCTATCCCACCATGGCCATCGCCCACGAAGGACTTGCCTCACTAGGGTAGATCTTCACGAAGTAGGTTATCTCCTTGCCCGTACAAACTCCTTGGTTCAACTCCACAATCCTGTCGGAGGCTCCCAAGTCACACCTAACCAATCTAGGAGACACCACTCTCCAAAAGGTAATAGACGGTGTGTTGATGATGAACTCCTTGCTCTTATGCTTCAAATGATAGTCTCCCAAACACTCAACTCTCTCTCATAGATTTGGATTTGGTGGAAAGCAACTTGGGGAAGGCTAGAGATCAAGGTTCATATTGTTGGAATGGAATATCTTGGTCTCAACACATGAGTAGGTGGTTCTCTCTCAGAAAATGTATGCTGGAAGTGTAGGCACGTTCTGATGGCTCTCCCCACTAATGAAGGGAGGGTGGAGGGGTATATATATCCTCCACACAAAATCTAACCATTACACACAATTCACCACACTCGGTGGGACTGAATTACAAAACTCGGTCATAACGATTCAGTTCAAAATATAGACATTGGGCTTTTTGGTGGGACCGACATGTCAACTCGGTGGGACCGATTTCATTAGGGTTTGGGCATAACATAATCTCGGTGTGACTGATTACTCAAACTCGGTGGGACCGACTTTGGTAATAAGCTAACCAGAGAGTTGGTCAGGCAAACTCGGTGGGACCGATTCGCTCATTTCGGTGAGACCGAAATGTTACGAAAGGGAACAAGAGAGTTTGCATTGCAGACTCGATGGGACCTATCGCTCATCTCGGTTGGACCGGAACGTTATGAAGGGAAACAGAGAGTTTGTAATCCCATCTCGGTGAGACCGAGATCCCTATCGGTGAGACCAAAGTGACTAGGGTTTCTGGCAGTGGCTATGTCAAATGAACTCGGTGGCGCCGGATAGAACATTTCGGTGGGGCCGAGTTTCACTTTTGGTTTGGGACATATGTGGATATGAGAAAGTGGTTGAGGGTTTTGGAGCATATCACTAAGCATTTTGAGCAAGTAAGCCATTAAGCAACACATCATCCCCTTTTAATAGTATTGGCTTTTCCTATGGACTCAATGTGATCTTGGATCACTAAAATAAAAATGTAGAGTCTTGAGCTTGAGCCAATGTGTGTCCTTGCATTTTGAGGGGTCCACATTCCTAATCCATGCCATGCCAATCATTGAACTTTCTGAAATGATCATCTTGAAATAGTATTAGTTCAATGAGCTATATGTTGTTAGTAATTACCAAAACCACCCAGGGATAGTTGCACTTTCACACTTCTAGAGACTAGTGGTTGGACTAAGTCTGGGCACTGGACTGGTGAAGGTGGCGGCGGGATATATCCATTCTAGTGGCCTTCATCGGCAGATTGAGGCAGGGGATATGGCGGTCGAACTGCGGCAGCGACATTTCCTGTTGGGCCGACGATCTCTAGTGGTTGGGCATCGCTGTTCGCGAACCCAGCTATAGGTATGCTGGAGACAATGGATGCCTTATGTGTACCAATGAGGCGGTCCTCCATTCTGGTGTGTCGGTGGTGCCTTGGTTCTGCGTTTCTAGTAGACTAATGGTTTCGCCACATACGAGGAAGTCGGAGCAATAATATAGCACATGTTGTCATAGCATTCCAATTTTGGATTTTGGTGTTGTCCGTTCCTTCCTCGTCAATATTTTGTCGTGTGTGCAATGTCAAGCTTCACCATTTGAACAATTTGGTGGCGAGGGCGACCGACTCTTGTTGTGGCTTGACCGCTTGCTTATGCGGGCATGGTCTCCATTTGTGTGACATCTCACGTCAAGACCGTGCTACTTAGTTGTTGAAATCATGGAAAAATGGTGATGACATAACATGATGACTTTCATTTGATGGTGCTTCTCGAGCTCTAGGGTGAAAACCTTAGGTATGACCCTAGTTAATTATACCTAGCAACTATGGTGTTTTTATGTTGTTCTTGTTGTATATATTTACGTGACTTGATCTTCTAGGCGAAAACCCATGATCGGGCCTTTATTGTTCGATTTGAAGATGACGACACTTGATCGTCGTTTCCTTCATAGAGACACTGCTAACGGAGAAATTTTCTTGTTATCCTTGTGATGTCATAAGATATTTGGTGCATATGGTCATTGTTGTCGTTTTTAATCATTGTTTTGATTGTTCTTCAATGACCTTATTTTTTACTGCCACAATTCTTTTTGTATATAGTATTAGAGGGACTTCACGTGTGCTTATTGTGGTTTTATATCCTTGACACTTTATTGTGTTCTAATAAAATTTGCCTTTCTAAGAAACAGAGAAAATAAATGCTCTAGCTTCTAGTTTGGCTTGCGTGGGAGGACGAGAATTTGTGGCACACAGGTTTCGCGGCAAACAGGTCCTTTGGGCGTGCTTTTATTTTAGCTTATGATTTTCAAACTTTTATATTTTTTAAGCAAAAAGTCTAAATTAAGTTCCATTATCATATCTGTGTATCTCGTGATGAGGGCTTTCAATTCAGATTGGGTTTGAATATGTTTTGATGAATTCTAAAAATAAATATTAAGTTTCAACTCTTGAAAATTAGTACGAGCAACCGATAAAATCATGATTTTTGTGCCAACAACCCACAAATAAATGTCTTACAATTTTATCTATGAAACTTAGAAAGAGTAAGCGAGAAAGTCGCAAATTTTAGATAAAAATCGTAAATTTCAACGAATGAAACTTAAAAATTACCGTGTCCTCGCGCGGGATCCAACTACTTGGAAAATCACGAGGCAATCGAGCCGCCAGACAGAACTTGCCAGATGTGTTCCCTGCACATACGTGCCCCTGTGAATTTCCGTTGCATCACACACACACACACACACACACACGAGAAATGCCCGATTGTTTGATTGCCTCGAGACATGAAACCATCCCATCATCATCACACACGCATGTTTATGGAAACTCCAATGGGTTTGAGGCATTTCTTTCGCCCACATTCGTTTGCGTCTGCGCGGAAAAAACACACGGCTCAATGCGGTGATAGGTGGGAACCCGATGAACGAGTTCATGCCCGAGAGTGGCCCAATCTTCACGTCGTAGGATCGAATCGGAAGGGATAACTTGCTGCAAGCAGTCGGGGTAGCTAGCTTTATACCTGCCAAGGTTGGATGCAACCCGTATGTTGGGGATGGCTGACCGAAGCTCAAGAACCCCAACCCGCCGTCCGAACAATCGCAGAACCACAAACCAGGACTAAGCCACACAAAACGGCCAGAACCGTAGAACATGAACTAGGGGGAACCAGAGGCTCCTTCTCGCGAATCCGAATGAACTCACAAGAGGAAAGGTAGCAAGATCTCTCGGATCTCTCTAGCAGTCTTGCTGCATAAGCTTGTAGCTGAATGGTTTGACAAAAGTTTTCTCTAGAGAATGAGGGAGATGGGGTTTTATAGCAGGGACAACCCCCCTTGGCTAGGTGTGAAAATGGTTTCAAAAGTTTTCTCTAGAGGATGGTGGGGATGTGGTTTTATAGTAGGGACAACCCCCTTGGCTAGGTGTGAAAATGGTTTCAAAAGTAAACATGTTTGCATTTGGGAATAAGCACTCAATTTTGGGAGTTGTTGGAGAGCTCCTCGGAAATTCGCGAAGCATTGACAGACTGGACACCTTCCACGAGAATGACTACAACGTTTGACTCACAACTCCAAATGATGTGAGGTTTTTTGCATTGAAAACATAATTTGATGTAGCTTCTGTTGATGTACCCCTATATCCCTGTCTCTCCACCACATGGGTGTGGCACACCAAAACATCAAAGGTAAAAACTGACAACATCAACTTCACTTGAAACTTGTTTCGTCCAAACTTGTTCCTCCAAACCGGTTGTTTCAAGAGCTCATAGGTTGTTGGGTTTCTTCCACGTGATACCTAAGTTCAACCAACAATAATGGGTATGAAATCATAGTTGTATCATCAAGGTTACAAGGTAAACTTAAGTTAACGTTCACTTGGTCACTTATTAGTTTGGCGCAACTTTTTGTGATTAGACCTATAATTGTTGGAGACTTGTCGATGGTTGTGGTGTCCTCATCACCCCCCCCCCTCTTGAAAATGAGTCGTCCTAGACTCTGATGGTCCAAAGTATGAAGAGAGGTCAGACACATTGAAGTTTGGACTAACACCATAATCCATTAGAAGGTCAATCTTGTAGGCATTATCATTGATCTTTGCAAGCACTTTGAATGGACCATCTCCACGTGGTTGTGACTTGCATTTGCGTTAATCCGGGAAACGATCCTTCCGCAGGTGCACCCACACAAGATCACCTTCTTCAAACAACGCCTTCTTTCTTCCCTTGTTTGCTCGTTTTGCATATTGTTCAGTCATCTTCTCAATATTCTCCTTGGTCTTCTCATGAATTTTCTTCACGAAGTCAGCACACTTACTTGCATCAAGATTAGTCCACTCCTGCAATGGTAAAGGCAAAAGATCTATGGGAGCAGAAGGTTTGAAACCATAAACAATTTCAAAAGGATAAAAATTAGTGGTCGAATGTACCACCCTGTTGTATGCAAACTCCACGTGGGGGAGACACTCTTTCCACATCTTCAAAATTTTCTTTAAAACTCCTCTTAGCATCATGGATAGTGTGCGGTTGGCAACTTCAATTTTTCCATCTGTTTATGGGTGGCATGTAGTGGAAAAGAGAAGATTTGTTCCTAGATTTTCCCACAATGTTTTCCAAAAATAGCTCAGAAACTTGGTGTCACGATCTGAAAAAAATACTGTGTGGTACTCCATGTACTCGCACGACTTCTCCGAAAAACAAATCAGCAATGTGTGAAGCATCATCACTCTTATGACATGGGATAAAATGAGCCATCTTGCTAAACCTATCAAACACCACAAAAATGGAATCACTCCCTCTCTTAGTACGTGGTAATCCAAGAAAAAAATCCATAAAAATATCTTCCCAAGGTGTGCTAGGAATTGATAAAGGCGTATAAAGTCCATGAGGGTTTAAACGTGACTTAGCTTTGCGGAAGATCTCACAACGTAGCACATAGCGCTCAACATCACGCCTCATCCTTGGCCAAAAGAAATGGTCGATCAGCACACTGTCAGTTTTCTTTGCTCCAAAATGTCCCATGAGACCACCAGCATGAGCCTCCTGGAAAAGCAACAAGCGAACAGAGCAATCAAAGTTGGGTAGTGCAAGCAATGGTGTAGTTGTCAATTTTTCTTTCAGCTCTTGGAAGGCCTTCTCTTGTGCGTTTTCCCACTTGAAGGGAACATCTTTCTTAGTTAGCTCATTCATTGGGGCAGCAATGGTGCTGAAATCCTTCACAAACCGGCGATAGAAACCAACAAGGCCAAGGAAGCTTTGTACTTGGCTTACATTTTGTGGAGGCATCCACTCACAAATGGCTTTGACCTTCTCCTCATCTACCTCCACACCTTTACCTGAAACAACAAAGCCAAGAAACACAACTTTGTTTGTGCAAAATATGCACTTTTGCTTGTTAGCATGTAATCTCTCCTATCTTAGGACAGCAAGCACACATCGGATGTGTTCAACATGTTCATCCAAAGTTTTGCTATAAATCAGGATGTCATCAAAGTAAACAACCACAAACTTGCCAATGAACATTCTAAGCACATGATTCATTAATCTCATGAAGGTACTAGGTGCATTTGTCAATCCAAATGGCATAACTAACCACTCATACAAACCAGATTTTGTTTTAAAAGCAGTTTTCCATTCATCACCCTCTCTCATTCTAAGTTGGCGGTATCCACTCCGCAAGTCAATTTTAGAAAAGATGGTGGCGCCACTAAGTTCATCAAGAATATCATCAAGCCTAGGTATGGGGTGCCTATACCTCATGGTGATGTTGTTAATAGGCCTACAATCACAACACATTCGAGAAGAGCCATCTTTGTTTGGTACTAAAAGAACGGGTACAACACAAGGAGAGAGACTTTCACTTACATAACCTTTGTTTAGTAGGCCCGCAACTTGTCGCTGAATCTCCTTGGTTTCCTCCGGGTTTGTGCAGTATGGTGGTCGGTTTGACAATGGGGCTCCTGGGACCAAATCAATTTGGTCCTCAATGCCTCTTTGTGGTGGCAGCCCTGGTAGTATCTCCTCAAGGAACACATCTTCGTACCCCTGCAAAAGTTCAGCAACAACACTAGGAGTGGTAGATGGTAAGTCGTTAGTAGAAAGAAAATTGTTCTTGTACAAAAGTACAAAGAACACATAATTGGGTTCTCTCAACTCTCTCATGTCCCTTTTCCTAGCCATCATAACTAATCCCTCTTTCCCATGTCTTGGTCAATTTAAGCTGTGGGGTTTTATTTGGCTTTGGATTCTCTCGCTCACTATGTTGGTAGATGTCACTCAAGTGTTTCTCACTCACTCTCTCTTTCCTTTTCAGATCATCCATCAATATTTCTTCGGGTGTCAAAGGGAGCAAAGATATGCGCTCTCCCTCGTATTGGAACAAGATATGATTAGTACGACTGCTGATTTGCACATCACGATCATACAACCAAGGCCTTCCCAGCAACAATTCGCACGCTTGGATTGGCACCATGTCACATTCCACTTGATCTCGGCACTTCCCAATGGAAAACTGAACGGTGACGATGTTGCTTACTCGAAGTGTACCACAATCTTTGAGCCATTGCATCTTATATGGACTTGGGTGCCTTCTTTGTTTTAGTCCCAATTTCTCTATCAAATCTGAACTTGCAATGTTGTTGCAGCTGCCATTGTCAACAATAATTCTGCAAACCTTGTCCTTGATGGTGCCACGGGTGTGAAAAATATTATGTCGCTGCCCTTTCTCTTCTCTATTTGCATTGACACTAAGCACACGACGGGAAACAAAGCAATCTCCCATGTCGGCCTGAATATCACAACCACTCTTCTCGCCCTCTTCGTCCTCATGATCATCCGATGCTCCATTATCTTCATGCTCACTCTTAGATTCCCATTCACCTTGTTCATTCACAAATAGAACTCTCTTGTTTCAACATTCAGAAGAAATGTGACCATGCCCTTTGCACTTCCAACACTCAATATCTCGACTTCGATATGATGGTATAGCCGTGGGGTTAGAAGTACTTCCAGCAGTAGAAGGAGAACACTTGTCAACATTCCTAGGAGTCGGTGATGATGCTGATGAAGCCGTTGTTCGCCGGGTGGCGGTAGGGTGTGAAGTATGTTGAAACTGAGAACCACCATGAGGGGCACTTGGCTGCAACCTTTGCCATGGTGTGGCCGTGCGGTTATGAGATATCCGTCCATGACCACTCTGCTGCACCTTCCTCTCCGTGCGCTTTGCTTGCTCCAAAATATCTTGTAGAGTGTTATAGGGAAACATCTCCACAAAATCTGAAATTTCATTGTTGAGACCATGCAGAAATCTTGCCATCTTTGACTCCTCATCTTCATCAATACGAGCATGAACCAGCAACAATTCCATCTCTTTATAGTATCATCCACCATGCGTGTACCTTGGCTGAGGCACTGCAATCTGTTTTGGAGATCTCTTTGATATTGCGAAGGAACAAACCTTCGCCTCATGGCTTGTTTAATCTCTTCCCAAGTGTCAATGCGTTCACGACCTAGCAGCAGCTGATTTTCCTGTAGTTGGTTGAGTGCATAACCAAAAAACTCAACACAAGCAAGGTTGACTCTTGGGATCGGCGAGATTATGGATACAAAAAATCTGATCACACTATTCTTCCCAATCAAAATATGCATCAGGGTCTCTCTTTCCTATGAATTTGGGGACGCGCAACTTGATTCTTGCTATGTCATCTCGTCCATCTCGATCATGGCGTTCTACACGACGCCCATCATCAGCAGCATGATGGTATGGAACACCATCATAATCATCAAAATCATCTCCATGACCACGAGCAACATGCTCATGAGGGTCATAGTAGTGCCCACGAGGACCATGGCCTCGCCCTCGAAGTTGTCCTCCCCGCTTCCCTCCATGAGCAGCAACACCACGCCCACGAGCAGCAGCCACATGTCCACCATAGCTATTGTTATCATCCTCCAAGGCATGATCCACAACAGCATGCACGGAATTCTCATCCCCAACTTCCTTAAGTGGGTCAATAGGGTGTTGTCGGTGTCGAACCCTATCGCCACCTGTTAGAGGTCGCTCGTGAAACATCCTTCCAAGGTCGTGAACCATGTTCTGTAATTCCTGAAAATCAGCACGTGTGACTGGGGCATCTTCTTCCCCATGGTTTTCTCCATGAACACTCAATCTAGATCCTGCCATGTTAGTAAGGCCAAAAGTGCAATAGGATAATTTTTGTGGAATCACACAACCTCACCTCTTACTCACCAAAGTTCTTATGAGTTCACATCAGATTGTGCTTCTCCCAGATGTGTTAAAGCGATTGAAAGACGGGGATCAAGTAACTAGCTTCGGTTTTTGGTGGAGCTCGGTGGGGTAACAAAAAGGGTCTTATGCTGAAATCAAGTTGATGCAAACCAAGAAAAATATGTGGATGGATCTGCTGCACCTTTGCACCAAGATTGAAAAACACAACACACAAGCTTCTGAAAATTTTCTATCAAGCTGAAACTTTTGGATCTTACACAACACTTTCTTTTTCTCTCTTGACCTTTTTTTTCTGCCACTCTTTTCTTTCTCTCTTTGATTTTTTTGCCACTATTTTTTCCTCTCCTTTTCCAAAGCACAACAACCAAATCTGAAAGCAATTATGAAGATGAACTTGGTGCAGATCTAAATGATGAAGAACATGCAAGGTATGCAACAACAAGATCTCAACACCAACAAGGCTTGGATTTATTTTTGGTGGGGCTTTGGACTTCTAGGACATAAAATGTAGCATGAAAAACACTCGATCTAAAGGGATGATAGCAAGATAAACTTGGATAACAGATCCTACCATGTCAACAAAGGCTCTGATGCCAGATGATAGGTGGGAACCCGATCAATGAGTTCATGCCTGAGGGTGGCCCGATCTTCACATCATAGGATCGAATCGGAAGGGATAACTAGCTGCAAGCAGCCGAGATAACTAGCTTTATACCTGCCATGGTTGGATGCAACTAGTACGTTGGGGATGGCTGACCGAAGCTCAAGAACTACAACCGCTGTCCGAACAATAGCAGAACCACAAACTGGGACTAATTCATACAAAACGGTCGGAAGCGTAGAGCACGAACTAGGGGGGACCAGAGGCTCCTTCTCGCGAATCCGAATGAACTCACAAGAGCAAAGGTAGCAAGATCTCTCGGATCTCTCTAGCAGTCTTGCTGCATAAGCTTGTAACTGAATGGTTTGACAAAAGTTTCCTCTAGAGGATGGGGGAGATGGGGTTTTATAGCAGGGACAACCCCCTGGCTAGGTGTGAAAATGGTTTCAAAAGTAAACAGGTTTGCATGGCTTTCTTGGGGGAATAAGCACTCAACTTTGGGAGTTGTTGGAGAGCTCCTCGGAAATTCGCAAAGCCTTGATAAACTGGACACTGATAACCCACAAGTATAGGGGATCACAACAATTTTCGAGGGTAGAGTATTCAACCCAAATTTATAGATTCGACACAATGGGAGCCAAAGAATATTTGAAGGTATTAGCAGCTGAGTTGTCAATTCAACCACACATGGAGATTAATTAACTACAGCAAGTAATCAGTAGCAAGATAGTTTGATAATTTTGATAGTAGTGACAGCAGCAGCGGTAATAGTAATAGTGATAGAAGTAATTTTGTAGCAAGTGTAACAGTAATGATAGCAGTAGTAACTTAGCAGAAATAATATAAGATAAATTCGTAGGCATTGGATTGGTGACTTGTTGGATGGTATTCATCATGTGACAGTTATAACCTAGGGCGATACTGCCCTAGCTCCAGTTCATCGAGATAAGGTAGGCATGTATTCCATAAATAGTCATACATGCTTTATTAAAAGAACTTGCATGACATCTTTTGTCCTACCCTCCCGTGGCAGCGGAGTCCATATTGGAAACTAAGGTATATTAAGGCCTCCTTTTAATAGAGAACTGGAACAATGCATTAACACATAGTGAATCCATGAACTCCTCAAACTACGGGCATCACCGGGAGTGTGCCCGGTTGTTGTCACTCCGGGGTTGCCGGATCATAACACGTAGTAGGTGACTATAACTTGCAAGATCGGATCTAAAACATGGATATAATGATGATTGATACGTCTCCAACGTATCTATAATTTTTGATTGCTCCATGCTATATTATCTACTGTTTTAGACATTATTGGGCTTTATTATCCACTTCTATATTATTTTTGGGACTAACCTATTAACCGGAGGCCCAACCCAGAATTGTTGTTTTTGCCTGTTTAGGGTTTCGAAGAAAAGGAATATCAAACGGAGTCCAAACAGAATGAAACCTTCCGGAATGTGATTTTTAGGAAGATTATGATCCGGGAGATTTGGACCCTATGTCAAGAAAGAAAAGAGGAGGCCACGTGGTAGGGGGGCGCGCCTACCCCCACCAGGCACACCCTCCACCCTCGTGGGCCCCCTGTTGCTCCACCACGTACTCCTTCCTCCTATATATATCCACTTACCCCAAACGATCAGATACGGAGCCAAAACCCTAATTCCACCGCCGTAACTTTCTGTATCCACGAGATCCCATCTTGGGGCCTGTTCCAGAGCTCCACCGGAGGGGGCATCGATCACGGAGGGCTTCTACATCAACACCATAGCCTCTCCGATGAAGTGTGAGTAGTTTACCTCAGACATACGGGTCCATAGTTAGTAGCTAGATGGCTTCTTCTCTCTTTTTGGATCTCAATACAATGTTCTCCCCCTCTCTTGTGGAGATCTATTCGATGTAATCTTGTTTTTGTGGTGTGTTTGTTGAGACCGATGAATTGTGGGTTTATGATCAAGTCTATCTATGAATAATATTTGAATCTTCTATGAATTCTTTTATGTATGATTGGTTATCTTTGCAAGTCTCTTTGAATTATCAGTTTGGTTTGGCCTACTAGATTGATCTTTCTTGCAAAGGGATAAGTGCTTAGCTTTGGGTTCAATCTTGCGGTGTCCTTTCCTGGTGATAGTAAGGTCAGCAAGGCACGTATTGTATTGTTGCCATCGAGGATGACAAGATGGGGTTTTCTTCATATTGCATGAGTCTATCCCTCTACATCATGTCATCTTGCTTAAGGCGTTATTCTGTTTTTTAACTTAATACTCTAGATGCATGCTGGATAGCGGTTGATGAGTGGAGTAATAGTAGTAGATGCAGGCAGGAGTCGGTCTACTTGTCTCGGACGTGATGCCTATATACATGATCATACCTAGATATTCTCATAACAATGCTCAATTCTGTTAATTGCTCAACAGTAATTTGTTCACCCACCGTAGAATACTTATGCTCTCGAGAGAAGCCACTAGTGAAACTTATGGCCCCCGGGTCTATCTTCATCATATTAATCTCCTACTACTTAGTTATTTCCTTTGCTATTTACTTTGCCTTCATTTTACTTTATATCTTTTATCATAAAAATACCAAAAATCTTATCTTATCATATCTATCAGATCTCACTCTCGTAAGTGGCCCTATAGGGATTGACAACCCTTGAGGGAGTCCTGGATTAGGGGGTGTTCGGATAGCCGAATTATACCTTCAGCCGGACTCCAGGACTATGAAGATACAAGACTGAAGACCCCGTCCTATGTCCGGAAGGGATTTTCCTTGGCGTGGAAGGCAAGCTTGGCGATATGGATGTTTAGATCTCCTACCATTGTAACCGACTCTATGTAACCCTAACCCTCTCCAGTGTCTATATAAACCGGAGGGTTCTAGTCCGTAGGACAACTTACACATCAACAATCATACCATAGGCTAGCTTCTAGGGTTTAGCCTCTCTGATCTCGTGATAGATCAACTCTTGTAATACCCATATCATCAATATTAATCAAGTAGGACGTAGGGTTTTACCTCCATCGAGAGGGCCCGAACCTGGGTAAAACTTCGTGTCCCCTGCCTCCTGTTACCATCCGGCCTAGACGCACAGTTCAGGACCCCCTACCCGAGATCCGCCGGTTTTGACACCGACAACCCCTATTTGCGTTGGTTGCGAGGATTTATTTGTTTTGTGCAGGTGCGAGGGACTCGCACGTAGCCTCCTACTGGATTGATACCTTGGTTCTCAAAAACTGAGGGAAATACTTACGCTACTTTGCTGCATCATCCCTTCCTCTTCGGGGAAAACCAACGAAGTGCTCAAGAGGTAGCAATGATAACATAAACAGTTCAGATCTGAATTCATGGCTCCCGGGCCCAAAGTGACAAGCATTAAGCATAGCAAAGTCATAGCAACATCAATCTAACAACATAGTGGATACTAGGGATCAAGCCCTAACAAAACTAACTCGATTAGATGATGAATCTCATCCAACTCCTCATCGACCAGTGAGCCTACGAAGGAATTACTCACTCCCGGTGCATCATGGAATTGGCGATGGAGAAGGATTGGTGATGATGAAGAACGAAGATCACCCTCTCCGGAGCCCCAAACGGACTCCAGATTTGCCCTCCCGAGGAAGAACATGGCTTGGCGGCGTCTCCGTCTCGTGGTTCGCGATAATTCTCTCTCCATGATTTTTTCTGGAAAAATAGGATTTTATAGCGTTAGTTTCAGGGTCCTCGGGGCCACCAGGCAGGGACAACCCACCTGGGCGCGCCAGGAGAGGGGGGCGCACCCTGGTGGGTTGTGCCCACCCAGGGGCCCCTCTCCGGTAGGTCTTGGCTCCAGAAATTCTTTCATATTATATAAAAATTCCTCGCGAAGTTTCGTTCCATTTTGAGAACTTTTATTTCTGCACAAAAACAACACCATGGTAGTTCTGCTGAAAACATCGTCAGTCCGGGGTTAGTTTCATTCAAATCTTACAAATTAGAGTCCAAAACTGGAGGAAAAGCGTTAGGAAAAGTAGATACGTTGGAGACGTATCAACTTCCCCAAGCTTAAACCTTTGCTTGTCCTCAAGCAATTCAGTTGATAAACTGAAAGTGAAAAAGAAAAACTTTTACGAACTCTTTTGCTCTTGTTTGCATAAATAAGCTTAAACATCACCCAGGTTTTTAGTCAACATTATAACTAACCATGTCGACAGTGACTCTTAAATATTATAATGACTCATATCAATGACATAATCAGCTAGCGAGCAATAATAAGAGATCTCAAACAGCAACATGTTGTCAAAACAACCATGATATAATATGACAATAGTGATATCTCGCTAGCCCTTTCTGAGACCGCAAAACATAAATGCAGAGCACCTCCAAAGTTTAAGCAGCGACTAAACATTGTAATTCATGGTAGAAAAGATCCAGCCATGATGCACCCAACATTAGCTACACACAATGCATAAATCATGACAGCTGTGCTCTTCTCAATTTCTGGCGCTTGTTTAAGAAGGTGATGACACAACATAAAAGTAAATAGATAGTCCCTTCGCAGAGGGAAGCAGTGATTTGCAGAGGTGCTAGAGTTCAAGTTTTTAAAGCAGAGATAAATGATATTTTGAGACATGCACCCTTCTCATTCACTTCACGACCATCAGTTATCAACGTCTTCCATGCTAAGCACACTAGTGGCGGTTCCCAAGCGATAAACGTAAAGGTTTTGACTCCATTGGGAGTTTTTGTTTGATTATTCAAGAGATTAACTCTTTTTCATGTTTGCAGTTTGGGACTGGGCATCCCTATTACCGCCTTTTATCATGCGATGGCGAGTGAATAAACACTCGACCTGAGAATAACCCGCTTAGTATGGAAGATACCAACCACCTCCTGTTGTTCCATGAATGATCCACGCACACGAAAAGGATAATTTTTAGAAGTTTTTTTAGAGGTGGCACATGCAAATTTACTTAGGACGGCAGGGTAATACCGCATATAGGTAGGTATGGTGGACTCATCTGGAATAACTTTGGGTTCATGGTTTTTGATGTACAAGCAGAATTCTCACTTAGTACAGGCGAAGGCTAGCAATTAGATTGAGAAGCGGCCAGCTAGAGAGCAACAACGGTCATAAACATGCATTATGCATAAGTAACATTGAACACTAGCATGACTAGGATATGAACACCATGAACATAAATATCATAGAGGCTATGTTGGTTTTGATTCAAGTACATGCATGAACATGTACCAAGTCAAGCCACTCGAACATTCAGAGGAGGATACCATATCATCATACTACATCACAATCATTTTAACGCAATGTTGATATTCAAGATAAATCATTACCAACTCCCAGCTACTTATGCATGGCATGAGAAACTATAATCTCTAATTGTCATTGCAAACATGTTTAATCATAATGGGCTGAATCATGGATACTAGGTTAAACATATTTACACAAACAAAACAAGTCGAGTTCATACCGGTTTCTCTCTGCCACGGCCAGTTCATCGAATATCGTCATTATTGCCTTTCACTTGCATGACCGAACGATATGAAAATAATAATAGTGCAAGGGTGCCGTGGACTAAGCTGGAATCTGCAAACATTTTATTCAACAAGAGAAGACAAGGTAAAATGTGCTCTTTATTAGTTCAACAATTATTCATATGAGAGCTGCTCAACATTTTCATCGTGGTCTTCTCCTCGGTAAGACTCGAATAAGAAGAAAAGAAATTCAGGAAAACACACTGAAATATTTTTGGAGTTTTTGGTTTTCTTGAACAAGCAAATAAAAGGGAGAAGAAAAAACGAGAAAAACTATTTACATGGGAAAGCTCCCAACAAGCAAAAGAAGAACAAGGAAATCTTTTTGTGTCTTCTTTTTAATATTACTACTAAGCATGTATAGAAAGTAAACTACTACACCTATTTTTTTGGTTTTTCAAAAGTTTTTCAAACACACAAGAAGAAAGCAAGAAAATAAATCTAAGCATGGATGATACAATGAAAAATTGTGAACACCGACGCATAGAATGATATGTGGATATAAATGTAATGTCGGTGAGAAACACGTACTACCCCAAGCTTAGGCTTTTGGCCTAAGTTGATAATCAATCAGTAGCCTAGAGGGTAGTAGTCGGCGTGGTAGCTCACGGAGGCTCTTGGTGCGGATGTCTCGGCCTGTCGTGCTGCCTCCACTGCTGCATTGTGCGCTCGGGCCTCGCTATCAAGAAAAAAAATATCTTCCCTTGTTGTGACAGTCAAAAAGAGCAGGCGCAGGCAAATATGTATGCACAACAAATTTTTGGTTAAACAATAGATTATAAGTGAAGTTATCAACCTTTCCCTTGATAATTTTATGCTCTTTTACTGCGTGGCCAGGATAGGATCAAAGGGCAAAGGTGAAACACCCAGTCCTCGTGCTAAACGCGTGGCATAAATTCCACCATAGAACCAGCCACTGTTAGCGTTATGCTGAAGTCTACGTGCAACAATCGCTCCAAGGTTATAATTCCTTTCATCAGTGAGAGCGGTGCGAATGAGGCTCAAGTATGGCGCACAAAGTATGCTACAGTCTTGCTTGCCCACTATGCATTTCCCGTTAAATAATGCAAAATACTGAATTGTGGGAAAATGAATGCTCTTTATTCTTCCTTGTGTCACTCCCCTATTTTTATCGTAACAAAGACTAGTAAAGAAAGACTCGAACTCAGCCTTTGGTGGTTCATCAAGCGAACCCCAAAATGGAAGTTTGCAGTGATAAGCAAAATTCTCCAGTGAGATAGTAAATGGATTAACATAAATTATAAAAGACACCCTAGAATCACGAGGGAAGAATTTAAATCCTTTGACAAATGACTCAGTGAGAAGGTGGCGTTGCTCACACTTATCTGAAATGTAGGGACCGAGACCGACATTGTGAACATACTGCTCAAATTCCTCCTTAATGCCCACACGCATCATATATTCATCGCAAGGCCATAAGAATGTTTTGGTGGCGGCATCTCATGTGGAACTTTCATTTGGTTCTACATAAGACCGGCGGGCAGAACTGTCACTAGAACATGCCCCCGAGGATAGTCTCCTCGAAGAACTCCTTCCAAATAGGTCCATCATGTCCACGTACAATTTTCTGAAAATAAAAATTTCGGGTGATAAAAATTTGTCAACAAAACTTTATAAAATTGATAGCAACTACTCATAGGGATACATAGAGGCCATAGCAAGCATTCAAACTACTTAGAACACTAAGAATTCAACATGCAAGCTCATCTACAGCAACACCAAGAGTAGCTAATTATTCAAAATATAAACCACTAAAACAAAAACTAATTGGACAAATGGTGGAGTCACATACCAAGCAACAATCCCCCGACACAGTTTCGGAAATGGAGCTTCGGGCAAAGAGATCGAGATCTGCGGGTTTGAGAGTAAGAACACGGGAGAGAGCAACGGAGACTTTTTTCTGGAGGTAAGTGATGATGTGGGCTAAAGAGATAAGTGAGGGGGCCTACGTGGGGACCACAACCCACCAGGGCACGCCTGAGGGTCCTCGTGCACCTCCCTCTGATATTATTTGCACCAGAAATTCAGAAATATTCAGAAAAAAATCGTATTAAATTTTCAGAGCATTCTAAGAAATTTTATTTTTGGGTCATTTTTTTATTACACGAGAAATTCAGAAAACACACAAAACATGGCATTTTATTTTATTTAACTAATAAAAACAGAAAACAGAAATTAAGGACATAAGATAGAGCTTACTAAATTCATCAACTTCATACCGCTAAAAATGATTTATTAATAAGGTTTTTTGAGAGTGAACGACAGTGGGAGAGGCTCCCACAGACTTTTGTATTAATCACAAAGGAACAGTTACACAAGTGTTACAATGGGTTTTTAGTGCCCCCCCGGCCATGTAGGCGAAATATTACAGCACTAAAGTCCCAAGCCTACAATGTAGCTAGACAGGAAAGGATGAAGCTCCTCTCTGCAATTATGAACTAGGAGTTCCAAAAGATTTTTGAACCTAGTCAACCATGAACTGAAAGAATGTGGGATCCCTCTGAAGTATTCATTATTTGTCTCCATCCATAAACTCTAGGCAGCTAACAGGAAAATGTCCATGAAGAGAGGTTGCCGCCATGCAGCAAAGCGATCCTGTTGTCCATCATCGGCCAAGTCATGCCAACTTTTCTCTAGCATTGTTGACTAAAAGGGCACCTAAAGAACAAGTGCTCAATAGTTTCCTCAGGGGTTTTTTGACAGAACATGCAGGCATAGTTGTTCCCCGTGATGGCGAAGTGCCTGCGCTTGAGCATGTTTCTGGTGTTCAAGCGATCCACAAGTAGCAACCATCCAAACATTTTAAACTTGATCGGGCTTTTGGCCTTCCAAAGCCATCCGAAAGCATCATCAGCCACAATCTCTTTAAAGCAGTGGTTATAAAACTTCTTAGATGAAAAGCGCCCAAGCGTGCACTCCCAAGTGTCACAGCAGTCGTTGACCAACCGCACATGCATCGAACCTTGCTGGATCTCCTTGATCTCTTCTCTAGCCTGGGCCGAAAGAGGTAGATGAAAAATCATGGTTGGGTCCGTAGCAGCAAGAACCTTAGCAATTGAGTCATCCTCATTCGGGCAGAAAGAGAAAGCCCTCTGGTATATGTCCATGAGGGGGGCATCTCGATCACTGGCAAACCAGGCATCATTCCAAAACAAAGAGGCAGAACCATCTCCTGGGGTGACTTTGACCCCACGAAAAACATCATTGAGTTGCATCACGTCCCTCCACTAGAAAGAGCCCACCGGGTCGACAACATGCGGGATTTTGTTCCTGTAGTATGCCTCCCATATCACATCCACCCAAGGGACATCTTCAAGGTTGTAGAATTTGAATAGATGCTTCAAGAGGAGGGCCACATTCTGGGTCTTGATATCGATGACTCCAAGGCCACCATTTCGTTTTGGCCGACAGACTAGTTCCCAGGCTGCAAGAGAGTTATTTTTGACCCCATCATCAGAGTTTTTTGCCCAAAGACAGTACCTGCGCAATTTGTTCAGATGTTCAACCACTTTTGGGTGCAATTTGATCGTGCACATTGCATAAATCAGCATCGACGTCACAACAGAATTGACCAAAGTCAGCTTAGCTTCAGACGACATTAGAGACAATGCCGTGGACATCTTCCTTTCCACTCCATACACGAGCGGCATGAGTTCAAGCAAGCTTGGCCTTGTCATTCCCATGGGGAGGCCGAGGTAAGTGAACGGTAGGGAACCAACAGAGCATCCAAACACCCCGCCAACTCAGCAGCACATTGATGATCAGTATTAATGGGAATGAGAGTGGATTTATGAAAATTGATTTTTAAACCTACCGAGGCAGCGTAGTCTTCAAGGATAGTTTTCATACGGGCAGCTTGTTCGGGGCATGCTTGCATTACCAAAATAGTGTCATCCGCGTATTGCACTACCGGAAAATCACCAACACTGTTTCGTGGAAAAGGTAGGTCAACGAGGCTGCTAGCAAACGCATCATTGATCGCTGCTTGCATGAGGTCCGTGGCAAGGGCAAAAATTAACGGTGACATGGGGTCACCCTGTCGCACCCCACACTTGCATTGAAATTTCCTGCCAGGAATTCCATTAAGGAGAACCGAAGAAACACCAGAGCCAAATATCGTTTCCATCCAACCTAGCCACCTGTCATCAAAACCCATGTGTTTCATGATCTCTAACATGGGAGCATGATCAATTGTGTCAAACGCTTTAGCAAAATCAAGCTTGAGAAGAATAGTCTCCCGCGCTGAGGTATGGCATTGATGTATGTATTCAAAAGTCCACGCGAGGCAATCTTGGATGGTTCTCCCTTTAATGAAACCATACTGGTTCTTATGAATAATTTTGAGCATGACTTTTTGCAGATGATTGGCCGGAATTTTTGTGATAATTTTCAGACAACAATTCAGCAGAGTGATTGGTCTGTAATCGTTAGCAGTTTCTGGAGAAGAAATCTTGGGAATCAAAGTGATGTATCCCTCACTAATGCTTGTGAGATCGAGCTTCCCACCATGAAAGTCATGGCACATCCTGTAGAAGTCCGCTTTGATAATCTGCCAGCAACTCTTAAGAAAACAATCATTAAAACCATCAGGGCCAGGAGCCCTGTCACTGGGCATTTCCTTAATTACAGCATCAATCTCTTTAGTAGAGAAGGGGGCCGATAATTGGTCGAGGCCATCAATTCGAGGATAATTCTAGAGAGATCAAAACGCATACTAGTAGGTTTGGAGGAGCCCAAACGCTCCTTATAGGTTTTATATAGCACCCCCTCCTTGCCAACATGGTCATTGGTTTCCACATCATCATCACATAGTATGGCAATAGAGTTGTGCCTATATCTCTCAGTCACCAGAGATTGGAATAGTTTGGTGTTTTCATCAGCAAACTTGAAGTACCTGATCGTACATCTTTTCCTCCAGTATTCATTCTGGTACTTGAGTAGCTTATTCAGATGAAGTTTTAAAATTCGCCTGAAATTTGACTCCTGGATAAAGAGAGATCTCTTGTCCTCGAGATTGTCCTGTATAATTAGAGCCTCATTGCTGTTCTGGATCATTATTTTCAGCTTTGAGATGTCCCGGCTCCATATTTTGAGTTTTTTGCAGATGCAAGCAGCAGAATTCGGGGCATGGCATGACTTGGACCAGGAAGCAGCAACCACATCAGAAAACCCCTCGTGGTTAACCCAAAAATTCTCAAAACGGAACAATTTGGATTTTGGGATTTTTGATTCGATGGCCACTACACATGGGATATGATCAGATATAGGTTTGCCCAATGGTAGGATCATCATATTTGGGAAGGAGGTGGTCCAACTAGATGAGGAAAAGATCCAGTCAAGTTGTTGAGCAAAGGATCATCCTACATGTTGCTCCACGTGTACGACCTGCCTTTCACTGGGAGTTCCATCAAGGACTGTGCTCGAATGATTTCATTAAACAACAGCATATCAGCAACATCACCACCTAGTTTGTTTCTATTATCCGTGGAACGAATCAAATTAAAATCACCCAGAATCAGCCAGTTTTCATTATTGGGTATATTGAGATCAAACAACAAAGTAGTGACATCCACCCATCGTTGACCAGAGCAAGGGCCATAGACATTGACAAGATTCCAAGATTCACTGGACTGAGTGGCAACAAAAGAAACACCCACAGCAAACGAGTCAACATGCCATGGCGTGCCCACAAACTCAGAACTATTCCAGATTGTAATAATGCCACCCGAGGCACCAACTGAAGGCAAAAACACAAACTTATCGAAACGCTTGGGGCAGAAAGTTTTCATAAAGGCTAAATCAAAAGATTCATGCTTAGTTTCCTGGATACATATCACAGAACAACCGCTAGTGTCAATAGCATTCCTAAGAGCCAAAAGTTTACTATGAGAGTTGATGCCTCTGATATTCCATGACAACACCTTCCACGATTTATTAATTGTTGAGGGAGAGCTCAGTTTCTAGCGTCAGAAGACGAATGCTGGCCATCCAGTAGCTTCTCAGGAGATAGAGCTTCCTGCGCAATCCTGCAACGGCTACCCATCTGTTGAATTTCCTCAATCAAAGTGGGAGGTGGGCATGGACCAACATTAACCTGCACAGGAGCAGCAGCCATGGAGACAGCAGTGAAAAGTGGAATCACACGAGGCTTCACCCTTGACTTGGGTTGCTTGGCGTCAGTGGCACGACTGACCTTGAACCCATCATACTTGTTTGATCTTGTGCTTCTTCTGACTGCAGTGGTGTCGAGCGGCACCAAAACATTGCGGGAATGTGATGCGTTGAAGAGGGATGAAGAAGCAATCACCTGAAGAGCAGTACCTGGGTCTGATAGAGAAACTGACTGAAGACCTGCAACTTCAGATGCAAGATGTGAAACCGCCTTGAGACCACGGGATCGAGCAGCCAGCTCCCAATCAGCACCGGTCGACTCAGACCTGGCATCAGAAAACTCCTGCAGCAGAGACTTGGGGATGATGGCAGCACCCAACCGAAAAACTGAGCGGAATGCAACTGATAGAAGGTCAGGTTCTGGAGCAGCACAAGCTAGCCACGCAGCAAAGACATCATTCAGTTGATTTTGGATAAACTTGAATGGATTCAGAGGGAGCATGACATTTGCGGACTGCTCAAAAGTGAGGGCCGGCGTGTATATGCGCTTGAGCATCCCACCCATCCAAAGTAACAACTCATGATCAATATCCACGAAGAAGTTAACTGAATCTCCACCTGCTCTGACAAAAGCCAGACATGCAGTAGGGTTTCCAAGAACAAATCCATCAGCAAGCGCTTCAACAGCCTGAAATTCCTCATCAGAAGACCACACATCAGACAAATTGTCCTGAATATTATGCTCAGGGTCCACACCATCCATCAGAGACGGCCCGTCATATCGAAAGAAAGTTCTGAAACTGAACCCTGTGTACGAAGGGGGGGGGGGGGCACAGGCCACATGCGCCATCCATTCTCCTAGAGTTGTTCTTGAGCAGGCTCGGGAGCATTCCAGGCAGCTTCATTCAGAGCATTTTGTGCAGCCATCTCATCAATTCTTGCCTGCTACATGACAGTGTAGTATGGGAGCTCGTACGGATGAGGTGAGGCATTCAGAAGAGGAGGAACATCCTCATTGCCAGCTAAACCTGGGATGGCGTTTCTGCCATTAAGCACATAAACTGGAACTGACCAAGAACGAGCAAGACCCGACAGCAATCCAACTCTGGTGACCAAGAGACTATAGGGAACCTCCGCAACATCCTTAATATGACATTTGACCAAAACTCTGGCTTTGTTGTGACCCGGGCGTGGCCAGACAAGAAGTTTACCAAAGTTAGAGATAGCCTTATGAATATAATGCTCAGTCTGATAATCCATAGGGAATGCAAGGAGCATGATCCAGACCTCATATTCAAAAGCAGGCATTCACATATTAATACTTTCTTCATGAGAGACTAGGGAGAAATTGGAATCCTTAGTCAAGGCGTGAGGCCCTTCCCTAATCGCAGCATCTCTGCTCTCCATATCCGCAAACACCACACAACCAATGCCCAATGGGTAAATGAAATCATCCACCAAGTCATACTCTAAATCAATAGTGATAATACGACAGACCTCAGCAAGCCGAACTCCTTTTGATGGTCAGGAACAGGAGGGTCGACTGCAGCCTTGAAGTTATGACGAGCAAAAGACCCAACGAAAATCATGGCTTTGTATGCCGATTTGGCCGTCCAGCACCAGCGTACAGCGTCTACAGGGGTGAGCTGCACCTCCCTGGGTGAAGCTCCTGAGGCATAGAGCCACGAATTCATGCAGCAGCTCTCTGTTTGAATGCAGATTGTGATGTTGTCAGTAAAGCTTTCTCTCTGTTGAATAATTGCCGACGATTCAGGAGCTTCAGGGTATACCAGAATACCTTGTCGAGTTTATTTCGGAGGGGTGACGCTGTTTAAATGCTGGTGCTCAGATGCATAAATCTCTTTGAACAAGTTCTTCATTATAGGCCTTGTTGAACTGCAGAAAAGGAATCAATCCCATCTTGTTGAGGACCCTTGGCACATAAGGATAATAGATCATCAGGGGTGCGGATGTACTCAAGGTCCAAACTTCGATGGGCAGCCATTTTGAATTTATTCATCTTGAGAATCTCTTCATAAGTACAGTGCTGGAATTGGTTATAGAACAGAGCATCACAATCGGGATCCCTGGCACGAATTGGTCGCAGTGGATGTCCCAATTAGCCTTCCAGTTAGCATTGTGCTGTGGACTTTCCAGAGAAAAACCAAGGGACAATACGGAGTTGCGCACAAATAGCTTCTATCGTAATTAGTTGGAACCTGAGTTAGATATCGGAGGGCATAACAAGCTGCTGCCTCTAAATGACTGCTTTACTAAAGACATAATTCCATCAGTTCAGTTGGGTGCTTTGTCATGCATCCAGAAGACAAGATATTGCGCGGATAATCATGAGAAAACCGGTATGACTGGTTTGCGACAAACTGATCTCAGTGGTATCTGGTAGTTTGGGAGAGGAGCAGACAGTTTGTTGAAAGATGCTCATGACTCATTTGGTAAGGTGATTCATTCTGTTTCTGTGGACTGGGAACAGTTTGGGAACCAAAAGGTTTAGTTACCAACAGTGCGGCATCCACACATTTGGCAATGTTTTAAATAGCGGGTTATGCCAAATAGCGGCGGACCTCAAAATCAGCTATAGCGGAGCTATAGCGGGCTATAGCAGGCTATAGTGGAATGTTTGTACATGAGACCATTTAGCGGCACCCAGCTGAAAAGGCTATAGCAAGGCTATAGCGGGCTATAGCCGGCTATTTAAAACTATGATTTGGCCATGTCCCAGAAGTACTAGGTGGTACAATTGGGCGCATGCTTGTAGAAGCAGAGCAGTTTGTTTTGACTGTTGAGAGATTGGGAGCTGTTGGGGTACTATCAAAGTGTGGGATTGATCAGCAGAAAAAGGAGATCCATTTGGATTCAAGGAAGGTCCTTCTACTTGAGTGCTTCTTTTGTATCCAGAGGAGCAGTGCTTGTGACTAAATTGCAAGTAGGATGCTCTACCCTCTTCTTGTCATACAAGATACAAGATCCAACCCATATAGCTGGACAACCTGCAGATGAAAAAGAACAGTTTATCAGAAGATCGCAACCTTGCAATCAGAAGGTCCATGATTTTAAACTACAAGTTCTGAACGGTTGAAGTACTACTTCTCAAAGAAAGATGCATTAGTTCTCTCCAACTCGTCTTCGGTGAGCGTCCGCACTTCCGAGAATAACGAAGCAAACCTAGGGGAAAAACAAGAGCTCAAATATCAGTAAGTAGGAGTCCGCACTTCCCATGTTTACGTCATTTTTCTACAGAAGAACAGCTAAAACAATTCTACAAAATGTGTACGAACTGGAGTAGAATTTCACCCAACCAAAAAAAATTCTACAAAAAGTTTCTGACTCGATTATTAACTGCTGGATCATCTGCTGACCTCGTTAACCAGAACAACATTTTCTAGACAAAAATAATAATAATCAGAACAGCATTTTGGTTCAAGTCTTCACAAGACGCAAGGGAGGCCCAATGCTGAATGGAGCAGGCTCGTAGTCAAGCTCAGCAAACGGCGGCGACCATCTAGGGTGGCGGCGGGTTTGAACGGAATCCGTGGGTTCGAGTGGTAGCGTCGCGAGCATGGCGGGGGGTTGCGGTTTACGGCCTTAAGCGGCAGGAATCGTGGTGGTTGGTGGGGGTTGCAGTTTACGGCCTTTAGTGATGGGATTGTGCGGCGGGGATCATTGTGGTTGGCGGTCGGAAGCGGGCGACGCAAACATGGATTGCACCGGCAATGAAGTTTCACCACGTGATTGGGGTTGGTGCCACGTGTTTTGGTCTTGTGGTAGGTTGGACCCAAAATATGGGTATCTATATATTTCTTGTCTCCATGCAAATTTGGCGTGCCGTTGGCGCATTTTTTGTTTCAAAAAAAACACAAAATTTCATTTTCTTTTATCTCTTGGTGGAATGTGAAACTTGACCATGCGACGGTCGGTATTGGTGCTATGTTTTAGCATTGCTTGGATCTTGTGGTAGGTTGTACGTATCCAAGTATAGGTTCTTGGTAGTAAAATATATGCGACCACCTAACAGTTCTTTTATTCGCATGTATATTTAGGTGTGTTGTTGGAGCCGTTTTTGGGGCCATATAAAAAAATAGGTTATTTACATATTTTTCAAGTATTGTGGTGAAATTTTAGATGTGCTAGCTAGGTATTGGATCAGTCGCTACTTTGATACTCCCTCCATTCCAAAATATAGTGCGCCCATGCTTTCCGAGGTCCAACTTTGACCATAAATTTAACCAACGAGACCAACTGCGGCGGGAGAAAAAAATATATAATTGAAAACTTCTTTTGAATACGAATTCACTGATATAATTTTTGCTCCCGCCGCAATCGGTCTTGGTAGTTAAATTTGCGGTCAAAGTTGAAGCACGGGGATAGAGGAAGCACTACATTGTGGAATGGAGGAAGTATTTTCTTTTGTACGTACTTTCCGTAGGGAAAGAAAATCGTGTGGCAAGCACATTTGCTCATTCGTGCCTACTTTCCAGTGTTGTGTGTGCAGCAACATACATAGCCCGATGGGCGAGCCGGATCCGTGGAGGGCGAGGTTCGACGCGGCCAAGCACTCGGTGATGTACATCCAGTTTGCCCCGATGCCCGGCAAGGTGAATGAGATCCGGAGGATCGCCAGCCGAGTGCGGAGCATCCAAAACGTGCAGGAGAGAACGCTTGCCTTGAAGCACGCCTACTGCTGGGCGGACCCGTTGACCTGGCCGTGGCCGGCGGTGAATGGGCCACCCGGGGATGCCATGGGGGTGGACGAGCTGCCCCAGGGGTGTGGAGATGATGAGTACCAACGATCTGGGATATAGGATGATCCGACGTGGACAGCGTGGCCGGGATGTCGGGGGCGCCACTTGTCGACGCCGACGGCAGGGTGGTCGGGATGCTGCACGGTGGGTTTGGCGGGACCCACTCCTACTTCGTGGCATCCCCACATCTCTACCAGTGGCTGAGGCAGAACCGAGCCCGCACACGCAGAGTCGTGGTCGTCGAGTAGGACTAGCCAGGCAACATTTATACGTCACTTTGTACATACATAGAGTTACTAGCTAGCTGCATCGATCGTCATTTTTCTGGGGACGATTGCAGAATGTATATAGTACTAAATGCACGAGATCAACATGGATGCATGCATCGGCCGGTGTCTAATTTGCACATACTCCGATTTTACCATGCATGCATGTATACATTTTTGGTTTAGCAAAAATGCACAAACTAAACCCCATCTGTTGTTTGTTGCATGACCCACTGCGATGATTCTGGACGTCTATTGCTGCAAATGTCTGTTTCGATGTTGCAAACTTGGTCTGCATGTGTTGCAGTCAATCATGTAAGCTTTCAGAGACACGAGTAGCTAGCTAGCTTGGGATCCATCTCAGAAAGCCGCATAAAGAGCACAGCCGCATCAATTGCCATATACTTATAATTTTACAAAGTAGGGACTATGGAGTCCTTCTTCACTTACTTGATACGATCATCGCCATTTCTTCTCCTATGCTCTTAACTTCACACCATGCACCATCTAACGCAAGCTGCATCTATCTTAAATTCCAGTAGCAGCCAGTTCACCACTTCAGTTTTGTACAATGGGCGTTTCATTGATCATGAACTACACTACGCATTCCAACATAAGAAATAATTCAACACTGCGTAGTGTAGTTCCAACATCTTTTGAGCAGAAAACCAAAGCATGATTACATTACCAAAATTATCAGCAAGAGGTCGTCACATCCAAACAGGAAGGCACGGCGCGAGTTGCCGTTAGAGACGACAAACAACTGATAAAATGATGCAGCAGGGACCAAATCCAAGGTACCTGCCTACAGCTGCAACCCTCGTCGAACATAATACGGGACGCTTCACTTCACTACAAACATCTATGCGAACTGTTGGTGCTAGGTTTAGGAAGAGAAGCCACGAAAGAGGAGTTCCAGATGGAGCTTCTGTACGTATACAAGTGCACGGCCAGTGCTTTGCTTCTCCGTTCGACTAACTCGGAATTCGCTCCATCAGGGCCATATAAACTGCAATACAGCCTAACTACATCATGAACATGTTTTGTCAAAGCATTGCCTTTTGCATGAGATGAGAAACAGAACAACCGTAAGACAAATGTATACCACAAAAGAGCACTGGGACTCGCAAGTTTGGTTGCATTTTCATTTCAGACCATGGCAACCATCAGTAAACCATGAGAAAGACAGCATGCTGTTTTTTCAACAGATCAGGACAAGAAGTAAGATCGTTCTCAATTTATTTACTGACATGCTATCCTTGCAACTAACAAAAGTAGTTTTATAATGATAGGTTCATAATTACAAATTCTCAGTACGCATCAGAAGCAGGACAAAGAAAACCTGGAATTTTGAAGCGGTTGCTGCAACTCGGAGTCACTCGGGGAAAGAGCCTGTCTTCTGACCATCTCAGCTCCATAGAAAACCTTAAAGACAGCAAGGGAAATGTAAGTAGCTGGCAAGAAATTCAAAATCCCACGTGAAATTAGAGATTAAGATTTTGGAAGCAATTTGTAGTTAACTCTTTAAGTCTTAACTGCAATACTTCATACATTGAAGCCTTTAGAGTTCCTGCTATGATCTAGGGCACAACCTCCACTCATCTATGGCACAAAACCACTTATCTACTAGTGTTTCAATATAGACAAGAGTGGCCATGGATTCCCTGTTGCATTTTTATTCCGTCTATTTCTAGCGATTGCCAAGCAGGCCCGTCCCCAAATAGGGAACTAGTTACTTTGGCGGCATGATGAGGGTTGCATGTACTTGAACATCTATTAACTCAGACGTGGAGGGGCACACATTTTCGTAGCTGGACAGAACAGTTATTGTTACACTGAAGTCTTTCAACATATGAACATGTGGTATAATAAAATATCTCTCAACTCAAAGGATGTTGCAGAAGTCAGCTTACCAAGAATATCTCTAATAATGTATTTCACCCAACTAGTTAGGTGTCACTACAGTATATCATCAACTATAAGTTCAATTGTACCCTCTGATAGACATTTCGGTCTCGTTCACTGGATTTGTTTCTAAACAGATTCAAAGGGTTACAGTTGCCATGTTTAAGAAATTGTACTGCACAAGTATGTGTAGATAATACAACTGCTACAATAGACTAATCTAGATCAATTCATAGGAGTTCATCAGAAAAAATTAAAATAGTACAACTCAGTATGCTTAGTTCTATTGTCAGAGGGTATAAATTGGCATTAGGCCAATAATCTGAAAGTGACAACAGAGCTAATAAACCAAGGGCTCTTAGGGCTTTTGCAAGGATGCAGTCCAAATTCCAATGGCACTCAACATGTGCAAGAAACTATGTCCAGAAGATATGGCAGGTTTACCTGAGTTGTACTGTGAGGAGCTATAGGAAAACGGCCATTGTATTGGTCAATTCAGTGCACAATAGGAACGATTTCTTGTTCAGCACGCGGTAGGGAAGCATCCGTGTCAGAGACCTCTGATATTCAGTTTGACCAAATTCATGCATTGCCATACATCGACTTGGCCACTCTCTCTCTCAGCAACATCGACACGGCCATGCGCCCGGAGGCGGAATGCAGCACCATGCACATCACCCTGTCCGGGGGCGCCTCCATCGGCTTCATCAGCCCCTCTGCCTCCTCGACCTCGCCTGCCCTTCCCAGCATCTCCACCGTAGACGTAGAGTGCTGCAGTGCCGGCGTCGTCATCCTCCCGAACACCTCCCTCCCCTCGCCCACCATCCCGGCCCTCGCGCACGCCTTGTCATCCATCTCCCCCTCCCGTCGGCGGAACAGTGCCGAGCACCACCCGGCACCGTCTGTGGTGCGGGCAATTCGTCGAACAGTATGCGCGCGGAGTCCGGCGGCGACCCGTGCGCGGACACCTCGCTGGACCGCGCCTCTCCGGAGCGCGGCAGCGTGGAGGGTGGCCACCAGAGAGAGAGACGTCAGCGAGGCGGCGCCGCGGAGGAGAGGAGCGCGGCGTAGTGCCGCCGCACGGCCGCAGCCTCGCACGGTGGCCGCTCACTGACTCCGAAGTGAACCAACAGTCCGGGCGGGGAGGGGTGGGGTGGCGCGAGGAGAATGCAAGGGAGGAGGAGACGGAAGGGACACTCCGGCGGCCGGTCGGCCGGCGTTGAGATCGATCGATACAGGCGAGAAGACGAGGGAGTGCCCTTTGGCGTCAAAGAAAACGAGGCCCAGACCCAGGTACGTAGGGCGGGCCCATGCCAAAAGAACTACACCTAAAAAAACAAGTTTTAAAAACTACTCTCGTTTTTTTCCATAAAATGTTCATGTTACCAAATAATGATCTAAGAAAATACTCAGATTAAAAAAAATACTTTCAAAACAAAATAATTTTTGATGTGTTTCTAGAAAACCGAATAAAAAAGGAAAAATATTCAAATCAGCCAGCTGAAAATCAGGCTCATGTCGATCGCTTGCTCCTCTTGCCACATGGACATGGCCCCACACGTGTCCCCACTTCTTCACGCCTCTCAGCCTTATCTTGTCATCTTCTCTAGTCTCGTCTCTGCTATGGCAACAACACCGCGGTTTCTGTAATTCTGCCGCTGCCAGTGAGATCCTCCATGGTTGGACCTCCCCTCTCCCACGCGTGCCATGGCCGGCCTATTCTCTGCCTGCTCCAGCAGCCCGACCACCACCCTCTTGCTCCTCTGCCTCTCTCCACCCTTCAGGCTCCGCCTCCCTGTGCCGCCAGGGCCACGGCAGCCTCATGTTGCACCCGACCTCACTTCTTTTTCGCCAGGGCCACGGCAGCCTCATGTTGCGCTTGACGTCACTTCTTTTTCTCCAGGGCTACGACAGCCTCATGTTGCGCACGCCAAGATGTGGCGGTATATATCCGCCACGTTGGCGCCGAGAGCCATCAACATCAACGCATCCTCTCGCCACATCTGACGATGTCGGCAGCTGTAACATCGCGGCGTCGTACGTGCACGCTCACCCCGCGCTCGGCCCTGCGCCACCGTTTGCAACATCAGCTTCGAGACAAGTTTCGGCAACAACAGCTTTGTTGTGAAACGGCGGCAACGAAAGACGACTGTGCTAGTGCGCAGCGCGGCTAAAGATGTTGTTGCAATCTTTGCGACCAGGGTCTTGTTGCAGAAAATTAAAGAAGAAGAGCAGCAATAGGGATTTTGTTACAGAAAATTAGAGAAGAGAATGTTCTGCAACAAGGGTCTTATTGCAGAAAAATAGAAAAGAGAAGGCTCTGCAACAAGGGTGTTGTTACAAAAATTACATAAAAAGAGGTTCTCCAAGGGTCCTATTATAGAAATTAGGAAATTTTGCAAAGCATTGTTGCAAGAAATTAGAGAAAAGAAACTGATCTGATCTTTTTCTAAAAATCAACCGGCAGACGTATAGCACGCCCCAATGAAAAAACTAAGTAAAAACTAAAAAGAGTTGGAAACTATAATGAAAATAAAGCATTCCCTATAATATGTTGTTTGAGTCGGTATCGAGCGCCCATGGGTCGGCCTTGTCTCGATGATCCTGTGTGTCATCCTCTTATTTGATGCATGTGGGAATACCTTTTTTTTCTCTAGCATGTTATTGTTGTACGTTATTTTTTTTTGGGGTTTATTTACGTTGACTTGAGTTCTAATTATGTTCTAGCGGGTTTTTTCATATATATATATATCGTGTTGGGCTGCTGTTGAAGACAGTATTTGTTGTGATAAAAGGTGGAGTTGCTTGGTGTGTGGTGGTAGTGTCCTTAGAGCATCTCTAGCAAATCCCGCATATTATCAACTCGCAAAACTCGTTTGCATTTTGCGAAAAAACGGTTTTACGGGTCGATTTTAGCTGCGGCCGAACAGAACCCATATAATCAACCCGTAAAAAAAATATTCTTTGAATATACCAAACAGGGCCACAGCTAGGCCATTTTTTTTTCTTGGCCGTCTTCTTCCTCACACCAAATTGAAATCAACCGTAGGTGAGGGCGGCCGCCGGCAGACAGGAGGGCGAGGAAGACGGGGGCGGAGGCTAGGGCGACAGGGCAGTGCGGGACAGCCAGACTCCTCCGTTCACCATCGCTGTAGATCAAACCAAACAGGCAAATAGGAAGCCGCCGTCGCCATAGCTAGCTGAAGCTAGCTAGCTCAATCGATTTTGAGCGGATGCTAGCTAGCTATGCTCAATGGATTCTGAACGGACGGAGCTAGCTAGCTAGTCAATTGATTCGAGCTAGTACGGGGATGGGTGGCGCAACGGCTCGGGCGGGCACGCGGGTGGCCGTCGGTCGGAGGGCCGGGACGGGTGGCCGGCGGCTGGCTGTCGGGTGGCCGGGACGGGCGGCCGGCAGCCGGGGACGGGCGGGGCGGCGTTTGAGGCTTCGCGGACGGCTGACGGCGGACGGCGAACGCGGATGTTTCCGCCAACTGCTTTCTCTTGATACGGGGCACCGCAGAAGTGGACGCGAAAACTGTATTTTTGCATATCAAGAGGAGTTTTTTACCGTGCCTTTCAAATTTTTTTACGGATCCAACGTGTTTACAGTATTTGATCGGGCAGCGTTTTTTACGCGGACTTACATTTTGATAGTTATTTTGCGGGTTGGGGCATTATACGGGGTTTGCTAAATGCTCTTACACGTGCGCTTCGAAGACGGCTCGGCCGTCGGCATCCGAGGAAAGGGCACCGTGGTGTTCAAGCGCCTGAACCGGGAGCACGCGCGCTCTCGGAGGTGTTGTACATCCTCACTCAGACTGAAAAGCAACAATATTTCGCTGGGGCAAATGGACGAGAACGGGTGCAGGATCGTCATCGTCAACGGTCTACCGAACATCTACGATCGGCACAAGGTGCTGCTCGCACGCCTCCCGCGACGGGGGAACCGGCTATACGACCTCAACCTTGTCATTGCCAAAGCGGATGAAACAGCGTGGCTTTGGCATGCCACCTCCACTCCCGTGCGCTCGCAAGCAAGAACATGATTTGCAGCCTCCCTCCCCAACATAGAGCATGTGGAGCAGTTGTGTGATCGATGGGTGTGCGCTCGGCAAGCAGCACCGCGCACACGCCGTTCCCTCAGACGGCGGCGTACCATGGGGAGCGTGCACTGGAGCTCGTGCACTTTTTTTTAGAAAAGGAGGAATCACCCCCGGCCTCTGTATCTGGAAGGTGCATGCGGCCATTGGAGCTTGTGCATATGGACCTGTGCGCACCGAGCACACCGGCGACCCCCGGAGGCAGTATGCCCGTAAGGTTTTCCTGTTGGTAGTCGACGGCTATATAGCAGATATATGTGGATTGAAGTGCTCAGGTCCAAAGATGAGGCGTTCACGAGCTTCAAGAAGGTGAAGGCGGCAACCAAGACGCAGCGCTAGTGCCGTCTACTCGCGTTCCTGTCGGACCGGGGCGGCGAGTTCAACTCCGGCGCATTCAAGCTGTTCTGCACGGACGTATAGCCGACGAGGAGCCTCAACGATCACGCCATATGAGGCGTGGCACGGGCAAAAGGCCAGCATGCACCACTTCCGCACGCTTGGCTGCGTCGCGCACGTCAAGCATCTCGGTCCCGGCATTGACAAGCTGGCGGATCGCTCGACGCCCATGGTGACGATCGGGTACGAGGAGGGCGCAAAAGCCTACCGCGTCTACGACCCCATGACAAAGAAGTTGCAGGTGACGCGGGACTTGGCGTTTGAGGAAAGAAGGCCGTGGGACTGGGCGTCCACGACGGCAATTTCGTCCTCGTCTACAACACCGCTCCAGGGTAGACAGTGGTTGACGCCGGAGCCGCTCCTAGTCCAACCACGGCACCACTTGCTTCACCAACTCGAGCCTCGCGGCCGGTGACGGTGACCCCAACAGCGGAGCCACTGCCCAAGTGGGGGACGCCGCCCACGCACGATGACAATCGGGACGCAGACTCCGGGCCGGCCGCTCTGGTACAGGTACATGGACAACCTGCTGGATGAGCTCGACGCCGAGGCCGCGCAGCAAGCCGAGCTCTGCATGCTAGCAGCAGAGGAGCCAGCAAGCGTCGAGGAGGCGCTCAGCAACGGGGCATGGAGGAGCGCCATGGATCTGCGTTTTGACTTTCGGTTTGGCATTTTTTTCGGCCCTGAACGAAAAATCGGCAAAATTTCAGACGAAAATACAAAATCAGACAAAATTTGGCCGAAATTCGGCCGAAATTTGACCAAAAATTTGAAATCAAGCAAAGCAAAAGCATATCAGCCCAACAACCATCAGGAGTAATCATATAATGTTTAGCAAATTAGCTCTAGGGATTAAAATAAGAGTGTCAGTCCAATATAACCCTCACGCACATTAGTTCTAAACTTACAGTCCACAACCATCACATAGTTCAAATTTAAATACTTCAGTACAACCAACAATAGAATTTAAAGGAGTTCACATAGAAACAGCTTCAAAAGACAGCCATCAAAGCATCACACCGAACAGCAAAAGACAACCATCAAAGCATCACAACGAACAACATCTCCAAAAGAAATCCATGAAAGCATGGACGGGGAGGTCATGTTCCATTGAAAAAGCTCCAGTTTCCATGCTCCAAGCCTCCAACTAGCATCATGCTCCAAGCTCCAGCTAGTATCAGACCAGCTAGGTACCATTTCAAAGACAAATACAGCTGATAAGTAGCATTTAGAACAGCACTACTACATGATAAGTAGCAACTAGAATAGCACTACTAAGAGACCAGTAGCAATTAGAACATCACTAGTAGGTGATTGGTAGCAATTAGAACAACACTAGTAGGTGATAAGTACCAATTAGAACATCCATACAAGAAGATAAGTAGTAATTACAACAGTACTAGGTGATAATTGACAAGTAACAATTAGACCAACAGTACATAGTGAGCATAAACATTAGAGCACCAGAATAAGAAAGCAATGTACATCAAGCTATTTAAAGATCAACCACTTCAAACATATACATCAAGCTAGATTTTTCAAAGTAATCATCATGAAGAAGAAAACACCGAAAAGAAGAGACTTACCAAATCTATGAGTAGAGGCTGTTGACTTCCTTGGTCTTCTTCCTAACTAGCCGTCCAGATCTACGAGTCTCCAAATTGCCAACGCTTGCTTGTGTCTCCTTTTCGACTTGTACTTGTGTGTCTTCTTCCACTTGCATTTGTGTTTCTTGCTGATATTGTTGATCATCCTCATCATCCTCACTCACACCATCATCATCCTCACTCTCATTATCAAGATATTCATTCTCATTGTCGTCATCCTCACTCTCAGTTTCGACATACTCATTCTCCTCATCATGATTCCTCTTTCTTTTCTTCTTATTAGCCTTTGTACCAACATAAGAATCCTTCCTACTTGAGTTGAGGTGCCTTATTTTCTCAAAAACAGCACTGGCCGCATCAGCTCCATCCACAATTGGATCATCTTCATCCTCATTCAGCCACTCCATTATTGGATTCGTCTCATCGAACATTGTTGTATCTATCAGCAATGCACTTGGATCAACCTCTTTATCTATATCTCTCTCTTTCTCTTGATCTTCTGCAGCACGTATCTTCAAGGTTTGAATTCCAAGTAAATTATATGACATGCAAGGACAATACATGGTACAAAGTAAATTTGAGTTGGTTTATACCTTTAGGTTGTAGCGGACAGAAACTAGCTTGTGGAGCTTGTCATATAAAAGGCGATTTCTTTGCTTTGTGTGCACCAAAGCAAAGGCGCTCCAGTTCCTCTCACACCCACTAGATGAGACACATTGTGAGCAAACTCTCATTTGCACTCTTCTGCAATGCAGGAACATCCCCTCCAAATTGAAACCACCATTGGGCTGCAAGTATCACCAATGAAATTTTCGGAATTACAAAACAAAAGGAAATGGAAATTCTAAACTAAAAGAACATGACTTACTTGGCTCCATTCTCGCCGCAGCTTCTTGTGCTAATCTGGTCCCAAACCTTCCTTGGCACTCCCTAAACTTACTAACTTCATCAATGGCTGAAAGAGCACCCTTTGGATCTAATATCTTCGCTATCGCATCTGTTAGTGCAGTAGCATAATCTGTATGGTTGCAAAGGTTGAGGCTGTAATGTGTATATGGATCAAGGACGGCAGCTGCAACCATAAATGTATCTTCTTCCATTGCATCTATCCTCTTGCCCACCTTGCGCATGAAACTAAGGTACAACCTTGATGTAGGGCCTAGATGTGCTTCCATCTGTTGTATAGCGAGCATCATACTTTTTTTGAAGCCGGAAATAGTGCATTGTTTTTGTGTATCAGCATACCTCATGGCCTTATAAAGTGGCCTTAACGAACCCAGTACCCACTCTAGTGCGTTCCACCAAACATTACTAGACAAACATTCTTGGAAGTCCAAACAATTTACAAACAAATACCAAATAGTTTCATGGAAGTACTAAATTAAGTGAGAGCTCTATGCCATCTTTTTTTATTTTAACTAAGTTAGAGCTCTATAAGAAGCACATGCAATCTCATAGCTCATATCAAGTTAGTATGTTACCTTTCCAAGAGCTTTGAGAACCACTTGCACTTGCATCATGGTTGCCGCTGCCATTCCTATTTGCAGTTCCATTACCAGAAAATCAAGTGACAAAAGGACACCGGTCAGTTATGAAGAGTAGGTAACTAAGGAAGCAACCCTTGCTTACTAGGGTGTCCTCATATTAATGCTAAAGAAAAAACAGTACAGCCCAATGCTCTAGTTCACATACTAAGGAATAAGTAATTTATATACAACTCGATGCTCTAGTTTGCCAAACAGACAAGTCACATACTGTACTCTATTCTTGAGAAAGATACAATGATGCTTAGTTCTAGAACCACCACTTAATGGTACCACTGACCATTGAAATTAATCATTGGTCAACATCTACTTTTCTGTGCAAATAACTCAAGTGTGAAGTCTGATAGAAATTAGCACAAGAGGCAGCCTTTACAGGAAATCGACGGCATGGCGCAGCTCAAAAACATTAGAGCACAGAAGGCCTACCGTGCAAATAAGAAGTTCCAACAACATCATTAACATAATAATCCGGTCAATAATATCATTAACATAACAATCCGATCGACAACACATTATTACGTACAATTGCATATTCTCACCAACACAGTTTACGAGGGAGTCACTCGCAAAATCCATCATACATAACAACTCAAGTTCAGCAGCAATTCATGGGCAAGCGCAGCTGAACCCAAGGCCTGTTCGGGTAACACGCGCGGAAGGAAACATAACAACAGCTAGTGCGGTGTGCTTCTGCCTCGGCCAGCAGCAATTTTATCCAAGTCGGTGGCTTCAAGGAGCAGTCCCCTTGTCCATGGAACAATTATATATTTTAGGATGTTCATAACAAAGTTTGTAACCCACTTTCTGTTGGACCAAAAGAAATATTACCAGATCTAGAGCATCCTTGGTGACTACAAGATGCATATATAATTCAGATTAATAATGCCACTACTGTGTTCAATTCATCAAGACTCGATTTTTCTTACCCCGGTATGATATATGCATTTGCCAAGCCACTTACCAGGGACCTATCCTAAATCTAAAGCAGCACAAGTAGACACAGATTATAACCAAGAAACAAAGCCACATCGATCTGAAATTGCTGAAGAACTGAAACAGCATACACGTACTTGGACGAGACAAATTGCTGAAGACTGAAACTGCATACACGTACTGAAACTGCATCAAGAACATCTGTACCTTCCCAGTCAAGCGGACGCCCTCCATGCTGCTGCCGCTGCCCCGTGCTACTGCCTCCGTTGAACTGGTCGGCTTGCGCTCCATCAGCTCCGTTGCCGCAGCCGCCGAGCACCATGCTGCTGTTGGGTTTCGTAGTAATTTCAAAAAATTTCCTACGCACACGCAAGATCATGTGATGCATAGCAACGAGGGGAGAGTATTGTCTACGTACCCAACGCAGACCGACTGCGGAAGCGATGACACGACGTAGAGGAAGTAGTCGTACGTCTTCTCGATCCAACCGATCAAGCACCGAAAATACGGCACCTCCGAGTTCGAGCACACGTTCAGCTCGATGACGATCCCCGGACTCCGATCCAGCAAAGTGTCGGGGAAGAGTTACGTCAGCACGACGGCGTGGTGACGATCTTGATGAACTACAGCAGCAGGGCTTCGCCTAAACTCCGCTACAGTATTATCGAGGAATATGGTGGCAGGGGGCACCGCACACGGCTAAGGAATCGATCACGTGGATCAACTTGTGTCAACTTGTGTGTTTAGAGGTGCCCCTGCCTCCGTATATAAAGGAGCCAAGGGGGGAGGGGGCGCCGGCCAAGAGGGAGAGGCGCAGGAGGAGTCCTACTCCTACCGGGAGTAGGACTCCCCCCCCAATCCTATTCCAACTAGGATTCCCAAGGGGGAAAGAGGGAGAGGGGTGGCCGGCCACCTCTCCTAGTCCTAATAGGACTAGGGGAAGGGGGGAGGCGCGCAGCCCCCTTGGGCTGCCCCTTTCTCCTTTCCACTAAGGCCCATGATGGCCCATATGGTTCCCGGGGGGTTCCGGTAACCCTCCCGGTATTCCGGTAAAATCCCGATTTCACCCGGAACACTTCCGATATCCAAATATAGGCTTCCAATATATCAATCTTTACGTCTCGACCATTTCGAGACTCCTCGTCATGTCCGTGATCACATCCGGGACTCCGAACAACCTTCGGTACATCAAAATGCATAAACTCATAATATAACTGTCATCGTAACCTTAAGCGTGCGGACCCTACGGGTTCGAGAACAATGTAGACATGACCGAGACACGTCTCCGGTCAATAACCAATAGCGGGACCTGGATGCCCATATTGGCTCCTACATATTCTACGAAGATCTTTATCGGTCAGACCGCATAACAACATACGTTGTTCCCTTTGTCATCGGTATGTTACTTGCCCGAGATTCGATCGTCGGTATCCAATACCTAGTTCAATCTCGTTACTGGCAAGTCTCTTTACTCGTTCCGTAATACATCATCTCACAACTAACATATTAGTTGTAATGCTTGCAAGGCTTATGTGATGTGTATTACCGAGAGGGCCCAGAGATACCTCTCCGACAATCGGAGTGACAAATCCTAATCTCGAAATACGCCAACCCAACATCGACCATTGGAGACACCTGTAGTACTCCTTTATAATCACCCAGTTACGTTGTGACGTTTGGTAGTACCCAAAGTGTTCCTCCGGTAAACGGGAGTTGCATAATCTCATAGTCATAGGAACATGTATAAGTCATGAAGAAAGCAATAGCAACATACTAAACGATCGGGTGCTAAGCTAATGGAATGGGTCATGTCAATCAGATCATTCTACTAATGATGTGACCTCGTTAATCAAATAACAACTCATTGTTCATGGTTAGGAAACATAACCATCTTTGATTAACGAGCTAGTCAAGTAGAGGCATACTAGTGACACTTTGTTTGTCTATGTATTCACACATGTATTATGTTTCCGGTAAATACAATTCTAGCATGAATAATAAACATTTATCATGATTATAAGGAAATAAATAATAACTTTATTATTGCCTCTAGGGCATATTTCCTTCAGTCTCCCACTTGCACTAGAGTCAATAATCTAGATTACACTGTAATGATTCTAACACCCATGGAGCTTTGGTGCTGATCATGTTTTGCTCGTGGAAGAGGCTTAGTCAACGGGTCTGCAACATTCAGATCCGTATGTATCTTGCAAATCTCTATGTCTCCCACCTGGACTAGATCCCGGATGGAGTTGAAGCGTCTCTTGATGTGTTTGGTCCTTTTGTGAAATCTGGATTCCTTTGCCAAGGCAATTGCACCAGTATTGTCACAAAAGATTTTCATTGGACCCGATGCACTAGGTATGACACCTAGATCGGATATGAACTCCTTCATCCAGACTCCTTCATTTGCTGCTTCCGAAGCAGCTATGTATTCCGCTTCACATGTAGATCCCGCTACGACGCTTTGTTTAGAACTGCACCAACTGACAGCTCCACCGTTTAATGTAAACACGTATCCGGTTTGCGATTTAGAATCGTCCGGATCAGTGTCAAAGCTTGCATCAACGTAACCTTTTACGATGAGCTCTTTGTCACCTCCATATACGAGAAACATATCCTTAGTCCTTTTCAGGTATTTCAGGATGTTCTTGACCGCTGTCCAGTGATCCACTCCTGGATTACTTTGGTACCTCCCTGCTAAACTTATAGCAAGGCACACATCAGGTCTGGTACACAGCATTGCATACATGATAGAGCCTATGGCTGATGCATAGGGAACATCTTTCATATTCTCTCTATCTTCTGCAGTGGTCGGGCATTGAGTCTTACTCAATTTCACACCTTGTAACACAGGCAAGAACCCTTTCTTTGCTTGATCCATTTTGAACTTCTTCAAAATTTTGTCAAGGTATGTGCTTTGTGAAAGTCCAATTAAGCGTTTTGATCTATCTCTATAGATCTTAATGCCTAATATGTAAGCAGCTTCACCGAGGTCTTTCATTGAAAAACTTTTATTCAAGTATCCCTTTATGCTATCCAGAAATTCTATATCATTTCCAATCAGTAATATGTCATCCACATATAATATCAGAAATGCTACAGAGCTCCCACTCACTTTCTTGTAAATACAGGCTTCTCCGAAAGTCTGTATAAAACCAAATGCTTTGATCACACTATCAAAACGTTTATTCCAACTCCGAGAGGCTTGCACCAGTCCATAAATGGATCGCTGGAGCTTGCACACTTTGTTAGCTCCCTTTGGATCGACAAAACCTTCTGGTTGCATCATATACAACTCTTCTTCCAGAAATCCATTCAGGAATGCAGTTTTGACATCCATTTGCCAAATTTCATAATCATAAAATGCGGCAATTGCTAACATGATTCGGACGGACTTAAGCATCGCTACGGGTGAGAAGGTCTCATCGTAGTCAATTCCTTGAACTTGCCGAAAACCTTTTGCGACAAGTCGAGCTTTGTAGACAGTAACATTACCATCAGCGTCAGTCTTCTTCTTAAAGATCCATTTATTCTCAATTGCTTGCCGATCATCGGGCAAGTCAACCAAAGTCCATACTTTGTTCTCATACATGGATCCCATCTCAGATTTCATGGCTTCAAGCCACTTTGCGGAATCTGGGCTCACCATCGCTTCTTCATAGTTCGTAGGTTCATCATGATCTAGTAGCATGACCTCCAGAACAGGATTACCGTACCACTCTGGTGCGGATCTTACTCTGGTTGATCTACGAGGTTCAGCAGTATCTTGATCTGAAGTTTCATGATCATTATCATTGGCTTCCTCACTAACTGGTGTAGGTGTCACTGAAACAGTTTTCTGTGATGAACTACTTTCCAGTAAGGGAGCGGGTACAGTTACCTCGTCAAGTTCTACTTTCCTCCCACTCACTTCTTTCGAGAGAAACTCCTTCTCTAGAAATGATCCATTCTTAGCAACGAATGTCTTGCCTTCGGATCTGTGATAGAAGGTGTACCCAACAGTTTCCTTTGGGTATCCTATGAAGACACATTTCTCCGATTTGGGTTCGAGCTTATCAGGTTGAAGCTTTTTCACATAAGCATCGCAGCCCCAAACTTTAAGAAACGACAACTTTGGTTTCTTGCCAAACCACAGTTCATAAGGCGTCGTCTCAACGGATTTTGATGGTGCCCTATTTAACGTGAATGCGGCCGTCTCTAAAGCATATCCCCAAAAAGATAGCGGTAAATCAGTAAGAGACATCATAGATCGCACCATATCTAGTAAAGTACGATTACGACGTTCGGACACACCATTACGCTGTGGTGTTCCGGGTGGCGTGAGTTGCGAAACTATTCCACAGTTTTTCAAATGTACACCAAACTCGTAACTCAAATATTCTCCTCCACGATCAGATCGTAGAAACTTTATTTTCTTGTTACGATGATTTTCAACTTCACTCTGAAATTCTTTGAACTTTTCAAATGTTTCAGACTTATGTTTCATTAAGTAGATATACCCATATCTGCTTAAATCATCTGTGAAGGTGAGAAAATAACGATATCCGCCACGAGCCTCAATATTCATCGGGCCACATACATCGGTATGTATGATTTCCAACAAATCTGTTGCTCTCTCCATAGTACCGGAGAACGGTGTTTTAGTCATCTTGCCCATGAGGCACGGTTCGCAAGTACCAAGTGATTCATAATCAAGTGGTTCCAAAAGTCCATCAGCATGGAGTTTCTTCATGCGCTTTATACCGATATGACCTAAACGACAGTGCCACAAATAAGTTGCACTTTCATTATCAACTCTGCATCTTTTGGCTTCAATATTATGAATATGTGTATTACTACTATCGAGATTCAATAAGAATAGACCACTCTTCAAGGGTGCATGACCATAAAAGATATTACTCATATAAATAGAACAACCATTATTCTCTGATTTAAATGAATAACCGTCTCGCATTAAACAAGATCCAGATATAATGTTCATGCTCAACGCTGGCACCAAATAACAATTATTTAGGTCTAATATTAATCCCGAAGGTAGATGTAGAGGTAGCGTGCCGACTGCGATCACATCGACTTTGGAACCGTTTCCCACGCGCATCGTCACCTCGTCCTTTGCCAGTGCCCGCTTATTCCGTAGTCCCTGTTTCGAGTTGCAAATATTAGCAACAGAACCAGTATCAAATACCCAGGTGCTACTGCGAGCTCTAGTAAGGTACACATCAATAACATGTATATCACATATACCTTTGTTCACCTTGCCATCCTTCTTATCCGCCAAATACTTGGGGCAGTTCCGCTTCCAGTGACCAGTCTGCTTGCAGTAGAAGCACTCAGTTTCAGGCTTAGGTCCAGACTTGGGTTTCTTCTCTTGAGCAGCAACTTGCTTGCCGTTCTTCTTGAAGTTCCCCTTTTTCTTCCCTTTGCCCTTTTTCTTGAAACTAGTGGTCTTGTTAACCATCAACACTTGATGCTCCTTCTTGATTTCTACCTCCGCAGCTTTCAGCATTGCGAAGAGCTCGGGAATAGTCTTGTTCATCCCTTGCATATTATAGTTCATCACGAAGCTCTTGTAGCTTGGTGGCAGTGATTGGAGAATTCTGTCAATGACGCAATCATCCGGAAGATTAACTCCCAATTGAATCAAGTGATTATTATACCCAGACATTTTGAGTATATGCTCACTGACAGAACTGTTCTCCTCCATCTTGCAGCTATAGAACTTATTGGAGACTTCATATCTCTCAATTCGGGCATTTGCTTGAAATATTAACTTCAACTCCTGGAACATCTCATATGCTCCATGACGTTCAAAACGTCGTTGAAGTCCCGATTCTAAGCCGTAAAGCATGGCACACTGAACTATCGAGTAGTCATCAGCTTTGCTCTGCCAGACGTTCATAACATCTGGTGTTGCTCCAGCAGCAGGCCTGGCACCCAGCGGTGCTTCCAGGACGTAATTTTTCTGTGCAGCAATGAGGATAATCCTCAAGTTACGGACCCAGTCCGTGTAATTGCTACCATCATCTTTCAACTTTGCTTTCTCAAGGAACGCATTAAAATTCAACGGAACAACAGCACGAGCCATCTATCTACAATCAACATAAACAAGCAAGATACTATCAGGTACTAAGTTCATGATAAATTTAAGTTCAATTAATCATATTATTTAAGAACTCCCACTTAGATAGACATCCCTCTAATCCTCTAAGTGATTACGTGATCCAAATCAACTAAACCATGACCGATCATCACGTGAGATGGAGTAGTTTTCAATGGTGAACATCGTTATGTTGATCATATCTACTATATGATTCACGCTCGACCTTTCGGTCTCCGTGTTCCGAGGCCATATCTGCATATGCTAGGCTCGTCAAGTTTAACCTGAGTATTCTGCGTGTGCAAAACTGGCTTGCACCCGTTGTAGATGGACGTAGAGCTTATCACACCCGATCATCACGTGGTGTCTGGGCACGACGAACTTTGGCAACGGTGCATACTCAGGGAGAACACTTCTTGATAATTTAGTGAGAGATCATCTTATAATGCTACCGTCAATCAAAGCAAGATAAGATGCATAAAAAGATAAACATCACATGCAATCAATATAAGTGATATGATATGGTCATCATCATCTTGTGCTTGTGATCTCCATCTCCGAAGCACCGTCATGATCACCATCGTCACCGGCGCGACACCTTGATCTCCATCGTAGCATCGTTGTCGTCTCGCCAATCTTATGCTTCCACGACTATCACTACCGTTTAGTAATAAAGTAAAGCATTACATCGCGATTGCATTGCATACAATAAAGCGACAACCATATGGCTCCTGCCAGTTGCCGATAACTCGGTTACAAAACATGATCATCTCATACAATAAAATTCAGCATCATGCTTTGACCATATCACATCACAACATGCCCTGCAAAAACAAGTTAGACGTCCTCTACTTTGTTGTTGCTTGTTTTACGTGGCTGCTACGGGCTTAAGTAAGAACCAATCTCACCTACGCATCAAAACCACAACGATAGTTTGTCAAATAGACTCCGTTTTAACCTTCGCAAGGACCGGGCGTAGCCATACTTGGTTCAACTAAAGTTGGAGAGACAGTCGCCCGCAAGCCATCTCTGTGCAAAGCACGTCGAGGGAACCGGTCTCGCGTAAGCGTACGCGTAAGGTTGGTCTGGGTCGTCTCGTCCAACAATACCGCCGAACCAAAATATGACATGCTGGTAGGCAGTATGACTTGTATCGTCCACAACTCACTTGTGTTCTACTCGTGCATATAACATCAACATCAATAACCTAGGCTCGGATGCCACTGTTGGGTTTCGTAGTAATTTCAAAAAATTTCCTACGCACACGCAAGATCATGTGATGCATAGCAACGAGGGGAGAGTATTGTCTACGTACCCAACGCAGACCGACTGCGGAAGCGATGACACGACGTAGAGGAAGTAGTCGTACGTCTTCTCGATCCAACCGATCAAGCACCGAAACTACGGCACCTCCGAGTTCGAGCACACGTTCAGCTCGATGACGATCCCCGGACTCCGATCCAGCAAAGTGTCGGGGAAGAGTTTCGTCAGCACGACGGCGTGGTGACGATCTTGATGAACTACAGCAGCAGGGCTTCGCCTAAACTCCGCTACAGTATTATCGAGGAATATGGTGGCAGGGGGCACCGCACACGGCTAAGGAATCGATCACGTGGATCAACTTGTGTCAACTTGTGTGTTTAGAGGTGCCCCTGCCTCCGTATATAAAGGAGCCAAGGGGGGAGGGGGCGCCGGCCAAGAGGGAGAGGCGCAGGAGGAGTCCTACTCCTACCGGGAGTAGGACTCCCCCCCCCAATCCTATTCCAACTAGGATTCCCAAGGGGGAAAGAGGGAGAGGGGTGGCCGGCCACCTCTCCTAGTCCTAATAGGACTAGGGGAAGGGGGGAGGCGCGCAGCCCCCTTGGGCTGCCCCTTTCTCCTTTCCACTAAGGCCCATGATGGCCCATATGGTTCCCGGGGGGTTCCGGTAACCCTCCCGGTATTCCGGTAAAATCCCGATTTCACCCGGAACACTTCCGATATCCAAATATAGGCTTCCAATATATCAATCTTTACGTCTCGACCATTTCGAGACTCCTCGTCATGTCCGTGATCACATCCGGGACTCCGAACAACCTTCGGTACATCAAAATGCATAAACTCATAATATAACTGTCATCGTAACCTTAAGCGTGCGGACCCTACGGGTTCGAGAACAATGTAGACATGACCGAGACACGTCTCCGGTCAATAACCAATAGCGGGACCTGGATGCCCATATTGGCTCCTACATATTCTACGAAGATCTTTATCGGTCAGACCGCATAACAACATACGTTGTTCCCTTTGTCATCGGTATGTTACTTGCCCGAGATTCGATCGTCGGTATCCAATACCTAGTTCAATCTCGTTACTGGCAAGTCTCTTTACTCGTTCCGTAATACATCATCTCACAACTAACATATTAGTTGTAATGCTTGCAAGGCTTATGTGATGTGTATTACCGAGAGGGCCCAGAGATACCTCTCCGACAATCGGAGTGACAAATCCTAATCTCGAAATACGCCAACCCAACATCGACCATTGGAGACACCTGTAGTACTCCTTTATAATCACCCAGTTACGTTGTGACGTTTGGTAGTACCCAAAGTGTTCCTCCGGTAAACGGGAGTTGCATAATCCCATAGTCATAGGAACATGTATAAGTCATGAAAAAAGCAATAGCAACATACTAAACGATCGGGTGCTAAGCTAATGGAATGGGTCATGTCAATCAAATCATTCTACTAATGATGTGACCTCGTTAATCAAATAACAACTCATTGTTCATGGTTAGGAAACATAACCATCTTTGATTAACGAGCTAGTCAAGTAGAGGCATACTAGTGACACTTTGTTTGTCTATGTATTCACACATGTATTACGTTTCCGGTAAATACAATTCTAGCATGAATAATAAACATTTATCATGATTATAAGGAAATAAATAATAACTTTATTATTGCCTCTAGGGCATATTTCCTTCAGCTGCAGTCTTGGAGAAGCAAAGGACAGGAAGTGGATGGGGTGGAGGCGAGGAGATGTGGAGGACGGCCAGAGAAGCGAGCGCCTTGGCCGGAGATGTGGAGGAGGGCGAGGAGATGTGGCCTGTGCGCAGCGGCGGCGCCGCACACAGGAAGAGGGACAGGGAACGAGTGATTCTAGGGTTAGGCCGTTTGGGTTTAGTGGTTTTGTCTCAGCGGAAGCTAACTGGAAGGCTCTCGAAGCTGGGCCGGACAAAAAAAATTCAAACTGGGCCGAATTATTCGGCCGATAGGCCCATATATCGGGCCCTAGCGAGACGGCCGAAAATCATTTTTTTCGGCCGAAAATCAAAACGCAGCCATGGATGAAGAAGTGCGCTCCATCACCGGCACCAATACATATAGGAGCTCGCCACGCTCCCCGCCGGCCACCGCGCCATTGGCCTGAAGTGGGTCTTTAAGATGAACAAGGACCCAGCCGGCAACGTCGTCACGCCCAAGGCGAGGCTGGTGGCGAAGGGGTACGCGCAGCAACAGGTGGTGGACTTCGACAAGGTCTTCACCCCGGTTGCACGCATGGAGACCGTGTGCCTACTACTGGCATTGGTGGCGCACATCGGCTGGCAGGTGCATCATATGGACGTTAAGTCCGCCTTTTTCAATGGCAATCTCGCCGAGGAGGTGTACGTGCTGCACCAGCCGGCCGGCTTCATCGACGTTGACAACTCGAGCAAGGTGCTCAAACTCTGGAAGGCACTATATGGCTTGCGTCAGGCCCTGTGCGCTTGGAACGCAAAGCTGCACGAGACCCTAACCAAGCTTGGGTTTGAGCGGTGCCCGCTAGAGCACGCTCTGTACGTTGATGATTTGGTGATCACAGGCACAAGCATTAGCGACATCAGAAAGTTCAAGGAGTAGATGGGCGAGCTCTTCCAGATGAGCGACCTTGGTCTCCTAAGTTACGTACTACTTGGGAATTGAGGTGAAGCAGGGCGACAGCGAGATCACGTCAGAGGTGGAGCCAGAAATTTTGTGAAGCTTGGGCAAGTTTGAGCCTAACTGTATAATCTGAAATTCAAATCTAATGGTTGAACCAAGGGTTTTTTTTTCTTCTTAATACCGGCTTTTCCAGGTAGGGGCCAAAAGAACTGGCTTTTGAAAAAAGCTCGGAAACTTTCGGCTTTTTGGCTTGAAAGTATTTTACCCTTTTATGTATGCAAATCTCTCAGTGTTCTAGCAGTCAACATGTATCAATCCATTCCCTAATGGGCGGTCGCTAACCCACCGTGGCATAAAAACATTTAAGCACTAAAATCATGCTGGCAAGACTAGTAATCAATCCTGCAACGCCGAAAGCACTTCCACGAGGCTAGGGGATATGTTGTGTTAAAATATGAATATGGGTTACCTAAACATGAAGCAAAAAAAATCTGACAAAATATTCGGTAACTGGACAGCTTTTTAAAAAATTGAGCAGCAGAAAAAACTTGATTCAGATAGACAACATATAAAATAGTACAAAACTCCTGAGCCACAAATCTATCTACATTAATAATGAAGTGAAATTTTGAACATAGTAGAACTCCCCACGCTCTAATCTCAAAATATAGACCTAAAAATAAGACTATCAATCTCAGCTAATGACGAGGGGGCAAGCAGCCGCCGGCTGATGATGCAAGCCCTTCCTGGGATTGATCCACTCCGGCTCAGCCTACTGGAGGCAAGGCACCCAGCCCAAGCCAGCCTCCACTCGCCGCTATTCCGTCTCTGATCGACCCAGGGTGTCGCCGTCTAGAACAGCCGAACAGGTAGGGTCGCAGGGAGGTGGAGCAAACGCCCGATCGAGTTTTTTGTTTTTTCCAGAAAAGATCGAGGTCCTCGCCTCAAGTTTTTTTTTATTAAAAGAGGGTTTCCCCTCCGATTTTCATTAGAGAAACCAAGCCAAAGTCCAGAGCTAGTAGTTTGTTACAAGCTAAACCGCAAAACAACACAAACTAGAAGAAGATCTAGCCACTACCAGCGGCTAAATCTCCCCACACGAACTAACCAGGCAAACTTAGAGGACATCACTTAAGTTCATTACATTCCAACCAAAAGAGAGAGACTAAGGTCGCGTTCGGATTCCCTCCACTCCGTGGCTCCGCGCCGGAGTGGAGCGGCAATCCAGCTGATTAAAGCTATAATTTACAGAGTTACTTAAAGCCCGCTCCGTGCGCTCCGCTCCGCGGATGACTACCGAACGCGGCCTAAGGACCTGTTCGGATCCACTCCACTCTGTCAACTCCTCAGCTCCACTCCCCGCTCCTGGATAGCTGGCTCCTCATAAAAAATCAGGAGCAGACAACATGTTCGGCAACCAACTCCACTCCCGTACTCTGGATTGCTGGCTTCCCACCACACATCGATCTGGTTTGACACTGCTCAGTACGTGCACGTGTTCACTTGTGCCAAGGATGCAATATAATGCACAAAATTGCACTAAAATACTGAGTTTACTCAAAATAATGTTGTATTTCACACATAATTTCTTTGTGCAAAATTTCACACATAATGAAATTTATCACACAAAAACACTTCAGCATGAGTTTGCTGAAATTACAGGATTTTAGCAACATGCACAAATAGGGTTTTCAGATGACAAACAAGAACAAAAACCACATAAACATATGAATTTTGTACACATCAATCCTAGTTCCAATGAAGCTCATGGAGACAATTTTCAACAAATGAAAATATTTATGCATGGCTGGTGATTGCTTGAATAGAACCAAAACATATATACTCTGCTTCGACTGATTTCACCTACAAAATTGCGAAATTTGTTAATAGTTACAAAAAGACATAGAATATGTGAAAGAAGCAGAATCAGGTAGTCACTAAACTAGCTAACAGCATCTTTCAGATTCTAGATTGATGCATCTTGCGACAAGGAAATAAATGACAAGTAATATTGTGGCTAATATTTCAGCGAATAACAAAGGCACTGAACACTTTCGACTTGTTTGGAGACCACATTCACATGTTTGGAGACAACATTCACATGTTTAACTTTACACCCAGTTATCTTAGAAAGCATGAATTTATTAAGCAAGATAAAAATTATAGGATTGTAACAAATATAAACACATGCATGGGGTAGAAACTAGTGTGTACTCACATTTATAGAAGAAGTGAAAGTCACCAACCAAGAGCAATATCAGTTGCTAGTTTATTACGGAACCGGTCCATGTCTTTATCGCTAGCCTCTGAGGTTGACGCGTCTGATGCATTTGGATGGATGGCGTACCGTTGATACCTTGAAGGTCTAGTTGGGACATAGTTGGGATCTCTGTCGACTCGAAGAAAGTGAAGATCACCCTTATCATGATATCGAACATAGTTGTGAAGGATCATAGTTGCAGCCACTATCATCTTTTGAGTTTCAACTGAATAATTGGGCATCTTTAGTAGAATCTGCCACTTCATTTTCCACACGCCAAACGCTCTCTCGATCACATTACGCTTGGATGAGTGTATCTTGTTAAATTTCTCCTTAGGTGTTCTTGGCGCCACACCTCGATGAAAATCAGGCACGTGATACCTCTCTCCCTTGTAAGGTGCTAGATATCCAGGTCTATTAGGATAGCCTGCGTCCACAAGATAGTACTTACCTACATACAACAAACAGATTGCATGTAAGGCCTATGAATTGTTTAAAGAATTTGAGTAAACAAAATTATTATAGGAACTACTAACCCTTTGGAGGATGAGGAAAGGTATCTTTGTCAACTTCAATTGCATGATACAAGACACTAGTATCATGCATAGAACCAGGTTGACCAACTGAGGTGTACATGAAATGCATGTCAAAATCACATATTGCCAGAACATTCAAAGTTGTTGATCCTGACCTTCCAATGTATCTAACTTGGTCGTCAGCGGGAATAGAAGCTCTGACATGAGTACCATCTAGTGCACCAATGCAGTCCTTAAGATGGGGATAAGCCCTTCTATCCTTCCGAATCTTTGGGTGCACACTACTAAAGTTTGGGTCCTTAGGTTTGAGGTAATCTGCTGCCATCTTAATCACACAGAGTAAAACCTCATGAAACTTCCGGTGGACTGTATCTCCTGAGTGCTTGAAACGATTTTGTGTTCTTCTATTAGACTCGCAACCCCCTAATGTCCACAAGAACATTGCAAGCGCCTCATAACTGCTCACGAAACAGGTTGATTTGAAGTCACTAGATGACTCGTTGCGCCAATGGCGCAAAGGCCGAGAGGGAGCCAAGTATTGTGAGAATATTTAGACACCCAAGTCGAAAACCAATTGTGGTCAACACTCCCACATCCTCTGCTTGGAAGCCGCCTTTTCTCACCGGATCTAACATAGATACATGATTCTTGGAGAGCAAATTTCAGAGAAAATATAAAGCATGGAAGGCTTTAAGTTGTACTATTGAGACCATACCACCATATCTTGATTTAGTTTCTTTGGAAATCTAAAGGTCTAAGAGGATGGTACATGTGAGAAGCTGTGAATCCACAACAAAAATCTAAACTAACTTCCAAACAAACATTTCAAGTTTGGAAGCCACAAAGAAACAGCCCAAATTTCTCGTTGTAGTGCAGGTTCGAGAAAATGGGCTGAATGACCATCATAGCAACATGTAGAAGCAGCAAAAATATAGGCTTGGTGTGTAACTGATCATGAAAGATAGCTTGGTCAGTTTCTTCATTGTTGGCTTATACTGAGCAAGAACATCAGCCTGCAGAGAAGAAAAATGGAGGACTGCTTTATTCTGCGGTACATCCACAATAGTATAGCAAATAAAGTAGTTAAATGTGCGCTAAGATGTGAGACCTTTTAGATCACTATTTTAGTGATCTAAAAGGTCTTGTATTAGTTTGAAGAGGGAGCACTTAATAAGACTGTAGGCCAGTACATCAAAGTAATGCCGGCTTCCCATTGATTTGATCAAACCAATATGACAAAGGGAAGGTGAAACTTCAGAAAACCATATAAATTGACCACGATGTCTTAATTTAAAACTCTGAAATGAAGTAATAAACATTAAGTCTGAATGTTGTCACTAAAAAAGCATAAAAAAGGCAGACCAGCCAGGAGTGCATCATAACCAGTGGTTCATCATGCGCAAACCAGGCAGCAGTAGCCTAATAACTTAGACAGAAAAAATGTAAGAAGTAAAAGCACAAGGTGGGAAATAGGACCGAGCATTGACAGGTAACCAAATAATGAAGGAATATCCTCATGAAAATCAAGAACAGTAAATTAGCATCCAGAAGTACATAGAAACAAACATTCCGCTTGGCAGAGTGTGATCTCAGTATGATGTCAATAGCTGGGACTAAGAAGGTAACCACGTAGAGTGTCACACCTAAGGGCGTTTTCTTACGTCTCTACTCTCTAGTAATACAACTCACTATTGATTGATTTAACTAAGGTATTCTTCAGTTGGGTATTTATAAAGGAAATTCACTATGCTTTTTTACCAGCGAGTAGAGAGCAACTGAAAGACTTATGTTTTTAAATGCAAGAACAAACCTCACCAGGCTGCTGTGCAGACTTATTGTCAGTGGAAGATGCTACAACTGAGCAAAATTGGCTTGGGATTTCTTCTATGCCTGCTGCTCCCTCCTGCAGCAATTATTTAGAACAACAAAACAATTTACTGTGAGATGAGAGAAGGCACACTAAAGAAGCACATCTGTAAGTGTATATCTAATAATATAGATGCTACAAATCAATAGAACTAAAATACTCCAGCAGTTGGGATCAGCTAGATCTATGTCTACATCACCAAATCAGAAGTTCAGTTACCTGTGGTTCGCTTGATAGTAGTTGCAGGTTTTCATGCGCTGAACTCAAGAACCGACCAGCAGCAACCAAATCTAAGCGCACAACCATCCCTCACAATTTGAATTCTACCCCAGCAAGTACAGACACGTCCTCTGCAACCTCACACAGATACGAAAGCGTCATAAAGCACACCGCACTACGCCGCCACCACGACCTCCAAAACATGTATAACGACTGAAATAAGCGGACGCATTCTACTCACACACAAGCATGACATATAAGCGGGACGAGGCCGAACAATACACGATGGCATGCCAGATCCAGAAAATTAAAATGATCAGCAATTTAAACACCATGACAACACGTACAGGAAAGGAAATATGCATTTTAGCTAGACAGAAAGCAAGCAAACCTCGATGGCAGAACAGAGATGCAACAAAGCAGAAGATCAGGATGCAGCAACACAAGAGATCGCAGAACCTAATAAATAAATGGACATGAAGTGGTCAGTGCACCGGCATGCTATGGAATAGACAAGTAAAAGAAGAGTCGTTCCCCGGGCAAATTAAAGAACGGTCCATTTACCTGAGTTAGAGTGGAGAAGCAGGCAAGCAGAGCAGCCAAGATGGATGAGCATACGAAGGACGAGCGGCCGGCAAAACCAAACACAAAAACAGAAACCAAATAGAGATCAATTTTCAGCTCAACCAGTAGATTCACTCCTTCAGGTATACATCCTAATTGGTCCTACAATGATCACAAGAAATTAGAGGATGGAACTTGACTGCCTTCTGTATCATTTGAAGGACGAACTTGACTGGCTATTAAAATGATAAAATGCATGATTGCCGCGGCACATGTACTTTTTTGTGGGAAAACATGCTGTTAGGTGCAGAAGTAAAGAACATATCGCATGGTTGCTTGTTGGCATGTATAAAATCATCAGACCAAGACAGAAGAACCATGATTATCATATGTACTGGAACCAAGATCTACATAGTGGCAGCCATTGATCTAGTTACTCAAGGGTAGTGCTACTGTTAAACAACAACTCTAAAGCAAAGTTACTGAATCTACTAAAGTAGAAGAGAATTCAGTTATTTAAGCATGAAAATGTACATACGGCATATGCTTAGGAATTTTTTTGTGGAAATACAGTTACTGCGCATGATCATACAGTAAATAAATATTAAGCCATATATACATCTCACACAGATAAGACCATGCACATAATCAAACAGGATTAATTTACTAGCTGCAGCATCAATAAACACAAGGTATTAACCATTTGCATCTGTTCTCGGCAACCACTGAACTGTTAGCCCTTTCATAGTGCCACAGAAAGACACACCATTTCCATCACTAATGAGGATCAACGAGCTAGCTAGTTCACTCCCTCCATGTCAAGGCAAATAAAAGAAACAGATGCAATACATATATATTTACAACATCCACAATAATCCTGTACTGTCTATTCGTTATCTCTGAAGAAAAGAAAACTCTGTATCTCTCTTTGTCGCTCATCCCCTTTCTCTAACAACCCCCCCAATTCATCCCTTCCTCTCAATTTCCTGTGAGATCCTTCGTGGACTTATGAACATGTAGAACTAATACTTACTGGAACCAAGAACCAGGAATCAAGAACTCGTAGAACTAATCAGGAATTTTAATCAAGAACATGCAGAGAAACAAGGGTGGAGAGGGGATATGGATCTCACCTTTCCGGATGTGACGTGGACGTGGACGCAGACCTTGCAGATGATGAATCCGAGTTGCCGGGGACGAGGACGAGCCCTGGATGATCTCAGCCGCCAGAGATCCGATCCACCCAAACCCTATGTCGCCGAAGTTGTTGTCGGGCAGAACAAACACCTAGGACAAGGAGGTGGACGAGGAGATGAGGGGGTCGCACGGGTTTGGATTAGGACGGAGGGGGTGTCGGGGAACTGCGGCGGCGTGGTCGCGGCGGCGCGACGCTAGGGTACCATGGTCGGGGGAGGAGAGGGCGTCGCTGGACACGGGAGAGAGAAATTTCGATCGAACCGGTAAGTTGGGGGGAGTGGGAGGGGAGAGGGAGTTGCGGGGAGCTGGCTTTTTGCGACTCCGCCAGATTCAACTGCAACCAGCTCCGCTCCACTCCTTCGACTCCGTGGAGTTGTTGCGTTCGGCGCTGCTCCGCCCACTCCCGAAACGGAGTTGTGGAGTGGAGTGGATCCGAACAGGTCCTAAAAACTCATGAAGCAGAATGGCAAGATCCGAAGAAGTAGAAGCTTCTGCTCCCCGAAGCATCACATTTGTAGCCTTGGTACTCCGAAACGCCACCCCTGCGAAGCTTTATAGATTTCACCTGCCACATGCTCGATGAGTCTTGCCCCCATTCTTTCCCCTGGGTCCTTTTTTTACAAAACAGCCCAGTCAGCGATCCAATAGCAAATTCTTTTAACGATCCCAATTGGGTCGTTTATATTTTTCCTGCCAAATACAATATCATTCCTACTATTCCAAATTGCCCATAATAAATCAAAGGTACCAGTCAAAACCATTTTCTTATCATTTTTGTTGAATTTATTCAACCAATTTCCAAAACAATCATTCAAATCTTTTGGAATAAGTTTAAGGTCAAAAGCACACCCAACCAGGCTCCAAATGAGTCTAGCAACAGAGCAGGAGAAGAAGAGGTGATCAATATTCTCCTCTTTCCCACACAAAACACAATGTTTGTCTCCTTTCCAGCCCTTCTTCAGCAAATTGTCTCTAGTTAGAATACTCTTTTTATTCAGGAGCCAAAGGAAAAACTTAATTTTTGCAGGTACTTTAACCTTCCACAAAAATTTCTATGGAAAGCCAACATCAGATTTAATAAGATGCAAGTATAAAGATTTCACAGAAAATTTCCTGTTTGTAGTCAACATCCACATAGGTTTGTCCCTCCCTCCATGCATTATGAACTCACATCTCCTTTTTAAGCTATCCCAAAGAATTTCAGAATCCCAACTATTGTTCTTCTAAAAGACATAGCCCCCCGCCCGAGGCCCGGCGGGCTTTTCACACAATCGGCCAGGCTTGGGCCTGATTTTTAGGCCTGACGACCAGGCTGAGCCGGGCTCAGGCCCAGGTTTTTTGCATCGGGCTTTGGTAGGCCCGGCCCGACAGATGGTCATGTATACCTGGGATCATACATAGCCTTTCTTTGAGTCTAACAGCCCTCTGAGATACTATCTTCACATGACATTAGCAAGGTGCTCTTGTTTTTTTTAGCAAAACAGAACAAGGGGCACTAAATTACATGTACACAAGTTATTTCTAATATCCACTAGACACTACATCTAATATGGAAACCTTTTTTTTCCGTCAGCCAGTTCAAGAGACTCTAGTACCTGTCAGAAAGAATAACACAACGTGAGTGTCAAATAACCACGCCTTCTTCTGCATGCAAAACTCCTCTCTCAAGGCGAATGTTTTTCAGCATGTAAGTAATATCTAATACACTTTTTTTAAAATTATTTAATTTTTACTCTTTGCAATATGTCACACAACTAAAACTTAGTGTCTTATAAATCACAAGGGTAGAAACAAAAAAGATCTCTTAGCCAAAAAAAAATCCTAAAATTTACAACTTTACAAATTTACAACTGTATCTGTATGGATCCCAATTCTTTGCAATATGTCACACAACCTAACATGGATGCTTTGGTAAAAAAAAGATGGATGAACTCTGTTCTCAACAATTTACTTTTTAATGCTGGACCAGCCATTTACAAAAACCAGAAACTCACAAATATTTCAACGAACAATGTCAACCGATGCTTACAAGGGATTATAGACTGCTGTTTGCATATGTACAAGGGATTATTCCGTGATTGTTAACATAGGGAGTTTACGAGGAATTGATATGGCAACTTCATGAAAAAGTTTCGTGGTGAAGTGTACACACAGCACTTGTACCCTGCACCACCAAACTTCTTCATCAAGGTACCACATGGAGAAGATATATGCGGCAAATCCAAATGCTATATACTCCTTCCGTTCCAGAATATAAGGTGCATCAACTTTCGCGCAAGTCAAACTTATGTATGTTTGACCAAGATTGTAGAATAAAATAACATCTATAATACAAAATAAATAAAATAAGAAAATTCTTTTCGTGATGGTACACATTTTTTATTGTAAATATTGAAGTACTTTTTTTCTAAAACTTGGTCAAACATGCACACGTTTGACTTTTGAAACAACTAATACACATTATATTTTGGGATGGAAGGAATAGTTTTTAGAATCGCCACAAAGTATTATGGTATAGATGTGGGTTCTCTGAAGCTAATAGCTCATAAATAACATATCTGAACGTTTTAACAATCAAAAGAAGGACCCAACATAACAGCTTCAAAGACTGGTGGCTCTCTGCTCGCCTTTCTATTTCAGGAAACAAGAGAAAAGGTTTTTTATAGCCTATGTTTCCTGTGAGCTTGGTCAATCTGGAGGGAAAGAAACTATCGGAATTTAACTGTCAGGCTGCAGCTCTTCAGAACTTCTTGTTTTGACTAGAAGCTCTTCAGGGCATGGATAATAAGCTCAGTGGTTTACAATTTGTGGAGTCTGGCCAGTGTTAAGGGCCAGAGCAAACTGGTAGCTGTTGTAAGTTCGCAAGTTGCCTGTTTCAGTTTAGTTTGGGCCGTTAAAATGTTGCAGGCCGCATCAAGGCTGTTTTCTTTCTTGTAACTTTTTAAAATACGCAGCCCTTTTGCATGGTTAGAAAAAAATAGCAATCAAATTAAGGACCTAAAGGGGCTCCATAAGAGAGCTCATTATGGGTAAGTTTAATGTGAGGGGACAAACAAGTAGGAGGTTGGAAGGCTGAATCTTGCTAAGTATAATGAAACAACTAAATGCATTGAGCAAAAAAATTGGGATCCATATAGTTGCTTGGAGAAATGAGTTTGAAGCAGAGATAAGTATGCTTGAATCACAAGGGCGTGATACACTACAAGTCATAGACATAAAAGATAAGACATGTTCATGCAGAGTGTGGCAAGTTTTTGGGAAGCCATACCTTCATGCATTGCCCTCAGATGCTCAATCAGGGGAGCTGAGATCCAAGCACATGCCGATTATTATTACAACATTGAGATGTTTAGGGCATCATATGCTGGGTCAGTACCATCCATGGCAGATTCACTAGATAAGACACTCGGGTTGCAAAGTACACCCACCAACTCTAAAAAGGCCTCCAGGCAGACCCAGGAAGCAGAGAATTAGGAGATTGTTTTTGAACCTGGTAGAAAGGTGGTTAGGTGCAGAACGTGTAAGGGAGTGGGCCATACGACAAAAACATGCAAGGAGCCGGAACCCGAACAAGAATTCCTATGATCTTATCTGATGTTGATGAGGAACCAACTTCAAACTAATTTGTCCTCTCATGTTAATTTGTTTTACACATCATTGCTTAGTACTGAGTACTATGTTTAATCTTATAAATCATTGCAGAAAGAAATGTGCACATGTGATTGAAGAACCTGTAGAAGCTCGAGAACAAACTCCAAGGAGAAGGTGTGAGTATTGCACATGCTTTTAGTCACATTTTTACTGCCCACTGTAATGTTTTTGGTTCAATAATCATTTCAGGAGAGAAGGTATGAGGACTGAAGAATCTATAGCTAACTACAAGAGGTATTAATCTGATTTGTACATATTTACATGTGCAAATAGATTGAAGAACCTGTACTAACTATATTATATTGTCTTCCTAACTCTAGGAAGAAAACTTCTGTCAACATGACTCCTATGAAGAAGCCCACAGCCAAAGGAAATGACAAGATAACTACAGTGAAGAAAGCTGCACCTAAAACAAAGAAACATGGAGCATGGATGCTTTGGTGACAGAAAAAATGGATGAACTCTGTTCTCAACAATTTACTTGCTGCACACGCCCATTTACCAAAGCCATGTAAACTCCCAAAATATCAACATAATTTATAGCATGGTATGATATTGTAAGCATCACATGGATGACAAGAGAGTGTATTGCACAATGCACATAAGCTTACACCATTGAATTAAAATATAATATATCTACAAAAACTGGAATATACATACTTGAGAATCGAATTGATAATCTAGATAATTTCTAGATGGGATCATGGGACTAGTTAAAAGAGGAGACGCGTACCTCTTGCAATAACTTCTCCAAGGTCTGATACAGTTGCAGTCAACTCTACGGTCCTTCGGCATTTTTTGAGTGTTTGAAATAACCCAACCTATGGAGTTAGCATAACACATTTCTCAGTGCTAACATTTTGCTAATAATACTTCTGTACAAAGGAATGAATGGCAGGGATCAAGCGAACTACCGTTATAAGATAGAACTGAACTTACAGAAATATGAACTTCAGTATTACGGCCATTTTTACTATCTGAAGGGCCTTTGCATATGCTCATCAACAGATTTTCCAACTGATAATTTCAGGAAAAAAAAAACATAGAAGTCACGAGCATGAAGCTACGGAATATCACAAGTGTAATTTATTTTCACTTTATTAACCTAACAAATCTCTAATACACCCACCTGAATTGTGGTAGAAATGCATTTTCCCTTAATACATTCAATAAGATCACCTTTTTGAATTCCACATATCTCAGCATTAGATCCTTTCGACACCTAAGGTTCAATTGCCAAATAATTACCATATGCACATGGGAAAAATAGCACCTTCAGGAAGGCATTATATACCTCTCTAACAACAAGACCGTCATCAATGTTATACATACGACATAACATGTCAACATGAGAAGGCTCTAGAAGCTTGATGGCCTCAAACCTCATCCCAAGATGAGGCCGACCAATGTACCTACACCAAATCAGGTACCATTTAACATATTTCGAGCAAGGTATACATGGGTAAGTAACGCTTCCAAAATAAGCCATTTTAGTGGAATTCAACTTCTATCTTCTTTTTTATTTGAACAAGGACTTCTATCTAACACGTTTAAAATTTCCCATCACTAACCAAATATTTTGATTCAAATAGATTTCAAAAAGGCCCAAAGGGGATGAATCATTAATGGTAGTTAGATATGCTGAAAGAAGATTTTTCATGATTTTACGTAAAATTGAAACATCAAATTTAGATGAGATCAATTGAGTATCACAAAAACATTTGTTCATAAATATCTCCTAAGTTTAAATTCAAGCCATCCTTAAAAAAAGATGGGTTCAGGAAAAATGTCCATAAAAAATGAGAGAAAAAACTAAAACAAAGTTTTCCCTTTAACTTTACTCTACACTTTGGCTATATAGATAGTACTAAAGACATGCGAAGCAAAATTATAAAGTCTTATCAGTTCTCTCTTATAAATAGTTGTCATGATGAAACATTTTATAGTCTATAAGAGTGGTTCTAATTGTTTCTTTCTGTCTAGGCCCCATCAAAGATCCAGTGCTTGATTCGCTTATAAATGATTGTTCCTATATTATCTATTGCAACCACTTGTTGAAACATATCACTATATATATAACACAACAATGACTATACTATTTGGAAAATCTTAACATAACTGAAAGGGCATACCAGTGCTCAAAGCTCACAAACAAAGTGGGGTCTGGGGAAGGCGCTTTCTAGACAGCCTTACCCTTGCATAATAATTTTGCAAGGAGGCTGGTTCTAACCCAAGACCTCCAGCCCACAAGTGGAGAGACTACCACTGGGCCAGGCATGCCCTCCAAAATCTTAACATCTTATGGCCATTAAATTGCGTAAAAGTGAGAAAATAGACACTAGTTCGACCACTAATAACAACAACAATAAAAAATAGGGGAGAACACATTACCAAACAATAATAGATACTATCAAAGAGCTGAGAGGAAAAACGAACCGATATTTCTTCCATGAATCCAAACCTGGTGCATGTAGCTCCCGCTTGCGCAGGGTCCAGGGAAGGGTCCGACCACTTTGGGTCTATAGTACGCAGCCTTTCCCTACATTTCTGTAAGAGGCTGTTTCCAGGACTTGAACCCATGACCTCATGGTCACAAGGCAGCAGCTTTACCACTGCGCCAAGGCTCCCCTTCTCTTCCATGAATCCAAACAATTGAGCAAAATGGAAGAAGGTATAAAAGACCCAAATCTCTCAGGGTCGTTGACCATTCCAACAACTTTTCCATTCAAGTCAATAACTAGCCCCCCATTGTCATACTACAACAATTCATATGGACAAAATATGAGATTTTGCAATATATAACATAAAATGACATAGAAAACTCAAAGTTGTACAAATGTATATAATACTAACTCTATATTACCTCATTATTATCATCGTCATGGCCATCTGGAGAACAAAAGTACACGTTGTGGTGCCGCTCAAACAAGTTTGGATTCAGATATTCTGCCCTAGCATATGCTATCCTTAGATTTAAGGAATTGTCTCTTCCTAGCTGAAAAACCTCTTGAGCAAATTCTACATCTTTTTCACGAAGAGATGGTAACTTGATTGGTTGATCCACCTCAACATTCAAGAAAGCGATATCGTAATGGGGCTGATAGTAGACAAGCTCGCCCTTTGCACTAGTGCCATTTAGCAAATGAACAGTGACCTAAAAAAGGTTCCAGAACAGATTTTATAAGATTTGTTTAACAATGCCTAGTAAGCAAGTGGCATATGATGTTTCCATATTGTTATCAGAAAAGGCCAATAGCTAGCCAAAAAACATGTACTTTGTACTGGTGCCATCTAGCAAACGAACAGTGACCTAAGAAAAATGTCCTGGGACAGAATGTATAAGATTTTTGAACAATGCTTAGTAAGAAAAATCACATATGATGCTTTCATTTTGTTATTATTAGAAACGGCCAACAGCACAAAAACATGTCATTTGCATTGGTGCCGTCTAGCAAATGAACAGTGACCTAAAAAAAGTTCTGGAACAGAATGTAGATTTTTTAAATGCTTGGTGAGCAAATCGCATATGCCGTTTCCATTTTGTTATCAACTAGAAAAGGCCAATAGCTAGCACAAAAACATGTCCTTTGCACTGGTGCGATCTAGCAAATGAATAAGCGACCTAAAGATACAAGACTTTTGAACAATGCTTGGTGAGCAAATCGCATATGCCATTTCCATTTTGTTATTATAAAGGGCCAATTGCACACAAAAAGAAACATTTGAATTGCAACTAGTTAGATTTTTTGTTATTATAAAGGGCCAATTGCACACAAAAAGAAACATTTGAATTGCAACTAGTTAGTTTTTTTGTTATTATAAAGGGCCAATTGCACACAAAAAAACATTTGAATTGCAACTAGTTAGATTTACACTGGGGATTAAAATATTTATTTGGGGGTGGAAGCGGCTGGGCTGGAAAAGAAACACTAGATTTGACTCACATCAGCATTAGGGGCATACTCTTGGCCGCCTGTCCAGACGCTGTAAGGAGCGTCCTTTGTGCGAATCAGCCGCGCAGTTGTCAAAACAAGGCCGGTTTTCTTCTCCGCATCCCAACCGACCCAGAAGCCGGAGCAGCGTCTCAGCGGTTCACCAACTGTGTGATTCAAGCACAATACATAAATTAAGTTGATGGATCAATCAATCCAAAACAGAGAGGGTGCAAAGCAAAGCTGCATATATAGTACACATACTACAGACCAAGGGAGGATGAAACCCCTAGAAGGAATTTGGCAGCGGAGAGCACGGCCTGGCTTCCGGATTCACGGACGGAGAAGAGCTCGGCAATGTGAAACCGGGTCGGGGGCTTGAAGCGATCGAGCGTGGGGATTTTCACAGGGCGGGGAGCTACAGGCAGGCAGGCAGCAGGAGCATAAATAAACAAATAAATAAATATAGTATGAACTGATGGAAAAAAAAAATGGATGAGACGGACCTGATTCTTCGTCGCGTCTGGCCGCCAAGTAGTCATCTTCCTCTTCGCTCCACACACCCACCTTCCTCTTCTTCTCCGCCAAGGGATCGTCTCGTATGGTCGGATAAGCCGCCATCCTCCTTTTCTTGTTGGACCCGCACTCGTCTTCTTTCCCGGATGGCCCCCGCCTGGAACCCACCCGATCGAGGAATCAACCGGTCCTCTCGCAATCGCGCCGCCGCCGCCGCCGGCGGCCAGTGGGGATTTATTCGTCCAGTTTTTTTTCCGGGAAGGGATTGTTCAGGACACCCGATTTCTGTGAAGAGACCGCGGCGCGGGCTAGATCTGGACCCAGCCCGGGCCTGATCAGTGTCATGGGGTCGCGGCCGTTGTGCGGCCAGGCCTGGCCAGATGGGCCGGGACGACCCGCCCTGGCCTAAACAGGCCAGGCACGGCACAACCCACCCCAGAAACCCCTAGTACACGGGCCATGCCGGGCCGGCACTCGTGCCGCACTTCCTGGCCCAGGCACAGACACATCAGGGAAATGGCTCGTCCTACTAACATGTTTAGCCCACCATCCCGTCTGATTTTGGGCTGTTTTTAGGCCTATTCAGGCTGTTCTGGGGGGCAATATATCTATTATTCTTGAAAAAAGTAAATGGGTCGTGTTGTGCATGCACTCGGCCTGATTATAAACGTGTCGACCTGGCCCACCATAGGCCGGGCACGCGAGCTATCGGGCCAGCATGCCAGGACTGGCCCATTTGGCCACCTTTGTGTATGATTGTATGTTTTGGAGTTGGTGCGACAGTCGTGGTGTGTTGGCGGGCCCACGACTGTGCGCATGGAGGAAGATGGCTCGGGCTTGCGGGTTCTTAGTCATGCTAGAGGTGGAAAGACGGGTTGCGTGCTTTCGTTCGTGCGGGTCGTTGGCGGACCATGGTGTTCCGACTACACTGACAAGGTGCGGGTCGTCGGAAGCAAGCTTTCAGTGTACATAGAGTCGTATCAGTGGCAGATAGGGATTGAGAGAATATTGATCTTACCTTTAACTCCTTGTGAGTTCGACACTCCATACTTATCACTTCCATCATTGGGAATTGCTACAATGATTCCCTGCACTTGAAGATTATCAAGCTCTTTTCTGGCGCCTTTGCCGGGGAGCAATAGCATGGGGTTGATATTCTTGTGTATGCTTGTGTGCTTTCTTCATTAAGTAGATTTTGTTTTTCCTTTTTGTGTTTCTGTTTAGTTGTGGGTGAAACATACAAAAAAATTAAAAGAATGAAAATACAAAAAAAAATTACTTGCCTCTCATACCTAAAAAAGTTTTCAATTAGAGAAGTGATTGGAAGGTTATGCATTGGAGAAATGAGGGTCGACCTTGAACACTTGTGTTCATGCTCATGGAAACAATGTAAAAAAATCATGGAAGCTTCTCTAAAAATAATAATCCCCTTGTATATATCCATTGTATTATAAAAATAATGTGCCAAGCCTTGGTTTTAGAATGATTAGATTGCTTGTTTACTATGTATAGTACAAAAACAGAAACTTTGGCTGTAGCGCGTAATTTTACAGTTTTGACTGGAAAGTCAAATGGGTCTAAAACTTTTTGCACATTACTTCTGTACAAATTGTTTAAATTGTCATATTTTTTTAGAATTTTTTGGAGTTGCAGAAGTATACTATACTTTCAGATTACTACAGATTGTCCTGTTTTTGATATATTCTGTTTTCTATGTGTTGGTCGCTTATTTTGATGAATCTATGGGTAGTATCGGGGGGGTAAGAACCATGGTGAAGTTGGAATACAGTAGATATAGTTCTAATATAAAATTGGAATGAGTTTGCAACAGTACCTAAAGATAGTGATTTGCTTTATTATACTAACTGATCTCACAAAGTTTTTGTTAAAGTTTTGTATGGATGAAGTGTTCGAAGATCGAGGAGCTATCAATATGAGAAGAATAAAGAGAGGCAAGAACTCAAGTTTGGGAATGACCAAGGCACCCCAAGTAAATATTTCAAGGATACTCAAGCATCTAAGCTTGGGGATGCCCCGGTTGGCATCCCATCTTTCTTCTTCAACAATTATTGGTATACCTCGGGTTTTTTTACATGATTTGTGCCTTTTGTGTTTTTTTTGCTTTTCCTTTAAGAACCGTGCTAGTATGAGATAGCCCTTCATTGATTTATAGAATGATTCATGTGCTTCACTTATATCTTTTAAGTATGATCTTATAGAATTACTCTTTGTGCTTCACACTACTAGGAAAAGGGCTATAGATGGAAATGACACTAATGGCGCACCAAACATGTGGTGCGCCATTACTATATACTAATGGCGCACCATCTGTTGGTGCGCTATTAGTGGAAGACACTAATGGCGCACCAGGCACACGGTGCGCCACTAGTAACAAAATGTTTTTTTTTCATTTTTTCAAACATACTAATGGCGCATCCGGGCAGAGTGCGCCATTAGTAGTTAGAACTACTAATGGCGCACCAGCCATAGAGTGCGCCACTACTGTATTTTTTTTACGTTTTTGCAAAACTACTAATGGTGCACCGTTGCATAGTGCGCCATTACTAATTTAAACTAGTAATGGCACACTGTGCCACGGTGCGCCATTAGTATAAAATTATTATTTTTACTTTTTTGCAAAACTACTAATGGCGCATGTCTGTGTGGTGCGCCATTAGTATGTTGGGTTACTAATGGCGCATGTCTCTGTGGTGCGCCATTAGTAACCTGGGACCAGCTAGATATTTTTGGACAGCCACACCTACACACTCACTTTCCCCACTTCATTCCCCCCACCTCCTTCTCTAAGCTTGTCGGCTGCCTCCTCCTCCTCACCTCATTTGCACCATAGATTCATCAAAATTAAGTGTTGAAATTACCTTTTTTTGATAGGTAAGTAAGGGGAAAGCTATCTTCATGTTGTAGATCTACTTTTTTTCTCCCTAGCTCGCTCCAACAACGTGCACATGCACTTTTTGTGGCCTAGCTAGATCTATGTATGTTTGTGGTGTTGCATATATGTTTGTGTTTGCAGGTACCGGTATTTGAAATGCGATAGTTGCCAATATTTTGCCGGAATGTTGATTCATTTCCGTTTCGGCGAGAATTTTGGCACTATGCATTCTTTTTGGTCCTATTTTTAGGGAAAGTCATGCCAAATTTTTTCTTGGTTCTAAAATATCGTTTTGCTCTACCCCGCAGGCGACCATGGTCCGCACGATGACCGAAGGCATCGTGAATAGGTTTTTGAGCTCCGCGAAGGCCGAGATGCTTCAAAAGAACGAGACGGAGATAAGATGTCCGTGTCGAAGATGCAAGCTGAAGAGCCTTATTGCGGACCCGGATTCCGGGCAGGTGCGGGACCACCTGCTCTTGCGTGGTTTCATGGATGGCTATCGGTGGCAAGGTGATGAAGATGACTATGAAGTCGTCCATGGGGGCCGGGCAAGAAATGAGGAAGGGCAGCAAGACAACCACCGCGGCTCGGGCGGGCGAGAAGACGAAGAATCTCCAGGACATGATCACGACGGTGATGCTGTACACAGTCATCATGTAGAAGATGCCGGACATGATGATGAGGAAGATGCCGGAGCAGACGAAGGGCATGATCATGAAGATCTAGATGCCGGAGGAGCAGACGACGATGGACCATCGATGGGCTGGGTGCAGGACCCTCATATTCAAGAGCTGCTTCTCAAGCAGACGGATAACGCAAGAGCTGCCGCCCGAGAGAAAGCCAAGCTGGATCAACTGGAGATAGACGCGGTTACTCCATTGTATGAAGGATGCAGACCCGAGGATACCCGCCTGAAAGTAACGCTCATGGCTTTGGAGATGAAGGTAAAACACAAAATGACCGACGCATGCTTCGACGAGAACATGTCATTCTGGCACGAACGTCTTCCCAAGGGGAACAAGTGCCCGACCAGTTTCGAGGAGGCGAAGAAAGTCGTGTGTCCTCTGGATTTACCGCACGTGAAATACCATGTGTGCATGAACAATTGCATCATTTATCGGGGCGAGCACGCGGAGTCTACCATATGTCCGGTGTGCGGCGTCACTCGATACAAGAAGAGGAAGAAAGCTCCTCGAAAAGTGGTGTGGTACTTTCCGATCACTCCTCGTCTGCAGCGGTATTTCGCGGACCCTAAGGTAGCAAAGCTCCTGCGTTGGCACGCGGATAGGGAGGAGAAGAAGCGAGAAGATGACGCAAATGATCCGGAGATAAATAAAAAAGACAAGATGCTGAGTCACCCTAAGGATGGGAGCCAGTGGCAAGCGTTGAACTTCGAACACCCAGAATTTGGGAAGGATCCAAGGAACATCGTGCTGGGCGCGAGCACCGATGGAGTCAATCCGTTTGGCAGCCAGAGAAGCACACATAGCACCTGGCCTGTGTTTGTGTGGATGTACAACCTTCCCCCCTGGTTGTGCATGAAGAGGAAGTACATTCACATGAGTATGCTAATTGAAGGGCCGAAACAACCAGGGAACGACATCAATCTGTATCTGGGGCTGCTGAAAGAGGAGCTAGACACGCTGTGGAAAACGCCAGCCAATACGTGGGACGCCGCAGAGAAAGAATATTTCCCTATGAGAGCCGCACTGCTCACGACGGTGCACGACTATCTCGGTTACGGATATCTCGCGGGGCAGGTGGTCCACGGATTTTCTGGATGCGTCAGGTGCATGGATGACACAACGTATCGCCAGCTAGATAGAGATCCCGGGTCTTCGAAAACCGTGTTCATGGGACATCGAAGGTGGCTTCGCGACGATGACCCGTGGAGGAAACGCAAGGATCTGTTCGATGGTGAAACCGAACTCCGAAGACGCCCGCGTACGAGGAGCGGCGAGGAAATAGACGGGCTGTTGAAAAATTGGAAAGATTGCCCACTGCCGGGAAAGAAGCAAAAGGCGCCAGAGCCGGGAAAGAAGCGAAAGGCGCCAGAGCCGCTGCTGAAGGTATGGAAAACGAGGTCTGTTTTCTGGGACTTGCCGTACTGGAAGATCCACCGTGTGCCTCACAGCCTTGATGCCATGCATATCACGAAGAACGTGTGCGAGAGTCTGCTTGGTACCCTGCTCAACATGCCAGAGAGGACCAAAGATGGGCCGAAAGCAAGGGCAGACTTGAAATCAATGGGCATCAGGCAGGAGCTTCACGCTAATGATGATGATGATGATGATGATGATGAGGCGAAGCAGGACACAGAAAGTCGTCGCAAAGGCAAAAAGGCCAAGAAGACCGGAAATGACTACCCTCCCGCGTGCTTCACTCTAAGTCAGGAGGAGATCGAGCAGTTTTTCACCTGCCTCGTAGGAGTAAAACTTCCTTACGGTTACGCGGGGAAGATAAGCAGATACCTAGACCCAGCGAAGCAGAAGTTCAGCGGGATGAAGTCTCACGACTGTCACGTGCTGATGACGCAGATACTTCCAGTTGCAATCCGTGGGATCATGGACGCGCACGTCCGTGAAACGCTATTTGGCCTATGCAACTTTTTCGACGTCATCTCTCGGAAGTCGGTTGGCGTGAGGCAACTCAGAAGGCTACAGGAAGAGATCGTGGTGATACTATGCGAGCTTGAGATGTACTTCCCGCCCGCATTCTTCGACGTTATGGTGCATCTGCTGGTCCATATCGTGGAGGATATCATCCAACTCGGGCCGACGTTCCTGCACAGCATGATGCCGTTCGAAAGGATGAATGGTGTCATCAAAGGATACGTTCGCAACATGTCACGTCCAGAGGGAAGTATAGCCAGGGGCTTTCTGACCGAAGAGTGCATCTCCTACTGCACGAATTATCTAGGCATCGAGAACCCCGTTGGTCTGCCCGTCAACAGGCACCTCGGCAGGCTCGCTGGATGGGGTCACCGTGAGGGTCGCCGCGAAATGCATGTCGACTTCGAGGGTCGACTCGCCGACTTTGAAAGAGCAAACCTAGTCGCGCTACAACACATAGACGTGGTCGATCCTTGGGTGGTAGAGCACAAAACCTTTATTGAGAAGACGTACAATGACCGAGGCCAACAGAGGACGGACGGAGATATAATCAAAGAGCACAACTCATGTTTCACGCGTTGGTTCAAGCAGAAGCTTCTGTCGTACCCTTTACATGAGGATTCTTCCACGGAAGAACAACTCATATTCGCCTTGTCACAGGGCGCCGAGCACAACCTGATGACCTATGAGGCGTACGATATCAACGGCTACACATTCTACACCGAGGACAAGGACATGAAGAGCGATGGTTATCAGAACTCCGGGGTAACGATGGAATCCTACACCGGTAACGACAAGGACAGATACTACGGAAGGATCGAGGAGATCTGGGAGCTGAGCTACGCTGGAGAGAAGGTCCCGATGTTCCGTGTCAGATGGGCCAAGAGCGTCCTAAAAGAAGACCGGTATTTCACCACCATGGTTATACCCGAAGCCAAATCCAAGACCGCGGGCGCAAACGTCACCGCGAAAAATGAGCCATGGGTACTGGCTTCCCAAGTGGACCAATGCTTCTTCATTACCGACCCGTCAAAGCCCAGTCGTGTTGTCGTGAGGAGAGGCAAAAGGAAGATCATCGGAATGGATGGAGTAGCCAATGAGCAAGACTTCGACAAGTACGGCGACCCGAAGATCGAACATGACGACGACGATGAAGTAGCAGCATACACCACAAGAAGAAGCAGGACCACCCTACCTAAAGGACGTCCGTTCCACAGAAGAACTCCATTTGCGAAAAAGAAGGGCAAGAAGATTATGAACAGATAGCTAGCTAAGATCGACTGTATTTAAATCGTAGTCTTCATTTCTCGGTTGTATTTCATGGGCACTTTTTGATATCATGAATATTTTTAAATTTCATGGGCACTTTTTGAATTCATGAATATTTTTTCAAATTTGATGATATTTTTTCATATTCAATATGATAAAATATTGAATATTCATGAGGACACTCGATCTCGATCCCCCTCCATCTCGATCTCGATTCCCCCTCCATCTCGATCTCGATCCCACCCGCGCCTCCTCTCCCCTCTTCATTTTTAAAAAATAATAATAAAAAGTGTAGACTACAATTGTTGTTAAACAACAATTATTACTGTTTTTATAAAAAAATATTACTGTTTCATATTCATATTTATTTTCTAAAAAACTATTACATGCAACAAAAAAATTACTTATGGTGCACCTCTGGCTGGTGCGCCATTGCTATATATATAAAAAAAGATTACTAATGGCGCACCTCTGCCTGGTGCGCCATTGCTATGTAAAAAAAAGATTACTAATGGCGCAACTCTGCCTGGTGCGCCATTGCTATGTAAAAAAAAGATTACTAATGGCGCACCGGCCGCATGTGCGCCATTAGTAAGATTTCCCCCTAGCTAATTCCCTCCCTCTCGCCAGATCCCCTTCGTCCCTCTCCCTCGCCCCGCCCCTAGCTAATTCCCCCCGCTGCCCCCGACCCACGCCGCCGCCGCCCCCGTGCCTCCGTCTTCGTCGCCGCCCCACGCCGCCGCCGCCCCCATGCCTCCGTCTCCGTCGCCGCCCCCGCGCCTCCGCATCGTGGTCAGGTAACCATCCTCCCTCTGCCTCTCTTCTCCTCTCTTCCTCCTCTCTTCTCCTCTCTTCCTCCTCCCTCTACCTCTCTTCTCCTCTCTTCCTCCTCTGCCTCTCTTCTCCTCTCTTCCTCCTCTCCTCTTAGGTAGCCCGAACTTAATTTTGTGATGGTGCATTAGGAGGATCAGGAGGCAAGTTGCAGTGCTGCAAGTGGCAAGAAGAAGAGCAGCAAGTATTAGATGCTTGCACTCCTGCTCTTATTTGCTTTTGAAGCAAAGTTTTTTTTCCTAGCTGGAATAACACAGTAAAAAAGAAGTGTCTGAACAAGCTGTTGCTTTTTGCTGTGAATGTGCAGGTGTTCCTGGGCTGAGGGAGAGGATAGAGGCACGAGGAGGAGAAGAGCACCTGGACCAGAGGTGAGAATGAATGAGCTGGTGTTTAAACCATGGCTAACTTAATTTGTGTTGGGGTTGGAGCTGGGAAAGAGAGACAGAGGGATCGGAGGGGGGGAGGGGAAAGAGAAATGTTTATTTTAGGGTTTAATTAGACTCAAGATTCTGGTGTTTAACCCTGTTGTGTTGCTTCTAGAAATAATATAAAAGCTGTGAAAAAGAAATCTGTGGAGTTGGCACTTTACATAAGGTTGTAGATCATTGTAGTGTCCTAATGTCTAAGACTGTTGCATTGGAGGTTCATCTTGCAAACATATCAGAACTTGCAAACATTTTATTACTTGTTGCATTGGAGGTTCATCTTGTCTTGAGGCAAACAAATCAGCATTGGAGGCTCATCTTTGAGGCTCATCTTTATTACATATCAGAACTTGCAAACAAATCTGTGAAAGACTTGTAAAGTTGCTGGGTTTTGTCTCCGACCATTGTGTCGTGATGAATTTGCAGGTACCCCGAGAGGCCCTTGAGTTTGCCGGAATGTCGATTAACTTCCGTTCCGGCAAATTCGGGTACTCCATATGTCCTATTTTCAGCAAAGGTCATGCTGAAATTTTCCGTGAATTTTAGCATGACTTTGCTAAAAATAGGACATATGGGGTACTTGCGACTAATGCATGGGCCGGGGTATCTTAGTACTTAGTTAAGTAGGATCAACTGCCCCGCCATTCTTGCTGCATTAAACCATAGGTGGCAATAGAGCCAAGTGATTAGGCCCTAAACCCTAGATGATAAACCCAACATAGGTGGCAATAGAGCCAAGTGATTAGTGCCAAGTGATTAGGCCCAACCTAGGGTGCCTCGGCATCGATAAACCCTAAATGATGAAAACTTAACTTGGCTTCTATAGGGTGCCTCGGTGTCGATGAGAACCTAAATGATGTACGCTTAGGCTTTTAGGGTGCCTCGGCGTCGACAAAACCTAAATGATGAAAGCTTAGGCTTTTAGGGTGCCTCGACGTCGACAAACCCTAAATGATAAAACCTTGGCTTTTAGGGTGCCTCGGTGTTGATAAGAACCTAAATGATGAAAGCTTAGGCTTTTAGGGTGCCTCAGCGTCGACAAACCCTAAATGATAAAAGCTTAGCTTTTAGGATGCCTCGGTGTCGACAAACCCTAAATGATGTAGTTTTGAATTATGAACGTAGGATATGTCGTCATCATCATCGGATGACGAAAGGGACGACGAAAGTCTCCCGGCGGAGTGTGACTGGTGCCACGATGATCGAGGTCTGTGCGACATGCCTCACCTGGACGATGATCGGCGCTTCAGCATTAAGCTCGAGGAGACCTTCGAAGTTGAAACGGTACACAACGACGACAAGTGTTATTTTCATAATTAAGCATGACTTCAACTATTTCAACGTGTAATTTTCATCTTTTACAATTCGAGTATAGCTTATCCCATGCCATGCAAGACGCTATGTCTTGGAGAGGATGGATTTTGAAGACCATGAAATTTCTGAAACAAAGAAAATTCACCTAAGGACTCATCACGATGTGGACTTTGAAGTAAATCTATATAATTCTGAGAGCGTAACCCATTTTGGTTGCAAAAATTGGGAAGCATTTTGCAAGATGTATGGTTTTGATGAGGGTATGCTTATCACCATGGATCTTGGTAATCCTGACATCAACCAAGACAATATGGACATTTGGGTCCTTGTTGATACGCCTCCAGTTCTACCGCTATGTGAGTTTCTCAAACATAGTTATTAGCTAATTTATATTGTTTATTTCAAAATAGTTGACAGCTTATTTCCATTGACAGCTTATTTTTATTGTTCAAAGAATGTGCGGGAGATGGTAGACAAAACCCACTACACCGATGGCTCCGAATTAACAACTTACAAGGAGAAAAATCATCTGGTCGGATTTTGTACTGACATTGAGAATTACATTATCCACAATCAAACTCCTCAACATTATGGTAAATACGTGCCACTAGTGCATGTGTTCAACTACGATAACTACCATGGAGATACCCTGGTAAGATTTTTACTATTACGACATCCGTGCATCTTTTGCATACTTCTAAAACTAGTACATCATTGCTAACTATGAAGTTATTACTATGTTTTTCAACAGATAATCCCAGAGAATTGTGTGCCTCATATGATGTATCAGAAAGGTAGTGTTAATGTTTTGAACATACAGCCAGGTCGTCCTACGAATCTCAACTGTCCATACGAAATTTCTAAAAGAAGTGGAGACATGAAAATCAAAGGATGGAAAAAATATATGGACAGTCTTAAGGAGCTCCTTGGAAGCAAAAGGAAGCGAAGCGCAAGAATTGGAGACAGGATGTTCTCCATTCTCCATAATGGAGAGTCAGGGTCTATATTGTTTTATGCTATTTTAGCTTAAATAGGGTATTTAGGTCCTGCCTAATACTGATGATCATGTGCTAAGAACAATTAAGTAGGGTTGGTTCGATGACTATCAAGATGATGATCGTATGACTTGTTATGAATAACGAGTAGAAGTTGTATGATGATGATTAGTAGGACTTGTTAGGATTAGTATTACTTCCGACAAACTCGATACTCGCGGTCTCGAGACTTGTAATGTTTTATCTGTGTTCGGTCTTTTGAAGTCGGAGACTAATATGATGAATTGTATTCGGAGACTAATCTTCTATTGTATTCGATGAATCTGCTGTCGCTGTGTGCTACTGTCTATATTCTGTCAAATAATATATTTTGTAACCTGTGCAAAAATCAGAAAAGTAAAAAAAAACATAATATTCATACTAATGGCGCATCACTAAAGAGTGCACCATTAGTATGCCAAGTATACTAATGGTGCATCCATCCGCAGTGCGCCATTAGTGTGCCAAAGCACATGGTTAAATATGGCCCTGGGAGGCATACTAATGGCGCATGGTGTTATATACTAATGGTGCACTGGGTGGTGCGCCATTAGTATACCAGTGGTGCGCCATTAGTAAAAAAATACTAGTGGCATGATACTAATGGCGCACCAGTGATGCACCATTAGTAGGCAAAACTGGTGCGCCATTAGTAGGCCTTTTCCTAGTAGTGTCACTTAAATCTTTTGAGTATGGTTTTATAGAATGCTTCGTGTGCTTCACTTATATATTTTGAGCTTGGATATTGGTTAGTCTATATTAATTGTAGAATGCTCCATGAACTTCACATATATATTTTGGAGTATGAATAATACTATCATCTAAAGTGGATTTAGAAAAAGTTTGCTCCCACCATTCCGAATGAGGAGAATTTTGCTTATGTGGAGAGTAGTAAAATTTCTATGCTCATAGATCATGAAAAGAATGCTTTATGTGATGGTTATATTGTTGAAGTCATTCATGATGTTACTGAAAATTATTATGAGGGAGGAATACAAGTTTGTGGGAGTTGCAATAATATCAAGTTTCCTCCGTATGTGCATAAAGTTTTGAAGTTATACTTGTTTTGCCTTTCTATGCTAGTTGATTCTTATTCCCATAAATTGTGTGCTCACAAAATCCCTAGGCATAGGAAGTGGGTTAGGTTTAAATGTGCTAGTCATATTCTTCATGATGCTCTCTTTATGTTTCAATTCTTATCTTTTATGTGAGCATCATTGAAACCATCATGTCTAGCTAAAAGGTATTAAAGAAAAGCGCTTGTTGGGAAACAACCCAATATTTACCCTTACTGTTTTTGTGTGTTCTCATGATTAAGCTACTGTATTAATCATGTATTATAGCTTTTGTTTCAATAAAGTGCCAAGTAAGACTTTTGGGAAGACTTGGGTGAAAGTTAATGTGATCTCGCTGTAAAAAACAGAAACTTTGCGCTCACGAGATTAGCTGTCATTTTTTACAGAAGAGTGCGATTGAGTTGATTATTTTTAAGAATATTAATAGACAAATTCCTCATGTCCACCAATTTATTTCACAATTTTTGGAGTAGCATAAGTATGGTTGGTGTTCAGATCATTATAGATTGTTCTGTTTCTGACAGATTCTGTTTTCATTGCATAGTTTGCTTGTTTTCTAGTTTCTATGGCTTATATTTCTCAATATAAATTGTAGAAATGATATGGTATAGTAGGCATTGTGTGAGAACAATTATGAACCTTGTCTTTGACAGTACCAAAGTGAATGGTTTACTCTTTATCATACTAACCTATCTCACGAAGTTCCGTTAAGTTTTGTGTGATTGAAGTTTCCAAGCTTTGGGTGAGATATCAATATGAGGAGAATAAGGAGTGGAAATACCCTAAGCTTGGGGATGCACAAGGCACCCGAAGGTAATATTCAAGGAAGACTTAAGCGCCTAAGCTTGGGGATGCCCCGGAAGGCATCCCCTCTTTCGTCTTCAAAACTATCGGTACACCTTAGTCGGAGCTATATTTTTATTCGCCACATGATATGTGTCTTGCTTGAAGCGTATTTTCAATTTTACTTGCTGTTTGAATAAAATCATTGGATATGAAATCTTGAATGAAAAAGAATCCTCCCATGGCTATTTAATCATTTGACTACTCAATGTTCTTCACTTATATCTTCTTGGAATAGTTTGTCATTTACTCACATGCTTCACATATATCCTATGAGTAAATGGTTGAATGAATTGAATATCTTAAATCAGAATTTATATATGTTTCATATGCTTATACCATGGGGAGTAATGACTTCACACATAATAAGTATAGGTGGTAAATTTATTGAAAGTTAGCAAACGCGGAATTGGTCACTTGAACAATTCATGAAAGAATATTGAAGGATGAGAGATTTCGCATATAAATATACTATCTTGGACATCTTTTGCAACTGTGAGCACTCATTTAAAAATGACATGCTAAAAGGTTGATGTTGGACAAGGAAGAGAACTTAATGGGTTATGTTTTCCTATATCCGAAACATTATATTGTCTTGGATCATCCAACATGTTGAGCTTGCCTTTCCCCTCATGATAGCCAAATTATTTGCACCAAGTAGAGATACTACTTGTGCTTCCGAATATCCTTAAACCCAGTTTTGCCATGAGAGTCCATCATATCTACCTATGGATTGAGTAAGATCATTCAAGTAAGTTGTCATTATTGCAAGCAATAAAAATTGCTCTCTAAATATGTATGATCTATTAATGTGGAGAAAATAAGTTTTGTACGATCTTGTGATGTGGAAGAAATAAAAGCGACGGACTGCATAATAAAGGTCCATATCACAAGTGGCAATATAAAGTGACGTTCTTTTGCATTAAGATTTTGTGCATCCAACCATAAAAGCGCATGACAACCTCTACTTCCCTCTGCGAAGGACCTATCTTTTACTTTTATCTTCTACCCTTATACAAGAGTCATGGTGGTCATCACCTTTCCTTTTTACACTTTTTCCTTTGGGAAGCACTTTGTGTTGGAGCGATCCGGATATATATATCCACTTGGATGTAGGTTTTCATAAATTATTATTATTAACATTACCCTTGAGGTAAAAGGTTGGGAGTCGAAACTATAAGCCCCTATCTTTCTCTGTGTCCGATTAAAACTTTGAACCCATAAATATCACATAAGTGTTAGCAATTGTGAAAGATTAAATGATAGTTGAGTATGTGGAGTTTGCTGAATCAAAGCTCTTACATAGACCCTTCCCGAAAATAAGATGAATTGCAATTGTTTGATGACTAAGAGCATGGTTTGTTAGTTTTCAAGAAAGTTTATGATCTATACTTTAACATGTGAATAGTTTGTTACTTGATCATGAGAAGTTTTATGAATTGAGCTACTGTTATGATATATAATGATGCTATAAAAAGTGATTGAAACTATCATTGATCAAACTTAAGCACTTGCTAGCATTCACACTTCATAAAATATTTCTTTTATCATTAACCTACTTGAGGACGAGCAAGAATTAAGCTTGGGAATGCTGATATGTCTCCAACGTATCTATAATTTATGAAGTATTCATGCTATGTTTACAATAGTTCTATATGATTTTGGTATGATTTGATTAGAACTAACCCGGATTGACGTTGTTTTCAGCAGAACTACTGTGGTGTTGTTTTTGTGCAGAAACAAAAGTTCTCGGAATGCGATGAAAATCAACGAAGAATTTTTCTAGAAAACATAAAAAATACTAGAACAAAAATTTACCAGAGGGGAGTCCCGCGGGCCCCACGAGGGTGGGGGCTCGCCCCTGTGCCTTGTGGACTACCCGTGGGGCCCCCTGACTTGTTCTCGACGCCAACCTCTCCTATAAATACCCAAACCTCCAGAAATTAACCTAGATCAGAAGTTTTGCCGCCGTAGGCCTCTGTAGCCACGAGAAATCAATCTAGGCCCTCTCTGGCACCCTGTCGGAGGGGGGCCATCATCACCGGAGGGCATGGAGGAGGATCCCGGAGGGGCCATCTGTTGGAAATATGCCCTAGAGGCAATAATAATGATTATTATTATATTTCCTTGTTCATGATAATTGTCTATTATTCATGCTATAATTGTGTTATCCGGAAATCATACTACATTTGTGAATACATAGACCATAACATGTCCCTAGTGAGCCTCTAGTTGACTAGCTCATTGATCAACAGATAGTCATGGTTTCCTGACTATGGACATTGGATGTCATTGATAACGGGATCACATCATTAGGAGAATGATGTGATGGACAAGACCCAATCCTAAGCATAGCACAAGATCATGTAGTTCATTTGCTAGAGCTTTTCCAATGTCAAGTATCATTTCCTTAGACCATGAGATCGTGTAACTCCCGGATGCCGTAGGAGTGCTTTGGGTGTACCAAACGTCACAACGTAACTGGGTGACTATAAAGGTATACTACAGGTATCCCCGAAAGTATCTGTTGGGTTGACACGGATCAAGACTGGGATTTGTCACTCCGTATGACGGAGAGGTATCTCTGGGCCCACTCGGTAATGCATCATCATAATGAGCTCAATGTGACCAAGTGTTTGGTCACGGGATCATGCATTACGGTACGAGTAAAGTGACTTGCCGGTAACGAGATTGAATGAGGTATTGGGATACCGACGATCGAATCTCGGGCAAGTAACGTACCGATTGACAAAGGGAATTGAATACGGGATTGATTGAATCCTCGACATCGTGGTTCATCCGATGAGATCATCGTGGAACATGTGTGAGCCAACATGGGTATCCAGATCCCGCTGTTCGTTATTGACCGGAGAGTCGTCTCGGTCATGTTTGCATGTCTCCCGAACCCGTAGGGTCTACACACTTAAGGTTCGATGACGCTAGGGTTGTAGAGATGTTAGTATGCGGTAACCCGAAAGTTGTTCGGAGTCCCGGATGAGATCCCGGACGTCAAGAGGAGTTCCGGAATGGTCCGGAGGTGAGGATTTATATATAGGAAGTCTAGTTTCGGCCATCGGGAAAGTTTCGGGGGTAATCGGTATTGTACCGGGACCACCGGAAGGGTCCCGGGGGTCCACCGGGTGGGGCCACCTATCCCGGAGGGCCCCATGGGCTGAAGTGGGAGGGGAACCAGCCCCTGGTGGGCTGGTGCGCCCCCCCCCATGGGCCTCCCCCTGCCCCTAGGGTTGGAAACCTTAGGGGTGGGGGCGCCCCACCTGACTTGGGGGGCAAGTCCCCCCCTTGGCCGCCGCCCCCCTTGGAGATTGGATCTCCTAGGGTCGGCGCCCCCCTAGGGGTCCTATATATAGTGGGAGAGGGAGGGCAGCCACACCCAAGCCTTGGCGCCTCCCTCTTCCTCGTAACACCTCTCTCTCTCTCTCTCTCTCTCTCTCTCTCTCTCTCGTTGGAGCTTGGCGAAGCCCTGCCGAGATCACCGCTGCTTCCACCACCACGCCGTCGTGCTGCTGGATCTCCATCAACCTCTCCTTCCCTTTGCTGGATCAAGAAGGAGGAGACGTCTTCCCAACCGTACGTGTGTTGAACGCGGAGGTGCCGTCCATTCGGCACATGGTCATCGGTGATTTGGATCACGACGAGTACGACTCCATCAACCCCGTTCTCTTGAACGCTTCCGCTCGTGATCTACAAGGGTATGTAGATGCACTCCCCTTTCCCTTGTTGCTAGATGACTCCATAGATTGATCTTGGTGATGCGTAGAAAATTTTAAAATTTTGCTACGTTCCCCAACACCATCATCACCATGAAAGGCCAAGGACCAGAGGGAGAACCTCTCCCCATCCAGGGGGAAGACCATGGAGGAGGAAGCACAAGGGGGAGAACCTCTCCTCCTCTCCCTCGGTGGCGCCGAAGTGCCATCGGGACGAGAATCATCGCCGCGGTGATCGTCTTCATCAACATCACCATCATCATCACCATCCTCATCTCTTTTACGCGGTCCACTCTCCCACACTCCGTTGTAATCCCTACTTGAACATGGTGCTTTATGCCACATATTATGATCCAATGATGTGTTGCCATCCTATAATGTTTTGAGTAGACATCCTTTGTCTTTAGGTTGATTGATGATCTAGATTGGTACAAGTTGTATGTTTTATTTTGGTGCTGTCCTATTGTGACGTCCGTGTCGCGCAAGCGTGAGGGATTCCCGTTGTAGGGTGTTGCAATACGTTCATGATTCGCTTATAGTGGGTTGCTTGATTGGCAGAAGCATAAACCCGAGTAAGGGGGTTGTTGCGTATGGAATAAGGGGGACTTGATGCTTTAATGCTATGGTTGGGTTTTACCTTAATGATCTTTAGTAGTTGCGGATGCTTGCTAGAGTTCCAATCATAAGTGCATATGATCCAAAAAGAGAAAGTATGTTAGCTTATGCCTCTCCCTCATATGAAATTGCAATGACGACTATCGGTCTTGTTAACAATTTCCTAGGACAATTCCGCACATCGACCCATCATTATTCCACACTCGCAATTTATAATATTTAGTAATATATTCTAACTTTATGATAACATCACCTACTTTATGATATCATGCAAAGTTATCCTCTTCATACTCACAACGTAGTTTTATTTCTAGTTGGAAGCAAACATTCGGTGTACGTAGAGTTGTATCAGTGGCAGATAGGCTTGAGAGAATATTGATCTTACCTTTAGCTCCTTGTGGGTTCGACACTCCATACTTATCACTTCCGCCATTGGGAATTGCTACGATGATCCCCTGCACTTGGTGATTATCACCGACAGCAAGGATGAAGACGATATCTTCATGTCATCGGTCAAGATTCTGCATCGCCGAAGGGCAAGAGTTCTGCATCATCGAAGGGCAAGAGTTCTGCATCGTCGAAGGGCAAGAGTTCTTCATCGTCGAAGGGCAAGAGTTCTGCATCGATGGAGGATGACGATGATGACTTCATGTAGTTTTATGCTGTATGTTGTAAGTTCAGTCCTACCTACCGTTTAATTTAGATGTAGTTGTATCTAGTTGTTTGTACTGTCTTATTGTATGAGCATTATGTTCTATATATGTGGCACCCCGGCTTAGAGAAACCGGAACGCCCCGTATTCCATCCCACGGATCGAGGAGAATTCTTTGGAATACGACACTACTTGACATAGAACAAATCAGCTCTTATTACAAAGGATAAAAAATACATGGGTCTGATGTTACAACGAATCACATCAGCACGGCGACACTACGCCTGCGATACTACACTTTCTCTATGCTAGCAGCAAAACAACTCGTAGTAGAGGAATACTTCTAGGAGCGGAACAACGGCGAAGGTGGTGAACTCTACTCCGCAGGGACTCTGGCTGGGACACGATCTAGCTCGCATGTGTGGTAAACTCGACAAGCAATCAAGCCATCATGGCATCACCTGCAATCTGGCATGACACGCCAGGTCAATACATTGAATGTACTTGCAAGCTCACAACAACCAAAAGCATCAAGGAAAAACAACAACATAGCATTAATCAGGTTAATTAAATTAAGAACTAATATGATGCGAAAGCAACTACTAAACCTGATATGAAACTACTATAATACTGATAAACCAACATCTCAATCTCAACAACCATCTCACTCTTGGCTAACCGGCCAAGCAATATACCATCTCGATCACCCCGTGATCCACCTGATCAACTCGTGATCAAAACATCCACATGATCACCTCGTGATCAAAACATCCACATGATTGCCTCGTGACCACATCACCAACTGAATGATCGTCCTCGAGATCATCCCAACATCATCATCAACATCCTGCCAAACTGTTAGTGCTCACAATACATCAACACATAAATCACCTATAATTAAGCCGAAGAATTAGGTCAGGTGTGTCACGAGGGGCCCACAAGTCAGGGGGCGCGCCCTCCCCCCTTGTGGCTGCCTCGTGGATCTTCTGACTTGATCTCCAAGTCTCCGGGATGTCTTCTGTTTCAAGAAAAATCATTGCGGAGGTTTTATTCCGTTTGGACTTCATTTGGTATTCCTTTTCTGCGAAACTCAAAAATAAGGAAAAAAACAGAAATTGGTAGTAGGCTCTAGGTTAATAGGTTAGTCCCAAAAATAATATAAAATAACATAATAATGCATATAAAACATTCATATAATAGTATGGAATAATAAAAAATTATAAATACGTTGAAGACGTATCATGGCCCAGGGCCAACCCTGGACACTAGGATGCGCAGGAAGCTATGCAACATTGGAGATAGGAAATCCCCCAGCGGGGTGCGTCACGGTGTTGATGGGAGCGGTATGTGGCGGTGTCGAGGCTAGGGAGTCCACGTCGTGGACTGGTCCTTCGACTGGCTTACCAGGGCATCGCACCGGCTGCTCCTTCCCATGGAAGACATCTGCGCCACACTCATATACGCTTTCTCTCTACCCCTTCCACGGCCAGCCCGGGAAACAATATGGCTACCATACCCTCGATCCAGATGTCGGTGACGGAGAGAGGCGTCGCACCAAGGGGCGGGGAAGTAGAGCAATCAGATTTGGGGAAGGCCACACGATAGCGGGTTGGAAGGCGGGATGTGTCGCAACTAGTTTTTTTCGTTGGTCAAACCCGGTTTGGGCGAGTCGGATGAAGGGAAGGGTATGACAAGGTCCTTAGGCAGGAAAGGGAACCTTATGTATTTTTTTGAATATTAGTGCAGACACAAGTGCTCATATACACGCGCATACACTCACCCCTATGAACGCACACACGCATACCTTATCCCTATGGGCACCTTTGAAAAACTGAGCCGGCATATCATCTTGAGATTTACGAAGTCATCGTAGGCGCCTCGTCATCGACGGGAACGTCTCCTCCCACTGACTGCACATCGCCGAAAATCCAGTATATTTCTACCTAATACTCATAATTCCTCATAAGGTGTATTTGTTTTTTGATAAAATTTCAGAATGTAAGGTGTATTTCTTCTAATTCCTCATAATTCCCTTGTTAACCCTCCAAAAAAAGGGAAAATATCTCTCTGATTGCCTATATCTCTCCTTGTAGCAAAAGAAGGAAAATAGCTCTCTATCGATTGCATGTATCTCATACTTTCCTCTACTAACTGATTTACTTATTGCCACTAACAAATAAATTTGCCAATGATAATTTCGTCCTAACATGTCTATAATTCCTTGCCTTGGTCACCGTGCTGAAAATAATACACCTTACATAAAGGAACGGGGGAGTAATAAAGTGCCTAATGCGTCTGATCGTAGGTCATGCCAATTTTGCCAAAAAAATCCTTCTGTTTCTGAGAATTCAACCCGCAGTGCTATTTCAAGTGGGAAAAATGGTTCCTTTTTCAGAACCCTCCGATCTTTTAGTTAATCAACCCGCGGTCCTAAAAGTAAGTGAAAAAACTATTTGTTTTTTTCAAAAAATCCCTAATCTTTTATTTAATCAACCTGCCATCCATCTATTTTTTTGGGCAGGTTCAAATGTTTTTTAATATCCATATCTTTTAAACCCTAACTCATATTTTGCCATGTCATATATGAAAATTGATTAGAAAAATGTCTATAATCTAAATACGATGTTACTTTACCTCTTATATATTTTTAAAATGTGATTCAAATGCTTTTTTAAAATACTCATATCTTCTAAACCCTAACTCCAATTTTGACATTTTATATATGAAAATTGATTAGAAATATATATATAATCTGAATATGATGTTCTTTTACCCATTAAACATTTTATAAATGCTATTTAGGGGACAATATTAATAAATAGCGCACGATGCATCTTTCTTTTGTACCGGTTTAGATCACGTTAGAAAATCAACACCTCAACAAAATTAGTTTGGAGAAGAACGAAATCATCTATAACCACTCATGCATGACTGGGTAAAACCTCCAACTGAGAAAACATAGATTTCTCATCTTTTGCGGAGAGAAAGAGAGACACGTTAGAATTGGCCACATTCAAGCCAGTTGTGATTGTGAGCACTGAGGCCGCTGTCGACAAGGGTGGGAAGGAGGGTAAACGGCAACATAAATAAGATGCACATGGATCCATTGAGATCTTTGATCATGATTATCTTGTTAGGGCCGTGTGGTATATATTTTTTTGGTTGCAACACACTGAGTTTGTTATTTTGATAAGTGTTTTGTTAAGCAAAATAGGCGTGGTGCACGACGAGTTTATTCTTTTTTTATTTAGAACGTAGGACGTACATGCTCATCCTTATGAACACACACAGATCCTACGTCTATGAGCACCTTCGAAAGACCGAGTCGACATATCATCTTGAGATTGATGAAATCACCACAAACGCATCGTACTCGACGGGAACGTCTTCTCTCACTGAACGCACAACGCCTGAAAATCTTGAAATATATACATAAATAATGCGAGCACCAGAATTTTAACCGTGGTGAGCTGGGGATATCACTATCCTCCTAACCATCCAACCACAAATTGGTTCTCCACGACGATTTTTTTTTGTTTGGGCTGATTTGGTTTGTGATCTTTTGTTAAGTGTTTTTTAGGACATACCATTTGGATTCATTTGCTACGGTGCTTTTTAAGCCAAAAGACGTACCACCGGGGACAAGTGCATGGACCACGTATCATCAGCATTTTGAACATAGTATAGACACAAGTGCTCGTATGTATGTGTATACACTTACTACTATGAATGCACATACGCACACCGTACTTTTAAAAGCACCTCCGAGAGAATGAGTCGGAAAAAATGCATGCATTTGGTAAATGCGAGAGAGGCATGACGCACCAGGCAAAGAGCGACGTATCGTCAAAGGGGGCAGTTGGATGACCGACCATTATTTACCAACTCTCTTTTAATATATATTTTTTTAAATGGAACACATCGATTCCATACTTTAACCTGGCATAGCAACAGTGCTAGCCCTTAGATCATTTACATCATCCGGTAATGCTTCTAGCCATAGACGCCTCACTTCCGGTCCCTTAGCACCAAGTGTGGCTAGAAAATGCGCTAGCTTATTACAACCCCTGGGGGCAAATGAAAACGAAAAAGCATTGAAATTATGAGCAGCGAACATTCTAATTTCACGGAATAGAACACCTTCCGGAGCAAGATCGAAGTCCACAGTTGTGGCCGCTTTCACTAGGTTCAGACAGTCAGACTCGAGCTGTATATTCACCATGCCCCAACTAGCTGCTGCATGCATAGCTTCCAAGCAAGCCGAAGCTTCTGCCTGGATGGCAGTGCCCACATTCTGCAACTGGCCGGCACCAGATCCCATCACATCTCCTTGTCCATCTCTGATGACAAATCCCCAGCCTCCTGTCTTTAGCCCAGACATAAAAGCACCGTCAACATTAATCTTCAGAACATCTCCAAATGGTGGCTTCCAGACCTGATCCACTCTAGTCGCCTGCTGCACATTGTCCTTTCTACAAAATTGCAGAGACTCCTTTGCCCAGAATCTAGTTTTTGTCGCTAGTTCCTCCATAAGTCCAATATTCCTCCACTGAATCATAGATTGAGATGTACCCGAAGAAGAGGCCAGGTTGGCATCTCTCTCCCTTACATACAGTTTGTACGCTGACTTAACTGAAAAAAGCCCCTTGCTGTCAGAATACCATGCATAAAAATCACCATACTCATCATTGATAGGTGTTGACAAAATGACCTCCACATCTTCCTGTACAAAGATGCTCCTTACTGGTGCTTCGTCCCAGCAACCTGTGTCCGGGTCTATCAACTCGCAAACTCGGTTTAGTAGACAACCACCTCTCCGTGTGATTGGAGTTCTTACACCCTCTCTACCAGATAGAGATAAACAGGTCGCGTCGTGCTAGTTCAGGGCCTCACCTCGGCGGGCGAGCACGCCACACAACGCACCATGGACCAGACACGACTTCTGTAGTCGCATGCCGAGCGAGACCCATTATGTGGCAGACATGCGTGCTCGTAGGCTAGCCCTGAAAAAGATAGGTCACGGAAATCGGGATGTCCTGAACAACGCTACTCCTACTAGTACAATGCCCGTGCGTTGTCACGGGCCTTTTAATTTTTTTATTGCATACATAAGCATAATGCACTTCCAATTTCACATGTATAGAAAGAAATTTACACTAACAATCGAACCTGAGAAACGGTTAGAGTTTGGAGAGGTACCTAGAGGGAGGAGGCCGGAGAGTCCTGGAGGTCATCAACATGCGGGTATTATGCGATCGTGGAATTGTTGGTGCCGCGGCGGCGAGCGACCTTTCCCCATCACAGATCCGTCATCGCCACCGCTGGCCTACTCCGACTAATTGCGCTGCCAACGTCGCATCAGGTCGTGATACTGAGGGAAATGGGAGATGGTGGTTGGGTGTGGGTATGTGTCTTGGGATACAAAGCAGCCCTCCCAACTGTTATTGTGGTTTTGTGCTTCAAAAATCAATTCATAATGTCCGTGCGTTGCCACGGGCATTTTAAAAATCTTCCTGGTTCATCATGATCATGTTTTACTAAAAAAAATTGATATTCCTCGTTGCAAGTAATGTCGCTAAATTTCTCGATCCATTAAACCATGGGTAAGTGCAAAAGTAAGTGGAATAAGGAAGGATTAAATGAATGAACAAAGGAAAGGATAAAATGGATGAACAAACCAACCGTACACACGTTGTTTATCAGTTCTTCTCCATCAAAAAATGTAACCCAATTGTTGCTGCAGCATTGCATTGCTTCACGGAATCCATCAGCCTTCTCGCTAGCGCTAAGGAACCCCATTTGGCCATTTCTTCCACCGCCGGCCTCAACATTGCCCCTGGCATGTCTCAGCTAACTCTGCCACGATGTCATGTCCTCCATGTTTCACTTCATTCTACATTACTCCCCGTGTAACATAAGTACTATTCAAACATGCATACCAGTCGTTAGATCGAGCACATCCAAACGGTTGCGATCCACCCTTTTCCACCCTTGCCTCCTATGGTGAGACGTCTCCTGCACTGCGTTAACAACGCGCTCCTCTCATGCACGTGCCCAGTGTGGGTCGTGGCCCCTCATGAGCGACCCTCACCGGCCACCGACCTCGCCGCAGGTCGCACCTTGCCACCCTCATCATCGTCGCAACTCTTCCCTCTTCCTCCTTTCCTGTTGCGTCATGTTGGCCATTTCAGATACGAAATATGCCGATGAAGTCGTTGCAGCACGCACAGGAGAAACGCCCCCTCCCACCGCCACCATAGAATCGCCGGCGATGATTGTAGCTCCATTCCATTGTCGCAACACCGTCGGTAGTGGTGGCAGCTCCTACGCCCACGGTCGCGGCGTGGATGCAGCAAAATCCTTTGCCAGTTCGAGCATCCAGAAAGCATCTACGGTGGCAACTTCATCAACGAAGGTTCCAACATTCCGCAGCCTGGTTGCAACTCAGGTATTAGTCGGTTCTAGCAAAATCGTTTGTTGGTTCCAGCATCCGCATCACCCTTCGCAACATTGCCCAGTCATGGTCACCATCGGGCCTCTCGTCTGCAAGGGTTGTAGCAGCCACCAAACACGGTTCCAGCATGATAATTTTCCCGATGAAGTTACATGATAATTTATAAATCATCACTTGATTTTGGAGCGGTCTTCTTCTTCTTTTTCTTTCTTCATTGCTCATGTTGAATCCTCCTCAGACCCACCCAAACCACATGTCGCTGCCCACCCTAGCCGATAACTCTGTCATGTTGATGCCACACCAGAGCCCATCCATCTACGCTCCCCCCCAAAACACACACACACACACACACACACACACACACACACACACACACACACACACACACACACACACACACACACACTTCTTCTCCGGCACCGACAACCCACCCAACACCCGGAACCATCAGGCCTCCATCTCGTCTCTGCTTGTCACGTTGTGGTGAGCCACTTCATCGCTTGCTCCAGCTCGTTCTTGATGATCCCTCATCAGGATGTCGGGGCCAACCGTGGCCTTCCTGTGTCAAGCTCGGTACTCTAGCCCTCATCTATTTATCTCTAGAAATTGACTTGCTCTACAATTGATTTCAAGCAACTACCAAATAGCAAACGTGCTTTCATTTTCCTCATCCATTTGCATATTGCAAGAAGACAGTAGCTTTCCTCATGTCTTCTTTTCTCTCTACATGACCAAACTCCAATATACAACACATGCAGACATGCTACACCTCGGTTACTATGCTAGACATGTATATTGTATGCTATTTATTTTTCGTACTTTCTTATTTCTTTTGTAAAAAGTATATCTGAGGCGCCATTAGAACACAGTATAAAATCCAATATATTAAATAAGATCAAATCCACTAAATAATGCCAGTAAAGTATATACAAATTTGCACTTCCATTACACTGAACGAAAAATATACGTACATCAGCATTCGCTACTCCTTCCAGACAAGATCACTTGTCCGTCTTTCACCGGACAATCTTTGACTCCTCTAGTGACCGGGGAGCTGCTGGAGATCGCTCCTCAACTGGCCTAGCTGTTTGTTCATCTAAACAATATAGCTTTTCGTTAATTTTAGTCTTGCAGAGTTGCAGTCAAGCAAGTATTTGGTCTCTGTATTTTCTTGTTTTTTCTCAGTTCCTTGTTTTCTAATTGTCCGATGTATTTTCTTATAGAGTCAGGCTTATTCTACACTAATTTCAAAACATCCGCGAGTTACCTGCCACTGTGGTAGCTCCTCCTCCCTTTTGCCGCTCCATGTGCTAGCCTTGAAAATGTGAATTTATATTGTGTCCTGGCATTGTTATGTATGTAGTTCTGATCAATCATACAAATACCTAAAAGCAAAGAAGAAAACTAAAGTAGAATTGTTGGGAAACTGTCAAAAAATCACATACTCCTAGATAAACCATCAGAATATGTGTACCCCATTATGTCTCAAATCATCAGAATATAGTGATAGGCGATGTATTGGGTGATAAAAGACGTTAGCAATAATTAATAATCCTTACTGGTTAAAGAAAACAAATTGGTCATCTTAAGCTATGAATAATCCTTACTGGTTAAAGATAATGGACGCAAGAAGATACTAAGGATAAGAACTGTCCCTCCTTTCAATCTCCATCTTTAGAAAAGAGGATCACCCAAAATGAATAGGATATACTTTTAACAAAAATCTAAAAAAATAAGGATATGCTCTAGAATATGTTGCCATTAAAGTAGATGTTAATTGCAAGCACAACTTTGAGATCAATGCTACACTTTTTTCATGCATCAGGGTAACATGTGGCGCAACTTCTGGAGGATAACATGTGCTCATTGTCCGTGTGCATCCAGATATCCAAGTATTAGCACAATAAATTGTTTAGTTGTAACACACTCTCACTAGTGCAGAACCGGACAATAGCACCGGTTCGTAAGGCCCTTTAGTGCCGGTTTAGGAACCGGCACTAAAGTTTCGGCACTAAAGCCCCCCCCCCCTTTAGTATCGGTTCAGCACGAACTGGTGCTAAAGGGGATCCACGTGGCACGAGCCAGCTCCGGGGGCCGGGAGCCCTTTTAGTACCGGTTGGTAACACCAACCGATACTAAATGGTTGTGGGGTTTTTGGTTTTATGATTTCTTTTTCATTTAATTTTGTGTTTTCCATTTTAATTCTTTTTCGTTTGCTGGTATTTTACGGTACTACATATTGTACACGTTATGCATATATATATATATATATATATATATATATATATATATATATATAATTTCTAGTAGAACCAATCATATATATATATCATCAATGTCTCACAAACCACCATATTAATTTACACATACACACATGTATAGCTATATACAATTTCTCCTACATATGTATGTTGCCTTCGGAGCCAGTGGCATTGGCCTAATTGGTGCCTTCGGAGCACGATGATAATTGGAAGTGGTTAATGGGGGCGGTAGCGGGTAATAATATTCTCCCTTCGGATTTATGACCTGGTCGAGCAAAAATCCCGCTATTTCCTCTTGAAGTGCTTCTACGCGCTCCGTTGGTAGGAGCTTGTCCCGCACCTCTTTGAACTGTTAAGAAGGAGATCAATATGCATGTGTATTAGTTGTGTGACTAGATATCGATAATGGTGTAAAAATTGTGAATAGTGTTCTGACAAGCGTACCCATTCCTGTCTTTGAGATCTGCTCCTTTCGGACGCCATCATGCGAATGTTCTCGCAAACGCAGAATGCACATAGATCAGTCCCCCGAGCCTGCTTCAGGGCCTTTATTACGAGAATGGAATTTAATTTGATCAGATAATAATTAATCAAGCATGATAATTAAAGAGATGGCAGCTAGCTAGCTAGCTAGTACTACTTAATTACTTACCTTGGATCGAAACCATTTCAGCTTTGGTTTCCATTCGCCTTCCGTGACGCTGATGAACCTTGCCCAAGCCCTGCCCGACGACAAAGAAAATGAATAAAGGGGTTATTAAATAGTTCATATCATGAAATTAATGACTAACTAAATAGGCCGAGATATATAGTTAATAATGATTGAAATTACCTGTTGACTATCACAAACAAGATGTTATAGTCACTATTTGCTTTGAGTAGCGAGTCCAGTATTTCAACTGTTCCGGCGTCAACTTTAATGATACACAAGATTCAGTGAAATCTGCATGCACACACATTTGCATGTCTTAATTAAGCGGGCATATGTAAGCAAAAACATATAGCTAGCTAGTAGGCAAAAACAGAGAATTTGTAGTACAAGAAAGTGTGACTCACTGGAAGTTGTAAGGAAGTAGTATATCTTCATTGTATTTGAGGCGCTTCAAGAACTCTAGCATGCTGTTCTCTACCTCTTTTTCTTGATGCTTGTTCATTTTCCATGTGTATTCATTAACGGTGTTTGAGTCAATGAACCCAATGTCATAGCGTCCACCTTTTCTCATTTCATACATCTTCATCCTGCATAATACCACAGAAAAGAATATAGTGAGGATAATTACATGTAATGATTGATCAAAAGGATCACTACAGCTAGCTTGAGACTTAAATTACAGAAAGAAATCACTTACAGACAATAGCAACTGACGATAGATTTGTCGAGTGCGTCTTGATTGTATAACTGAAACAGTTCTGGATACTCAACGGCCACAGCTTTCTCATGGTAGTAATCATCCTTCTTGACATTCACCATGAGGAACTCTCGATTGGATCTCTTGGTAATGTCCATGTACCATTGATGCAATTCATACATTCTCGTTGGGAGCTTGTTGACATCTTCTGGCTCGACCAAAGGTTGGCCCCGGACATATTTCCGTTTTATTTCCTCCTCTGTAATCCCAGGCATGTCCTCGATCTCGAGGAGTTGTCCAACAGTGATCTTGAGTTCTTCAGCCTGCATTATATGCTCCTGGGTTATTACCACATCGTCCACCTCGAGAACGTAAACTGTTTGGCCATAATAATATTGGGCGCGCGTACTGTCACGTGTTGTTGGCGGCACAACAAGCGGGGGGGGGGGGGGGTCGATTGCGCCGCCTGTTTTCCCAGCTGGGCAACGGTTTTCCTGCATTTTTTGATAGTTGCTTGTTGTTTGCTCGAGCTCGAGCTCGCCTCCTTCTGTAGACATCGTCGATGTAACTTCCTGATGTGGCGCTCATAGTCTGAGTCAACAGGCTTAGGAGCTGGTGGTTGAGCCATACGAATGAAGTGGTCAACTACTTCCACAGGCACTTTCTCCCTTGGCGGCGGTGTCGGTTTCGGTCCAAAATGGGCGTCAACTTCTGCATGCACTATGGCATTGGTTTGCTCCTCGGTCCTGTTGTAAGCCCTCACAGGAAGAGGAGTAGTGAGGTTTGGACCATATTTATATCGCTTGCCTCCGCCTGTACTTCCTGTACTATGACCTCGACTCGTACCGCTACGCACCATAGCTGCGGGGTGTCTCTTCTGCGACTGCTGAGGCGGCGGAGACGGCTGACGGGGCTGAGTTGGACGAGGAGGAGTGGCCTGAAGCTGTGCCGGACTTGCAGTGGCCTGAGGTTGTGCCGGACTTGGAGGAGGAGTGGACGTCTGACGCTGTGTCGGACTTGGAGGAGGAGTGGCCTGACACTTTGCCGGACTTGGAGGAGGAGGAGTGGCCTCACGCGTTGTTGGACTTGGAGGAGCGGGAGTCTGCTGACTCGGTGGCGGACTTCGATGAGGAGTCGGGTGACGCGGTGTCGGTGACCTTCGAAAGATGGTGCAATCCTTTCTACATAGGATGACATGATGTATGGCCTCTCCCAATGTGTGCTCGTCGTCACCTCCAGGAATGTCAAGTTGTAGCTCCGAATATGGGTCCACCACCTCATCAACCAAGACACGAGCATAGCCCGCTGGAATCAGGTTGCAATGGAAGGTTGCCTCGGGGGAATTTGAAAAAGCAACGGCATCCGCCACCTTCATGGATATGTTCTTCATTTTGAAGTGTAGCTCGCAGTTAGTGTTCTCCGTGATGTCATCCATGGGGTATCTATCCAGCACTACTGCGTCGCCCGGGGTGGAACCCACGCTGCTTCTCAGCATGGATGGGGCGGTGGTATCCAATGCTGGATCATCCGCTAGCTGCTGCAGATGCTGAGACCCCCTTTGCTGGCTAAGTGAGTCGATCTGCTCCTGCTACCGCTGGAATTTAGCTGCCAATTCCGCTTGACTTGCTTCTAGGCCTTGAAGGCATCCATAGTCCCGCTTCCTCTGCTCCTCCTCCATCTTCCTCTTCTTCTCCTCCGCAATCTTCTTTCTCGCACGGGTTCTGTAGTCGGTGTTCCAGTCCGAAAATCCCTCATACCACGAAAGAGCGCCCTTGCCTCGTGTTCTTCCCGGGTGTTCAGGATTTCCCAAGGCACGCGTAAGCTCGTCGTTCTCTCTGTTGGGCTGGAACACCCCCGATCGAGCCTCTTCTATTGCAACAAGTAGCGCATCGTCGGCTCCGTTCAGACATGCCTTCGTCGAAACATTGTCTGTCTTCGGGTCCAACTCCCCCCATGCGCATAGAACCAAGTCCTGCACCTGGGGGGCCAGCTCTTAGTAACCAGAGTGACACATGCATCCTTCATCTCTTTCTCAGACTTATCCCACTTAAGCATTGCCACCGCGTAGCCACCTGGCCCCAGCTTATGGAACTTATCCTTTTTTTCGGCATTCTTCTTGTTTATTCTCGACCGTTCCTTAGCTAATTCTGAATCCTTGAATTTCACGAAATTGTCCCAATGAGCACTTTGATTCTCTAGTATCCCCTCGAATACTGGAGTCTTCCTTCCTCCCTTGACGTACTTCTCCCACGTCATTCTCTTGTGGTTCTTGAATGCAACCGCCATCTTCCTAAAAGCAGTGTCCTTGACTTTCCGCACATCTGCTTCTGTGAAATTATCTGGTAGGGTGAAGTGTTCCATGAGAGTATCCCAAAGCAGATTTTTTTGATTCTCGTCGACAAAAGTAATATCTGGACGTGGATTTGCTGGCTTTCTCCATTCTTGAAGGGAGATCGGGAGTTGGTCCTTCACAAGAACTCCGCACTGACGAACGAACTTGTCCGCAATCTTCTTAGGCGCTAATGGTTCGCCATTAGGTTTGAATGCCTCGATATTGTACTTTACGCCCTCCTTCAACTTTTTGTTCGGGCCTCGTTTCGTCCTTTTGCCTGAAGATTTGCTCGATCCGGATGGCTGAAAGAAGAAAGATCGATTCGTTAATATATCTTCAACTCATTTAAAACATGCGATGATCACCAGATTCCTGCTTATATAAATATATATACCTCGCCGGTGTTTGTTGTTTCAGGATCAACATGTTCTTCGTCGTAGTTCATGACTTCATCTTCTCGGTCGTCGCGATCGAATATCATATCACCCTCTCCGGTGTTGTTTAGAAATTCAGAGCCGTCAAAATCTTCTTCATTCTGATCATCATCTGGCCCGCGTATGATATCGAACATGGTATGTTCTCTCTCTCTGTCGGTATTGTCCGCCATAGCTTTTATTTAACTATGCCAAAAGAAATATAAAACAATTTAGTATAATCTCGAATAATAGATATAATCTCGAATACATCGTCTCGAATAATAGATATAATCTCGAATACATCGTCTCAAATAATAGATTTAATCTCGAATACTAGAGAGTAATCTAGGCGGTGGACAACCAAAGTGAAGGAACCATCACTGGATCATAGCTCGGCTGATCTCCCCAAAGAACCTGCCAGGTATTGGAGAACCTGACGTCCATAGCAGCCATGTAGCGATGGACATGCTCGTCCTCCTCCCTGACACAGTGACGTACCACCTCCGGCGGGGCCGGCTCCCTCCGCACCGAAAGTGGCCCACGCGAATGCCACCAAAGGAGATGAGGGTCGACGACGGGACCCGGGGCCGGGTTCCTCACCAAGCGTCGCGCTCCTGAAGGTAGCACCTCCCAGTGCCAGCCCGACGGAGCCCAGTCCCGGACATGGGTCCTCTGAAGCAGGACGTCGTCGCGAACGGGTCGACGGCGAGGATGCGGGCCGGGCATCGTCGACAACAAATACTATATGCAAATGTAACACTAATTATGCTATCATTGCATATGTCAAAATTCTATATGCTATTTCATACTAATTAAGCATCTAACACTAAAAACAGAAAAAACAACTTCTATACATCCATTAAAAATAGAAAAACAACATTATATAAAAAAATTCCATACTAATTAAACACTAATTATATCCATCTAACATGCATTCATACATATATACTAGTGAAAAAATAATAATCTGAAAAATCTAAACTAATTAAACATACAAAATACATATATACTAATTAACTTAATTAAGGAAATGTGCGTGTGTGTGTGTTCATGCTTGTGTGTGTATGGGCTCGGGGAGGGGCGGCGGCCACCGGAGGCGAGGGATCGGAGAGGGGTTAGAGGGGGAGAGCTCACAGCGGGGCGACGGCGACGGCGAGGCGACGGCCCGGGGCGTGATGGGGCGGCGACGCGGGGACGGCGCGACGTGGACGGGGACGGGCCCGGGGCAGCGACGGAGACGAGGGCGGCGACGGCGACGGGGGCGGCAACGGGGGCGGCGACGGGGATGAGGGCGGCGACGAGGATGGGGGCGGCGACGGCAACGGCGCGCGACGGGGGCGGCATAGGAAGGGGGCGGCGTCGATCGATCGGGAAGAAATAGAGGGGGAGAATGAAATTTTTCGAAGTGTTGTATATATAGAAGGCACCTTTAGTACCGGTTGGAGCCACCAACCGGTACTAAAGGTCTGTTTTGGCTAGCCCAAGCGGCGGGAAGCGACCCCCTTTAGTACCGGGTGGTGGCTCCAACCGGTACTAAAGGCCCCCCCTTTAGTACCGGTTGGTGCCACGACCCGGTACTAAAGGGTGTGCGCTGCCAGGCGAGGGGCGCAGAAGTTTAGTCCCACCTCGCTAGCCGAAGGGCGCTCACACCTGCTTATAAGCCCCGCCGCCGTTGCTGTCTCGAGCTCCTCTCTAAAGCAGGCCTTCTGGGCCTACCTCTGCTACTCTGCTCTGTGGGGCCTATTGGGCTTGCGGGCCTGCATCCTGGCCCAACAACAGGTTGGGTTTCTAGTCGTATGCAGGCCGCCGTGGCCCGGTAGGTGGGCTTTTTTCATTTAGTTTTTTCTTTTCTGCTTTATTTATTTTGTTTTATTTATTTTTAGTTGTTTTTTGCTGTATTTAGAGTTTCTTTGTGAATATTTTTGATAGTTTTTAGAAACTTTCAGTTAGTGCCGGTAGTTTTTAAATTTGAATAGTTTAAATTTTGAATTATTTGAAATTTGTGTGAATCACTAGTTTGTGAATAACTTAACTTTAAAAATACATTTTCCAGTGATTCTTTTTTCTTATGTTTAATATTAGTGTGTTTTATCATTATATTCAATTTGGTAATGCTTAAGTTATTTAAAAATGAAATGTCTTTGTAACGGATGAGTTTTCGTCCGAAACCCTGATCTTATAGCGCAATGCACCACATACCGGGCAAGCGTTCAAATCCTCGTACTCACCGCGGCAGAGGATGCAATCATTAGGGCATGCATGTATCTTCTGCACCTCTAACCCTAGAGGGCAGACAACCTTCTTTGCTTCGTACGTACTCTCGGGTAATTCGTTGTCCTTTGGAAGCATATCCTTTATCATTACCAGCAACTTTCCAAATCCCTTGTCAGATACACCATTCTCTGCCTTCCATTGCAGCAATTCCAGTGTGGTGCCCAACTTTTTCTTGTCACCTACGCAATTCGGGTACAACAATTTTTTGTGATCCTCTAACATGCGCTGCAACTTCTTATTCTCCAAATCACTTGCGCAGTTTCTCTTTGCATCGGCAATGGCCCGACCTAGATCATCAATGGGCTCATCTGATGCCTCTTCTTCAGCTTCTTCCTGCATTGCCGGCTCAGCTTCTTCCCGCATTACCGGCTCAGCTTCTTCCCTCATTGTTGTATCATTGTATTCAGGGAACCCATGGCCAGGATAGCTGTCGTCGTCCTCTTCTTCTTCATTGTCTTCCAGCATAACCTCTCTTTCTCCGTGCTTGGTCCAAACATTATAATGGGGCATGAAACCGGTCTTAAACAGGTGGACGTGAATGGTTCTTGACGTAGAGTAATTGTGACCATTCTTACAGCGAGCACATGGACAAGGCATAAAACCATCCGCCCGCTTGTTTGCCTCAGCCGCAAGCAGAAAAGTACGCACGCCCTCAACGAACTGGGGAGAGCATCGGTCATCGTACATCCATTGCTGGCTCATCTTCATTACACAACACCGAATAGACCAAATTAATACAAGTTCATACATAAAGTTCATACAACACTTAAATGCAACAAACAAATAACTCTCTAGCTAAAGCATTTAAATGCAACAACAAATACGATCAAGATCGCAACTAAGGTAACAATGGATCCAACAGCATAATGATACCAAGCCTCACTATCGATGGCATATTTTTTAATCTTTCTAATCTTCAAGCGCATTTTCTCCATCTTGATCTTGTGATCATCGACGACATCGGCAACATGCAACTCCGATTCGATCTTCTCCCCCTCAATTCTTTTCAATTTTTTTTTCAAGTACTCGTTTTCTCTTTCAACTAAATTTAACCTCTCGGCAATAGGGTCGGTTGGAATTTCCGGTTCAGATACCTCCTAGAAAAAATTTCTATGTCAACTTGATGGGCATAATTTGTCATAAACACGAAATGCAACTAGTTTTAAAAGAGAATATACATACCACATCCGAATCATAACAAGGACTAGGGCCGACGGGGACGGATATCAAAACCATGGCACTATATGTATAACAAACAACGTACAGGTAAGATAATTATACGAGTAACTATATATCCAAATCACACAAACATCAATTTTTATATAAAATTTCATGAACAAGAGGCTCACCACAAGGTGGTGCCGGCGACGGGACGGTGCGGGCGATCGACGATGGCTACGATGGAGATTTAGAAGGCACTAAGTAAACCACACCTACATATGCAAACTAAGTGTTATTTTTGACCTCAAATTGCATATAAATCAAATACTAGCACACACACACACACACACACACACACATATCCTCCCAAATTACTAAACTCACAAATTAATCACTATATAAACCAATGCAAGAGCTAATCTAGCAATGAGAGATGAAAGGACAAAGTTGCTAACCTTTGTGATCATTTGAATGGATGAGGGCCTTCAAATCTTGACAAATTTTGGGCAAATTTTGTGATGAACTCGAGAGGAAGAAGGGAAGAACAGAGGAGAGGGCCGGAGAGGGGAAAGGGGGAAGAACAGAGTGCTGGTGGATGAAGGGTTTATATAGGACGACCTTTAGTACTGGTTCGTGGCACGAACCGGTACTAAAGGTGCTGGAGGGGCCCCACTCTGACAACATCCTGCCACCACTCTCATTAGTACCGGTTCGTGGCACGAGCCGGTGCTAAAGGTTCGCCACGAACCGGTACTAATGAAAGCGGCCCGGCTATCCGTTGGAACCGGCACTAATGTATACATTAGTGCCGGCTCAAATACAAACCGACACTAATGTGCTTCACGTTTGACCATTTTTCTACTAGTGTCTAGCCATGCCTGAAATAGGATTAGCGGAATGCTCTCAACGGTAAATTATTACCCACAACATATTGTTTCACCTATTTTGAAAAAATGGATTGGATCTCTTATTAAGTATTTTTGAAGCTTTCATTTTAGGATACTATAGAAACTTGTCCCTCTCACATCTAGAGATGAACCTATCCTATATACCTAAGAGATTCATCCCCACTAACTTATTTATCTCAACATGCAAGCATGCCACATCATCATACAATTATGAATGGGATAAGACCCACCTCATCATGCAACCATGAATGGAAAAAACCAACCACCACATGCAACCATGCATCAAAAAAATTCATTCTATTATTCTACTTATATTCAACAAATATTTTACAACTATACCTAATAAAATATACTAAGTTGTATACATTTTTTTATTTTGGTTCACATGTTATCAAATATCATCTAAATATACTGCAAACGATTCCCGCAACAACGTGCGGGTTATCATCTAGTTTCTGATAATGTTTATCCCAGCCATGTATATGTAAACACTGATTGAGATTTACTCAATAGGATAGCTAAAACCTTACAGTAGTGATTTTTTAAATGTTAGAGAAGTAATCCAGACCAAAAGAACAAGGTAAGTGAGTGAAAGAGTCAACTTGCCTTTAACAAAATTTTGTCAAATGCCAAACAAGTTTCCTCCCTGAATTTTTAATGAAGCTTCTGGGTCTTTTGGTTCCTCCATATCTCCTTGCAATGAACATATCCCACTGGAAAAATTAGATGTATAAAAAATTAAAATGGCAACAATTACTATTTAATACTGAATAATCAGGCTACTGGAACATACAATGTAATAGCCTATATACATTTGTGTAGCACCATAAGAACATCCTAAATTGGGATAAATCCAGCCAAAGTGCACGATCAATATACAATCAGCCTTCTGAACAATAACTGTCAACAACCTAGCAATATTAATGAAACAACATAAGACAAAGGAGATCGACTGGCTTCTCTCTGTCGCCGATTTCATCGTCGAGTTCGTTCCTTCACGCCAGGTGGCCGAGGATGGCAGCACCATGGAGGTCAGAAACGAATCACCTACCCTTATTTTCATCACACATGGTTGGTTATGTTGCTTTGGAGGTCCTACAAAGAAAAATAAATTTGCTATTATAATGAAGGTGATGACTATTTCAATTGCATGAGTTCATAGTGTTACTTTCATCACTGCCCCCTTAACCCTAACCAAGATAAAGATGTTAAAATAGATCGAAGTGGAACAAACACATTTCACCATGCCCATAGCAACCAATTTTCCAAACTCTTCATGCTGATTCATAATCAACTGGCACAACAAAACCACACTATCAGCTTTTGGGGTTATCCGCACTATAATATATAATGTCTATTTAAAATGTAATTAGTAATGTCTCTAGCATGGTCATCCTACAGGTATTCCAAGCATCTCTGAGAATTCTTACCAGGATCAACCCCAGATGACCGACCACTCTCCACATATATGTAGATTGTAGTAAACGACACGGATATGCCTGCAGGTTGTGTCATTTAAGCACTAAATATGAAAACAAAAGAAAAATGAAAGGTATAATGTATGAATAGTAAATAGGATGTGTTTACCTAAAACATTTACAGAAAATTTCCTCTGGTGTACATAGTCTCCTTAAAGAACAATGATTTTTCCAACCTCCAAGTAAATGGCGGACAGTTTGATAAAGTATCTATCTGATATCCAAAACTTGAATTGCAAATATAAGAATCTTCGTCATAAACCTCTTGCATAGTTGCAGTTTCTTTTAGAATGAGAAACTCTATAGAGAATACAACAGTGTGTGAGACCAGTACCTTGTATAAGAAAACCTGCATATTCCTGATCCAGGAAGCTAGCTGTTGTCAGAAATTAATGCTACAAAGAATGTTGAACAATGAAAAAAAAAGGTGTTGGGTGTACTTGATGGACCATCTGTACAAGGTTGTCATAGCCGTCTGTGCCAAAATATTTCAGAAATGAGGTTGAGCTATGACCATGGAGTATAACCAATGACGAATTTTTCGTGTATCTATCTACAGAGGGGAAGTGTACAAATATGCAAAACCATTAAATTTGATCGCTCCATGGTACCCCCATGAACAATAAATAAATAAATAAATAAACAAGTTTGAGCACCAATTGTTTTTCTGTATGAGCTCCAAGAATTCTGATTCTCTTCTAATTAGAAATACATTTAATTTCAGCTCATTGGTTTTTGAGTGTGTTTGTAGTGGAAAAGAACAAAAGATTTTTGAGTGTGTTTTATAACTAAGAGGAAAAGTGTAGCAGAATATGAAAGCAAATAAATAGGAAATCATAGAAACATTAATTTCTCTTTTCAACCAGGAAACTCCTTTTCTATTAATTTCTCAATGGCAATAACCAGTACCATTACGTAGCACAAGAGACATGAAAGTGAGATGCGATTTGAAGTATATACTCATTGGTTTGAGAAGGTGTTTCAACATCAGTTTAATATAGATGTATGCTATTATATTGTCAGTATAAATATAGTAGCAATACCCTAACTTACCAATAATCAGGAGCCACAAATGAACAACCATCAATCCAATGTGGTGGCAACCCAGTCTTCATTCAGATATTGCTCTGTCTTGTGCCATGTCACTCCATACCGAAATGTTCTTTCATAGAAAACTGCTAGCAATAAATAAGAATATCTTGTGAAATGATTAAAAATCATATGCATGTCCATCTGCACGCATGACTAAAGATTTAGCAACATCAAGAGCAACTAAAATACAATGGAAAAAATGAGCAGTGCATTGTCTAATCCGGGAATGGCTGCGGATGAGGCTCCAGCTTGACTGCGTCAGGAAATCCGGGATACTACAATCAGCGAGTTCTGGGAGAAATGGGGTTAGCCTAAGACGAGAATGATATTGTAGCTGGACAAAAATTGCAGCTCAAATCGGATACATACCAGAAGAAATACTGGATATGAAGATGAAGCAATACCTATCCTCCATGGGCACCGTAGTTGCCGGGATCGGGGAACGAGGCAGCAACCCTCGAACCGGGTTCGTCGTCCCGAATCGAGGGTCAGGGTCGACGAGTGGAATGTCGGGGACACGATCCCGGTCGCTAGGATACGAACCACTTCAGCGACACCAAACTGAGTCTCGATTCCAATTTACCATCGCAAACAGAAACATGAGGTACTGCTGATTCTTTGAGACGCTGAGATTTACCAGGAGTCAAACGCGTCCAGGCATTGTGGTTCTTCCTCACCGCGCCGCTGATCCTAAGCAAGTACGAGCTGCTGCGGCGCGCTTGGAGCCTTGGGCCCTCGGCGGCGAGGCAGCGCGCTCGGGCAGGATGAGGGCGACGCGTCCCAAAGGTTGCTCCGCTCCGTGGCGTACCTTGGGCGTACAGGTCCTGCAACCCGACAGGAGGGAGATGCTGTAGATGTCGCCGGCGTCGAGGTCCACCGCGGCAGCAAGCACCCCCATATGCCTTGCCCCGGCACCGAGAGCATGGGTTGGATCCCGATGCTGACGGCTAGGCTAGGGTTCGTCGCGGCCTCCATCCAGATGCTGCGGGTGCGGATCCGGCGCCGTCGTCGCCGTAACAGATCCGTGGCCATCTCTGCCGCCCCATCATCCAGATCCTCGTGATCCACGACGGCCGCGTCTGCCCGGATCGGCGTCGGCGGACGCTGCTGCGTATCCTCGGGAGAGGAGGAGTGGATGGAGTGGGGGCGACGAAGGGACGAAGGGCGGCGGCGGTGAAGGGACGAAGGGAGGCGGCGGGCGAAGGAGGGCACAGAGTCTGGCGACTGTTTCTCGCTTGAGGGAACGAAACCTAGCTCAAGGCGTAGAGTAGGGCGTTTTTTTTTCGCTGGTTAATTTCCGCCGGCTTTTTTTTGCTGGTTTATTTTCGCTCGGGGTCAGTTGGATGCGACGGGAGATTAGGCGTGTGGGGGCGGGTGGGGTACTCGGCTGGAGGGTTTTTTTTTTGGTTAATTACGGCCGAGCAGGAGGTGGGAGCAAGTACCAAAAAAGACCATAGTAGGTGGGACGAAAATAAAACCCGAAACGCGACCTACCAACTGAGACATTAGGAGTAGAGATTTTATCATATTTTTTAGGCTTCCTATTTATCACATAGGTCGACTGAAGTCGAGAAACGTGCTCCATCTCCCTCGCTAGTGATATTGGGCCGACCCAAGTAGCGTAGGTCCCTCTTTCGGTTTTGGGAAGGTTCGTTTTTCATTTCTCTTTTTCTCTTTCTCTTTTTCATTTTTATGAGCATCTTTTGAATCCACGAACATTTTTTGAATTTTTTATTTTTTAACATGAACATTGTTTGAAATTGTGAACATTATTCAAATTTTTTGAATATTGCTTTTACAAATTGGCAATCCATTAACCTCTTTTACAAATTAGTGCATATTCTTTTGAAATCGTGAACCTTTTCCAAATCCAGAAACATTTTTTTTTACAAATTCTCAAACATTTTTACAATTTCTCAACATTTTCTGAATTCGAGAAAATTCTGAAGGTTTTTAAAATTCAATCTTTGCTTGAAATGCTGAATTTTAATGAAGCAAAAAAAGAAAGAGGCCCAAAAGCATTCGCGGGGGCACGGTGCGCGTTTGCGCGTTCTCCATCGCGCAGGTCGCGAAATAGGAGCCCCCCACCCGAACAGATACCTATTCCTCCACGAATAAAAAAAAAAACTCGACGAATAAATCCCCACTGGTATCCCCGTCACAGCCGGCGGCGGTGGCGGTGGGGCGATTGGCGGATCCGCCACCGCGACTCAGTCGTTCGGCGGCGGCGGCGCGATTGCCAGAGGAGGTTCGGTTGGTTCCTCGATCGGTTTCCAAGAAAGAAGATGAGTGCGGCGGGTGTGAATGGATCCGACAACAAAAGAAGCAGGTCCAGCCGAGACGATCCCTTGGCCTTGCCGGAGAAGAAGAAGAAGGTGATTGTGTGGAGAGATCCAGACGCGTGGGTTATCAGCGATGCCGACCTGGCCAAGATGAAACGGGACGAGGAATCAGGTCCGTTTCATCCATTTTTTTCATCAGTCATCAGTTTACTCAAGATGTAAACTCAACTGTTTAATTAATTATTTATTATTACTCTCGATCAATATATATATAGCTCCCCCGCCTGTGAAAATCCCTACGCTCGATTACTTCAAACCCCCGACCAGGTTTCACACCGCCGAGCTCTTCCCCGTCAGTGAATCTGGAAGCAAGGCGGTGCTCTCTGCTGCCAAATTCCTTCTAGGGGTTTCATCCTCTCTTGGTATGTAACCCTCTCTGTTTTGGATTTAATTGATCCATCAACTTAATGTCTGTATCGTGCTTGAATCACACAGACGGTGCTCCGGCTTCTGGGTCGATTGGGACGAGGACAAGAAAACCGGCCTTGTTTTGACAACTGCGTGGCTGATTCGCACAAAGGATGCTCCTTTCAGCGTCTGGTCAGGCGGCGAAGAGTATGCCCCTCATGCTGATGTGAGTCATATGTAGTGTTTCTTCTGAAAATTTCTACCCTTGTATGATTCTTTTCCAGCCGCTCCCACCCCAAAATAAATCTCCGGTGTAAATCTAACTAGTTGCAATTCACTTGTTTTTTTTGTGTGTGTGTGTGTGCTACTATTAGCCTTTCCTAGTAACAAAATGAAAGCGGCACATGTGTTTGCTTACTAAGCATTGTTCAAAAATCATATATTAATCTGTTCCATAACTTTTCTTCAGTTCACTGTTCATTTGCAAAGGACAGAGCACATGTTTTTTGTGCTGGCTATTGGCCTTTTCCGATAGCAAAAGGGAAACATCATATGCGATTTGCTTACTAGGCATTGTTCAAAATTCTAATACAATCTGTTCCGCAACTTTTTTAGGTCACTGTTCATTTGCTAAATGGCACCAGTGCAAAGGGCACGCTGGTCTACTATCAGCCCCATTACGATATTGCTTTCTTGAATGTTGAGGTGGATCAACCAATCAAGTTACCAACTTTTTGTGAAAAGGATGTAAAATTTGCCGAAGACATTTTTCGGATCGGAAGAGACAATTCCTTAAATCTAAGGATAACATATGCTAGGGCAGAATATCGGAATCCAAGCATGTACCGCCGGTACCACAATGTGCACTTCCGTTCTCCAGATGGCCATGGTGATGATAATGAGGTAATGTATCTTATCATGAGGTAGTACTATATGCATTTGTTACAACTTTGAGTTTTTCTATGTCATTTGTTTTATAACATTTTTCTTATTACTGTAAATTCTCATGTTTTGTCAATATGAATTGTTGTAGTATGACAATGGGGGACTAGTCATTGACTTGAAGGAGAAAGTTGTCGGAATGGTCAACCTCCCTAAGAGATTTGGGTCTTTTATACCGTCTTCCATTTTGCTCAATTGTTTGGATGCATGGAAGAAATATCGGTTTGTTTTTCCTCTCAGCTCTGTGATAGCATCTATATGATTATTTGATAATGCTAAGCTAATGTGTTCCTCCTATTTTTTCTTCTTATTGTTAGAAGTCGAACTATTTTTTGTAGTATCTATTTGCTCACTTTTATGCAATTTAACAATGTTCGGTAATTGGTAGCATATCTGTTGGGTGCTGACTAGGGATTAATCGGCTTATCAGCCTATTAACTGAATTTATTGGTAGGTTGACTAGGGTATATCCTAGCCTGCATCTGAATTTCTTTTCCATGTTGGAGCACTTGCTGCAGCAGAAGAAGCCATAGATTGCTACAAATGTCAAATGCACCACATCAGTATATAGTAGATACTACATAGGAGAGCAGCAACAGCAGTATTACATCACAGAGGAGAGGAGTTTAACTTGCTACGTCAGCGGCAGCTCAGAGCACGGGCTGTGGCTGCTACTCCATGAGCGGGAGAATGGAGGGAATGGTCTAACCTAATGCGCGATAGGCTTTGGGGAAAGGGAGGGAACGGGCTAAATTTGGGCCAAAATTGCCCAGGCAGTTAATCGGCCCAGCTGACAATTTGGTCTGACAGCCAATTAATCGGCTTATCAGACAGGTAAATCGATCCACCCAGTTAATTGCGTGAATAGGTGGTTTTCATATCGGCAGGTGGTCGAGAGACGATTAACTATCCGATATGTTCTCAGAGCAAATGTGATCAGTGCCTTTTTTTATGTATATATACATAGTCGTATGTCTGAACAAGTGGCTGTAATAATAATTATTTATAAGTAAATCAAGAACTAGAAATAAACAAGTGGGACCGCAGCGAGACTACAAAATGGTTCATGATGACAACTATTTATAAGAAGGAACTGATAAGACTTTATAATTCTGCTTCGCATGTCTTTAGCCAAATTGTAGAGTGAAGTTAAATGAAAAACTATGTTTTAGGTTTTCTCTTAATGGACAATTTTCCTGAAACCTAGGAGATATTCAAATGTTTTTTTTGTGGTACTTAGTTGTTCTCGGTCATATTGAAATATTATGTTTTACTTTACGTAATATCATGAAAAACCGTCTTTTAGCATTTTTCAACTACTGTGAATGATCCAAAGAATGATTCCTCCCCTTAGGGTCTTTTTGAGCTTTATTTGAATCAAAATAGTTTGTTACCTTTTTTTAACATGTTAGATAGAAGTTGAATTCCACCAAAGATTGCTTATCGTGGAAGGGTTACTTACTCCTGTATACCTGGCTCGAAATATGTTAAATGGTGTCTGATTTGGCGCAGGTACATCGCTCGGCCCCATCTTGGGATGATGTTTGAGGCCATCAAGCATCTAGAGCCTGCTCATGTTGACATGTTATGGCGTATGTATAACATTGATCATGGTCTTATTGTTCAAGAGGTATGTAATGGCTTCCTGAAGGTGCTCTTTTTCCCATGTGTATATGGTATAACTATTTGGCAATTGAACCCTAGGTGTCGAAAGGATCTAATGCTGAGATACTCGGAATCCAAAAAGGTGATGTTATTGAATCTATCAATGGAAAACCTGTTTCTACCACAATTGAGGTGGGTGTATTAGAGATTTTATTAGGTTAATGAGTTGAAAATAAATTACATTTTGTGTGATAGTTGGTAGCTTCACGGTCTTGACTGCAATGTTTTTTCTCTGTAATTATCAGTTGGAGAATATGCTGATGAGCACATGCAAGGGCCTTGCTGAAGTTCATATTTCTGTAAGTTCATTTCTATATTATAACGGCAGTTTGCTTGACCACCACCATCCATTCCTCTGTACCGAAGTATTATTAGCAAGATGCTAGTACTAAGAGATTTGTTTCGCTAACTCCATAGGTTGGGGTGTTTCACACACTCAAAGAAGAACGAAGCACCGTAGAGTTGAGTGCAAAATTATCAAAACTTGGAGAAGTTATTACAAGCTAGGTACACATCTCCTCTTTTAACTAGCCCCGTCTACAAATTAGTATCCAGATTATTAGTTCAATTCTCAAGTATGTATATTCCATTTTTTGTAGATAATAATTATCCAGACATAATGCTAGTGTTAAGTATGTAAGATCATATAGTTGTATGCATTGTGCAATACACTCTTACAATAATTATATGATTATATCTTTAAAATAATCATACCACACCATAAAGTATGCTGATATTTTGGGAGTTTATCGTTTTGGTTAATAGGTGGCGTTCAGCAAGTAAATTGTGTAGAAAACAGACTTCATCCATGTTTCTTTTAGCAAAGCATCCATCTTCCGTTTGTAGACTTGAAAGTTTTAGGGATTTTTTAGGAACAAGAGATGTATGTTTGTGCTTGTAGGTTTGTCGAGGAGCGCTAACTTTGAGTTGTGTGACATTTTGCAAAGAATGTGGATTAGGTATTGCTTGCATGCAAAAGACACTCACGTTGTGTTATTATTTGTTACACGTCGTGCAGACTCTGGAAGTGGCTGACAGAAGAGGGATGCCAGGCTACTGGATGTTGTTTCTATGGTGGGCGTAGTGTGATGGATACTTAGCTATGACCACATATATGTACTGTAGTCTCTAGATATATTAGAAGAAATAACATCTTTATTTGTAGTGTATATAGTGCCAAAGTAGCAACCCCTTGTGAGATTCTCTGTTCTGCTATAATTACTGCAGAGAGGTTTATATAGACCTTATTGAGACCCCTCAGAGGGAGAGAGCCTGTCCTTATTTGTAGTTTATATAGTGCCGAGGTGCTGTCCTGTCTTAGCCTGATGGGTTGTGAGCAGGTTATTTATATGTCTGAGAAATGGCAAAGTTCATGGGTTTGTGTAATCGAATAAATGTCACCAAAATAGTTTTTTTGAGACATTTAGAAAATAGGTTAACTGTTTAACAGATGGAATACTTTACCAAGAGTATGCTCTTGCTGGAGGAAATGCAGGCGCTGGACGGATCGACCGAGGTGGTTTTGGTTTTTCTTTTTTGAGGGAAAAGGTGGTTTTGGTTGGCCGAGCCATCTTTGGGCTGGTTTGGGCCATTGAGCGGAGTCAGTTTCACCCGGTCCGAAGCGGCACAATTGGGCTCGAGTGTGCTCAGCCCATGTAGAGGTCTCAACTCCTCTTCCTCTACCATGGCTATATCGCAGCTCCTATAACCCTAGAAGGTTCCAAAAACCGGAAAACGCTCCAACACATTAATGGGTCGGCCCAGGTCACCCCTCGACCGCCAGCTCTGTGCGTTACGTCGACAATTCGACGCAATGAGCGGCAAATAGGGAATTCCCACTCCGGCGGCCGGCCGGCGTTGAGATCGATCATACAGGTGACTGAGGTGAGAAGACGCACTGCCGCCGGCGTTGAGATCGATCATACAGGTGACTGAGGTGAGAAGACGCACTGCCGCCCTTTGGCGTCAAAGAAAACGAGGCCCAAACCCAGGTATGTAGGGCGGGCCCATGTGTGTTTTACGTACAAGCGCAGTGTGTGCCAAAAGAAATTCACACAAGTTTTTAAAACCATTCTCGTTTTCTTCCATAAAATGTTCATGTTACCAAATAATGGTCTAAGAAAATATTCAGATTTAAAAAATGTTACTTCCAATTTTTTTGATGTGTTTCTAAAAAACCGAATGAAAAACTAAGTACAAACCGAAAAAGTTGGGAACTATAATGAAAATAGAAAAACATTCCCTACAATATGTTGTTCGAGTCGGTATCGAGCGTCAATGGGCCGGCCTAGTCTCTCCTGTGTGGCACCCTCTTATTTGACGCATGTAGGAATAACCTTTTTTCCTCTTGCATGTTATTTCCTTCACGTTTCGGTGTCAGTGTCCGTCGATGTCCCTTGGGAGCTCCTATTCCATGTTGAAAGGACGAAATTGTTATGCGGTCCGATGAAGCCCCCGCTCGCTCAACTCGGCTTCGTGCTCCCTTGTTGGCTTAGTTATTTTCCCTTCACTCCTGTGCTAGCTCAGAAAAAATGGCTATCGTTTATTTATTTGAAAAAGGTTTGTTAAATCAAAAAATGTTCATAGATTTACAAAATGTTGCACATTAACAAAACCATAATTTTTAAAAAATATTCGTGAACTTACAAAATATGAGTGGATCTCAAACAATGTTCATGAATTAGAAAAAGCTTCACAAATTAGAAAGTATTCATAGACTTGAAAAAATGTGCATCAACTTTCAATATATTTGTAAATTTTAAAAATGTTCTTTGCTTTCAATAAATCTATAAGATATTTATTAAATGTTCATGAATGAAATGTGAAAAAAAGAACAAAATTAACAAACAGTTGGTAAATTCATCAAGCAAGGAGATGGCTCCACGCAAGCGAGTGAAGGAGAGCACTCCATTTTGAGCGAGCATAGTTACTTAGTTGATTTGAAGTTTTGGTCTTAGCCTAGTGAAACTTTTGTTTGTCATGCTTCAAATAGTGTTTCTGTTGTATGTTGCTTAAAAGTGTGTATATGTTGTGGATGGTGTTGGCAGGACTATATATGTAAAACTCTGTCAATTGGTGTTCCTTTTGCCATTAGGTCTCCGATAGTGATGGGCTTCATAACAATAACCATGTGTGCTGTCAATTTTGTGTGTATCAGGAAACACAACACCGACCTGCTATAGTTAACAGCAGTGACAGGTTAATGACCGTTCATTGGACGACTGATGACTGACAAGTATAGGGTATTTGTCGCAGCCTCTTCGATAAGTAAGAGCATTAAACCCAAAGAGGAGCAAAAGGAACCGACAATAATTTTTTAGCAAGGTTTCACTACAAAAGCTATAAAAGTAATTTGATAGGATGTTTGATAGCAAGATAATTCATAAGACGGTAAACAATAACAAGAACAATAAAGTGCAGCTAGTGGCCTTCATGCCTAAATGTTGAACATGTCGCCTTTTAGTGGGCTAACACTTAGCGTCATACAACATTGCGGGTCGAATCGCCGTCCTATAGAATCTGCCTTTTAGCTTACATGGCATGCCAGAAGCTTGGGGCCACTTCATCCTTCCGACTTTGATTAAGTGGTTCACATCCTCATCGATACCCCCATCCTTCTGCAACATTGAGCCCAAATACCTAAAGGTGTCCTTCCGAGGCACCACCTGCCCATCAAGGCTAACTTATTCCTCCTCGTGCCTAGTAGTGCTGAAACCGCACATCATGTACTCAGCTTTAATTCTACTAAGTCTGAAACCTTTCAATTCCAGGGTTTGTCTCCATAGCTCTAACTTCCTGTTAACCCCCATCCAACTATCATCGACTAGCATCACATCATCCGCAAAGAGCATACCGAATGGAATATATCCTTGTATATCTCTTGTGACCTCATCCATCACCAAAGTAAAAAGATAACGACTCAAAGTTAACCCTAGTGCCATCCTATTTTCATCAAAAATTCATAAGTGTCACCACCACTTGTTCGAACACTAAACAATATTCAAATCATTAAACCATATCCAACATCACATGATTACTAGCAACAAGACTTCTCACATGTCCTCAAGAACTACTAAATCTACTCACAGAACATCATATGGATCATGATCGGTGGGTATGAATAGATGGTAAACAATTTGAACATAAACTTTCACCGACAAAACACTTAAGCATCAACTACAAGATGTAATCAACACAAAAAAGTACTCTCAGCAACCGATTTGAGGTTATGATACATAGATTGAATAGATGGATGAACAAGGTGTAAGGGCATATTTATCCCTAAGATGTTTTGGTGATTGATGACAATGCGTTTGCGGACTAATCGTGTGCCTTGAGTTTCCCAGACGTTTCATCGCTAGGCACTAGACGGTTTGGTGCCCCTCGAAGACTGTTGAAGACGGTGTCTTTTCTACGTTTCTTTTTGGTGGATTTGAGTCGTAGGAAAGCCGTACTATTAAGAGGGGGTCCGCGTCGGAAAGGTTTGGGTGGAATCATCATGTACACGTCTCTTTCTAGTCCCCTCCTTTCCCTTGGAGCATCCTCCGCTTTCTCGCCTCCTTGTTTCTGGCTGCTGTGTTGGCTCGCGGTAGTACTGCTCCCAGGTGAGCGGTAGTACCGTAGGCACCAGCGGAAGTACCGTGCTGTGGCGCGTTAGTACTGCAGGTGCCCACGGTAGTACCGCTCCCTTAGAGCTGCACTACCGTTGCCCAGCAGGCTAGTACCACTCCCTCGCGGTAGTAGGGGCGGATGTAATTTTTTACATCCGCGCCTACCACGGTAGTACCGCGTTCCTTCCGCGGTAGTACCGTGCTATGTTGTCAGGCAGTAGTACCGCCCCTTTGCAGTAGTATTGTGTCGGGTTTTTGCTTCTTCTGTTTCTTTGCGGAAGTAGGCACGGATGTTTCCTTCCCCCTGGCTAGGGGATTCCTGCCTTGCGGTAGTACCGCAAGGCGGAGCGGTAGTACCGCGCTCGCGGAAGTACCGCTCTCAGCACTTGTGCTACAGGTTTGACCTTGCTGTTGCTGGTGTTGCGGCAGTTGATACGTCCATTTTGCATCATGCTTTTATATCAATATTTATTGCATTATGGGCTGTTATTTCACTTTATGTCACCATACTTATGGCTATTCTCTCTTATTTTACAAGGTTTACATAAGGAGGGAGAATGCCGGCAACTGGAATTCTGGGATGAAAAAGGAGCAAATATTAGAGACCTATTATGCGCAACTCCAAAAGTCCTGAAACTCCACGGAATGTCTTAAAATAAATAAAGAAAAATCCTCGCCAAAGATGAAGGCCAGGGGGCCCACACCCTGCTCACGAGGGTGGGGGCGCGCCCTACCTCGTGGGCCCCCTGGTGGCTCTCCGACGTCCATCTTCTACTATATGAGGTCTTTCGATGAGAAAAAAATAAGAAGGAACTTTTCGGGAGGAGACTCCGCCGCCACAAGGCGGAACCTTGGCAGATCCAATCTAGAGCTCCGGCAGAGCTGTTTTGCCGGGGAAACTTCCCTCTGGGAGGGGGAAATCATCACCAACGCTCCTCTCATCAGGAGAGGGCAATCTCCATCAACATCTTCACCAGCACCATCTCATCTCCAAACCCTAGTTCATCTCTTGTACCCAATTCTTGTCTCAAAGTCCGGGATTGGTGCTAGTAGGTTGCTAGTAGTGTTGATTACTCCTTGTAGTTGATGCTAGTTTGTTTAATTGGTGGAAGATCATATGTTCAGATCCTATATGCATATTATTACCCCTCTGATTATGAACATGAATATGCTTTGTGAGTAATTACGTTCGTTCCTGAGGACAAGGGAGAAGTCTTGCTATTAGTAGTCATGTGAATTTGGTATTTGTTTGATATTTTGATATGATGTATGTTGTCTAGCCTCTAGTGGTGTTATGTGAACGTCGACTACATAACACTTCACCATTATTTGGGCCTAGAGGAAGGTATTGGAAAGTAATAAGTAGATGATGAGTTGCTAGAGTGACAGAAGCTTAAACCATAGTTTATGCGTTGCTTCGTAAGGGGCTGATTTGGATCCATATGTTTCATGTTATGGTTAGGTTTACCTTAATACTTTTGTTGTAGTTGCGGATGCTTGCAATAGAGGTTAATCATAAGTGGGATGCTTGTTCAAGTAAGAACAACACCCAAGCACCGGTCCACCCACATATCAAATTATCAAAGTATCGAACGCGAATCATATGAACGTGATGAAAACTAGCTTGACGATATTCCCATGTGTCCTCGGGAGCGCTTTTCCTATTATAAGAGTTTGTTCCGGCTTGTCCTTTTCTACAAAAGGATTGGGCCATCTTGCTGCACTTTATTTACTTTTGTTACTTGTTGCTCGTTACAATTTATCCCGTCACAAAACTATCTGTTACCACTTATTTCAGTACTTGCAGAGAATACCTTGCTGAAAACCGCTTATCATTTCCTTCTGCTCCTCGTTGGGTTCGACACTCTTACTTATCGAAAGGACTACGATAGATCCCCTATACTTGTGGGTCATCAGGCAGTACCGCGGGCCTGTACGGTTGTACCGCATGACCGTGCGGTAGTACCGCTTGGCAGCAAGCGGTAGTACCGCGCGGCCCTGCGGTAGTACCGCTGACCTGGTGCGGTAGTACCGCTGGCCGCGGGCTGGTAGGTGGATAACGGTTGGATTTTTGTCCCCCACTATAAAAGGGGTCCCCTTCTTCCCCGTTGACTCACCTCTTCTACCCCTAAGCTCCATTGTTGCTCTAAGCTCCATTTTCGCCCGATCTCACTCCCTAGCCAATCAAACTTGTTGATTTGCTCGGGAGTGGTTGAGAAGGCCTCGATCCACACTTCCACCAAGAGAAATTTGATTCCCCCACTAATCCCTTGCGGATCTTGTTACTCTTGGGTGTTTGAGAATCCTAGACGGTTGAGGTCACCGCGGAGCCATAGTCCATTGTGGTGAAGCTTCGTGGTGTCGTTGGGAGCCTCCAATTGAGTTGTGGAGATTGCCCCAACCTTGTTTGTAAAGGTTCGGTCACCGCCTCCAAGGGCACCAATAGTGGAATCATGGCATCTCGCATTGTGTGAGGGCGTGAGAAGAATACGGTGGCCCTAGTGGCTTCTTGGGGAGCATTGTGCCTCCACACCGCTCCAACGGAGATGTACTTCCCCTCAAAGGGAAGGAACTTCGGTAACACATCCTCGTCTCCACCGTCTCCACTCTTGGTTATCTCGTGCCTTTACTTGTGCAAGCTTATTTGTGTCATATCTCTTGCTTGCTTGTGTTCCTATCCTTGTTGCATCATATAGGTTGCTCACCTAGTTGCATATCTAGACAACCTACTTTGATGCAAAGTTTAAATTGTTAAAGAAAAGCTAAAAAATGTTAGTTGCCTATTCACCCCCCCTCTAGTCAACCATATTGATCCTTTGAATTGGTATCAGAGCCTCGTCTCTTTATTAAGGACTTTACCATCTGAAGAGTATGGTTGATACCGTAGACGGTGTGGAGGAACACTCCGGTGTGAATCCGATCTCGTCTACGGGCGATGGGGAAACCTCGGTCTCTCGTGAGGAGTTCAATGTGGCCTTGGAGACATTAAAAACCTCCATGACGACCGAGGTTGAAAGCATGTTTACTAAATTCCTTGAAGGGCTTAAACTATCCACCGCACCGTTGAGTGGGTAATCCCACCGACAAGGTGACGGATGCTACCTCCGATAAGGGGGAAGCTAGTAGTGAAAAGGCTCCTTCTTATAGTGGTAAGAATGGCACCGGTATCTTTGCTCATGTGGAACCACCACTTGTTTATGGTGGACCGGTTCCTTCCACTCATTTGAATCATGCCGGTCCTCCCCCTAAGATTGTGAAAAATGAGGACTTTGATTCTTGGGTTTACCGCTTTAAACATCATTTAAATCATGTGAACACTAATCTTTGGAGAATCATTGAAGAAGGTTTCTATCCGCATGATCCAAGCAACTTCACTCCTCGAGAAGCCGCGGATAATCAATTCAATGAGAATGCTCTCTTCATCATTCAAGATGCAATCCCACCCGAAGACCTACCTCATCTTCGGCCCTTCGCCTTGGCCAAAGACGCATGGCTTTGTGTTGTCTCTCTCTACCGGGGAAGCGCAAGCATTCAACGCTCCAACTATGAAGTGGTACAAGATGAGGCCGATGAGTTTGTAATGAAAGAAGATGAAGAACCTCGTGAGCTTTATCGGAGAGTAACAAACTCGCGGTCTCACTCCAAGATCACGGGAGCAAGATCACAGATGACAATTGGATCAAGCGCAAATTCCTCAAGGCAATGATGCCCTACCACAAGGCCATGTCCTCCGTCATTCGTCAAGGACCGGACTTCCACACTTTTACCTCAAGCGAAGTGTTGGATGAGTTCGTGGCCATGAACATTTTGGACAAGACCGCCGACAATGCGGTGCTTCGTTCTCAAAGGGCAAAGAAGCCCAACCTTACATTGAAGGCCAAGCTCTCCATTGAAGAAGAAGAGGAAGAAGAGGAGAGCAACCCTGAAGATACAAAGTATGCATATCATGAACACATGGCACTCGCTTCAAGGCAATTTTGGAGCAAGAAAAACTCGAGGCCAAACTTTAACAAAAACAACTCAAGTGGCACGAAGAGCAAGCAACGTGTAAGGACTTGCTACAATTGTGGCAATGTGAGTCATTTTGTTGCGGAGTGCCCGTATGAGAAGAGGGAAGACAATGGTGGCAAGCTCATCCGAAAGGACAAGGCCAAGTCGTTCCCCAACAAGAGCCACTTCACCAAGAAGACTCCTCCCAAGGCATTAGTGGTACAAGAAGAGTACAATGAGGATGATGACGATGATGAAGATGGTGAGTTGGCTGCCATGGCCTCAGTTGCCATTGCGACGACTCCACGGGTGTCTCTCTTCGACTCACCCAATGAGAGCATCACCTCCAAGTGCCTCATGGCTAAAGCCACCAACAAGGTAACCCCCAACATCAAAACTACCATCATTAATCATCCTTCTTCGACGGATAGCATTGATGAACATGAGGGAGCTAATGTGGAGGCAAACGAGTTTGAGGCCTTTATGGGCAAACTTAAGGGTAAATCCAAGAAGCACTTTGTTGCTCTCTTGGAACAACTTGGTGAAGCCAATGACATGATTGAGGCTCACGAAGATACCATCACTATGATGGAAGGGCATAGTCGTGACTATGCCGATGAGATTTCGGATTTGTCCAATGCTCTTGAGGAAGAGCGTGGTCTTTGTTTGGCTCTTGAGGAGTCACACAACGTTGATCATGCTAAGTTAAAGAAATATTATGATCATGTTCTCATTGTTTCTCATGTGCTAAACTCCGAGAAGGCCGAACTTGAGGTTGATCTTGCTAGACTCAAAGAGGAGTTTGATCTACTTGACAAGGCTCACAAGGTCTTGAAGGGTGCTCATGCTAGCCTCAAAGAGTCTAATGATCAACTTCAAGGAAAGCTAACCAAGGAGAAAGCCACTTTTCCTCGTATGATGTTAATTGATAATGCAAATGCTACTAGCCCATGTTGTGAGCATGTGCATCTTGTTGAGGAGAACGCTAAGCTAAAGGTGCAACTTGAGAAAGGTCTTGTGTCTTGCATACAAGGCGAGGAGAACCTCAACGACCTTTTGACCAACCAAAAGGGAGTTGTGGCGAAGGAAGGGATTGGGTACGTGCCCAAGTCCAAGAATAAGAAGAAGAATGACAAGGCCAACTTGCAATCATGGGCTTTGCCACTTTCTTTGATATCGATACCGTGGCCCTCTTGTGGAGCAAGACTCTTAAAGTAGCCTTTGTTGGGCATGTCGAGAACGGTCTATATGTGATTAACTTTTCGGAGCGACCCACTAAGACCACGACATGCCTAATGGCTAAAGTTGATGTGGGATGGCTTTGGCATCGCCGTCTAGCCCATGTCAATATGATATCTTTGCAAAGTCTTCTCAAGGGGGACCATGTCCGTGGACTAACGAATGTTAGTTTTGCTAAAGATCGTGCTTGCAGTGCTTGTATCGAAGGAAAGCTACATGAGAAGGCTCACCCTCCCACGACTATCATTTACTCAAAGAGGCCTTTGGAGCTCCTTCACTTGGATCTCTTTGGGCCTCCATCCTTTGATAGTCTTGGGGGTAGGAAGTATTGCTTGGTGATTGTGGATGACTACTCAAGATACACTTGGGTGTATTTCTTCAAGAGGAAGAGCGAGACCCAACAAACCGTCATTGACTTTGCAAATGAAGCACAACGTCAACACAATGCAAAGATCTTAACAATAAGAAGTGACAACGGCACCGAGTTCAAGAACCACACCTTGGATGAGTTTCTTAGTGATGAGGGGATCAAGCATCAATATTCCGCACCTTACACCCCTCAACAAAACGGTGTTGCAGAGAGGAAGAACCGGACGTTGATGGATGCAGCAAGGACCATGATGGCGGAGTTCAAGTCTCCGTACAACTTTTGGGCCGAAGCCATCAATACCGCGTGTCATGCATCCAATCGGCTCTACCTCCGCAAGGGCTTGAACAAGACTCCATATGAGATACTCATCGGTAACAAGCCCAACCTCAAGTACTTTTGGGTGTTCGGGTGTAAGTGTTTCATTCTCAAGAAAGGTGTTCGGTTGTCTAAATTTGAGGCTAGAGCTTATGAGGGCATATTTGTTGGTTATGCTACAAACTCTCATGCTTACCGTGTCCTCAATAAATCCACGGGACTTATTGAGGAGACGTGTAACATGGAGTTTGATGAGAATAATGGCTCCCAAGTGGAGCAAAGTGGCACTTGTGATGTAGGTGATGAAATTCCTCCTCAAGCCATAAGAAGAATGGGTGTTGGCTTTATCCTACCCATTGAGGAACCCCTTGTGGCCGAAGGAGAAGGACAATGCTCCACTCAAGTGGAGCCATCACCAACCCAAGGCCCACACGCTTCCGAAGAACAACATGAATGCCCTCATCCTCAAGAACATGACCAAGGGCAAGATCATGCTCAAGACGGTGTTGACACATAAAGTGATGCCCAAGGTCAAGTTCTCTCCTCCGAGCAAGTTCAAAAACAAGAACAAGCTCAAGACGACGCTCAAGATGATCAAGTGACCACTCCTCGTCTCACCCCCGAGGAGGAATTGGAGCGCCGTGCCGCCAAGGTTGCTTCCAAGCTCTCCACCAAGGATCATCTCATGACGAATGTGCTTGGAAGCTTAAGAAAGGGGGTAAGCACTCGTAGACAATTAGCAAACTATTGTGAGCATCACGCGCTTGCCTCTTGTGTCGAACCCCACAAGGTCTATGAGGCGCTCGAATATCCGGATTGGCTCAATGCCATGCATGAAGAACTCAAACTTTGAGCGCAACAAAGTGTGGAGATTGGTGCCAAGACCGACGGGGAACCACAATGTCATTGGAACCAAGTGGATATTTAAGAACAAGCAAGATGCCCATGGGATTATCATTCGCAACAAGGCTCGTTTGGTAGCACAAGGCCCATGGGTATCGACTACGGTGAAACCTTTTCTCCCGTTGCTCATCTTGAATCCATTCGCATGTTGATTGCATATGCTTCTCATCATAACTTTAAGTTACAACAAATGGATGTGAAGAGTGCTTTTCTTAATGGTCCCATTAATGAATTGGTTTATGTCAAGCAACCCCCCGGGTTCGAGGATCCCTACTTTCCCGATCATGTGTATCAACTCGATAAGGCACTCTATGGCCTTAAACAAGCCCCACGTGCGTGGTATGACCACCTTACCGAGTTGTTACAAGACCGTGGTTTTGAAGTTGGGCTAATCGACCCCACTCTTTTTACTAAGAAGGTCAAAGGGGAGTTGTTTGTGTGCCAATTATATGTTGATGATATTATCTTTGGTTCCCCTAACAAAGCTTTCAATGAGGAATTTGCCGCTCTCATGATCTCAAAGTTCGAGATGTCTTCCATGGGAGAGTTGAAGTTCTTTCTAGGGTTCGAAGTGAAGCAAAGAAGAGAAGGAACCTTCATCAACCAAGCCAAATACACTCAAGACATGCTCAAGAGATTCAAGCTAAGTGATGTCAAGCCGGCTTCCACTGCAATGCCCACCAAGTGCCAACTTGACATAGATCCCAATGGTAAAGCGGTGGATCAAAAGGTATATCGTTCCATGATAGGCTCCTTGCTCTACCTTTGTGCATCTAGACCGGATATCATGTTGAGTGTGGGAATTTGTGCACGGTTTCAAGCCGCACCTAAGGAAAGTCACTATGTGGCGGTCAAACGAATCTTTCGATATTTGGCTCATACCCCAAACTTTGGCTTATGGTACCCAAGAGGAGCAAACTTCAAGCTTGTAGGGTATTCGGATTCCGATTGGGCGGGAGACAAAGTGGATAGGAAGTCCACTTCCGGAGGGTGCCAATTCCTTGGTTGCTCTTTGGTAAGTTGGTCTTCCAAAAAGCAAAGTTGTGTGTCTCTCTCGTCCACTGAAGCGGAGTATGTGGCGGCCGGTAGTTGTTGTGCACAACTCTTATGGATGAGGCAAACTTTAAAGGATTACGGTGTCATTTGTGACAAAGTGCCTGTTTGGTGTGACAATGAAAGTGCCATCAAGATCTCTCTCAACCCGGTGCAACACTTCAAGACGAAGCATATTGAGATCCGGTATCACTTCATCCGGGATCACATTAGGCGAGGAGAGATCGATCTCAACTATGTCAACACTCATAATAACCTTGCAGATATTTTCACGAAGCCCTTGGATGAAGCAAGATTTCGTGAGTTAAGGCATGAGCTAAATATCATTGATTCGAGCAATGTTGCTTGAACCCTTGCACACCCCATCATACTCAACTTGTTGTCTTGTTTATATGTAGGCATGGACATAGGGGGAGTGTTGTTCTCTCAATGAACTCTCCCTCCCCCCATTATGCATAAATTGATCAAGTCTTTCACATTAGCCATGTTTGATGGTAATTGTGCTTCAAAGACGAGTTTTGGTCATGGGCCCAAGAATAATTCTTCGCGGTGCCATACCAATTGACTCAAACATAGGTGGCTACGGCCACCGCCCTCTCTTTGGAGAGGTGGTGTCTCGTGGTTGTTTCGTTTTGTCGTTTGCCTTTCTGCCTTTGTGTGTAGCGTGGTGTTGTGGTGTCGTGTTGCCTCGGAGTGTTCGTGCAAAGACCTCTTTTTCGTGTGCTTGAAACGTGCATCTTCTTGAGCCCACGGTACTACCGCGGCTTGCCGCGATACTACTACTTTGAGAGGGCATGATACTACCGCGCCGGAGCGCGCTACTAGTGCTCAGGTGCGGTACTTCCACCGAGCGGTACTACCGCAATGAGGCATGGTACTACCGCGCCATCGAGTGAGCGTGGGGGTTATGACTCAGGCAGGGGAGTTCCAACTCCCCATACCCATTCACTCGTCTCTCTCCCCACGTCTCTCTCTCTTTTGCTCAAGAACGGCACCGGAGGTCCTCGCCGGATCTCCGTCTCCGGCCACTCTCCTCGGATTCCGACCGGTGGGATCGTTCCCCACCACTTACTCTTGCCATGGACCACAGTTTTTCCCCAAATCCCTCTTTTTCTTGGTTGTTCTCTCGCTTCTAGGTTTTTGGGGAGATGCTTGTTGTTCTTGAGATTTTAGGCCAAATCTGTGCAAGAGTAGGATGTAGGAGAGTCGTGTTGCGTAGGAATCATACTTGATATGTTGTCCTGTGGTAGATTTGTCCAACCGTAGTACCGCCGCGGTTTCGCGGGCTTTTCTCACATTTGAACTTGTTTGGATCTGACGCAGTGCGGTAGTGACGCCCCCGATTCGACCGTACACTAATCATACACGCAAACGTGTACGATCAAGATCAGGGACTCACGGGAAGATATCACAACACAACTCTACAAATAAAATAAGTGATACAAGCAACATATTACAAGCCAGGGGCCTCGAAGGCTCGAATACAAGAGCTCGATCATAGACGAGTCAGCGGAAGCAATAATATCTGAGTATAGACATAAGTTAAACAAGTTTGCCTTAAGAAGGCTAGCACAAACTGGGATACGGATCGAAAGAGGCGCAGGCCTCCTGCCTGGGATCCTCCTAAACTACTCCTGGTCGCCATCAACGGGCTGCATGTAGTAGTAGGCACCTCCCGAGTAGTAGTAGTCGTCGTCGATAGTGGCATCTGGCTCCTGGACTCCAATGTCTAGTCGCGGCAATCGGATATAGGAAAGGGGAAAAGGGGGAGAAAAGCAACCGTGAGTACTCATCAAAGTACTCGCAAGCAAGGAGCTACACTACATATGTATGCATTGGTATCAACTGGAATAAGGCTATCATGTGTGGACTGAACTGCGGAAAGCCGGAATAAGAGGGGGATAGCTAGTCCTTTCGAAGACTACGCTTCTGGTAACCTCCATCTTGCAGCAGGAGAAGAGAGTAGATGGTAAGTTCACCAAGTAGCATCGCATAGCATAATCCTAACCGGCGATCCTCTCCTCGTCGCCCTGTTAGAGAGCGACCACCGGATTGTATCTGGCATTTGGAAGGGTGTGTTTTATTAAGTATCCGGTTCTAGTTGTCATAAGGTCAAGGTACAACTCCAAGTCGTCCTGTTACCGAAGATCACGACTATTCGAATAGATTAACTTCCCTGCAGGGGTGCACCACATAACCCAACACGCTTGATCCCATTTGGCCGGACACACTTTCCTGGGTCATGCCCGGCCTCGGAAGATCAACACGTCGCAGCCCTACCTAGGCACAACAGAGAGGTCAGCACGCCGATCTAAATCCTATGGCGCAGGGGTCTGGGCCCATCGCCCATTGCACACCTGCACATTGCGAACGCGGCCAGAAGCAGACCTAGCCTAGCAGGCGTTCCAGTCCAATCCGGCGCGCGCAGCTCAGTCGCTGACGTCACGAAGGCTTCGACTGATACCACGACGTTGAGTGCCACTGTCCCCGCGTAGATGGTTAGTGCGTATAGGCCAGTAGCCAGACTCAGATCAAATACCAAGATCTCGTTGAATGTGTTATCTTGAAATAACCGCGAACGCCGACCAGGGCCAGGCCCACCTCTCTCCTAGGTGGTCTCAACCTGCCCTGTCGCTTCACCACAAAGAAACACTCAGAGGGCCGTCGGGACAAACGTCCTTTCGGACCCAATCCGTGAATCACTCGCGGGTACTGCTACGAGCCGACCCGTCTTTAGTCACCACAAGTATCATATATTATGTATAAATATATACCCGTGATCACCTCTCGAGTGATCACGGCCCAATAGTATAGCATGGAAGACAGACAAGAAAGTATGGCCACTGATGATAAACTAGCATCCTATACTAAGCATTAGGATTGCAGGTAAAGGTAACAACAGTAGTAGCAAGGACAGGCTATGCATCAGGGTAGGATTAATGGAAAGCAGTAACATGCTACACTACTCTAATGCAAGCAGTATAGAGGAGAGTAGGCGATATCTGGTGATTAAGGGGGAGGCTTGCCTGGTTGCTCTGGCAAGAGAGAGTGGTCGTCAACACCGTAGTCGTACTGGGTAGCAGCGGTGTCGGTCTCGGTGTCTAGCGAGAGAAGAGGGGGAAGAAACAATAAATATAATGCAAACAAATGCATGACGACACATGACATGACAAAGCGTGGTGCTAGGTGTACCCTAACGCGGTACAAGGTGGTACCGGTGAAGGGGGGAAACATCCGGGAAATTATCCCCAGTGTTTCGCATTTTCGGATAGACGAACAGAAGGGGGAAAGTTGCGTGTTTGCTATGCTAGGGATGCGTGGCGGACGAACGGACCCCGTATCCGGATTCGCCTCGTTGTTCTGAGCAACTTTCATGTTGAAAATAATTTAATCCGAGTTATGGTTTAAAAGATATGATTTTCTAAATATTTTATTAATTTCTGGAATTTAATTAATTATTTAATTTAATTCGAAAATGGATTTATGACATCAGCATGATGTCATGCTGACGTCAGCAGTCAACGAGGGTTGACTGGTCAACCTGACCAGTGGGTCCCACTGGTCAGTGACACATTTTAATTAAACAATTTAATTAACCTAATTAGTATTAATTAGGGGGTGGGCCCCAGTGTCATACTCTGTTAGATTAATTAACAGTAGTTAACTAGGTTAATTAGTCATTAGATTAATTAATCTTAATTAGTTAGTTTAATCAAAATTAATTAAGTTAATTAATTAGTTAATCAAATAATTATTTGATTATTTTTATTATTTATATTTTTATTCCTTTTATATATATATATATTTATTCCTTTTTTTAACCGTTCTGGGCCGTGGGGCCATTTGGTCAGTGGCCCAGGGGGCCTATCGGGCGCTGGGCACTAACGGGGCGGGTCAGGCATTGCGGCGCCCGACTGGGCGTTCGCCCAGATCGCCGGGGCGAGGAGGGCCCGGGCACCGGTGAACAGGTGCGGGGCGACGGTCGGCGGAGCAACGGGGTTGGGGGCGCGCTCGGCGGCACGCCGCACCGGCCGGCCACGACAGCTGGGCGAGGCAGGCGCAGGGAGTCAGCGAGGGAGAGCGGGGCGGGACCAGCAGGGCGCAACGGCACGGGAGCGGGGCCGCGCGAGGCCAGGAGGGCGAGGCCGCGACCGCGGTGGGTGCAGCCGACGCGGCCAGACGCCGGAGAGCGGGGCGGGCGGCGTGGTGAGTGCGGTGACTACGCACGACGGGGACGGGGAGGAAAGAGGGAAGGTGCTCACGAGCGTTGGAGGGAAGGGGGGTCGGCGTGGCTCGATGTAGTCCGACGTGGGGAGGACGGGGACGAGGCAACGACGGAGAGGAGGCAGACCGGCGACGTTGCTCCGGCGAGGCGACGTCGTCTAGCAGCAGGCGCGGGCGTCGGCGGAGGAGGTTGGGGTCGTCCAGCAAGGTGGCACTGACGACGACGGGGCGGGCCGGGGCAACGTCGAGGTGCAGGCGATGGAGACGACATGGCGGGCGGCAGGGCTCCGGCGAGGTGGAGCCAGGCGCGATGGGGTCGATCCCCAGATGCAACCTAGGGGCTGAGGGAGGAGCGGGGAGGCGTCCGACGAGTGGCGGTGGTCGGCGACAGGGCCGGGGCGACACCGGGCGGCTGCGTCGGGCGCGAGGGGCCGGTTCGCGCTGGGGGGAGACGAGGGGAGAGAGGGGATCGATCCCGATCCAAGGGAATCGGGGGAGGGAGTGGGGCGAGTAGGGGTTAGGGTTACGGGGGTGGGGATATGGAGAGAGTGGAGGGGCCGGCTGGGCCAAATGGGTCAGCCAGCTGGGCCTTCTGGCCCAGTTGGCCAGGGGGACCTTTTCTTCTTCTTTTTTTGTTTGTTCTATCTTCTTTTCCTTCTTTTATTCTATTACTTTTTCTGTTTTCTTTTAGTTCCTCTTATGTTTAGTTTTACAAACTATAAAAATAGTCTCTAAGTTAGCATTACTTCAATAATACAATTTGGATATCCAATAGAAAATAGTTTAACATTTTATAAATTACAAAAGGCTTTTAATAATTGTTTTACTAATGTTTTATTTATTTTAAAGCATTTAAGCATTTTATAACAATGTGGTTTCTTCACCATATTTACTTATGCATTAATTGACACTATCCGAACAATTTAGTTTTAATATTTGAAAACTTTTGTTGTCTGCCTATATTTTAAATTTGAATTTGAATCGTTTTGAACTAACGTGATTTTTATCAACAGCAACCGAGGTGACGTGGCATCATTAGCAAAGGTTTACTGTAGCTTAATTATCCGGGCGTCACAATTGTCCCCCACAATAAGAAATCTCGTCCCGAGATTTAAGAGGGAGTAAGGGGGATGTTCTGGTTACGATATTCTAGCGGATCTTCTTGAAGAAGTTAATCCCTTCCGTTGATGTCTTCAATTCTTTATTCCAATGCATCATGATGAAGTTTTCGTCCTTTCTTCGGGGAACTCCATCGTACTTACGAATAGGTAAGGGGCAGCTCTACAACGATAGGATGTTATAAGGGAAAATCATCTGGGGGGTATCCCAAGAATGAACATATGAGTATCTCTCGAGTTGAACAAATGGAACACATCGAGAGCAAAGTAAGACGGTGCAATAAGAAGTTTCGAGTGGATAGGCAATCGTTCATTGCCTGAAACAGAGTGTAAAAGGGGTTCAGAGCAACGGGAATAAGTATTGTGACCGATACCAGAAGTGATCACTAGGAATGTGGCTCGCAAATTACATACGAAACGAAGCGCAAGGGATAACTTCGAAACCGGGATGTACAGGAGAGTCAGGTTACGATCCTGTGGAACTGTGGGTTATGGGCCCACCATGTGGGTTAAAAGTAGAAGGAGCGGTGACATCTTGCTCGGTCATGACAGCAAGGCATGTCAAAAGGGTAGCCTGTCAATTATGTCGGCAACAACGTCGGTACCAAGGCCGAGGCGCGAAGAGAACTATCTTCCTGCTCGTTGAATGAGGCAGACCAATAGGCAAAGTTCTCGTCCATTGGTGGTTACCAGAATGTCAACAACAATAGTAACATGGTCTTACTGACAGAGTTGTACACTGAGGTGCTTATAAAAGCAGTGACGTATTACTGCTTAGATCATATAAACCTCAAGAAGGTTAAACAGAGCAATGGAAAGGAAAATGTGATTATCAGATTAAACAGATCAATGGGAAGGCAAATGTGTTTAAACACATATTTTAGGGGTATATCCTTCCCAAGAACAAGCAGAGTATGATATCCAAGACCGGATAGAAGGTAGAAAACCACTTAAGTAAGGGGGTGAAGCTCATGATATTACCCATAGAACGGTGTTTGGATAATTGAGCAGGAAACATTTAGCATTAGCTTCAATGTTCTTGTTGAAAATCGGAATACCATAGACATGCTTCGAGATAGCATTGACATGGTCAACGGGTGAAGATCAGACTCTGGAGACACAAAGGATCCATCAGGAATAACTTGAAGAATAGGTCTTACAATTCCCTCAAGGAAGAAGTGATAACCTTGCTGAAAAGGAATCTATAACAACAAGTCCTCCGGCGAGGTTTGATAGGCATGACCCCACCTTACCGATATATCAGGACCAATGTAATAACTCTTGGAAATATGTTCCAACCATCATATCTGACCGAGATTCAGATCTGATTGGTGCCAGGATGCCTCAGACTCAGGATGCCTGAGAAGAAAAGGTGCAACACAATTGACGAGACGACAATGTAAGATTCTCGGGAAATGTACTATGGAAGCGAGTTCCAAAACAAGAGTTCATCATTAAAACCAAGGGGAGAATGAAGAGGTGGCTGATGAACTCAGCGACGATTCATTGAGATTTTCAAAAGATGGATTTCCACACTTATGTGAACAAGGAGTCAACATTTGTCGGACCAAATGATATAAGGATGTATGCTCGAGGAAAACATACACAATTAAGCATTGGTTGAAAAGTGCACCCAAAATATGGTCTTAGGTAGCATGATCAATGTTAGAGAGGTGATTCAACAACCAATAGTCTAAGAATGAAATATCGACCATTAATTTGAAAGCAATAGGGTGCTAGAGACACGAATAAGTTTGTGTTGAACGGAAGGCAATAAAGTGGTCGATGATAACACAAATCATCAAGGGCAAGGAGGGTACTTATCATCATGAATTCAATTAATATCTTGGAAGGGGTCAAAATGTTAATGATGATCACGACAAATCTTGTCGAGAGGCTCCATGAGGATGCAATCGCTCGGCAATGACATCAAGCCAAGGGAATGGTGAAGCAAAAGATTATTATAACCATAGATAAGATGCCATCTCAGAATTTAGAGTTGTCTCTCAAGACAAACAATATGATGGTGAAGTTTTGATGTAAGATTAGAGCCCTGTGGGGATTGTGTCCCGAGGATGAAGGACATAGGTAGAATGGTCAAGCAGTCAGCCTGACGATGATGATGCAGTCAATCAGCTGGGAATGACACTATCCAGTACAAACTCGTAAGCATTGAAGATTACTAAGAGTTGTTGAATCGCAGTGCAGACTTGATTCAGTTATCGATGTCTTTGAGTGTTAAATAACTCAGAGCCCATGAAAAATTGGAATCAATGAGAATGTAGCATTAGATGAAGAACTCGTAAGAGGTTATGCAGTTCCATGATAATCTTGAGATACCAGGGGGGTAATACTCGATGACAAATCAAAGTAGAGGTTGGACTGAGGTATTACTCCGCAGAAGACAAGTGCTTAAACTTGCACGAGAAATGGTATTTAAAGGAGAACATGGTCGGAACCATGATTGCAAAAGGCCAGATCCCAGATATAAGATGAACTTATACCAAAGGAATAATTAATTTAAGAGAAGCTTTGATGATAAGATCTACATCGTGTCCATGGGCATGAACACAAAGTTCAAGGTCGACTCCCACTTCTCCAATGCACAACCTTTCATTCACTTCTCGCGTTCGATGAAGTTGTAAATTTTATCTGGCAAAATACCAGAAGAGTACGGCTCGTGAAACTTTCGAGTTCACACATATTAAGGAAGGCATAGGTTCAACCCATCGGGGTATCGTGGAAACATATACCACAAGCTTCAATAGTAATTATCACTAGCTCGAAAGCAGAGCATGGCTGGCCAAATCGGAGAATAGGATTACCAATGGTATTATGTATCAGGGAAAAGAACTTCTAGAGGGTTTTGTATGCGAAGGACACTGTCGGATGGTATTTCAACAAAGGATCTGACGGTCCATACGAAGCTGATGTGAGCATCGACACACAATCAGAGGAAGAAACAATGCAAGGGCATTGGATTATAGGAACAACTGACTAATTCAAAGCTCAAAAGTAAATGAATTATGATTTTCAAATCAAGGGATCAGGAGCAAACGCTCTGATCAAGGATGGATAAGTTGAGTAGGCTAAGGGGTACAATCGATGGCAATTTGATTGATCGAGATCCAACCCATGTTTAAAATGATGTCTGAGCCAAAAGGATGAATTCTAGGATTCGACTGAGGAATGGGAGCATCCTCAATATATTGAATCAACGGACTTAAGACCATAAAGACAAGGGATGTCAATAAGATTACGAGACTTATGGGATTAACCATAATGCAAGCAAGCAAGAATTTCAAGATCAATAGGCTGCTCAAGATTTTCGGAAGATCGAATGGTATTTCGAAGACTTTTATGAAATACATGTATCAACTAGGGGTGAGCAGATGCTCGGTAAGTGCGAGGAATTATCCATAGGGGCATTCAGGCGGCAAAGAACTGCAGGGCAGTAGACACAAGGGATTCTCGGAATATCCGAAGTATTTCAGGGTATCTTGTAATAACAAGACTAAATTGGAGATGAAGTTATGACCGACAAGTGTATGTAGCTTCCCATAGGGATTTACCGGTGGTATGGGATTGCAATAGTGAAGGGCACAAGGGTCTCGATGAAACATCGGAGAGTATCTTCAAAATTTTCAGGTGCAGTAGGCGATCATCTGGAGTGAAGGGGCTCTCCGGGAGAAGTATTTTCGAGAACCTAAAGTTAGATTTTAGAAAAATCATTTAACCCGAATAGAAGAGATGTCAGAGTCCCAGAGTATAGGTTGAGGAATAAAAGGTCCTACTACCACCCAATGGCGACGTGTGCCCATAAGACCCATAGCCATGTTAGTAAAAAGTTTTGCAATGTCTAGACTCAATTTCGGCCAAGGAGTGTGGAAGGGGGATTCCTACAGGCAGTCGGCCCTGATACCAACTTGTGACGCCCCCGATTTGACCGTACACTAATCATACACGCAAACGTGTACGATCAAGATCAGGGACTCACGAGAAGATATTACAACACAACTCTACAAATAAAATAAGTGATACAAGCAACATATTACAAGCCAGGGGCCTCGAAGGCTCGAATACAAGTGCTCGATCATAGACGAGTCAGTGGAAGCAACAATATCTGAGTACAGACATAAGTTAAACAAGTTTGCCTTAAGAAGGCTAGCACAAACTGGGATACAGATCGAAAGAGGCGCATGCCTCCTGCCTGGGATCCTCCTAAACTACTCCTGGTCGCCGTCAATGGGCTACACGTAGTAGTAGGCACCTCCCGAGTAGTAGTAGTCGTCGTCGACAGTGGCATATGGCTCCTGGACTCCAACGTCTAGTCGCGGCAATCGGATATAAGAAAGTGGAAAAGGGGGAGAAAAGCAACCGCGAGTACTCATCCAAAGTACTCGCAAGCAAGGAGCTACACTACATATGTATGCATTGCTATCAACTGGAATAAGGCTATCATGTGTGGACTGAACTGCAGAAAGCCGGAATAAGAGGGGGATAGCTAGTCCTTTCGAAGACTACGCTTCTGGTAACCTCCATCTTGCAGCACGAGAAGAGAGTAGATGGTAAGTTCACCAAGTAGCATCGCGTAGCATAATCCTAACTGGCGATCCTCTCCTCGTCGCCCTGTTAGAGAACGACCACCGGATTGTATCTGGCATTTGGAAGGGTGTGTTTTATTAAGTATCCGGTTCTAGTTGTCATAAGGTCAAGGTACAACTCCAAGTCGTCCTATTACCGAAGATCACGGCTATTCGAATAGATTAACTTCCCTGCAGGGGTGCACCACATAACCCAACACGCTCGATCCCATTTGGCCGGACACACTTTCCTGGGTCATGCCCGACCTCGGAAGATCAACACGTCGTAGCCCTACCTAGGCACAACAGAGAGGTCAGCACGCCGGTCTAAATCCTATGGCGCAGGGGTCTGGGCCCATCGCCCATTGCACACCTGCACATTGCGAACGCGGCCGGAAGCAGACCTAGCCTAGCAGGCGTTCCAGTCCAATCCGACGCGCGCCACTCAGTCGCTGACGTCACGAAGGCTTCGGCTGATACCACGACGTCGAGTGCCCATAACTGTCCCCGCGTAGATGGTTAGTGCGTATAGGCCAGTAGCCAGACTCAGATCAAATACCAAGATCTCGTTGAATGTGTTATCCTGAAATAACCGCGAACGCCGACCAGGGCCAGGCCCACCTCTCTCCTAGGTGGTCTCAACCTGCCCTGTCGCTTCGCCACAAAGATCCACTCAGAGGGCCGTCGGGACAAACGTCCTTTCGGACCCAATCCTTGAATCACTCGCGGGTACTGCTACGAGCCGACCCGTCTTTAGTCACCACAAGTATCATATATTATGTATAAATATATACCCGTGATCACCTCCCGAGTGATCATGACCCGATAGTATAGCATGGTAGACGGACAAGAAAGTATGGCCACTGATGATAAACTAGCATCCTATACTAAGCATTAGGATTGCAGGTAAAGGTAACAACAGTAGTAGCAAGGACAGGCTATGCATCAGGGTAGGATTAACGGAAAGAAGTAACATGCAACACTACTCTAATGCAAGCAGTATAGAGGAGAGTAGGCGATATCTGGTGATCAAGGGGAAGGCTTGCCTGGTTGCTCTGGCAAGAGAGAGTGGTCGTCAACACCGTAGTCGTACTGGGTAGCAGCGGCGTCGGTCTCGGTGTCTAGCGAGAGAAGAGGGGGAACAAACAATAAATATAATGCAAACAAATGCATGACGATGCATGACATGACAAAGCGTGGTGCTAGGTGTACCCTAACGCGGTACGAGGTGGTACCGATGAAGGGGGGAAACATCCGGGAAATTATCCCCAGTGTTTCGCGTTTTCAGACAGACGAACCGGAGGGGGAAAGTTGCGTGTTTGCTATGCTAGGGATGCGTGGCGGACGAACGGGCTGCATATCCGAATTCGCCTCGTTGTTCTGAGCAACTTTCATGTTGAAAATAATTTAATCCGAGTTATGGTTTAAAAGATATGATTTTCTAAATATTTTATTAATTTCTGGAATTTAATTAATTATTTAATTCGAAAATGGATTTATGACATCAGCATGATGTCATGCTGACGTCAGCAGTCAACGGGGGTTGACTGGTCAACCTGACCAGTGGGTCCCACTGGTCAGTGACACATTTTAATTAAACAATTTAATTAACCTAATTAGTATTAATTAGGGGGTGGGCCCCAGTGTCATACTCTGTTAGATTAATTAACAGTAGTTAACTAGGTTAATTAGTCATTAGATTAATTAATCTTAATTAGTTAGTTTAATCAGAATTAATTAAGTTAATTACTTAGTTAATTAAATAATTATTTAATTATTTTTATTAATTATTTTTATTTTATTTTTGTTATATATATATATATATTTATTCCTTTTTTAAAACCGTTCTGGGCCGTGGGGCCATTTGGTCAGTGGCCCAGGGGGCCTATCGGGTGAGTGCGGTGACTACGCACAACGGGGACGGGGAGGAAAGAGGGAAGGTGCTCACGAGCGTTGGAGGGAAGGGGGGTCGGCGTGGCTCGATGTAGTCCGACGTGGGGGAGGATGGGGCCGAGGCAACGATGGAGAGGAGGCAGACCGGCGACGTTGCTCCGGCGAGGCGACGGCGTCTAGCAGCAGGCGCGGGCGTCGGCGGAGGAGGTTGGGGTCGTCCAGCAAGGTGGCACCAACGACGTCGGGGCGGTCCGGGGCGACGTCGAGGTGCAGGCGATGGAGACGGCGTGGCGGGCGGCAGGGCTCCGGCGAGGTGGAGCCAGGCGCGATGGGGTCGATCCCCAGATGCAACCTGGGGGCTGAGGGAGGAGTGGGGAGGCGTCCGACGAGTGGCGGTGGTCGGCGACAGGGCCGGGGCGGCACCGGGCGGCGGCGTCAGGCGCGAGGGGCCGGTGCGCGCTGGGGGGAGACGAGGGGAGAGAGGGGATCGATCCCGATCCAGGGGAATCAGGCGAGGGAGTGGGGCGAGTGGGGGGTTAGGGTTATGGGGGTGGGGATATGGAGAGGGTGGAGGGGCCAGCTGGGCCAAATGGGTCAGCCAGCTGGGCCTTCTGGCCCAGTTGGCCAGGGGGACCTTTTCTTCTTCTTTTTTTGTTTGTTCTATCTTCTTTTCCTTCTTTTATTCTATTACTTTTTCTGTTTTCTTTTAGTTCCTCTTATGTTTAGTTTTACAAACTATAAAAATAGTCTCTAAGTTAGCATTACTTCAATAATACAATTTGGATATCCAATAGAAAATAGTTTAACATTTTATAAATTACAAAAGGCTTTTAATAATTGTTTTACTAATGTTTTATTTATTTTAAAGCATTTAAGCATTTATAACAATGTGGTTTCTTCACCATATTTACTAATGCATTAATTGACACCATCCGAACAATTTAGTTTTAATATTTGAAAACTTTTGTTGTCTGCCTATATTTTAAATTTGTATTTGAATCATTTTGAACTAACGTGATTTTTATCAATAGCAACCGAGGTGACGTGGCATCATTAGCAAAGGTTTACTGTAGCTTAATTATCTGGGCGTCACAGCGGTACTACCGTGTCTCATGTGCGGTACTACCGCGCTAGGTGTGGCACTAAGATCCTACTACCGCTCCTAGACCCGGTACTACCGTGACCTTACACGGTACTACCGCGACTAAGAGCGGTACTACAATCTTAGTACCGCGGCACTTGGCAGTACTACCGTAGGGGTCAAATCTCTCTCATGGCAATTATCTTGTGTGCTTCCTACATGTTTCTTTTGCTTTGTTGTGGTCTTTGCATTGATCCTTCTTGCTTGTCATGTGTGTTTTGCACTTTGTGTCTCAGGTGGTGGCTCTCGCCGTTCCAATCCCAGTCGTGACACTGGCTCTAAGCGTCTGCGCAATCCCAAGATGAAGCACCAGAGGGCTCCAATGCCCACAAGCGCAATGTCAAGACCACCGCTAGCAAGCAAAAGGAAACTGCTAAGGGCATGGACGAGATTTCAGTCAATGAGTATGTCAAACGCCGGAAGATCAATCCCTATGTGAATCCTCAGGCTGTCCTCAGAGGCACCGAGTTGTTCTACACCAAGCAACAAGCTCTCATCTATCTGGATGTGATCAAGAACAAGCAGAATACCTTCGTGGATGTCAAGTGGATAGACATGAATCACATGCGGAAGGACAAGTTTCGTGACTATTTTGGAGAGGCTCTGGACTTGGTGGAGCAGTTTGCTATTGAGCCTGTGATCTCCTTTCACCTTGACTATGACCCTGAGCTTATCTGTCAGTTCTTTGCCTCAGTTTACTTTCATCCCGGGGATGAGTGGAGGATGACCTGGATGACCAACGACCGTCAGCTGTCTGCTACATGGAAGGAGTTCATGGATCTGCTTCACATTCCTGATGACGGGCTTCACACACCCGTTGGTGTTCGCCCCCACGCCAACTCTGAGTCTGCTAACAAGAACCTGCTTCAGCCATTCCTTGTTGAGAAGGTGCTCCCCAATGGCAAGTCGACTTGGGTGCTGAACTCCTTTCTGGATATCATGCATCGCATCTTCTGCAACACTCTGTTCCCACGCATTGGCGACAAGGACAAGGTTCATTCCTATCTAGTGGACATGTTGCTCCTGTGTGCGGAGGCACGTTCGTCTTAGACTCAGCCACTAGATGTCTCACACATCATGTGGTGTGAGCTTCGGTTTGCGGTGTTCACTCGCAAGGTACCTATCTATGGACTGTACATGTTTTTGTTGCTCTCCACAGCTTGGGAGAAGATGTACCCTGGTGATGAGTTCCTTGCTCCAGACTGGATTTGGCATGAGTCCATCAGTCTCCGCGTCAAGCCCAACTGGGCCAACACTACCACCCGTGCTGAGGCTTCTTCTGCGAGGAGGGCTGTTGGTGAGGAGGAGGCTGGTGCAGATAATGTTGTTGAGGACCGTGCTGCTAGGTCTACCACACCTTCCTATGAGCCATCGTGGGCCAAGAAGTTAAAGGACAAGATGAAGACTCTCTTCTGCATGCAGGCAAAGGGACATTACAGGACTCACGTGGCAGACAAGGAGAGTCGCCGCCGCGACAAGAAGGTCATGCAGCTCTTTGGAGAGGATGTCTCTGGCGGTTCTGAGGATGTCATCACGCCCGAGGCTGCATGGATGGCCAAGCAGGGGTACCAGTGGACTAGTTCTGAGGAGGACATCGAGGAGACTGTCCCCTCCGCCGAGTCTGACGAGGAGCACGAGGAGTAGTGGGATGACTTCTCTGCCTGAGCCACCCCGTGTGTGTAGGTGTCCTCTCTGCCTTTTTGGCGTCTCGATGCCAAAGGGGCGAGAGTGTAGGGATTTGCGTGTTTTGCGTGTTTGCGAGTCGTGTGTTGTGCTTGGTGTGTTTGCTTTGAACCTCGTTTGCCTTCATTGGTTTGTGCCCTCGAGACTTATCCTTCATATGGTGTAAGACATATGCTCTCTATTTTATCTTAGTTAACTTGTTTGTGCTATCTTGTCTAGTGTTAGCCTTACTTTTGCAAGTTATGCCTTGTCTCTATAATATAGGGGGAGCTTTGATCCTAGTATGTGTGTTGTGCAGTCCAAAGCACCCATCTAGTTGGCACACATCTAGGGGGAGCCCGTCTATATTCTAGAGAGGAGGGGTTTGCGTTTACTTCATATTAATTCCCTTGTGCAAATCTCGTATTGTCATCAATCCACCAAAAAGGGGGAGATTGTAAGGGCATATTTATCCCTAAGATGTTTTGGTGATTGATGACAATGCGTTTGCAGACTAATTGTGTGCCTTGAGTTTCCCAGACGTTTCATCGCTAGGCACTAGACGGTTTGGTGCCCCTCAAAGACTGTTGAAGACGGCGTCTTTTCTACGTTTCTTTTTGGTGGATTTGAGTCGTAGGAAAGTCATACTATTAAGAGGGGGTCCGCGTCGGAAAGGTTTGGGTGGAATCATCACGTACACGTCTCTTTCTAGTCCCCTCCTTTCCCTTGGAGCATCCTCCACCTTCTCGCCTCCTTGTTTCTGGCTGCTGTGTTGGCTCGCGGTAGTACTGCTCCCAGGTGAGCGGTAACCGTAGGCACCAGCGTTAGTATCATGTTGCGGCGCGGTAGTACCGCAGGTGCCCACGGTAGTACCACTCCCCTAGAGCTGCACTACCATTGCCCACCAGGCTAGTACCGCTCCCTCGCGGTAGTAGGGCAGATGTAATTTTTTACATCCGCGCCTACCACGGTAGTACCACGTTAGTTCTGCGGTAGTACCGTGCTATGTTGTCAGGCAGTAGTACCGCCCCTCTGCAGTAGTACTATGTCGGGTTTTTGCTTCTTCCGTTTCTTTGCGGAAGTAGGCACGGATGTTTCCTTCCCCCTGGCTAGGGGATTCCTGCCTTGCGGTAGTACCGCAAGGCGGAGCGGTAGTACCGCGCTCGCGGAAGTACCGCTCTCAGCACTTGTGCTACATGTTTGACCTTGCTGTTGCTGGTGTTGCAGTAGTACCGCGGGCCTGTACGGTTGTACCGCATGACCGTGCGGTAGTACCGCTTGGCAGCAAGCGGTAGTACCACGCGGCCCTGCGGTAGTACCGCTGGCCACGGGCTGGTAGGTGGATAACGGTTGGATCTTTGTCCCCCACTATAAAAGGGGTCCCCTTCTTCCCCGTTGACTCACCTCTTCTAACCCTAAGCTCCATTGTTGCTCTAAGCTCCATTTTCACCCGATCTCACTCCCTAGCCAATCAAACTTGTTGATTTGCTCGGGAGTGGTTGAGAAGGCCTCGATCCACACTTCCACCAAGAGAAATTTGATTCCCCCACTAATCCCTTGCGGATCTTGTTACTCTTGGGTGTTTGAGCATCCTAGACGGTTGAGGTCACCGCGGAACCATAGTCCATTGTGGTGAAGCTTCGTGGTGTCGTTGGGAGCCTCTAATTGAGTTGTGGAGATTGCCCCAACCTTGTTTGTAAAGGTTTGGTCGCCGCCTCCAAGGGCACCAATAGTGGAATCACGGCATCTCGCATTGTGTGAGGGCGTGGGGAGAATACGGTGGCCCTAGTGGCTTCTTGGGGAGCACTGTGCCTCCACACCGCTCCATGCAAATTGTTGGGACTAACCTATTAACCGAAGGCCCAATGCAAATTGTTGTTTTTTTGCCTATTTCAGTGTTTCGCAGAAAAGGAATATCAAACGGAATCCAAATGGAATGAAACCTTCGCGGGGATCTATTTTGGAACAAACGCAATCCAGGAGACTTGGAGTGGACGTCAAGGAAGCAGCGAGGCCGCCACGAGGTAGGGCGGCGCGCCCAGGGGGCAGGCACGCCCCCACCCTCATGGCCCCCTCGCAGCTCCACCGACCTACTTCTTTCGCCTATATATACTCTTATACCTTGAAAACATCCAGGGGAGCCACGGAACCACTTTTCCACCGCCGCAACCTTCTGTACCCGTGAGATCCCATCTGGGGACCTTTTCTGGCGATCTGCCAGAGGGGGAATCGGTCACGGAGGCTTCTACATCAACACCATAGCCTCTCTGATGATGTGTGAGTAATTTGCCATAGACCTTCGGGTCCATAGTTATTAACTAGATGGCTTCTTCTCTCTCTTTGGATCTCAATACAAAGATCTCCTCGATGTTCTTGGAGATCTATTCGATGTAATTCTTTTTGCGGTGTGTTTGCCGAGATCCGATGAATTGTGGGTTTATGATTAAGACTATCTATGAACAATATTTGATTCTTCTCTGAATTCTTATATGCATGATTTAATATCTTTGCAAGTCTCTTCGAATTATCAGTTTGGTTTGGCCTACTAGATTGATCTTTCTTGCAATGGGAGAAGTGCTTAGCTTTGGGTTCAATCTTGCGGTGTTCTTTCCCAGTGACAGCAGGGGCAGCAAGGCACGTATTGTATTGTTGCCATCGAGGATAAAAAGATGGGGTTTATATCATATTGCTTGAGTTTATCCCTCTACATCATGTCATCTTGCCTAATGTGTTACTCTATTCTTTTGAACTTAATACTCTAGATGCATGCTGGATAGCGGTCGATGTGTGGAGTAATAGTAGTAGATGCAGAATCGTTTCGGTCTACTTGACACAGACGTGATGCCTATGTTCATGATCATGCCTAGATATCATCATAACTATGCGCTTTTCTATCAATTGCTCGACAGTAATTTGTTCACCCACCGTAATATATGCTATCTTGAGAGAAGCCACTAGTGAAACCTATGCCCCCCGGGTCTACTTTACATCATATAAGTTTCCGATCTACAATTCTAGTTTACTATTTATTTTGCAATCTTTAATTTTCAATCTACACATCAAAAATACAAAAAATATTTATCTTATTATCTCTATCAGATCCCACTTTCGTAATTGACCATGAAGGGATTGACAACCCTTTTATCGCGTTGGTTGCGAGGTTCTTGTTTGTTTATGCAGGTACTAGGTGACTTGCGTGTAGTCTCCTGCTAGATTGATATCTTGGTTTCTAAAAAACTGAGGGAAATACTTACGGTACTTTGCTGCATCACCCTTTCCTCTTCAAGGAAAACCAATGTATGCTCAAGAGGTAGCAAGAAGGATTTCTGGCGTCGTTGCCAGGGAGACTTGCACCAACTCAAGTCAAGATTTGATCTTCTGACAACTAGCCATTTCTGGCGCCGTTGCTGGGGAGATCTATGCCAAGTCAAGACATACCAAGTACCCATCACAAACTCTTATCCCCCGCATTACATTATTTGCCATTCACCTCTCGTTTTCCTCTCCCCCACTTCACCCTTGCCGTTTTATTCGCCTCTTTTCCGTTTGCCCTTTTTTGGTTCGTCTCTTTTCGCTTGCCTCTTGTTTGATTGTTTGTTGGATTGATTGTTTGTCACGATGGCTCAAGATAATACTAAATTATGTGACTTTTCCAATACCAACAATAATGATTTTATTAGCACTCCAATTGCTCCTCTTACCGATGTTAAATCTTGTGAAATTAATATCGCTTTACTGAATCTTGTCATGAAAGATCAATTTGCTGACCTTCCTAGTGAAGATGCTGCTACCCATCTAAACAGCTTTGTTGATTTATGTGATATGCAAAAGAAGAAATATGTGGATAATGATATTGTTAAATTGAAGCTATTTCTGTTTTCGCTTAGAGACCGTGCTAAAACTTGGTTCTCTTCTTTGCCTAAAAATAATATTGATTCGTGGAATAAGTGCAAAGATGCTTTTATCTCTATGTATTTTCCTCCCGCTAAGATCATCTCTCTTAGAAACGATATTATGAACTTTAAGCAACTTGATCATGAGCATGTTGCACAAGCTTGGGAGAGGATGAAATTAAAGATGCGTAATTGCCCTACACATGGTTTGAATTTATGGATGATTATACAAAAAAATTATGCTGGATTGAATTTTGCTTCTAGAAATCTTTTAGATTCAACCGCGGGAGGCACTTTCATGGAAATCACTTTAGGAGAAGCTACTAAACTCCTAGATAATATTATGGTTAATTATTCTTAATGGCACACCGAAAGATCTACTAATGAAAAAGTTCATGCGATAGAAGAGATTAATGTTTTGAGTGGAAAGATGGATGAACTTATGAAATTGTTTGCTAATAAGAGTGCTTCTTCTGATCCTAATGATATGCCTTTGTCCACTTTGATTGAGAATAATAATGAATCTATGGATGTGAATTTTGTTGGTAGGAACAATTTTGGTAACAACACGTATAGAGGAAATTTCAACTCTAGGCCGTTTCCTAGTAATTCCTCTAATAATTATGGTAATTACTACAACAACTCTTATGAAAATTTTAATAAGATGCCCTCTGATTTTGAGACTAGTGTTAAAGAATTTATGAATTCGCAAAAGAATTGCAATGCTTTGCTTGAAGAAAAATTGCTTAAGATTGATGAGTTGGCTAGGAACATGGGTAGAATTTCTCTTGATATTGATTCTTTGAAACTTAGATCTATTCCACCTAACCATGATATCAATGAGTCTCTCAAAGCCATGAGAATTTCCATTGATGAGCGCAAAGAAAGAACCGCTAGGATGCGTGCTAAAAAGGATTGCTTTGTGAAGGCGTGTTCTTCTAGTTTTGATGATAATAATGATGAAGATCTAAAAGTGATTGGCGTGTCCCCTATTAAATCTTTGTTTGCCAATATGAATCTTAATAAAGATGGGACTGGAGATGAGTCAACTTTAGTTAGAAGGCGTCCCAATGATTCGGAGTTTTTAGATCTTGATGCAAAAATTCGTAAAAGTGGGATTGAAGAGGTCAAAACTTTACATAGCAATGAACCCACTATTTTAGAGTTTAGGGAATTTAATTATGATAATTGCTCTTTGATAGATTGTATTTCCTTGTTGCAATCTGTGCTAAATTCTCCTCATGCTTATGATCAAAACAAAGCTTTTACTAAACATATCGTCGATGCTTTAATGCAATCCCATAAAGAAAAACTTGAACCAGAAGTTTCTATTCCTAGAAAACTTTATGATGAGTGGGAACCTACTATTAAAATTAAGATTAAAGATCTTGAATGTTATGCTTTATGTGATTTGGGTGCTACTATTTCCACGATTCCAAAAACTTTGTGTGATGTGTTAGGTTTCCGTGAATTTGATGGTTGTTCTTTAAATTTGCATCTCGCAGATTCCCCCATTAAGAAACCTATGGGAAGGATCAATGATGTTCTTATTGTTGCAAATAGGAATTATGTGCCCATAGATTTCATTGTTCTTGATATAGATTGCAATCCTACATGTCCTATTGTTCTTGGTAGACATTTCCTTAGAACGATTGGTGCAATTATTGACATGAAAGAAGGAAATATTAAATTCCAATTTCCGTTAAGGAAAGGCATGGAACACTTTGCTAGAAATAAAATTAAATTAACTTATGAATCTATTATGAGAGCCACATATGAATTGCATACCAAAGATGATAAACCTAGATCTATTCTTATTTTTCTGCCTAGCTAGGGGCGTTAAACGATAGCGCTTGTTGGGAGGCAACCCAATTTTATTTTTGTTCCTTGCTTTTTATTCCTGTTTAGTAATAAATAAATCATCTATCCTCTGTTATGATTGTGTTTTTTATGTTTTAATTAGTGTTTGTGCCAAGTAAAGCCTTTAGATCTTCTTGGATGATTGTTATTTCATCTTGCTGAAAAAAAACAGAAAGTATGCGCTCACGAGAATAATTTTCATTTTTAACCAGAGAGCGATAAAATACCGATTCTAACTAAAGTAGATCAATATACAAATTATTTAGGATGTCCAAATTTATCAGGATTTTTGGAGTTATAGAAGTATTCGAAACCTACATATTACTACAGACTGTTCTGTTTTTGACAGATTCTGTTTTTCGTTTGTTGTTTGCTTATTTTGATGAATCTATGGCTAGTATCGGGGGGTATGAACCATAGAGAAGTTGGAATACGGTAGGTTTAACACCAATATAAGTAAAGAATGAGTTTATTAGAGTACCTTAAAGTGGTGGTTTGTTTTCTTATACTAACAAAGCTCATGAGATTTTCTGTTGAGTTTTGTGTTGTGAAGTTTTCAAGATATTGGGTAAAGATTTGATGGATTTCGGAACAAGGAGTGGAAAGAGCCTAAGCTTGGGGATGCCCAAGGCACCCCAAGGTAAAATTCAAGGACAACCAAAAGCCTAAGCTTGGGGATGCCCCAGAAGACATCCCCTCTTTCGTCTTCATCTACCGGAGGCTATATTTTTATTCACCACATGATATGTGTTTTGCTTGGAGCGTCTTGTATGATTTGAGTCTTTGAATTTTAGTTTACCACAATCATCCTTGCTGTACACACCTTTTGGGAGAGACACACATGAATCAGAATTTATTAGAATACTCTATGTGCTTCACTTATATCTTTTGAGCTAGATAATTTTGCTCTAGTGCTTCACTTATATCTTTTTAGAGCACGGTGGTGGTTTTATTTTATAGAAATTATTAATTGCTCATGCTTCACTTATTATTTTGAGAGTCTTTTAGAATAGCATGGTAATTTGCTTTGGCTATGAAATTAGTCCTAATATGGTAGGCATCCAAAATAGGTATAATAAAAACTTTCATATAAAGTGCATTAAATGTTATGAGAAGTTTGATTCTTGATAGTTATTTTGAGATATAAAGGTGGTAATATTAGAGTTGTGCTAGTTGAGTAATTATGGAATTGAGAAATACTTGTGTTGAAGTTGGCAAGTCACGTAGCATGCACGTATGATAAACGTTGTGTGACAAATTTGAAGCATGAGGTGTTCTTAGATTGCTTTCCTTATGAGTGGCGGTCGGGGACGAGCGATGGTCTTTTCCTACCAATCTATCCCCCTAGGAGCATGCGCGTAGTGCTTGGTTTTGATGACTTGTAGATTTTTGCAATAAGTATATGAGTTCTTTATGACTAATGTTGAGTCCATGGATTATACACACTGTCACCCTTCCATCATTGCTAGCCTCTTCGGTATCGTGCATTGCCCTTTCTCACGTCGAGAGTTAGTGCAAACTTCGCTGGTGCATCCAAACCCCGTGATATGATACACTCTATCACACATAAGCCTCCTTATATCTTCCTCAAAACAGCCACCATACCTACCTATTATGGTATTTCCATAGCCATTCCGAGATATATTGCCATGCAACTTTCCACCATTCCGTTTATTATGACATGCTCTATCATTGTCATATTGCCTGGCATGATCATGTAGTTGACATTGTATTTGTGGCAAAGCCACCTTCATAATTCTTTCATACATGTCACTCTTGATTCATTGCATATCCCGGTACACCGCCGAAGGCATTCACATAGAGTCATATTTTGTTCTAAGTATTGAGTTGTGATGATTTTCATCATTAGAACATTATCCCATGTGAGAAAAGTTCTTCGAAAAAATAGAAAAAAAGAGAAAGGCCATAAAAAAAGAGAGGCCCAAAAAAATGAGAGAAAAAGAGAGAAGGGGCAATGTTACTATCCTTTTTCCACACATGTGCTTCAAAGTAGCACCATGATCTTCATGATAGAGAGTCTCTTATGTTGTCACTTTCATATACTAGTGGGAAGTTTTCATTATAGAACTTGGCTTGTATATTCTAACAATGGGCTTCCTCAAAATGCCCTAGGTCATCGTGAGCAAGCAAGTTGGATGCACACCCACTTAGTTTCGTTTGTTGAGCTTTCATATATTTATAGCTCTAGTGCATCTGTTGCATGGCAATCCCTACTCCTTGCATTGACATTAATTGATGGACATCTCCATAGCCCGTTGATTAGCCGCGTCAATTTGAGACATTCTCCCCTTTTTGTCTTCTCACACAACCTCCATCATCATATTCTATTCCACCCATAGTGCTATATCCATGGCTCGCGCTCATATATTGCGTGAAAGTTGAAAGAGTTTGAAAAGACTAAAGTATGAAACAATTGCTTGGCTTGTCATCGGGGTTGTGCATGATGGGAGCATTTTGTGTGACGAAAATGAAGCATGGCCAAACTATATGATTTTGTAGGGATAAGTTTTCTTTGGCTATGTTATTTTGATAAGACATGATTGCTTGGTTAGCATTGCTTGAATTATTATTATTTTATGTCAATATTTAACTTATGTCTAGAATCTTCCGGATCTAAACATTCATGCCGCAATAAAGAGAAATACATTGAAAAGTATGTTAAGTAGCATTCCACATCAAAAATTCCGTTTTTATCATTTACCTACTCGAGGACGAGCAGAAATTAAGCTTGGAGATGCTTGATACGTCTCTAACATATCTAGAATTTTTTATTGTTCCATGCTATTATATTATCTGTTTTGGATGTTTATGAGCTTTATTATGCACTTTAATATTATTTTTGGGACTAACCTATTAACTGAAGGTCCAGTGCAAATTGTTGTTTTTTTTGCCTATTTCAGTGTTTCGCAGAAAAGGAATATCAAACGGAATTCAAATGAAATGAAACCTTCGCGAGGATCTTTTTTGGAACAAACGCAATCCAGGAGACTTGGAGTGGACGTCAAGGAAGCAGCGAGGTGGCCACGAGGTAGGGTGGCGCGCCCAGGGGGCCAGGCACGCCCCCACCCTCGTGGGCCCCTCACAGCTCCACCGACCTACTTCTTTCGCCTATATATACTCTTATACCCTGAAAACATCCAGGGGAGCCACGAAACCACTTTTCCACCACCACAACCTTTTGTACCCGTGAGATCCCATCTGAGGACCTTTTCCGGCGATCTGTCGGAGGGAGATTCGATCACGGAGGCTTCTACATCAACACCATAGCCTCTCCGATGATGTGTGAGTAGTTTAACACAGACATTCGGGTCCATAGTTATTAACTAGATGGCTTCTTCTCTCTCTTTGGATCTCAATACAAAGTTCTCCTCGATGTTCTTGGAGATCTATTCGATGTAATTCTTTTTGCGGTGTGTTTGCCGAGATCCAATGAATTGTGGGTTTATGATTAAGATTATCTATGAACAATATTTGATTCTTCTCTGAATTCTTATATGAATGATTTGATATCTTTGCAAGTCTCTTCGAATTATCAGTTTGGTTTGGCCTACTAGATTGATCTTTCTTGCAATGGGAGAAGTGCTTAGCTTTGGGTTCAATCTTGCGGTGTCCTTTCCCAGTGACAGCAGGGGCAGCAAGGCACGTATTGTGTTGTTGCCATCTAGGATAAAAAAATGGGGTTTATATCATATTGCTCGAGTTTATCCCTCTACATCATGTCATCTTGCCTAATGCGTTACTCTGTTCTTTTGAACTTAATACTCTAGATGCATGCTGGATATCGGTTGATGTGTGGAGTAATAGTAGTAGATGCAGAATCGTTTCGGTCTACTTGACACGGACGTGATGCCTATGTTCATGATCATGCCTAGATATCATCATAACTATGCGCTTTTCTATCAATTGCTCGACAGTAATTTGTTCACCCACCGTAATATATGCTATCTTGAGAGAAGCCACTAGTGAAACCTATGGCCCCCGGGTCTACTTTACATCATATAAGTTTCCGATCTACAATTATAGTTTACTATTTATTTTGTAATCTTTACTTTTCAATCTATACAACAAAAATACCAAAAATATTTATCTTATTATCTCTATCATATCTCACTTTTGTAAGTGACCGTGAAGGATTGACAACCCCTTTATCGCGTTGGTTGCGAGGTTCTTGTTTGTTTGTGAAGGTACTAGGTGACTTGCGTGTAGTCTCCTACTAGATTGGTACCTTGGTTCTTAAAAACTAAGGGAAATACTTACGCTACTTTAGTGCATCACCCTTTTCTCTTTAAGGGAAAACCAACGCATGCTCAAGAGGTAGCAGGAATAAAGATAAAGCAAACTCCAAGAGGTCAATAATGGTGGGGAAAAACTTGGTCAAGAATGTCCGGGTTAATGAGGAAGAAGACTCACCTTATATAGTCAGAAGGAGAATCCTACCATTATGTTCTGGAAATGCTCAAGCGATACTACCACTAAAGGGAGCATTACAGCCGCTAACTATGGGTAGGTAACGGAACTCCCAACGGTAATACGCACCGCACAAGCGGTACTTCCACTTAAGGGAGCAGTACTACCGCTAATTAGTGGTGGGTAACAGTACTCCTCACGGTAGGCCGTGGGGCCCACCTATTAGGTGGTGGACACGTGGCAGTTTTCTGTTCATTTGCTTTGCCGAGCATTGCTCTAGCATGTACTCGGGGTAGGCCATGGGGCCGCCTGTCGGTGATGGACACGTGGCAGTTTACTATTCTTTAATTTCCCAAGCAGGCTCTCCGCAAATTCTGGACTCGACTTAGACCGTGGGTCCGGCCTGTCAGGTGACGGACACGTGGTGGCATCGTGCTTATTGTTGTCTGCTGAGAGGCATTCCTTTGCTCTCGGCAAAGCTGCGCCACATGGCAATAGCCGTCTCCGTCTGTTGTCCGTGAATTAGCTTTATATTGCCAAGACGCACTATTTGCCGAGTGCCCGACGTTTGGTTCTTGGCAAAGTTATGTTTGTCTGAGAGGTGTACGTCGGGTACTCTTTGTCGAGAACTATTCTCGGTAAAGACTTTGCCGAGTATTTCTGGCACTCAACGAACAATATCAAATGATACTCACAAGGGGTTAGAGACTGCTGTATTCAAATGCATCCGTGATTGTTAACATAGGGAGTGTACGAGGCATTGATATGGCAACTTCATGAAAAAGTTCCGTCAGGCTGCAGCTGTTCACGACTTCTTGCTTCGATCCGAAGCTCTTCAGGGCATGGATAATAAGCTCAAAGTGGTTTACAAATTGTGGAGTCTGGCCAATGCCAAGGGCCGCCGCAAACTGGTAGCTGTTGTAAGTTGGCAAGTTGCCTGTTTCAGTTTAGTTTGGTCCGTTAAAATGTTGCAGGTGGCATCAAGGTCGTTTCTTCCTTGGTATTCACGTACTAAACCGCTTTTTCTTTTTGGGAAACGTTCCAATACGGCGGACCGGCCAAAAATTGTCACACACGAGCCACGCAATGGAGGGAATCATACCACCGGTCCACCATGCTCGCGACTCTTATCTCTTCCGCAACCTCTCACAACCACGCGTCCTGTCGTCTTTCTCAATTCCCTGTCTCCCGCTTTCCGCTTCTCTCTCCACTCTTCAGCCCCCATGGATGAGCCCCTCCCGCCCTCATCTCTCTCTCAACCGTGTGTGCACCAGCAAGGGCCAGTGCTGGGCAAACAAGAGATGCCATGGATGAGCTCCCGAGGAGTCGAAGCCGCTGGTCCACCAAGAGACGCGCCATGTGCAAGGGCCAGTGATGGCGGAGCTGCGACCACAGTGACCACATGCTAGAACTGCGCACACTGGAGGTATGGCCCGCGGTGACCGCATGCTAGAACCTTGAATACAGGACCCACAACCGGCCAATGGTGGAAGCGCGACCACGGTGACCACGTGCTGGAACTGTGCACACCCGGAGCTGCACGCAGCGACGTTGTCGTCTGTGAATGTTACAATCATATATCACAGGAGCTACGACCAGCTCTCGGTGATGCTATAATCGTGCACACAGGAGCTGCAACCGCAATGCCGTCGACGGCGAATGCTACGACCATATCCTGCAGAAACTACAACCGTGCACACAAGAGCTGCAACCGGCAATGCCGTCGTCGGCGAATGCTACAACCATATCCCGCAGAAGCTACAACCGTGCACACAGGAACTGCAACCGGCAACGTCGTCCACAACCATATACCGCAGAAGCTACAACCATGTGGGCTAGAGCTGCAACCGTTTGGTGATGCTACAACTGTCTCGCTGGACCTGCAACCTGCGATGCCCATCCTCGGCGTATGCTACAACCGTGTACCGAAGAAGTTACAACCACATGTGCCAGAGCTGCAACCATTTGGTGATGCTACGATCGTGTAAGGCGGACCTGCACCGGCGAGGCATGTCGCCACTGAGGCTGCAAGCACGAGCACAAGGAGTTGCAACTGGGCGGCGCTGCATGCTTGGACCGGCGACAGTGTGACCGGAGTGGTACGACCATGGCTATTTTGCTTGCTATGAGACAGCAGGTGTATGCTGGAACAAGTACGGCCGTGTACTGCCACCACCATGGCCGCGAAATGCTGGAACCATGGAGACGAAAAGCTGGTACCTCGACATCCATGTGCTGGAACCCTACGGCCGGGGTGTTGCGACCACGGCTACCGCCACGACAGCGGCGAGCAGCTGCTGTGACCACATCGGCCGCCTACTGGGACCTCGACGCTGTGCACTGGAACACCGTGAACTGGGGTGTTGTGGCTACGTTCTTCAGTAACGGCAATGGCGAGCACATACTGCGACTATGGTGGCCACATGCTGGCTGGCGACGAGCAACAACGGAGCGCTACGAGATGGCTGCAGCAAAGGCCGGCCGGGTGCCGCAAGGAGCATGTGCACAAGAGGGATCCATACAGGTACTTGGAGAAATGAGTTTGAAGCAGAGACAAGTTCATATTATCTCAAGGGCGTGATACAAGGAGCCCGAACCCGAACAATAATTCTTATGATCTTATCTGATGTTGACGAGGACCCAGCTTCAAACTAATGTGTTCTCTCATGTTGATTTGCTTTACTTGGTTAGTACTGAGTACTATGTTTTATCTTATAAATCATTGTAGAGACAAATGTGCGCAAGTGGTTGAAGAACATGTAGAAGCTCGAGAACAAACTCCAAGGAGGTAGAGTAATGAACATGTTTTTAGTCACATTTTTACTGCTCACTGCAATGTTTTTGGCTCAATAAGCATTTCGAGAAAGAAGTGCTCAAGGGGTTGTTGAGTAATCTGTAGATGATATAGAACCTATAGTTAATTACAAGAGGTATTAACCTGATTTGTACATATTTACATGTGGAAATATATTGAAGAACCTGTACTCTAACTGTATTAGTGTATTGTTTTCCTAACTCTAGGAAGAAAACTTCTGTGAACATGACTCCTACTAAGCAAACATCTATGAAAAAGGCCACTGCCAAAGGAAATGAGAAGATAACTCCAGTGAAGAAAGCTGCAGCTAAAGCGAAGAAACATGGAGCATGGATGCTTTGGTAAAAAAAAACATGGATGAACTATGTTGTCTGTTCTCAACAATTTACTTGCTGCACACCACCCATTTACCAAAACCATATAAAATCCCAAAATATCAACATAGTTTATAGTCTGGTATAACATTGTAAGCATCACATGGATGTCACATAGGAGTGTATTGCACAATGCACATAAGCTTACATATTTGAATTAAAATATAATCGATCTACAAAAAACTGGAATATACATACCTTTAGAATGAAGTGATAATCTAGATAATTTGTAGATGGGACTAGTTAAAAGAGGAGACGTGTACCTCTTGCAATAACTTCTCCAAGGTCTGATACATTTGCAGTCAACTCTCTGGTACTTCGGTATTTTTTGAGTGTGTGAAACACCCCAATCTATGGAGTTAGCATAACACATTTCTCAGTGCTAACATCTTGCTGATAACACTTTGTTACAAAGGAATGGATGGCAGGGATCAAGCGAACCGTCGCTATAAGATAGAACTGAACTTACAGAAATACAAACTTCAGCATTATGGCCATTTTGGCTGTCTGAAGGGCCTTTGCATAGGCTCATCAACGTATTTTCCAACTGATAATTTCAGAAAAATAACATAGAAGTCAAGAGGATGAAGCAAACGAATATCACAGAAATATAATTTATTTTCACTTTATTAACCTAACAAATACCTAATACACCCACCTCAATTGTGGTAGAAATGCATTTTCCATTCATACATTCAATAAGATCACCTTCTTGGATTCCGAGTATCTCAGCATTAGATCCTTTAGACACCTAAGGTTCAATTGCCAAATAATTAAACCATATACGCATGGGAAAAATAGCACTTTGAGGAAGGCGTTATATACCTCCTGAACAACAAGACCGTCATCAATGTTACACATGCGCCATAACATGTCAACATGAGCAGGCTGTAGAAGCTTGACGGCCTTAAACGTCATCCCAAGATGGGGCCGAGCGATGTACCTACACCAAATCAGATACCGTTTAACATATTTCGAGCAAGGTAGACATGAGTAAGTAACCTTTCAAAAATAAGCCATCTTTAGTAGAATCCAACTTCTATCTTTTCTTTATTTGAACAAGGACTTCTATCTAACATGTTCAAAATTTTCTATCACTAACCAAATAATTTGATTCAAATAGATTTCAAAAAGGCCCAAAGGGGGTGAATCATTAGTAGTAGTTAGAAAATGCTCAATGAGGATTTTTCATGATTTTACGTAAAATTCAAACATCATATTTAAACGAGATCAGTTGAGTATCACAAAACTATTTGTTCATGAATATCCCCTCGGTTTAACTTCAAGCCCTCCTTGAAAAAGATGGGTTCGGGAAAATTGTCCATCAAAATTAAGAGAAAAAACTAAAACAAAGTTTTCCATTTAACTTTACTCTACACTTTGGCTGTAGATAGTACTAAAGACATGCGAAGCAAAATTATAAAGTCTTATCCGTTTTATCTTATGAATACTCCATAGTTGTGATGATGGAACATTTTGTAGTCAAAGAGTGGTTCTGATTGTTTCTTTCCGTCTACGCCTTCAAAATCATAACATAACTTATGGCCATTAAATTGCATAAAATTGACCTAACAATAATACAAAGAAACAATACGAAAGAACACATTATCAAATAACAATAGATACTGTCACAGAGCTGAGAGGAAAAACGCGCCTATATTTCTTCCACGAATCCAAACAATTGAGCAAAATGGAAGATGGTATAAAAGACCCAAATCTCTCGGGGTTGTTGACCATTCCGACAACTTTTCCATTCAAGTCAATAACTGGCCCCCCGTTGTCATACTACAACAATTTGTATTGACAAAACATGAGAGTTACAATAACAAGAAAAATGACATACAATAGTGCAATATAGAACTCAAAGTTGTAACAAATGTATATAATACCATCTCATGATAAGATATATTACCTCATTATCATAGTAATGGCCATCTAGAGAATGGAAGTACACGTTGTGGTGCCGCTCAAACATGGTTGAATTCATATACTTTGCCCTAGCATATGTTATCCTTAGATATAAGGAATTGTCTCTTCCGAGCTGAAAAACCTCTTCAGCAAATTTTACATCTTTTTCACGAAGAGATGGTAACTTGATTGGTTGATCCACCTCAACATTCAAGAAAGCGATATCGTAATGGGGCTGATAGTAGACCAGGTCGCCCTTTGCACTAGTGCCATTTAACAAATGAACAGTGACCTAAAAAGAGTTCCGGAACAGATTTTATAAGATTTTTGAACAATGCCTAGTAAGCAAATCACATATGATGTTTCCAGTTTGTTATCATAGAAGGCCAATAGCACAAAAAACATGTCCACTGCACTGGTGCCGTCTAGCAAATGAACAGTGACCTAAAAAATGTTCTGGGACAGAACGTATAATTTTTTGAACAATGCTTTGTAAGCAAAAATTGCATAGGATGTTTCCATTTTGTTAAACTAGAAAAAGGCCAATAGCTAGCACAAAAACATGTCCTTTGCACTGGTGCGATCTAGCAAATGAATAGTGACCTAAAAAAAGTTGCGCAACAGATTATATAAGACTTTTGAAGAATGCTTAGCCAGCAAATCGCATATGCCGTTTCCATTTTGTTATAATAAAGGGCCAATGGCACACAAAAAAAAAGCATGTGAATTGCAACTAGTTAGATTTGACTCACATCAGCACGAGGGGCATACTGCTCGCCGCCTGACGAGACGTTGTCAGGAGCATCCTTTGTGCGAATGAGCCGCGCAGTTGTCAAAACAAGGCCGGTTTTGTTCCCCTCATCCCAATCGACCCAGAAGCCGGAGCAGCGTCTCAGCGGTTCACCATCTGTGTGATTGATTCAAGCACGATCGACACATACATTAACTTGCACGATGGGTCAATCAATCCAAAACAGAGAGGCTGCATATACACATACTCCATACCAAGAGAGGATGAAACCCCTAGGAGAAATTTGGCAGCGGAGAGCACGGCCTGGCTTCCAGATTCACGGACGGAGAAGAGCTGGGCAGTGTGAAACCTGGTGGGGGATTTGAAGTCATCGAGCGTGGGGATGTTCACAGGGCGGGGAGCTACAGGCAGGCGGCAGGAGCATAAGTAAATAACGATAAATATGGATCGAGAGTAATTAGTTACTGTGATAAATAAACTGATGAAGAAGATCGATGAGACGGACCTGATTCTTCATCGCGTCTGGCCTGTTCCATCTTCTTGGCCGCCAAGTAGTAGGAGCCAGGATAAACCCACGCGAACGGATCAGGCGTCGAGACATCTTCCTCTTCGCTCCACACAACCACCTTCTTCCTCTTCTTCTCCAAGGGACCGTCTCGTGTGCTTCCATAAGCCGCCATGGACCCGCGCACTCGTCTTCTTTCCCGGATCGCCGCGAACTGGAACCCCCGATCAAGGAATCAACCTATCCTCTCGCAGCCGCGCCGCCGCCGACGGCGCTGGGGATTTATTCGTCCAGTTTTTTTTACTCTCGGGGAGGGATTTTTTTCGTCCAGTATTAGAGGCGGGCTCCCAAACCAAACCAACAATCCCTACGCTCGGCTGGACGGCTCGTTGCTGGCCGGTTAAAAAAAAAACCCGACCATGTTCCTCATATTGATCGGCCTTGAACGATTTAAGTGATCAACATTCTCTGTCCAGCCGAAATATAGGACGGAGATAAATACACACAATCGCGACGCGTCTGTCTTGTTGGACTCGATAGGTAGGACCCTCCGCAAACTGCATCAAAATCCTTCGGCCCCGACTTGCCGGGCCAGACATTTTGCTCTCCTCTCTTCTCCCTCGTCCGCGTCGGCCCGACCCTAGCTCCGCCGTAGTACTGAGCCCTTAGCACCGCCAGAACACTCCTACTCTCCACTCTTGCCGCTACGAACGTTGTTGCCGGCCCGGACGTCACCGTAGTATGTTCCGGCTATTTTCGGACTGCACTTTTGCCCTCCATGTGATCCCACATTGAAAAACAAAAATAGCTAACGTATGAATTATGCACTTTGCCCGATATGCCATATGAGGGTCGTCTGAAGCCGTCCGCGGACGTATCTACGGACGTTTAGGGGCTGGATTTGCGATGTCTATAGATGCTTTTTTTAAGGAACATGCTGTAGATGTTCTTATTCAACCCCGTGGTCATGGCTAGTTTTTTTCTTCTGAAGAGACCGCAACCTGGGTATGCTGGGAGGTGACGGCATGGGCTAGACCTGGGTCATGCGGCTATGGCCATAGTTCTGGGAGATGGCGACGACGCCCATTGGTATTGTTCCCCTTCTTGGAGGCGTTGCTGAGGTGCGTCGGCATCTCATCCTTAAAATTGTGCTTGGTTGTTGACTTTGGGCAAAATTCTAGGCCCGGTTCTGAATCGGTGATAGCAGTGTTCTTGATGCCGTCCCTCTATAGGGAGCATCTTGTACGGAGACACGGCTTGGAGGTCATGTGTTGCGTTCCTTCGATGTTCGTTCTATCCCAGATTGATCTTCAGGGGGCGGTATGTACGCCGTTGTTGGTGCCTCCGATGTCTTTCTCGAGATCGAGCCACTCCCGCCACTTACTCGCTGACCTCTCGTAGGCATACATTAATGGATGGATGGTGCATAGATAAGGGAAGCCTCGTTGGCATTTGTCAGTTCAGGGTAGGCCCCTTTATGTTGTGGTTGTAATGTGTGTGGTGGCTTGTCTTCGGGGGGGGGGGGGGGGATATCTGGTGCACCGAAGCTTGTGGTGCTACCGGTGCACTGAAGTCATATTGTGCATTTAAGATGTTCAAAATTTTCTGAAATTTTTTTAGCACATTCATACAACATCAATGTGGATTGTCACAAAATTTCAAGCCAAAGTGCAAAACATAACTCGAAAAAACAAAAATGACAAATTCAACACTGAATAGTATGTAACATAACTTGGGCTCTAGATTTGGCCCATTATCACATTGATGTCAAATTTGTTATTTTTATATCTGAAAAAATATTCCAACTTTTTGTGACATCATACATTGATGTTACATTAACGTGCTAGATTTTTTTAAAATATTCTATGACATCCGGTGCGCCGGTAGCACCACAAGTGCGGGTGCAATGGATACATTCCCCTTGTCTCCGAACTATCCCTGGTGTGGAAAAAGTGCATGAATTTTCAAAAAGTTCATAGAATTTTTTTATTTTAAATTTGGAAAAGTTTACAAATTTGAAAAAAGTTGATGAATTTTTAAAAAGTTCATGAATTTTTTTATTTACAGATTTGAAAAAAGTTCATGAATATGGATTTTTTTTATTAAATTGAAAAACTTCATTAATTTCAAGAAAATTATAATCTGAAATAAAACGTTCGCGCATTTGGAAAAGTTCACAAATTTGAAAAAAAGTCCACGTTTATAAAATGCTGATAATAAAATGAGAAAGTAAAACGAAAATGAAAGTTAACCAGAAAAAAGGAAAAAAAAGGAAGGAAAACCGGACGGGGAGAAGCTTGCCAAAACCGGGTTGCACCAGCGGCTCGTCACGTCGCGTGCAGGCTGTAAACGCAACTGTTTAATTAATTAGTTAATTATTACTCTCGATCAATATATATATATATAGCTCCCCCGCCTGTGAAAATCCCTACGCTCGATTACTTCAAACCCCCGACTAGGTTTCACACCGCCGAGGTCTTCGCCGTCCGTGATTCAAGCGAGGCCGCGCTCTCTGCTGCCAGATTTCTCCTAGGGGTTTCATCCTCTCTTGGTATGTAGGATGTGTATATGCAGCCTCTCTGGTTTGGATTGATTGATCCATTGCCCGTCGCGCAACTTAAAAATGTGTGTATCGATCGTGTTTGAATCACGCAGATGGTGAACCGCTGAGACGCTGCTCCGGCTTCTTGGTTGATTGGGATGAGGAGAAGAAAGCCGGCCTTGTTTTGACAACTGCGCGTCTGATTCGCACAAAGGATTCTCCTGACAGCGGCTGGTCAGGTGGCGAAGAGTATGCTCCTCGTGCTGATGTGAGTTAAATGTAGTGTTTCTTCTAAAAAACATCTATCATTCTTTTCCAGCCCAGCCGCTTCCACCCCCAAATAAATAACTAGTTGCAATTCTCTTGTTTTTCTTGTGTGTGCTACTATTCGCCTTTCCTAATAATAACAAAATGGAAATGGCACATGTGTTTGCTTACTAAGCATTGTTCAAAAATCTTATATAATCTGCCCCGCGGCCTTTTTTAGGTCAATGTTCATTTGTTAGATTACACCAGTGCAAGGACATGTTCTTTTTGTGCTATATATATTGGCCTTTCGATTTAATAACAAAATGGAAACATCATATGTGATTTTCTTACTAATTAAGCATTGTTCAAATCTCTAGTACAATCTGTTCCGGAACTTTGTTTTTAGAACTGTTCATTTGGTAGACGGGACCAGTGCAAAGGACACACTTTTTGTGCTCTTGGCCTTCTCTAGTTAATAACAAAATGGAAACATCATCTGTTCAAATCTCTAATACAATCTGTTCCGGAACTTTCTTCTCAGGTCACTGTTCATTTGCTAAATGGCACCAGTGCAAAGGGCGATCTGGTCTACTATCAGCCCCATTACGATATCGCTTTCTTGATTGTTGAGGTGGATCAACCAATCAAGTTATCATCTTTTCGTGAAGAAGATGTAAAATTTGCTCAAGATGTTTTTCGGCTCGGAAGAGACGATTCCTTAAATCTAAGGATAACATATGCTAGGGCAGAATATAAGAATCCAAACATGTATCGGCGGTACCACAATGTGTATTTCCGTTCTCCAGACGAGCATGGTGATGATAATGAGGTAATATATCCTATCATGAGATAGTATTATATACATTTGTTACAACTATTAGTTTTTCTATGTCATTTGTTTTATAACATTTTTCTTGTTACTGTAAACTCTCATGTTTTGTCAATGTGAATTGTTGTAGTATGACAATGGGACCCTAGTCATTGACTTGAATGAAAACGTTGTCGGAATGGTCAACGTCCCTAAGAGATTTGGGTCTTTTATACCTTCTTCCATTTTGCTCAACTGTTTGGATTCATGGAAGAAATATCGGTGCGTTTTTCCTCTTACCTCTGAGATAGTATCTATATGATTGGTGATGCTAAGCTAATGTGTTCCCTCCTGTTGTTTTCTTACTTATTGTTAGAAGTCGAACTATTTTTTGCAGTATCTATTTGCTCACTTTTATGCAATTTAACAATCTTCAGGATATCGGTAACTGGTAGCATACGGTTGGGTGTTGAGTTAGGGATTAATTGGCTTATCAGCCTATTAACTGAATTCATTGGTAGGTTAACTGGGTCATGTCTATATATATCCTAGGCTGCATCTGAATTGCTTTGCAATATTGGAGCACATGCTGCAGTAGAAGCAGCCATAGATTGCCGCAAATGCCAAATGCACCACACCAGTGCATTCTAGATACTACATAGGAGAGCGACACTGCAGCAGCAGAACAGCAGCAGTATTACATCAGAGAGGAGAGCAGTTTACCTTGCAGCCTGGTGAAGCCATGGATAGAGGACAGGAGGAGCATATGGCGAAGCAGCTGGAGGAGTGGAGGTGTGTCCGCTGTGGTAACGCAGGCAGCTGCTCGAGGAGGGTCAGCGCCGACGGCTGCTTGGCGTGGGGGCTGCTCCTCGATGAGTGGAAGAGAGCACGGACCAACCTAATGCGCTGGGGCTGCTCCTCGATGAGCGGGAGAGAGCACGGACCAACCTAATGCGCGGGAGGCTGTGGGTAAAGGGAGGGAATGAGCTAAATTTGGGCCAAAATTACCCAGGCAGTTAATCAGTCCAGCCAATAATTCGGTGTGACAAGCCGATTAATCTGCTTGTTAGACAGATAAATTGGTCCACCCAGTTAATTGCGTGAATAGATCGTTTTTAACTGACTGATATGCCGATTAACTGGCAGATATATATTTTGAACAGTGCAATGTAATGACCATAAGTTATGTTAGGATTCTCAAAGAAAATGTATCATTTTCGTGTTTTATGTATATACACACAGTCATATGTTTGTAAAAGTGGCTAACATAAGCAATTTAGCAATAATACTTATTTATAAGCAAATCAAGAGCTGAAAATAAAACAAGTAGAACCATGCTGAGACTACAAAATGGTTCATGATGACAACTAGATATAATAAGGAACTGATAAGGCATTATAATTCCGATTCGCATGTCTTCAGCCAAATTGTAGAGTAAAGTTAAATGGAAAACTATCTTTTAGGTTCTCTCTGTCAATTTTGACCGACAATTTCCTGAAACCTAGGAGATATTCAAATACTCTTTTGTGGTACTCAATTGTTCCTGGTTATGTTGAAATATGATGTTTTACTTTTACGTAATGTCATGAAAATCCGTCTTTGAGCATTTTTCAACTACAATGAATGATTCATCCCTTTTCGGCCTTTTTGAACTTTATTTGTATCAAAATATTTGGTGGCCCTTACATAGAAGTTGGATTCCACTAAAGACGACTTATTTTGAAAGGGTTACTTACTCCTGTATACCTTGCTCAAAATATGTTGCTTTTTTTTAACATGTTAAATAGAAGTTGAGTTCCACCAAAGGTTTGCTTATTTCGAGAAGTTTACAACTCATGTATACCTTGCTCGAAGTATGTTGATTCTTTTAACATGTTAGATAGAAACACCAAAGATTTCTTATTTTGAAAGGTTTCGTTATACCTTGCTCGAAATATGTTAAAATGGTGTCTGATTTGGTGTAGGTGCATCGCCCGGCCCCATCTTGGGATGATGTTTCAAGCCATCAAGCTTCTAGAACCTGCTCATGTTGACATGTTATGGCGTATGTATAACATTGATCATGGTCTTATTGTTCAAGAGGTATGTAATGGCTTCCTGAAGGTGCTCCTTTTTCCCATGTGTATATGGTATAATTGTTTGGCAATTGAACCCTAGGTGTCGAAAGGATCTAATGCTGAGATACTCGGAATCCAAAAAGGTGATGTTATTGAATCTATCAATGGAAACCTGTTTCTACCACTGTTGAGGTGGGTGTATTAGAGATTTGTTAGGTTAATGAGTTGAAAATAAATTACTCCCTCCGTCTCATAATATAAGAGCGTTTTTTACACTACTGTAATGACAAAAACGTTCTTATATTATGGGACGGAGGGAGTACATTTGTGTGATAGTTATTAGCTTCACGGTCTTGACTGCAATGTTTTTTCTCTGCAATTGTCAGTTGGAAAATATGTTGATGATCACATGCAAGGGCCCTTCAGGTGCTGAAGTTCATATATCTGTAAGTTCATTTATATATTATAACGGCAGTTTGCTTGATCACTGCCATCCATTCCTCTGTACCGAAGTATAATTAGCAAGTGCTAGCACTAAGAGATTTCCCCCCTAACTCCATAGGCTGGGGTGTTTCACACACTCAAAAAACAGCGAAGTACCGTACAGTGGACTGCAGAATTATCAGAACTTGGAGAAGTTCTTACAAGCTAGGTACACACTCCTCTTTTAACTAGACCCATCTACAGATTATTATCCATATTATTTTTTCAATTCTCAAGTATGTATATTCCATTTTTTGCAGATAATTATTATCCAGACATAATGCTAGCACTAAGTTTGTAAGCTTATGTCACACTCTTACATGACACCCATGTGATGTTCAAAATATCATAGCACACCATAAAGTATGCTGATATTTTGGAAGTTTATGGTTTTGTTAAATAGGTGGTGCACAGCAAGTAAGTTGTAGCCATGTTTTTCTCACCAAAGCATCCACATCTTCCATTGTAGACTTGGAAGTTTTAGATTTTTTGGAACAAAAGATACATATTGGTGCTTGTAGGTTTGTCGACGGGCGCTAACTTTGAGTTGTGTGACATTTTGCAAAGAATCTAAGTAGAAATATCTATGAAAATACTAACGCTATTGGCGGCCGCCCTAATGTAATTTTAGGGAGCTACGGAAGTTTGAAACGACAACCAATGAATTTTCTTAATCTGATGATGTTTCTTGCAAAATAAATGGGCAAGTTAAATGAAGTCATGATTGCATACTGATTGAGGACTACCAATTATATACATAAATAGTGAAAATAATTGCGATATCAATCCATAATAAATCTATTGTTTTTGGTACTCGACGGAACATGTTGGTAGTAACCTGATACTTGAATCGAAAAAAAGCCACAAACTTTTTTACCCAACAATAAAAGAGTCTGATCGGGTGTTGAAATGTAACAAAAATTCATTTAGTTGCATATACCAACTGGATTGGATCCTTCCTAGCATGGTACATGATAATTGTGAATTAGCATATTCATAGATGATTTTGAGCCCGTTCACAATTGATTTTGAGCAAAATATAAGAGAACAAATATGAGATGTTTGATCACAATAATTGCTACAAAAAACTGAGAAAACAAATGCTTCTACGTGTAGCATTGCAAAAGAGAGAGAACACATCATGGCCCTGAATATACATATACAAAATGAGGTGTTTTACGGTGATTGGGAAAGTACTGGCAGTACTTTCGAGTACTTACCCCTCCGATTTTTATTGGCCGTCCGATCTGGTGGGGGATTGAAAATGAATTAACTTAATTAGTTTAATCAGACAAGGGCATAATGGTCCAGGGTAAAATATTCTGTTTTGAACCGATCACGTCAACGACGTCTAGATCCAGTCCTCGTTCTCATCAAGTTCTCGTTCCCGTCCTCTTCCTTCTGTTCGACGAGCCCGGCGAGAGGAACCAACACCGTCGGCGGCGGCGGCGTCATCCTCCACCTCGTCCCATTCACTATAAACGACGTGCTCGACTTCAGGAAAGAAGATTAAGGCGCGACATCTGCGGCGGCAGTGTCGGCGGCGGCACTATAGGAACTCGCCCCCGCCGATCACATCACTTCCGGGCTTGCATCCTAAGGTATGAATCGCCCGAATCTCAAATCCTCCCCATTTGATTGGCCCGCTGGAAGTGACTATTGGCAAAAACTCCAACTTCCTCGTAGATGGATCTATACTCTGCGGTTGGCCCCTCGGTTAGGCCGCCGGGAGATATCAATGCTTGTTCTGAAAGTAGGCTTGTTTTTCTTGATGCAGCAGGAGATATCAATGCCTGCAGGAGATAGGCCATAAACTTACTTTGTTTCATAGCCTACATTCCTACTTTGATTTTTTTAGTCATCATCGATTTAGGTTTCCCTAGTGCATGCAATTCAATTTAGAATCCTCCTCCGATCTATTCGTCGCCGCTCCTGACCTTCTCCGTCCTCGACCTGCCCGGCGAGAGGAATAAATTCATCGTCCTCGTCCTCCACCCAACCAACCCCAGCCCCCCACGCCGTCACCGAAGAAGAAGAAGGCCGGATCTGCGCCGGCTGAATCGGTGGCGACCGCGGCGGGCGATCCCATCTCTTCGCGCGTACCATCCTTAAGGTATGAATTCGGCTTGGCGTTCTGCTTGTTCTCTTGGCCGTTGCGCCCCTCCACCATGCATGAAGTACAACCTCAACCCCACAAGATCCGGGTACGGACTAGAACAACGAATGGAAAGCTTCATCGTGGCATAGTTTCTCTTGAGCTAATCGCATCATGTTTGTTTAAGTAAGATGTTGACGTTTGAGATGAGATATAGTAAAGGAAGATGAGATACTGGTTCCATAGTTCACTTAATTTAGTTTATTAAAGTCATCATCACTTTAGGTTTGCATAGCGCATGAAATATAGTTTAAAGGAAGATGAGATACTACTTGTTGGACGTTGATGATTGGTTTCCCTCACATGTCAAACCAGCAAAGTCTTTTCCATGCACTTGTCTTTGCCTATGAGCTTTTTTACACCTGCAACATTGATAAACAGAAAGATGTTGATGATTGGTTTCCCCCACATGTCATATGCAGGAAGACATGGCGTATGCAAGTGATGAGAGTATGTTCGAGTATGTAAATGTTGTCAGCAAGATGTTTGATAGTGAGGCTGAAGGTTATGAATTCTACAACAAATATGCTCTTGAAAAAGGTTTTAGTGTGAGGAAAAGCTACGTTGAGTGGGATGGATCCAACAAATACATAATTTTAAGAAAAATTGTGTGTAGTCGTCAAGGGTTTCGCGAAGATAAGCACATGAAAAGAAAGATGGAAGATAGAAAAAGGAGGCCACGAAGTTTAACTCGTGTTTGGTGTAATGCTAAATTGGTCATTACAAGACAGGAGGAAACCGGTCGGTGGTTTGTCAAGGATTTCGTCGATGAGCACAGCCATCCTCTAGCCCCACGGGATCTTTCTTGTCTGCTGCGTTCGCACAGACGAATTAGCGATGAGCAGAAAGCGGACATTGCGGACATGGAAAAATGTGGGATCCGCAAATACCGTATTATGGATATTTTGTGCTTTCAATACGGTGGATTTGATAAGGTTGGATGCATAAAGAGGGACGTTTATAATTTCTGCCATGCTAATAAGCAGGAGACAATCAGTGCTGGTGATGCTAAAACGGTGATCATGCACATGATGGCGAGGCGAGAGCGAGATGTGGATTTTTTTCTTCAAGTACTTGGTAGACGAGCATGGCCATCTGAAGGGACTGTTCTGGGCTGATAGTCAATCGCGACTTGACTACGAGGCTTTCGGAGACGTCATTGTTTTCGATAGCACATACAGAACCAACAAATACAATCTGCCATTCGTGCCTTTTGTCGGGTTGAATCACCACCGCAGCACTGTTATATTTGGCGGTGGTATAATTTCTCATGAAACAAGCCAGGCATACGAGTGGATGTGGCGGACCTTTTCTGATTGCATGGCACAGAAGCATCCGATATCTGTGATCACAGATGGGGACCTTGCAATGCAGAGAGCAATAAGGGTGGTCTGGCCAGACTCAAACCATAGACTATGTATATGGCACATTCAGCAGAACATTGTACGCCATCTGCATGATGACGACGTAAAGGAGGAATTCAGATCTTTCATTTATGATACTTCTTCCATTGAAGAGCATGAGATAAAATGGATACAATTCTTACAACGGAATAAAGTAACCAGTGAGGAGTCTTGGCTGCATCAGATGTATCAGATGAGAAAGTTGTGGTGTGCTCCATATCTTGAGGGGCGTTGTTTCCTAGGATTGAGCAGCAATTAGAGGAGTGAGAGCTTGAACTCTGTGCTACATACGCATCTTGAGGGTAAGATGTCGTTGTTTGAAATGCTAGAGCACTATGAGCGTTGCCTTGCGTCGCGACGGATTAACGAAGCTCTCCATGACGTCGAAGCCTTGCAGTTCGTTCCATTTACAGAGGAAAATGCTTCGCCGCTTGAGAAACACGCCGCAACAGTTTTCACACCTAGTGTCTTTAAGATGGTCTTATGGAGCATAGATGCTGTCAGCAAATGTCAGATTAGAGAGATACTAGATGGATCAGAAGATTCCACTTATGTTGTGTCCAAGCAGGAAAGAATGGATAAAAAGTTTGGAGTGCGCATTGAAGAGCAAGGAGGTCTTTTGCACAGGGTGAGTTGTTCTTGCCGTAAGCTGGAATGCGCAGGCACACCATGTTCCCACATTTTTTACATATTGGGGATTTTAAAACAAACAATTCTGCCCGGTTGTTGCGTTCCCACTAGGTGGACTATGAATGCAAAATGTGCATACGCACCTACCAGAAAAAACCAGATGTATGACTATTCGGTAAGCCTGCAGAGGTACCGCGAGTTGCGGAATTGTAGTCATGCCGCAAGTTTCCAGGCATGCCACTCTGATGAGGACTATCACCGTCTAAAGATGCTTTTGCAAGCACAACATCATGGCAAGCAATCAAGTTTTGAACAAGCTGACAGCAAGGAGTCAACTAATGCTCAGCATAACAGCATTAGGTTTGGCCCGTTGATGCCGCACTCACAGAAAGTTGATAAGGTTCCGGATCCCGTGCATGTGCCAGGACGAGGTGCACCGAAGAAAAGGCTGCAGGCAAAGACAAAGAAGTCAAGATCACAGAATATCTGTGGCTATTGCAAGAAACCAGGTCACAATCGACGTAAATGCGCTAAATTGCTAGAGGTACGAAATATGTTCATATTTTTTTGCATGTGTTTTACTCATAATTGATGTCCATGTGATCTATTGTATTCTTCTATGTAGGATCACGAGGCTGAACTGTGATATCTACATACAACATGAACCGACGATGAGCCAGAGAAAGTCGTGTGCCATTCAGCTTTGTGTGACGTGGTCTTTACATTCTATTTCATCGTGACAGTAATTTAGTGAAGTGCGGTTGTACTGCCATGTTACTGTATTAGTTCGATATCTTTCGTTTCCATTTTCTGTGCGTATCATTTGATGTCCAACTTTAAGAATGATGATGTATTTCGACAAATTGGGCACTATGATTCTTCACCCTTACTATGGTTGTCATGCATATTCATAATCATCATGCATATTCTTCATTTACAGAGCAATAATGACTGACGTATTTTTTAAATAAGCGGGGCCCACTGGGGTGTGCTTGGAAATCTTTGAAAAACCTCCATGCACGTTCATCTTCGCTGCATGCAAATCGGGCGGTAGCCGCTGTGCCAGTAGCTGTCAAGGCCTTGATGAATCACTATTCACATGCAGGTCCCCGACTCTTGCATGCAGGTCCCCGACTCTTGCATGCAGGTCCCCTTGAGGCATAGACCGATGTTTTCAGCAGTCAGTCTAGAGGGCACTATAAATTCAAAAAAATTCAAAAACTTGGAAACCTAGTTTTGTTTGTGGAAGAGATCATGTGTGCCAAAACTGAGGTGATTTGGAGGTGGTCGAAAAAATGCCCGCATTCCCGGAGGGACCATTTGGTCTAACTTAAGCCAGTTTTTGAAAAAACGTGAATTTTTCCACCACCTCCAAATCACCCAAATTTTCTTGTACATGGTCACCCACATATGCAAAACATGTGTATGCAAGAAATTTTGAAAAATTTTATTTTACAATGCCCCCTTGAGGCATAGACCGATGTTTTCAGCAGTCAGTCTAGAGGGCATTATAAATTCAAAAAAATTCAAAAACTTGGAAACCTAGTTTTGTTTGTGGAAGAGATCATGTGTGCCAAAACTGAGGTGATTTGGAGGTGGTCGAAAAAATGCACATTTCTGATATTTTCACAGGTTACAAAATATATTATTGGACAGAATATAGACAGCACCACACAGCAACAGCACATTCATCCAATACAATAGAAGATAGCTCTCCGAATACAATTCATCATATTAGTCTCCGAATTCAAAAGACCGAACAAAGATAGAATATTACAAGTCTCGAGACCGCGAGTAGCGAGTTTGTCTTCACATTACAAGTCGATATCGATCATCTAAACTACCATCACATAGAAGAGAGTTGCGGTCATCACGATGAGCATCATCGCTATGAAACTGGTCTTCATCCGGTTCCTCCAACGCTCCCTCCTCTCTCCCGCTAGATAGCGGGCGTATCTAGATTCCGCCTCCGCCCTAGTTGTGTACCCTTTGTAACTGTTATCGCTGAAACGGTGAACCTGTCTCCGACACTCCTCCCAGTCGTCATAGACTCCGGGAACCTTACCCTTGTACACGACATACGACGGCATCTCTATGCATAAGCCAAACAACAGACAATACATAAGCAATAAATAAGTATGCAACAAAAGGATCAGAAGAGAAAAGCAAGTCATTAATAGCACAATTCATGGTCCTAGTAATAAATAGCATCGATTACATCTAAGTTGAACGACTGTCCAAACCAAAGAGACATACAATTCATTAAAGTTTAATTACAACATGAGCCAATCAATGTTTCAGAACTACACATAGCATCACTACTTTCGACTCGACTCATGGGACCGGAGCGTGGATGAAGCCGCCTCTGTCCTGATGGTCATGAAATCGCGGGCGTTGTCAGCCTGCATTTGTAGCGTTGTGTCTATCTCACTGCACAGAACACGGAATGTTAGAAGATATAAAGAACGATCGATGGATGCATTTTTTGCTGTTTTGGCTGATGTTGTTTTGGTGCTATTTTCGCGCCATTTAGGATGACTGCAGTGACTTTTGGTGCCATTTTTGATCTTTTAATATGGTTGCAGTGAGAGCAAAATATGGCTGTTATTTTTTTTGTTTTGTTTCAGAAACAGGACAAACCAAAGGGCCCACGTCTCCCCTCCAGATTTTTCGAGGGCCAAAGGGCAGGACGTTTGAGTTTTCGAGGCAACTCCCCACGTCTCCCCTCCACTGGCAACTCCCCACGACTCCCCTCCACTGGCAACTCCCCACAACGCAGGGAACTCCCCTCCTATTCCATTGCCGCTCAATCTGCCTCCCTCTGCCTCCCTCCTCATTCAATTGCCGCTCCATCTTCCTTCCTCTGCCTCCCTCTGCCTCCACCATCAAGCAACTCCCCTCTGCCTCCACCATCGCTGGCCAGGAGGGCAATGGCGGAGGAATCGTGGAGCAACTCCCCTCCGTCTGCCAAGAGAATGGCGGAGGCATCATGGAGAAACTCCCCTCCGTCTGCCAAGCGTCACCAAGGTGAGGCGTCTGGTAAGGAGCCGCTGGTGGTCAACGACGACGTTCCGGTCCCCAGGCAGAGGCAGGACTACACCGTGCCGCTCATGGTTGATATCCACCTGAAGAAGGAGAAGCTGGATGTCGTATGCACCAGCAATCCAGACGAAGCTGACAAGAGGATCCGCGAGATCAGGAGGAGGCTCGGCGGCATGCTTTCTTGGTCGATCGGCGTTGATGTCGAGTATACGAGGGAAGATGAACCTCCACAAAAGGCTGCAGTTCTACAGTTATGCGTGGAGGATCTCGTCCTAGTATACCACATCACCGCGGCAACCAAATGGTAAAAACATCCATTTCCGAAGTTCTGACGTTTCTGTCTAATTAGTAGTTTCTAAAGTTTCTGAAGTAGACGCAATAGTTCTGTAGTTCTGAAGTAGATGCAATACTAGTTCTGAAGTTCTGAAGTTTCTGTCTAATTAGTAGTTTCTGTAGTTTCTGAAGTTTCTGAAGTAGATGCAATAGTTCTGAAGTTCTGAAGTAGATGTAATACTAGTTCTGAAGTTCTGAAGTTTCTGTCTAATTAGTAGTTTCTGAAGTTTCTCAAGTAGATGCAATAGTTCTGAAGTTTCTGAAGTTTCTCAAGTAGATGCGATAGTTCTGAAGTTCTGAAGTAGATGCAATACTAGTTCTGAAGTTCTGGAGTAGATGCAATACTAGTTCTGAATTTTATGTCTAATTAGTAGTTTCTGAAGTTTTTGAAGTAGATGAATTTGATGCACCAGATTAATTTGATGCAGGCCCAAGGAACTCCGCCCGCTCCTGCAGGAGAAGAAGCTGTACACCTTTGTTGGCTTCTCCATTGGAGGTGACAAGGAGAAGCTGAAATTGTCTGGTTTGGAGATCAACCCCGACAAGTATGTCGACATGCAGCGCAAATGGAGAGTTCCAAATAATGGAAAGAAGTGGCAGGCTTTGGCTGAGTTTGCAGCCAACCTCATCCACCCATCGTACAAGGAAATGAAGCAGAAGATCAACAAGGAATTGGATCACAAACTATGGGGGGACAGCCCACTGCCAAACAACCTCATCGAGTATGCAGCGAAAGATGCGTACGTCACCTACGAGGCATGGAAGAAAATCGAAATCGTCAAAGAAGGTTTGGAGTACTGGCAACAGGCGGAGGATCATTGGGATGACCCCTACTACTAGGGATATTGAGTTGTTTGTGGTATTATGTGTCTCAGTTTGCACTTATGTGGTTGAACAAGTTTGCTTTTGTAATGCTGAACAAGTTAGCTTTTGTTATGTTGAACAAGTTTGCTTTTGTAATGATGAACAAGTTTGCTTTTGTTATGTAGTTATGTGATTGTTATGATGCTGGTGTAGAACACTTATGGTTATGATGTGATGCAAAATCCTTCAAATTTTGGTGATCATTTAGTTCAAGTTTTGGTCAGATCATACAGAATGTTGTCTAGAAGTTTTTGTGATCATTTAGTAGTTTTTTATACAGAAGCCTTTCACTATAACTGAAAAGCTGAAGTTGTCAGCATGAAGAATCACACAACACAGCACCTACATTATGATGATACACAATCAACTGCAGACCTGAGTGCATCCAATTTGGCCTTTCCCAAGCAGTGATGGTAACTGAAAGTATAACAACTAAAAACGCAGCTCTACTGTATGTGTCCAATAGTGCCATCATAACAGAACTTTGAAAAGTCCTATATTATACAGTAGCAAGCATCACAAGTTTCAGATGGTTTTCTAGCAAGTATTTTCCAGAAAAGTGGATTGGTGGCACAAAATTGCTACACTCAGTCGATCTACCTAGCATTATCAGCATGGATACCATTGAGACGTGAACAGAAACTGGGGTACCTGCGCTGTCCTGCGGTGGTTGAGGAGATGGATCCGGCCGATCCCGTTCGGGGGGCGCGGGGGGCGGCGGGGGTGGAGTCGCCGACGGCGTGCAGGGGCGGCGGACAGAGGGGGACGAGTGGGGGATCTGGCGATGGAGGGAGGGAGGCCACAGTGCGAGGGGAATAGGTGGAGTGCGGGAAGGGTTCTAATGGCCTACTTCGGATGGGCCTAATTCGGATGGGCCGTCTCGTTGTATGAGCCTGAGGCATGCATGCATGGGAATGGCGACGACGTGGGTTTGCATGCACGGGTGGCGGACGTGAACTTTATCTATCCGAAATATGTTATGATTTCTACCCGAAAACAAGCTCGCGTGCGACGCGCTCCCGTGCGACGCACGCCTCTCGCGTGATACGCGATTCCGATGCGACTGCGTGCCAAGTTTTATAGATGGAAACTTCTTTAGACACAATGCCATCTAAAAAACAACTCAGAAACAACTGTATGATTGATCATAAAACACATGCATTGTTGTTCAAAGAACTGTCTCATGAATAAATTGTACCATAATTGCGAACATAGTGTGAAACAGAAAACAAAATGTTTGTTTGCAACTAAATAATCCTGGTTTGAAGCTTAAACTGGTTGAAAAACAATTGAGCCTACTCCATATTGTCTTCTGCACTGCCAAAATCCAGTGACCTCTTGCGTTGCGTCGTTAGCGACGACCCATGTGCTTCAATCTTTTTCTCTTTAACATCAATGTAACCATACAACTTAAGTTGTTCTTGGTCTTTCTCTGCCAACTCTCTAGCAAGACCCTCCATTTCTTGGATTCTCACTTCATGTAGAAAACCATAGGAATTGTATTAGGAAGAACTCAAAAAAGACGTAGCCATAAACTAGATGCATGTAACATGTAAAATTTGAACCTCGGAATCAATGTCATCCTCGGGAAAATAACCCGTAGTTCTATTATACACAATGTACATGTGACATGTCTTGCTGCCATTCAGATCAGAAAGCATTTTTTGTACATCATCTGGTCCTGCAATCAAGAACATTCCTTCTGGCAGCTTCCACGCAGACCCGGGTAAGAAGTAGTACAGTTCTGCTCCCAGTTTGCAACCAAAAGTATCTCTCATTTCACTCATAATGAGATCGTAGGTCATTTTGGCGGGTTCAAAAATTCTGACTTCTGCCGGGTGTTCATCAAAGTATGTTCTCGGGACATGTGACATCTCATCATCCCTACTAACAAAAAATTCCATGACCAGCACCTAGTATCTCACATCAGAGTTAATACATTCAATGAGTAAAGGGGCAAACATAATTTTTTATGTGCATAGCAACATTGCGGCGTTGTTACATGCTTATGTGGAATGTATCCTTCATGTCGAGTGACTGGGGATTGTGCCATCTCAAACCTTCTCACCTTATTATGTGGAATGTATCCTTCATGTGGTGTGACTGGGGACTCTGCCATCACAGGTTTCTTATCCTGCGTATGAAACGTCGATAGTGGGTTTACACACAAGTTTTGAAAGGTCATACCTTATCTTGGGTATGCATCATTGCGAGGTACTTACAAGGGGAGAATTGACGATATGTTGTTGGGGTGGACTGATGTGGCATTGAACGGGTGACTCTATCGCAATGTCTCGAGTGAATGGCGACTGTGCCGTCTCATGATGCTTAGCCTACATACAATCGCCGACATAAGGTTGCCACAAATTGAAGATGTTTGTATCATAGAATACGTAGGTCCTTAATATATAGAATCGGTGTGAGATACTTAAAGGGGGAGAATAATTGAAGACATGTTGTCGGGGTGGCCGTGAGATCGCACGGTCTTCTAACATATGTCCTTCCAAGCGGACCTTCTCCAGCATGGCCTTATAATCCATGTCCGACCGCTCCTGTAGCTGCTTACTGTCCATATCCGCACGTGCCTGCAACACATAGGCATCCATCCTGACTCGCTCTGTCTGTATAATACTGTCCACAAGCTTCCGGTCCTTCTGCAACGTTTGATGCATTTCCTTGTAGCCTAAGACAAACTTTTTTTCCATGTACTCACAGTCCCTCTTATACTTTTCTTCAATCTCAAGACGCATCTTCGCCATCTTACGGGAAAACTCCTCACGCTCCTCCTTTATCATCCTGTCCACGTATGAACGTTCTTTTTTCAGTTTCTTATCTACCTCAGCGCGATCCTTTTGCACCTTCAAGTCGATCTCCCGACGCGCTTCATGCAAAGACTTGTCGTACTCCGCACGGTTGTTATGCGCCTCTGAGACCATGGTCCCTACAGCAACACATATACCCATAGTATGAAAACTGTATCCACACCCTCATCCAACTAATTCGAAACAATTTGACCGTGAAAAAATATTCATAATCAGTTCGTACGATCAACTAGTACAAACTATCAATCAAAAAGCTCTTGCATGACATCCTGTACTCGAATCACACCAGAACTACTCAACTATGGCAAAAGCTGGATTTTCTAATCTCTTCGGAAATTACTTGTTGGTCGAATCAATGGAAAAAATAATGAGCACTGCAATCGAAGATGAGAGAAGCCGTGGAGGAGACCTTTTTAATCCGGCGTCGGTGTGGTCGCTTGAGAGGCGATGGCGCGATCCCGGCGATGGCTATGTGAGGAGAAACAAGGTAGATGGGGGTGGTTAGGATAGGGTAGATATGCGGTAGAATGGGAAGGTATATATCTGTGATTGTAGGGTTAATTAGTTATTTTGAAGTAATGCGCTTCGATGCAAGTTTTTTTTAACGAGTGCGATCTTTCCGGGGCTTCGAAAACATGTGCACTGACCGCGGGTCGAACCACATATCACACAAGCCCGAGCCATCGCCGTGCCCGTGCCAACCCGCCGCCCACCATTCTAACTTATTGTTCTCTAAAAAAGGAAGAGCAATAAATTCAGTCCAAGAATTTCTAGATATAATTGTCAACCCATTTTCGTTCGTAATTACGAGATATGTTTGGCGCAATTAGTGGCTAACTGGGTTTTTTTTGAGGAATAGTGGCAACTTGGTTTGATACATGCCAAACGTTACGTTCAGATTAGTTGCATTATTTCGTTCATTTTTTACCAAAAAATCTATACAAAGTGTTAATTGGACAATGTGAACAATGTGGCACGAAGGTTGTCGGCTCAGCCACTGGATGGAACGGATGGTACATGTACACGCAAGTACGATCTCTGACACGCGCATTTCGGGTCCCTGTACATGTACATGTAAACCAACCCAACATTGATCCGGTTCAGTGGATGCATGCATGCTCTATGTGGCACGAAGTATGTCGGCCGAGCCAGTCGACGGACCAGATCGATGCTACAGGAGGGACTCCATTGTAGACCAACGCTCCATCAATGTCCGGTGTGTGTGCTACGTCCACCGTAAGACAAACATAGTTCCGTCAACCCTAAAACCCTTAAACCCTAAACCTTGATAACCCTAAACCCCCACCCCCTCCCACTAAACCGTAAAAACATTCAAAATTTTGCCCCACATGGAAACCATTATGCAAGCATTCTCTATGTGGTCATGGGATGCCATGAAAGATTTTTCGGATTATACACGCAAGTACGATCTCTGACACGCGCATTTCCGGCCTAGCATGTCAACACCCCGAAAGCACTAGCTGGGTTCCTCACCTGTATGAAACCAACCAAACATCGATCCGGTCCAGTGGATGGATGCATGCTCTATGTGGCACGAAGTTTGTCGGCCGAGCCAGTCAACGGACCGGATCGATGGTACCGGAGGGAATTCATTGTAGACCAACGCTCCATCAATGTCCGGTGTGTGTGAT